>NC_073254.2:62613928-63239642 GCF_029289425.2 Pan paniscus | reverse complement strand
TCAGTTCTGTATACACGCCTACAATCAATAACCTCTGCTTACCATATTCTTGAGAAGAATTTGGAGGCATGCTAAAATTCTCCCTTTTCTTCCATTATTTCTCTCTACAGTCCAGTCTCCACACTGTAATCAGAGTGCAAAAAGAAAATGTTCTTCTCTCCTTATTTTCAGCTAGCTTTAATGTAATATAATTGACATAGAACAAACTGTACATATTTCAAGTGTAAAATTTGATACATTTTGACCTATGTATAACCCTTAAAACCAATAAAACAATCATGATAATGAATGTAACTATTAGCCTTAAAATTTCTCTTGTGTACATTTTTTTTCTCTCTGCTTCTCCTTTTCATCCGCTCCTCCGGCTCCAGGCAACCACCAATCTTCTTTCTGTCACACGAATTTGTTTGGACATCCAGGAGTTTTATATAAATGGTATGCAGTGCGTGCATTTTTCTGTCTGACTTTCTCAGCCTAATTAGTCTAAGGTTTATCTATGCTGTTGTGTGTAACAATATTTTCTTCCTTTGTATTCATGAGCAGCATTTCATTTTTTTCCTTTTAAATAACAGTATTTTTAATTGAAATATCAAAAAAATTTATGAATTTGAGAAATTCCTGTCCTAATATGAGACAAACGAAATATTCTGCATTTATTAGGGAAATATTAAAACCTTAGAAAAGAAAAATTCAAAAATGAAATAAATATAAATCTGTCAAAACACATACATTTGATGTTTGTAATAGTTTTCTAGGGCTGCTGTAGCAAAGTATCACTTAGTTTGTGATACTTTGTTACAGCATTTCATTTTATGGATGCACCACTGATTCTTTCTTTATCCATTCCTGTTAAGATGTTACATTCAAATCAGTCATGTACGAAAGCTCCATTTGCTGCACATTCTCATTGATCCTTGGATAAGTTCAGTCTTTTGAATCTTAGGCATTTTGGTGGGCGTTTTGGTGTTTTATTGTGGTTTTAACTCATAGTTCTCTAATAAAAACTGATGCTGAGCTCTTGTCATGTGATTGTTTTCTATTTATACATTTTTGGTGACATATCTATTCAACAATTTGGCCTATTTAAAAAAAAAACTAGTTCTAAGCCTAAAGTTGAATTCTAAGAGGTCTTTGTATACTCTTAGTTAGGTCTTCCTTGTCAACTATTTGTTCTGCGAATACTTTCTACCAGTCTGTAGCTTGTCTTTTTTATTATACTAAGAGGGTCTTTTAAAGAGCAAGATTCTAATTTTAATAAAGACCGATCTATTTACTTATTTTTTTTTTTAGTTTGTATTTAAGGATTTTTGTCAAGTCAGTCAATTGTCACTTAGAATTTCACCTATGATTTCTTCTAGAAATTCTATAGGTTTAGTTTTTACATTAGTTCTACGATCCATGTTTATTTAATTATTGTATACGGTGTCAGGTAAAGGCCGAGGTTCATTTAGTTTGGAACAGCATAATTTTTTACAATATAGTATAATTTGCATTGACACCTTCATCAAAAATTAATTGATCATAGGAACATGAATATTTCTGGACTCTTTATTCTTTTGATTTATATACCTGTCTTTACTCTAATATTACGTTGCCTTGATTACTATAACTTTATGTCGTGCAACCAGGTTTAGTAGGTTCTTCCTTTTTTTTTTATTATTATTATACTTTAAGTTTTAGGGTACATGTGCACTTTGTGCAGGTTAGTTACATATGTATACATGTGCCATGCTGGTGCGCTGCACCCACTAACTCGTCATCTAGCATTAGGTATATCTCCCGATGCTATCCCTCCCCGCTCCCCCCACCCCACCACAGTCCCCAGAGTGTGATATTCCCCTTCCTGTGTCCATGTGATCTCATTGTTCAATTCCCACCTGTGAGTGAGAATATGCGGTGTTTGGTTTTTTGTTCTTGCGATAGTTTACTGAGAATGATGATTTCCAATTTCATCCATGTCCCTACAAAGGACATGAACTCGTCATTTTTTATGGCTGCATAGTATTCCATGGTGTATATGTGCCACATTTTCTTAATCCAGTCTATCATTGTTGGACATTTGGGTTGGTTCCAAGTCTTTGCTATTGTGAATAATGCTGCAATAAACATACATGTGCATGTGTCTTTATAGCAGCATGATTTATAGTCCTTTGGGTATATACCCAGTAATGGGATGGCTGGGTCAAATGGTATTTCCAGTTCTAGATCCCTGAGGAATCGCCACACTGACTTCCACAATGGTTGAACTAGTTTACAGTCCCACCAACAGTGTAAAAGTGTTCCTATTTCTCCACATCCTCTCCAGCACCTGTTGTTTCCTGACTTTTTAATGATTGCCATTCTAACTGGTGTGAGATGGTATCTCATTGCAGTTTTGATTTGCATTTCTCTGATGGCCAGTGATGATGAGCATTTTTTCATGTGGTTTTTGGCTGCATAAATGTCTTCTTTTGAGAAGTGTCTGTTCATGTCCTTCGCCCACTTTTTGATGGGGTTGTTTGTTTTTTTCTTGTAAATTTGTTTGAGTTCTTTGTAGATTCTGGATATTAGCCCTTTGTCAGATGAGTAGGTTGCAAAAATTTTCTCCCATTTTGTAGGTTGCCTGTTCACTCTGATGGTAGTTTCTTTTGCTGTGCAGAAGCTCTTTAGTTTAATTAGATCCCATTTGTCAATTTTGGCTTTTGTTGCCATTGCTTTTGGTGTTTTAGACATGAAGTCCTTGCCCATGCCTATGTCCTGAATGGTAATGCCTAGGTTTTATTCTAGGGTTTTTATGGTTTTAGGTCTAACGTTTAAGTCTTTAATCCATCTTGAATTGATTTTTGTATAAGGTGTAAGGAAGGGATCCAGTTTCAGCTTTCTACATATGGCTAGCCAATTTTCCCAGCACCATTTATTAAATAGGGAATCCTTTCCCCATTGCTTGTTTTTGTCAGGTTTGTCAAAGATCATATAGTTGTAGACATGCGGCGTTATTTCTGAGGGCTCTGTTCTGTTCCATTGATCTATAGCTCTGTTTTGGTACCATTACCATGCTGTTTTGGTTACTGTAGCCTTGTAGTATAGTTTGAAGTCAGGTAGTGTGATGCCTGCAGCTTTGTTCTTTTGGCGTAGGATTGACTTGGCGATGCGGGCTCTTTTTTGGTTCCATATGAACTTTAAAGTAGTTTTTTCCAATTCTGTGAAGAAAGTCATTGGTAGCTTGATGGGGATGGCATTGAATCTATAAATTACCTTGGGCACTATGGCCATTTTCACAATATTGATTCTTCCTACCCATGAGCATGGAATGTTCTTCCATTTGTTTGTATCCTCTTTTATTTCCTTGATCAGTGGTTTGTAGTTCTCCTTGAAGAGGTCCTTCACATCCCTTGTAAGTTGGATTCCTAGGTATTTTATTCTTTTTGAAGCAATTGTGAATGGGAGTTCACTCATGATTTGGCTCTCTGTTTGTCTGTTGTTGGTGTATATGAATGCTTGTGATTTTTGTACATTGATTTTGTATCCTGAGACTTTGCTGAAGTTGCTTATCAGCTTAAGGAGATTTTGGGCTGAGACAATGGGGTTTTCTAGATATACAATCATGTCATCTGCAAACAGGGACAATTTGACTTCCTCTTTTCGTAATTGAATACCCTTTATTTCCTTCTCCTGCCTAATTGCCCTGGCCAGAACTTCCAACACATGTTGAATAGGAGTGGTGAGAGAGGGCATCCCTGTCTTGTGCCCGTTTTCAAAGGGAATGCTTCCAGTTTTTGCCCATTCAGTATGATATTGGCTGTGGGTTTGTCATAGATAGCTCTTATTATTTTGAGATACGTCCCATCAATACCTAATTTATTGAGAGTTTTTAGCATGAAGGGTTGTTGAATTTTGTCAAAGGTTTTTCTGCATCTATTGAGATAATCATGTGGTTTTTGTCTTTGGCTCTGTTTATAAGCTGGATTACATTTATTGATTTGCGTATATTAAACCAGCCTTGCATCCCAGGGATGAAGCCCACTTGATCATGGTGGATAAGCTTTTTGATGTGCTGCTGGATTCGTTTTGCCAGTATTTTATTGAGGATTTTTGCATCAATGTTCATCAAGGATATTGGTCTAAAATTCTCTTTTTTTGTTGTGTCTCTGCCTGGCTTTGGTATCAGAATGATGCTGGCCTCATAAAATGAGTTAGGGAGGATTCCCTCTTTTTCTGTTGATTGGAATAGTTTCAGAAGGAATGGTACCAGTACCTCTGGTAGAATTCGGCTGTGAATCCATCTGGTCCTGGACTCTTTTTGGTTGGTAAACTATTGATTATTGCCACAATTTCAGCTCCTGTTATTGATCTATTCAGAGATTCACCTTCTTCCTAGTTTAGTCTTGGGACAGCGTATGTGTCCAGGAATTTATCCATTTCTTCTAGATTTTCTAGTTTATTTGCGTAGAGGTGTTTGTAGTATTCTCTGACGGTAGTTTGTATTTCTGTGGGATCGGTGGTGATATCTCCTTTATCATTTTTTATTGCATCTATTTGATTCTTCTCTCTTTTTTTCTTTATTAGTCTTGCTAGCAGTCTATCAATGTTGTTGATCCTTTCAAAAAACCAGCTCCTGGATTCATTGATTTTTTGAAGGATTTTTTTGTGTCTCTATTTCCTTCAGTTCTGCTCTGATTTTAGTTATTTCTTGCCTTCTGCTAGCTTTTGAATGTGTTTGCTCTTGCTTTTCTAGTTCTTTTAATTGTGATGTTAGGGTGTCAATTTTGGATCTTTCCTGCTTTCTCTTGTGGGCATTTAGTGCTATAAATTTCCCTCTACACACTGCTTTGAATGCGTCCCAGAGATTCTGGTATGTTGTGTCTTTGTTCTCGTTGGTTTCAAAAAACATCTTTATTTCTGCCTTCATTTCGTTATGTACCCAGTAGTCATTCAGGAGCAGGTTGTTCAGTTTCCATGTAGCTGAGCGGTTTTGAGTGAGATTCTAAATCCTGAGTTCTAGTTTGATTGCACTGTGGTCTGAGAGATAGTTTGTTATCATTTCTGTTCTTTTACATTTGCTGAGGAGAGCTTTACTTCCCAGTATGTGGTCAATTTTGGAATAGGTGTGGTGTGGTGCTGAAAAAAATGTATATTCTGTTGATTTGGGGTGGAGAGTTCTGTAGATGTCTATTAGGTCCGCTTGGTGCAGAGCTGAGTTCAATTCCTGGGTATCCTTGTTGACTTTCTGTCTCGTCGATCTGTCTAATGTTGACAGTGGGGTGTTAAAGTCTCCCATTATTAATGTGTGGGAGTCTAAGTCTCTTTGTAGGTCACTCAGGACTTGCTTTATGAATCTGGGTGCTCCTGTATTGGGTGCATATATATTTAGGATAGTTAGCTCTTCTTGCTGAATTGATCCCTTTACCATTATGTAATGGCCTTCTTTGTCTCTTTTGATCTTTGTTGGTTTAAAGTCTGTTTTATCAGAGACTAGGATTGCAACCCCTGCCTTTTTTTGTTTTCCATTTGCTTGGTAGATGTTCCTCCATCCTTTTATTTTGAGCCTATGTGTGTCTCTGCACAAGAGATGGGTTTCCTGAATACAGCACACTGATGGGTCTTGACTCTTTATCCAATTTGCCAGTCTGTGTCTTTTAATTGGAGCATTTAGTCCATTTACATTTAAAGTTAATATTGTTATGTGTGAATTTGATCCTGTCATTATGATGTTAGCTGGTTATTTTGCTCGTTAGTTGATGCAGTTTCTTCCTAGTCTCGATAGTCTTTACATTTTGGCATGATTTTGCAGCGGCTGGTACCGGTTGTTCCTTTCTATGTTTAGTGCTTCCTTCAGGAGCTCTCGTAAGGCAGGCCTGGTGGTGACAAAATCTCACAGCATTTGCTTGTCTGTAAAGTATTTTATTTCTCCTTCACTTATGAAGCTTAGTTTGGCGGGATATGAAATTCTGGGTTGAAAATTCTTTACTTTAAGAATGTTGAATATTGGCCCCCACTCTCTTCTGGCGTGTAGGGTTTCTGCCGAGAGATCCGCTGTTAGTCTGATGGGCTTCCCTTTGAGGGTAACCTGACCTTTCTCTCTGGCTGCCCTTAACATTTTTTCCTTCATTTCAACTTTGGTGAATCTGACAAGTATGTGTCTTGGAGTTGCTCTTCTCGAGGAGTGTCTTTGTGGCATTCTCTGTATTTCCTGAATCTGAACGTTGGCCTGCCTTGCTAGATTGGAGAAGTTCTCCTGGATAATATCCTGCAGAGTGTTTTCCAGCTTGGTTCCATTCTCCCCATCACTTTCAGGTATACCAATTAGACGTAGATTTGGTCTTTTCACATAGTCCCATATTTCTTGGAGGCTTTGCTCGTTTCTTTTTATTCTTTTTTCTCTAAACTTCCCTTCTCGCTTCATTTCATTCATTTCATCTTCCATTGCTGATACCCTTTCTTCCAGTTGATCGCATCAGCTCCTGAGGCTTCTGCATTCTTCACGTAGTTCTCGAGCCTTGGTTTTCAGCTCCATCAGCTCCTTTAAGCACTTCTCTGTAATGGTTATTCTAGTTATACATTCTTCTAAATTTTTTTCAAAGTTTTCAACTTCTTTGCCTTTGGTTTGAATGTCCTCCCGTAGCTCAGAGTAATTTGATCGTCTGAAGCCTTCTTCTCTCAGCTCGTCAAAGTCATTCTCCATCCAGCTTTGTTCCGTTGCTGGTGAGGAACTGCGTTCCTTTGGAGGAGGAGAGGCGCTCTGCTTTTTAGAGTTTCCAGTTTTTCTGTTCTGTTTTTTCCCCATCTTTGTGGTTTTATCTACTTTTGGTCTTTGATGATGGTGATGTACAGATGGGTTTTTGGTGTGGATGTCCTTTCTGTTTGTTAGTTTTCCTTCTAACAGACAGGACCCTCAGCTGCAGGTCTGTTGGAGTACCCTGCCGTGTGAGGTGTCAGTGTGCCCCTGCTGGGGGGTGCCTCCCAGTTAGGCTGCTCGGGGGTCAGGGGTCAGGGACCCACTTGAGGAGGCAGTCTGCCCGTTCTCAGATCTCCAGCTGCGTGCTGGGAGAACCACTGCTCTCTTCAAAGCTGTCAGACAGGGACATTTAAGTCTGCAGAGGTTACTGCTGTCTTTTTGTTTGTCTGTGCCCTGCCCGCAGAGGTGGAGCCTACAGAGGCAGGCAGGCCTCCTTGAGCTGTGGTGGGCTCCACCCAGTTCGAGCTTCCCGGCTGCTTTGTTTACCTAATCAAGCCTGGGCAATGGTGGGCGCCCCTCCCCCAGCCTCGCTGCCGCCTTGCAGTTTGATCTCAGACTGCTGTGCTAGCAATCAGCGAGACTCCGTGGGCGTAGGACCCTCCAAGCCAGGTGCGGCATATACTCTCGTGGTGCGCCATTTTTTAAGCCCGTCAGAAAAGCGCAGTATTCGGGTGGCACCAATTTTCCAGGTGCCGTCCGTCACCCCTTTCTTTGACTCAGAAAGGGAACTCCCTGACCCCTTGCGCTTCCCAAGTGAGGCAATGCCTCGCCCTGCTTCGGCTCGCGCACCGTGCATACACCCACTGACCTGCGCCCACTGTCTGGCACTCCCTAGTGAGATGAACCCGGTACCTCAGATGGAAATGCAGAAATCACCGTCTTCTGCTTCGCTCATGCTGGGAGCTGTAGACCAGAGCTGTTCCTATTCGGCCATCTTGGCTCCTCAGTAGGTTCTTCCTTTTTTCTTTTTTTTCAAAGTTGTTTTTGCTGTTTTATATTATTTGCGTATCTGTATTAAATTTAGCCTCAACTGATTTATTTAAAAAGCCTGCCAGGATTTTAATTGAAATTTTATTGAATAGATTGATTTGGTAAGAATTAACATTTTATCGATATAGCATGCATGTTCTGATTCATGAATATCGTATATTACTCTTTTCATTTAGAGCTTCTTGAATTTCTCCCAGGAATGGCTTTTGGTTTTACATGTGAAGCTCTTCTGTATGTTTGCAGAATTAATCATTCATTACTTCAGGTTTTTGGAGCCATCTGCTTCCTATTACTCCATCTAGGTCAGAAGCAAAAGTTTCCATACAGAGTTTTTAAATTTCTCAAGTGTTCATTACTTTTATTGTTTGCTAGAAATTTTACAAGACTTTTGCATTTTAGAGGCTCTGGTGATTATATTTTCCTTAAAAATATGTTAAATTTCATTCTAGCAGATAGTTAAATTTCTAGCAAGTCAAATTGATCTTGTCAAAATGCTTTTTTTGGCATTATAAAGGAATTTTCTATTTCTGTCTTGTCTTTCTGTCTTGTCTTTACTCCTAGAGTATGGTTCTTACTCTTACAGCATGGACTTTCTTGTTTCTGCTAAACGAGTGTTTTCAATGTTTATTCATGCTTGCTTTGCCTACATTCCAGCATCTCTCTAGCTTTTTTGTGGCTTCTCAGATTGCTTCTCAGCTTTCCAGAGTGCCTCCATGCCCAGGGACAGATTATAAATTAGTCAAATATATAGAAGTTCTCTCTTTAGTTCACTGCCCATTCCCCACTTACAAAAATATGAGATGTCTTCACCTCCTAAATTTTTAATGCTTGATGTTTGTCCATCAAGAGTGAAACTGTTTGGGCCTTAATTTCTTGAATTGATGCTTTAAAAAACAATTTCAAAAAGAAAGCCTAGTGAATGCAGTGTTCATTTCTTGAGCTTCTTTTTCATAAAAAATCATAGCAATAAATCTTAGGATAAATCCAATAAGGCAATAAATAGCAATAAATCCAATGCCTCCAAAAAATGTTGTTTTGTCAGAAAATAAGCTTCTTTGTCTAGGAAAGAACTGACATGTTATTTTTTTCTTTAAAAATGCAAATTTATCATTTCTCAGCTCAAAACTCTCATGTTGTCTTCCACTTCTCTTGATAGCATACCAGAAATATCCCGTATTGTCTGATCCCTGCCTGCTTCTTCAACTCTTGTATTTCACCCCTTCCTAACACAGACACATGCATATGCACATGCTGCTCAGTCAAAAGGAATAGTGGAATGAGTTGCTTCCTTATAACTTTTCACATGTCTTATGTTCCATCTGCTTGGAATGCTTTTCCAACAACTATTTGAGAGGTTAATTAAAATTCATCTTTCAGGCTCAATCCTCCCTTTATCATGGACCTCTTTCCTGATCTCCTCTCTGATTAGCTGATTTCTCATTGGTACAGGCTCTCATATCTCCCTTAATTTTTCCTTCAGAGAATTTGTGTTTTGTAATTAGTTTTGTTTGTTGAATATCTTCTTGTTCCCCTCTGAAGTCTGGGAGTGTTATCTGCCTTGCAAACACATTACCTACAGGTAATGAGTACAGGCAGAGTCCTCACTTTGCACTGATATGACATGCATAAATATTAGTTATCACCTGTGTTGGTTAGTTAACACCAGTCCTGAAACAGTTTAAATATCAGTTACAACTATACATTAACTGACAAATTACAGAAAAGACAAACTTCTCTGCTAATTCTTCAATCTACAAAGCACCCTGTGAATAACAGATGTCTCTGTATTTTCAGTCTGTCAGTGGTTGGTCACTGTGGATCTCTTACGCAGTTCATGTACAGACAGCAAAGCATGCAATTGCATTGACTTCTTGTCTCTCAGTGATAAACCCACATGATATTTTACAAAAATGCATAATCAAAAATAAGAGTTGGCCAATAAAAGTGCATCAGAGAAACAAAAAGTGATAATGCTGCAAATAAAATGCAAATTAAACATGAATTTGGAGTTACAAAATAAATAGCTGACAATAGGAATGCTAACATCATTTCCCTTTAATAGATACTAGATATAGAGACGGAGGAACTTAGTTAATGTGCACTTACTGATACAAATGAGAAAAGTGGTTGTTATGAAAAGCTAAAGATTTCCCAGAGGAAGCGACACTGGCAAAAATGTTTATATTTAAAAGAACTCTCAGAGAAATTTCCTGGCATAAAAAGTTCAACTGGTAAAATATTGAAAATTGACTCCAACTTAGAAAAGAGTAAGGAAACAACTCACCAAGGCATAGAGAAGATGCTCACTCCTACTGTTTTTGAAAACCAATTAAAAACTAATTACCAATGTTTCTAGAATTTTAAACAACAGTGTGTTAAATAAATACTAATTTTAATTTTTCCATTTTCCTATACATTCATAATGGGTAGTAAAATTTTTTAATGTTTTGACAATTCTAAAGGTCACAGAACAAATCTGGTTTTCCCAATTGATTATTAAGATTTGTTTGCACATTTCAGTTGCAGTTTCATCACGTGCAGTTATTTTTTATGATCTTGTGTTACTGATCAAAGACTAGTTTAGTTAGTTAGCAGTAAGTATTTTATAAAATAAATGAATTACATTTAAAAGAAAAAGAGAGCGCTGAGGAAAGGGAGATCTCTACTTTATAGAACAACTTTTGCTTACTGCCCTGTTTTGTTTTTTATCCAGTTACCAGATGTCACCTTATTCTGAAGAAGTTTTTAAACAGATTATAGATCATTAGTGGTATTTTATGGTAAATTTGGGACAGTAATGATAGGCTATTAAAATTATGCAGAGAGTAAGATAGTTATCATTTTAGCTATACTTGAATATTCTGAATAACTCTAAATGATCTCTGAATCCAAATTTGGAAGTATGCTGTTTTTTGAAGAATTATGCATGAGTTTAAGTTCAGTTTAAAAACTGTTCTATTTATTCAAACTAGCTATCCACTCAATTGACTTTTCTGTATAATTTTTGCATTACCTTCTTTTTAATATTTTTTATTTATGTATTTATTTTCTTCTTAATATTGTTTTAACGTTTACTACAATTCATATAACACAGTTTTCCTGCATTTAAAATTTCACTGAAACACCTATAAAAAATTCAATGAGTCAATGTAGTCAATACATATCCAGCCTCTCTCCTGAGCCAGTCCTATTCAGTAATTTCTAAATCATTGTATTTTTAATATTTTGCAGTTGTCTCCAAAATCAAATATAGATTTAACATAAAATAAACCAATTAAGGATCAGTAAATATGGGTCTAATAAAAAAGTTTCTTTTTCCACATTTTAAAAAAGCAATTTATGAATTTTTAATTTACTTTTTTGGAAATATTTTCTAAAACTGTAAGACTTATCGAAGCCATCCTTAGAATTCTACTCAGCTAGTAATCATATTGATTTAAGTCAAATGTCAGAAATATATATCATGATGGCATTTATAACACTAAAGTCCAGACAAAATGAATCACTGGACAAAAATACACGAAGCAAAAGTTTTCAGTTGTTGCACAACAGGAAGCTTAAGATCCTTCTGATAAGGGAACATAGGAGGTAGGTCCCATATTTGAACTGGCTTTTGGCCTGAAGACCCATTTTAAACTCAAGTTTAATTAGGTAGAGCTTGAGAAGATATGGTAGACTCACTGAGCTGAGGGGGCAGAGATCGGAGTTTGGGGATGTTGCAAAGCTAGACTTTTCAGGGCAAAATAATGGAGTGAAATGACCTAAGTGAGGCGTTAAAAGTCTGTACATAAACTTCCTATACATGCTTGGGCAGGGCTGAGTTTTAGGTGTGTAGGACAATAATTTGGAAACCCTAGCAGCATCTAGGGTACCCACTGCTTGTCTGTGATATGTGAAGACATACAGTGCTGAGAAACTTTGTATTGTTAGACAAGATACACAAGAGACAGTACGTTGAACACCTCTGGCATCATCTGAATGCCTTTGAAGTTCATATCTTAAGAGCAATGACCACAGTCTAGACTAATATATACCCTAAGCCTGGGAACAAAACTGAAGTAGATGCAGCCTAACAAAAAAGAAAACTACGCTTTATAAGATTGAAAGCATCACCAGTTACTTTATGGCTGTAAGAAAAGATAATAATACATGGCTGAGTGTAGTAGGCCATGTCTGTAATCCCAACACTTTGAGAAGCTGAGGTGGGAGGGTTGCATGAGGCCAGAAGTTCATCACCAGCCCGGGCAACATGATGATACCCCCATCTCTAAAAATATAAATAATAATAATAATAACACGCATAAAGGAAGATAATGTTATCTAAACTTCCTACCAGGTATATCCACCATTTATAATATCTAATAAAAAATCAATAGACATGTAAAAAAATCAAAAACAAAAACAAAAACCCTGACAGATATGGCTTATAAAGTAAGTAGAAACCTACTCAACTGAAACTGATTGTGAGACAATCCAGGTGTTGAATTATCAAAGAAAGACTATAAAACATTGTAAATATATTAAAGGATGTAGAGAGAATGGCAGATATAGTAATAAAGTATGCAGGGAATCTCACCAGATAATTAGGAAACGTAAAGAAGAACCCAATGGAAATTCTGCAACTAAAATTATAACATATGAAAAAAATGTGTTGTGTGGACACAACAACAGATTGGAAATTGCAAGGGAAAAAAAGACTACAACACTTGAAGAGCTACCAGTAAAAGTTTTCTGAAAATTAGGGAGAAAAACATAAATAAATGAACTGTCTCAATAACGTAGGGTATAAATGGAGTTCCAGAGAGGTCAGCAAGTAAACAGAGAATTTTTTGTTATAATAACAGTTTAAAATTTCTAAAAATTGGTAAAAATATATTAATAAACAGATTCAGAAAGTATAGCAAACTGCCAAACCAGTCAATATATAGATGCCTCCCCTACATGTGTAATAATAAAACTAATAAAAAAAAGATAAAGAGAAAATGTTGAAAGCAACAAGAGAATAATGAAGACACTTAAGAAGTAAAAAGATACACATACTAGCTTATTTATCATCAGAACAACAAGGGCCAGATGAAAATAGAACAAAATATTTAAGGATATGGAAAAAAGTCTACCATAATTCTATATTCAGTGGAGCTATACTTCACAAAAGTGGGGGAAACAAAGACTTTTAGGATAATAAAAGGTGATAGAGTGATGTCACCAAGATGGCAGAATAGATGGTAACCCACTCATATCACCCTACAAAAGCAAAAAAAAAAAAAAAAAAAATTCTGCACCCATCCACAGTCAAATGTCTCTCTGCAGGAGACTCAGAATTCAGGTAGAAGTTTATTTAACTGGTGGAGCCCAAGGCTTAGGAGGGTCATTTTGAAAGAGCAAAACTATGTCAATTGGCTTATCTGCCCTGCTGCACAGCTCAAAAGTGAATGGACAACATCCTACTTGGAGGGCTGCTACTTTGATCAAATAAGGTAAAAACAGATAAGCTTAATGGGCTGAATTGAATGCTTTTTTTTTTCTAACTGGTCTCCCACTACTATTGTGTGAAAACCTACATTTTTTTGTAGGTCTCTAAGAACTTGTTTTATGAATCTAGATGCTAGTGTGTTGGATGCATATATATTTAGTATAGTTACATCTCCTTGTTGAATTGAACCCTTTACCATTATGTAATGCTCTTCTTTGTCTTTTTTGATCTTTGTTGGTTTAAAGTTTGTTTTGTTTGAAGTTAGGATTGTAACCCCTGCCTTTTTTTGTTTTCTATTTTATTGGTAGATTTTCCTCTATCCCTTTATTTTGAGCCAATGGGTGTCATTATGTGTGAGATGGGTCTCTTGAAGACAGCATACCATTTGGTCTTTCTTTTTGATTTAGCTTGCCACTCTGCCTTCTAAGTGAGGCATTTAGCGCATTTAGATTAAAGACTAGTATTTGTATGTGTGGATTTGATCCGGTCATTGTGTTGTTAGCTGGTTATTTTGCTTGCTTGCTTGCATGGTTTCTTTGTAGTGTCACTGGTTTGTGTATTTAAGTGTGCTTTTGTATTAGTGGGTTGTGGTTTTTCTAATCTATATTTAGTTCTCCTTTCAAGATCTCTTGTAAGACAGGTCTAGTGGTAACAAGACCTCAACATTTGCTTATCTGAAAAGGTTTCTATTTCTCGTTTGCTTAGGTAGCTTCATTTGGCTGCATAAAAAATTCTTGAATATTTTTTTCTTTAAAAATGTTGAATATAGTTTCCCAATCTCTTCTGGCTTCTAGGGTTTCAGCTGAGAAGTCTGCTATTAGCCTGATGCAGTTCACTTTGTAGGTGACCTACTCTTCCTATCTATCTGCCTTTAACACTCTATCTTGCCTGTGTTCTCTATATTTCCCAAATTTTACTGTTAACCTTTCTAGCAAGGATGGGAAGTTTTCATGGACTATATCCTGAAATATTTTTTCTAAGTTGTTTGCTTTCTCCCCCTCTCTTTCAGGGGCACCCATGATTAATAGATTTCGCCTTTTACATAATCCCATGTTTCTCAGATGTTTTGTTCATTCTCTTTCCTTTTTTTTTTTTTTTTTTTTTTTTTTTTTTGTATGACTGCATTATTTCAGAGAGCCAATCTTCAAGTTCTGAGATTCTTCCCTCTCCTTGGTCTATTTTGCTGCTAATAGTTGTGATTGCATTGCAAAGGTAATGTATATATTTTGCAGCTTTGTCAGATCCATTAGTTTCTTTTGATACCAGCCATTTCATCCTTCAGCTCCTGTACCATTTTACTGTTATTCTTAGTTTCCTTGGATTGCGTTTAGCCATTCTCCTAAATCTCAATGACCTTTGTTTCAATTCATATTCTGAGTTCTATTTCTGTCATTTCAGCTGTCTCAACCTGCTTAAAAACTTTCTTTGGAGAACTGGTACAATCATTTGGAGGACATACAACACTCTGGTTATTTGATTTACCAAAGTTCTTGCATTTGTTCTTTCTCCCCTCTGCATGTGAGTGTTCCTTTAACTGCAATGTAGTTGAGTACACTCAGTCAATCTCTTTTCTGGATGTTTTCACAGGGCTGAGGCTTTGTGCAGAGTCTACTTGAGGCTGACTTCTTGTCTTTGGTTTCATGGCAGGAGAGGCATATGTTAGCGAGGCATTTTTGATGTCGAAACTTTGGATTTTGATCTAATACATGGTACTTAGGCATATTGGTTAGTTGGTGGACTTTTGCTCAGTTGTGTGGCTTCCCTTTGTTTTCTCACTGTGTCAGCCACGTTTCATCTCAATGCTCTGAAAGTGTGGGCTCCTCTCCACCTTGAATTCTGGCTGTTGATTGTGGCTTGGCACTCCTGGGCTGCCCACTGTAGCTCTGGGGAGATTACAGGGTTCATGTTTCTTCCTGAACTTGGAGGCAGCAGAGGAAGGGACCTTAGTAGTGGTTGTGGCCAAGGGTTATTTACTTATCTCCTGAGGGCTCCTCCCCAAAGAGATGCAGCCAGCAATCACTCAGTTCAGTCATCCCAGGTTGGAGGGTCTGTGCTGTGGGCCCAAGCCAGGGGTTCCCTGTCTGGTGATGATCAGGGTGGGTGGGTGGGACCTGTGGGAGACAGACTGGCCTTCTTTTCTTGGGTTGACAGCAGCTTGTTGGAGGTGTGGATAAGGCACTTAGGGTCTTTGCTCCTTTGTTAGTTCAAGGGTGGCAATGGCAGTTCCACTGTAAAGGCAGTGGCAGAGAGGCTTTCAGTTGCCCCTGGGGGTTCCGTCCGGGTAATTGAAAAGCTGCTACTGGCTCAATAGCCCCAGATAGGGGGATGACTGGAGGCCCAGGCCTGGAGGATCTGTCCATTGAGGAAATATGGGAACACGCACCCATAGTCTAACCATTTTCCTGTAGGACTGCTGCAGTATGCTGGGGGTCACTCCAGTCCCTAGTCACCTCAGATTTTCCAGTACCTAGAGGTATCAACAGTGAAGGCTATGAAACAGCAAAGACAGAAGCCTACTCTACTTTCTGGGATCTTTATCCTAGGGAGATACAGACCTGTTTCCTGCCCAAATGCACCTGTAGGTGGTGGCTGGAGACCCTGGTTGGGAGGTTCCTCCCAGTGAGGAAAAACGAGATTGTGGACCTGCTTTAAACAACAGTCTGACCACATTTTCATAGAGCAACTGCGCTGTGCTTTGCTGAGTATCTGCTCCAGCCCCTGGTCACCTTGGAGTCCCAAAAGCCTGAAGGTTGGGACAGCTAAGTCACCCAAACAAGAAAGACGGCAGTCCATCCCTCCCTCTGGGAGCTTTGCCCAGGGAGATTTGAAACCTTTGTCAACTAGTGAATAGCGACAGGGATATCTGGAGACCCCACTTGAAAGGTCCCACTGAGTGAGAAGAAATAGGATCAGAGACCACTTTAAAAAAGCAGTCTGGCAACATTTCTGTAGAGCATATGTGCTATGCTGGGGGTCTGCTTCAGTCCCCAGTCACCTGACATGAATGAGACTAAAGGAGCAGCCCCCCTAGATGTTTTTTCTGCTTTTCTTGTTGATCCGGAGAAGGGATGGGGAGGATGGTGGTATGACTATGCAATTATACAATTTTTGCAAAGGGAGGAATACACTGGTATAACAACTATATATATTTTTACTTTCTTCCACAAATTACCTAAAAAAAAATCTTTTTTTTTTTTCTTCCTTGCTTAATGCAGTGGTCCTAGGACCAGGACTGAAACTACAAGTACTGGAAGTAGAGATGATTTTTAAGTAAAATATGTCACTATATTTTTAAACTTAGTCAAAATTCCTAAAGGTCTGATGGAGGTACATGGTGCCTTTACCCCACCTAGCAAAATTGGGGTTAAGAATAAGTACTGCCATATTGTCTAGTGGTAAAAATAGCTCACTAGTTTGGAACCTATGTAACTCTTCCTTATGTAAATGGGAATGGACTGAGTGGGAGACACTTGCTAGACTAGTATTGCTGCCAGCAATCTGGACCATCACAGTGGCCAAACCTCATGTCCCTTCTGAAAGTGGAAAAGTTTAGGTAAAAATAAATGACAAATGGAACAAAAAGGAGGAATAATAGCCAAGGGTAAAGAAATGAATAAATGGTTTATAAAATGAGGGTAATTCAATATTACATTAACAACTCTAAGAAATCTCACAGAAAGAGATGAAATTGTTGCTTAGCTCAATTATTCCAGATGCCTGAAGGGTGAAGCTGTATATTTGCCGAGACCACTCCTACTTTTGGAACCTAACAAGGTAGAAAGAAGGGCTACAAACCTGAGAGCCTCAGCCTGGGAGAAACTCATACAGTATGATGAACTGGACTGATTATTAATAATTGTTTATCTTTGTTTTGCTGTTATAGACTCATGGTTGAAAACCAAGGGGTGGCGTGCGGCACTATGATATGTATTGGTTTTTGTCCATAGTTTCTCATTCATAATTCTCATAACCCTTGTTACAATCTTTTACTATAATGTTGAATATGTTAAGCCTCAGGCACAGGCCTTGGGCTACAGAATCTCTTTTGCCCTTTTTTCACCTGCCCCAAGGCAGCACACTAATCTTCGCCTCTCTTTCTTTTTTAGTTAGTTCATTTTTTTTGTTTGTTTTTTGAGATGCAGTTTCACTCTGTTGCCCAGGCTGGAGTGTGGTGGCATGATCTCAGCTCACTGCAACCTCCGCCTGCCTGGTTCAAGTGATTCTCCTGCCTCAGCCTCCCAAGTAGCTGACATAACAGGGGTCCACCACCATGCCTGGCTAATTTTTGTATTTTTATAGAGATAGGTTTTCACCATGTTGGCCAGGCTGGTTTTGAACTCTCAGCCTTAGGTAATCAGCCTGTCTCAGCCTCCCAAAGTGCTGGGATTATAGGCGTGAGTGACTGCGCCCTGCCTTCCCTCCTCTTTCTGACTGTAGGTCTTAAGACCCTCCCCGGAGAGGGTCCCACTCTATATAACTGGTTTAAAAAAATGCTAACATCATGAAACTTCCATAAAAGCCCCAGAGGTCTGGGTTTAGAGAGCTTCCAGATAGCTGAACACATGGAGATTACTGGAGGATGAGATGGCACACCTGGAGAAAGCATGGCAACTCCACACCCCCTCCCCCATAACTTGCTGTATGCAACTCTTCATTTATATCCTTGGTAATATCTTTTATAATAAATCAACAAACATAAGTTAAATGTTTCCCTGAGTTCTTTGAGCTGCTCCTACAAATTAATTGAACTCAAAGAAGGGGTTGTAGGAATCCCAACTTGAAGCAGGTAGGTCAGAAGTTCAGGAGGCCTAGACATGAGACTGATGTCTGAAGGGAAGAAGTCTTGGGGTCTTATCCTTCAAGTAGTGTGTGGGGACAAACTGTCATATTTTTGGTCACAGAAGTCTTCTTTGTTGATGGTTGTTGCGGTGGTGTGACAGCAGAGAAAAAAAGCAGTTAGAGAGTTTTTCCCTAAACAGAGACTGACTCCCATCTCATAGCCTGGGAGTCTGAGCTTCCTTTATGGACTTGCCAACCTCTATCCCACAGTAGATCTTAAAAAAGACGAGTTTCAACTTTGACCCCTCTTGCTGCAGGTGAGGAACAATCCCATATGTGTTGGGATCTGCTGGGATATGTGTCTATCTGGGTAAACAATGCAAGCTATTCAGCCTGTTACACAGGAGATCTTAAGTGGACTCAGTGACATCTCTGACTCCTTCTACTGTAATTAGTAAACTATTCCATCTGTGCAGGGAATTGCTTGGCGATGTGTGCCCCTCTGAGCCAATGAAAACAGGCTATCCAGCCTCCATCCTACAGCAGATGCTTAAGGGATCCAGTCCCAGTTTCAGCCCCTCCTGCTCCAGTCAAGAAACTATTATATTTGTGCAGGAACTTGTTGGGTTATGCACACCCCTCTGAGCCTAGACAGAGCTCTTCGGACTCTGTCTCACAGCTGATTCAGGGCAGACCCAGTCTCAGCTTCAGCCCCTCCTGCTGCAGTCAGAAAACTCTTACCTGTGCAGAGCTCTGCTGGCAGACACACACCACTCTGAGCCAACAAGATGGGCTCATTAAACTCTTTCCCACAGTAGATTCCAAAGGGGTCCAGTCTCAACTCTAGCCCCTTTTTGCTGCAGGTGGAAACTCATCACACCTGTGCAGGGGTCTGCTGAGAGGAATAACTGTAAGGGCCACTGGGCAAGTCTTCTGGACTCAGGTCCCTGGTCAGCATTCCCAAATACATCTACTAACCATCCCAAAATCTTCTGCAGGTCCATCTGGGCAGAAAGTTGCATCAATCTCTGGGACCCCATGAGACTCACAGCAAGCCTGGGCTTAAAGCATCTTCTATTGCTGAGATGGCTATAGTGGATAAGAACTTAAGGAGTGCAATTGTCAGTTGGTATAAAATCCGTGGAAGGCCCTCTGAAGAAGCATAGCCATAAGGAAAGCCAGACTGCAAAAACTAAAATAAATACCTAATGATGTGCTGTCATCTCACTTCTACAAACAACAAGAATATTCAGGGAAATATGACCTCACTGAATGGAAAAAAGTAAGGCACCAGAAATTGATCCAAAAGTGATGGACATGTGTTATCTCTTAGACAAATAATTCAAAAATGTGGTTTTAAGGAAGCTCAGCAAACCTCAATAAAACAGAGAGGCTCAATTCATAAATTTATCAGATAAATTTAACAGATTTAAATAATAATAAAAAATTAAACAGAAATCTTGGAGTTGAAAAATAAAATGAGGGAAATAAAAAATGTGAAAGAGAGCATTAACAGCAGAATTACTCAGAGGGAAGAATCAATGTTCTTGAAGATAGACTTTTGGAGAATATACAATCAAAAAAGAATAAAATAATAAAGCTAATGGGACTTATGGGGCAGCATCAAAACAGCAAATATTTAGGTTATTAGAATAAAAGAGAGAACTTAAAAAGTTAAAGGACTAGAAAACTTATTCAAAGAAATAATAACATAAAAAATTACCAAACCTGAAGAAATACATGCAAGTGCAAAAAGGTCAAAAGTCATCAGCCCAATTCAACCCAAATGAAAATACCTGAAGACACATTATAACCAAACACTCGAAGTTCAAAGACAGGGAAAAGATTCTAAAAGCAGAAAGATAGGAGAAAACAAGATATAAGGAGTTCCAATACACCTGGCAGTACACTTTCAGCAGAAACATAACAGGCCAGGAGGGCGTGGTGTGATATATGTAGAATACTAAAGAAAAATATAGTCAACTAAGAATACTGTACCCAGCAAAATTATTATTCAGAAATGACTTTCCCAAACAAACAAAAGCTGAGGAAATTCATTTCTACCAGACCTATTCTAAAAGAAATGCTAAAAAAGTTTTGCAAACTAAAAGAAAAGGATGCTAATGTAACTGTCACACTAATATTGTAATTATTAGTGTGACAATTGGGTTTAAGGCACTTATATATTTAGTAAGAAAAATAAAAACCAAAACTCTTAAAAATAATAACTACGATAATTTTTTTAAGAGATAAGCAATACAAAAATGTATATTGTGACACCAAAAAATTCAAAATGTGGAGGGAGAAGAGAGTTAATATGTTAGGTATTTTTTTGGTTTGTTTCTTTTATTTTATTCAAAGTGAAGTTATATCAGTTTTCAATAATTGTTATAGCTACAAGTTATATCTTGTAAGCATTGTGGTGGCCATAAAGCAAAACCTAAAAGATACATGAAAAATAAAAAACAATGAATTAAAACATGCCACTAGAGAAAAATCAAGTAACTACAAAACCAGTAAGAAAACAAGAAAGAAAGAGAGGAGTTATACAAGTACAAACAAAATGTACAAAGTAAGGCCTTAACTATTGATAGTAACCAATGAATGTAAATGAACCAAACTATCCAATTAAAAAAAAGCAGATTGGATGGATTAAAAAACAAGACCTAAATATATGCTAACTATGAGGAACTGACTCCACCTATAAAGACACTTATAGACTTACAGTGAAAAGATGAAAAATATATTCCATGAAAATAAAAAAGAAAAATGAATAGGAGGAGCTATGCTTAATTAGACCTTAACTCAAAAACCATAAAAAGACACAAAGAAAGATTATACAGTAATAAAGGAGTCAATTTAGCAAGATGATATAACAATATTAAATGTATATTTATCCTACATCAGAGCATGCAAATATACAAACCAAATATTAATATATCTAAAGGGAGAGAAGGACTGCAATACCAGTAGAGGGATTCAATAGCCCACTTTAAGCAGTGGACAGATCGTTCAGGCAGAAATTCAACAAGGAAACATCAGAGTTAGAATATAATGTAGACCAAATGAATGTAACCCACATTTGTCTGACTGCTGCAGAAAACACAATCTTCTCATTAGCATGTGCAACATTCTGCAAAACAGACAATATGTTAGGCCACAAAACAGGTGTCAACAATTTCAAAAAAATCAAAAGTATTTCAGGTAACTTTTCTGACCACAAGAGACTAAAACTAGAAATTAATACCAAAAAGAACTTTAAAAACTGTACAAATGCATGAAAATTAAACAACATGCTCTCGAATGACCAATGCATCAATGAAGAAATTAGGAAGGAAATTTGAAAAAATTTTGAAACACATGAAAACAGAAACACAATATACCGGAACTTACAGGATGCAGCAAAAGCAGTACTAAGAGAAAGGTTTATAGCAAATAACTTACATCAAAAAAATAGAAAGACTACAAATAAACAACCTAAAAATGCACTTTAAGAAACTAGAAAAGCAAGAACAAACGAAACCTAAAATTAGTGAATAAAAGAAATAAAAAGATCAGAATAAAAATAACTGAAATTAATACTAAATAAAGCAATACAAAAGCTCAACCTAATAAAAAGATTTAAAAAAAAAAACAAAACAAAACTAACAAAGCATAAGGTAGAGTATCAAGACAGAAAGAGAGAAGAGAGAAGACCCAAATAAATAAAATTAAAGATGAAAAAGAACACATTACAACTGATATCACAGAAATACAAAGAATCATTAGAGTCTAGTCTGAACAGTGATCTGCCAACATATTGGAAAAAAAACCCTAAAATAATTTGACATATATTTTGTCACTTATAAACTACCAAGATTGAACAATAATAAAATAGAAAACCCTAACAGACCAACGAAGAGTAATGAGATCAAAGCAATAACAAAAAGTCTTCTTTATTTTATTTTATTATTATTATACTTTAAGTTTTAGGGTACATGTGCACAATGTGCAGGTTAGTTACATATGTATACATGTGCCATGCTGGTGTGCTGCACCCATTAACTCGTCATTTATCATTAGGTATATCTCCTAATGCTATCCCTCCCCGCTCCCCCCACCCCACAGCAGTCCCCAGAGTGTGATGTTCCCCTTTCTGTGTCCATGTGTTCTCATTGTTCAATTCCCACCTATGAGTGAGAACATGTGGTGTTTGGTTTTTTGTCCTTGCGATAGTTTACTGAGAATGATGATTTCCAATTTCATCCATGTCCCTAAAAAGGACATGAACTCAACATTTTTTATGGCTGCATAGTATTCCATGGTGTATATGTGCCACATTTTCTTAATCCAGTCTATCATTATTGGACCTTTGGGTTGGTTCCAAGTCTTTGCTATTGTGAATAGTGCCACAATAAACATACGTGTGCATGTGTCTTTATAGCAGCATGATTTATAGTCCTTTGGGTATATACCCAGTAATGGAATGGCTGGGTCAAATGGTATTTCTAGTTCTAGATCCCTGAGGAATCGCCACACTGACTTCCACAATGGTTGAACTAGTTTAAAGTCCCACCAACAGTGTAAAAGTGTTCCTATTTCTCCATATCCTCTCCAGCACCTGTAGTTTCCTGACTTTTTAATGATTGCCATTCCTAGAAGAAAACCTAGGCATTACCATTCAGGACATAGGCATGGGCAAGGACTTCATGTCTAAAACACCAAAAGCAATGGCAACAAAAGCCAAAATTGACAAATGGGATCTAATTAAACTAAAGAGCTTCTGCACAGCAAAAGAAACTACCATCAGAGTGAACAGGCAACCTACAAAATGGGAGAAAATTTTCACAACCTCTGACAAATGGCTAATATCCAGAATCTACAATGAACTCAAACAAATTTACAAGAAAAAAACAAACAACCCCATCAAAAAGTGGGCAAAGGACATGAACAGACACTTCTCAAAAGAAGACATTTATGCAGGCAAAAAACACATGAAAAAATGCTCACCATCACTGGCCATCAGAGAAATGCAAGTCAAAATCACAATGAGATAACAAAAAGTCTTCTATCAAAGAAAAGCCCAGGACCTGATGGATTCACTGCTGAATTCTATGAAATATTTTTAAAAAATCAATACCAATTCTACTCAAACTACTTTTAACAAATTAAAGAAGCAGGAATACTTCCAAACTTATTCTATGTGGCCAGTATTACCCTGATACCAAAATCTGACAATGACACAATGACAAAAAGAAAACTGCAGCCCAATATCCCTGATGAACATAGTTGCAAAAATTCTCAAAAAATACTAGCAAACAACACATTGAAAATATAATTCAACATGATCAAGTGGAATTCATCCCTGGGATATAAGGAGGGTTCTACATTCACAAATCAATAAATGTCAGGCACCACATTAACAACAACACAAATAGGACAAAAATCATATTGCATTTCAATAGATGTTGAAAAAGCTTTCAACAACATTTAACATCCTTTCGTGATAAGAAACCATTAACAAACTGAGTACAGAAGGAACTTACATCAAGAGATTAAAAGTAATATATAACAAGAACACAGCTAATATCATACTGAATGAGGAGAAACTGAAAGCCTTTTCACTAAGATCTGTAACAAGACAAGGATTTCCACTTTCATCACTTTTATTCAACATAGTACTAAAAGCCCTAGCCAGGGCAATTAGGCAAGGGAAAAAAATAAAGGGCATTCAAAATGAAAATAAAGGATAATTTGTCTTAATTATCCCTGTTTGCAGACAACATGATCTTATATACTGAAAAACTTAGAGACTTCACCAAAAAAACCATAACTGATAAATGAATTTAGTAAGGTTGTAGGATACAGAATCACCATACAAAAACAATTAGCATTTCTATATGCTAACAGAAATCAAGTGAAAGTGAAATAAAGAAAGTAATCTCATTAATAAATTTTAAAATCCCTAGAAATTAATTTAATGAGAGAGATGAAAGATTTCTACAAAGAAAGCTGTAAAACGTCAATGAAAGAAATGGAAAAGAACACAAGAAAGTTAAAAGTTATCCCATGTTCATAAGTTGAAAGAATTAATATAGTTAAAATAACCATACCACCCAAAGTTTTCTACATATTTAATGTAATACTTGTCAAAATGCCAATGACATTTTTAACAGAAATAGAAAAGCAACCCTAAAATTGGTATAAAATCACAAAATATCCTAAATAGCTAAAGCAATCCGAGCAAAAGGAACAAAGCTGGAGGCATTCCACTACTGGATTTCAAATTATACTGCAAAGTCACGTTAGCTAAAACAGCATGGCACTGGCATAAAAACAGACACATAGACAAATGGAACAGAATAGAGTACCTGAATAGAAATAAATTGATGCATTTAGAGCCAACTCATTTTTGACAAAGGTGTCCATAACATATACCAGGGAAAGGACAGTCTCTTTAATAAATGGTGTTGAGAAAACTGGATTTCCTATGCAGAAGAGTGAAACCAGATCTCTATCTTTCACTATATACAAAAATCAACTCAAAATGGATCAATGACTTAAATGTAAGACCTGAAACCATGAAACTACTAGAAGAAAAGATTTGAAAAATGCTACAGGACATTGGTCTGACAAAGATTTTGGGTAAGACCACAAAAACACAGATAACCAAAAGAAAAATAGACAAATGGTATTATATCAACCTAAAAAAAGTTTTACACAGTAAATAAATCAATTAACAAAATGAAGAGACAACCAACACATGGGAAAAACATTTGCAAACTATTTATCTGACAGGGGATTAATAACCATAATACATAAGATATTCTAACAATTCAATAGCAAGAAAACATATACTTCAATTAAAAAATGAACAAAAGACATGAATAGACATTTCTCACAAGGAGGCATACACATGGCCAACAGGTATATGAAAAAATGTTCGACATCACTGTTCATCAGATTAATGCAAATCAAATTGACAATGAGATATCTTGCCCCAGTTACAACAGTTAGAATGGCTATTGTCAACAGCAACAACAACAAAGACAACAACAACAAAATAACAAGTTCTGGCAAGGAGGCTGAAAAAGGAGAATGCTTGTACACTGTTATTAGGAATGTAAAGTAGTGTAGCCATTACAGACAACAGTTAGGAGGTTTCTCAAAAAAACTAAAAATAGAATTACTATATAACCCAGCCATATATATCAAGAAGAAAGAAATCAGTATATCAAAGAGATATCTGCATTCCCATTTATTGCAGCAGTACTCACAATAGCCAAGATATGGAATAAACTAAGTACCAGATGGATGGATAAAGAAAAGCTGATATATATGCACGGTGGAATACTATTCAGCCATAAAAAATGAAGTATTGTCATTTGTACCAACATAAATGGAACTGAAGGTCACTATGTTAAGTGAAAACATTAAAGCACAGAAAGACAAATATCACCTGTTTTTACTCGTACATGGGAGGTAAAAATGTGGATTTCATGGAAGTGGGGAGTAAAATAGTAATTAGCAGAGGCTGGGAAGAGAAGTGGGGGTAGGATGAATGAAAGTTGGTTAATGGGTATAGAATACGGGTTGATAGAAAAAATACAGTCTAGTATTTAATAGCACAGTAGGAAAATTATAGTTAACAGTAACTTATTATATATTCCAAAATAGCTAGAAGAGGATTGTAATGTTTCCAACCCAAAGAAAAGATAAATGTTTCAGGTGATGGATATTCCAATTACCCTGGTGTAATCATTACACATTATATACATGTACCAAAATATATATGTATTCCAAAAATATGTACAACTATTATTATCAATAATGAATAGTAAAATTTTAAAAATCTGATAGAATTTGTTGCCAACAAACCTATGCTTAAAGAAATGCTAAAAAAATTCTTGAAACTGAAATAAATTGTATTAGTTGAAAACTTGGATCTACAAAATGAAATGGAGATCATAAGAAATAATATACATTTGTAAAAGCATCAACTATATTATTTATTTATTTATTTATTTATTTATTTATTTATTTATTAAATAACTGTTAAGAGGCTGGGCGCAGTGGCTCATGCCTGTAATCCCAGCACTTTGGGAGGCCGAGGCAGGTGGATCACCTGAGGTCAGGAGCTCGAGACCATCCTGACCAACATGGAGAAACCCCATCTCTACTAAAGACACAAAATTAGCTGGGATTACACATGCCTGTAATCCCAGCTACTCGGGAGGCTGAGGCAGGAGAATCCCTTGAACCCAGGAGGCGGAGTTTGCAGTGAACTGAAATTGCGCCATTGCACTCCAGCCTGGGCAACAAGAGTGAAACTCCGTCTCAATAAAAAACAAAACAAAACAAACAAAAAAACCTGTTAACAGACAAACAAACAAACAAAACACTGTATTGTGGGGTTTATAATTCTTGTAGAAGTAAATCTATGACAACATCTGTTCAAAGGATAAAAGGGTAAATGAGATTAAACTGTTGTAAACTTCTTGCTTTTTTAATGGGGTAGTATGATATTATATGTAAGTAGATCATAATATGGTAAGTATGCATATTGCAATTCCTAATGAAACCACTTTAAAATAACATAAAGAGGCAGAGCTTAAAAGTGAATAGACTAATTTAAATGCAATACTATAAAAATTAATTTGAAAAGCACGTTAAATGCTCATGTAAGTTAAAATTAGACACATGGCGAAAGATATACCTTACAAATGTTAAATATAGACGTATGTTAAAAATCTTAAATATGGAATGGCTACATTAGTGCCCAACAAAATTAAGTTTAAGGTATATTATTGAGATTAAGCGAGGCGTTTTATAATGATGACAAAATCCACTTGGTGTAATCAACTTTTAAATATAAAATAACCCTAACCTTTAATATATTTTTTTCATTGTAACAAAGGAGAGAATATCAATGGACTCATCTTTGGAGTTCAGCACAACTGTGATACTAAAATATGACATTATTCTAAACAAGAAAACTTAAGACTAATATCCTTCATGAACGGAAATAAATATCATTAACAAAAGTAGATTATTCAAAATAGCACTAAGTTGTAATATATCATGACCAACAGAGTTGTATCCTAGAAATGTAAATTTCAATTTTGTTTTAATATTTGAACATCAATTTTTGCGATTCATCATTTTCAAAAGAGGCAAAATTATATGATTTTTTTCAATACATGAAAAATAGCATTTGGTAAAATTAAACAGTGACTCATGACAAAAACTAACGCAACCTTGTGATAGGGAACTTTCTCATTTATATAAATGACATCTATGAAAAACCAACAGCTAACGCATATTTAATTGTAAAAGAATAAATATTTCTCCTAAGTTTAAGAATATTCAAAGGTATTTAATTACTTCTATTCAACATTTTACTGAAGATGTTAGCTAGTGGATTAAAGCAAGAAAAATAAAAGTCATAAAGACTGGAAAGAAAGAAATAAAACAGCACTTATTTTCAAGTGACATAAAATCTCAATTAATCCTCCCAAAAAGTAAGCTAGAACATGTAAATTTAACAAATATATGATAATACACAAAAATCAATTGTATTTCTATATATTAGCAGAGAAGAATTGGAAAGTAAAACATAAAAAGTAAACAGACTTACAATAGTGTTGAATGTACCCATAAATTCCTGGGAATAAATTTAAACAAAATGTGCAAAATTATTAAGTTAGAAGTCGCAACATTTAAGAGAAATTAAAGAAAACAAACAAATAGAAATATATACAATATTCATGGAATGGAAAACTCAATATTGTTAAAATTTCAGTTCTCTAGCAATTTATCTATAGCAACTATTCTTGAAGTGAAATCTGCTCATTCATGTTGTTCCCAGAGACCTTGAAGGTGTTACACAAGTTTCCCCAAATAATATTGAGATGTTATTTTCTTTTTTAATTTTCATTTCCTTATGAATATATATGGTCATATTTTGAAAGGAGCATGATGTGGCATATTGCAACAGATTTAATGCAAAACCAGATATGGGAATCCAGCTATCATCTTTTAAGTTAGAAAATAAAGAGATTGTGAATATGTAAAATATATACTAATATACTTACTAGGTAGTAAGTTTCAAAACCCCATGAACAAATACCTTTATTTATTTAATAAATGTTTAATAGAGTTTTGGGGGATACTGCTGTTTGGGGCATTCCAAAAGCATAAATATAAATTGGAGGTTTGATAAATTGTTGTTTGCACAAGTACAAAGAAATCTCAACATATATTATGTATATCATTTGTTCTGTCAAGTCTGCCTGCTGACGGGGGTACCTGGATGTTACCAGTCTCATGTCAGAAGAATCAAATGTGTCTGACACATTCTTAGATAGCTCAATAATGTGTTAATTACATTTATTTTCTTTCTAGAAAATGAGTCATTCCTACCACTTCTCTTAGTCCAAACTATGTAAGTTAAAAAAAAGTAGCAAAGGCTACCTTAGAAAGATAAAAGGGTACCATTCAATAGATACTCTTTAAAAAATGTATATGAAAAGACAAATCTTTTTAAGCTATGGAAACAAAAGATTTTACAGATACAAAATGGTACATAATTTTATGTGTTCCATCATTGAAACATAGAGATTTATTTGTAAAACTTTCCAAACATAAATTGGATGATCAAATAAAATGATTTTGAGGAATAGTTTAAGATCCAATAGATATTTGGATATTTGATATTTAAAAGTTATAATTTTAGCATTCTATAATGTTAGGCTATTACTATCAATTAGGCTTTTATTTAAACAATGAAAGACATCAAGGAAAAGAATATCAGAATTTCTTAACGGAAATACATAAAAAGCATGTGCCCTTTAATGACATGTTCTTCAGGGAGAAATAATAGCAAACTCTGAGACTGTGCAGTCATGAAGGAAAGACCCTAACCACCAAACAAAAAAAGCAAAAACATCCCTGCCTGCTGAAACTACTAGAAAATTCTGTAATTATTAGTGAGCAGCTAATACAGCTAGAGTGACTGTTCGGAGACAGAAAATTTGCGTGATTAAAAATAAAACTAATTTAGGGCTATATATAGGTTTCAATTGGGGCATATAAAGCCGTTGTGATAGTAAACAAAATGTCACTGTCTGTAGCAAGCTCAAATATGTAGCTGTTAGCATCACATAGAATAGAATGTTCAAATATAGATCACATTAGCACAGGTGAGATTTGTGGTGGTCTCCACAGGCTGACGACCATCACAACCACCAGCCACTTATCTCAAGTCTCCAGGGTCCTGGCCTATCTCATTTGTCTCCAACTGTAAAGAATTTAATGATTAGAAAAAACTTCTCTACTGCAGTTAGCGCTAGATAAGATTACCATAATCCCAGATTTAAAAATACTTTATATTATGTTACACATACTGTATATATAATTAACTATCTTTAACCATAACAGAAATAGCAGCGTAATTTAATTATTTTTGTGTGTTTTTTTTCTTGTTACAAGACATGTGTCTAATTCAGAGTATTTTTATTACAAAATGTATACGATTGAAATCCATTGACTGATCTTTAAACATCTTCAAGAATAGGTAATTTTTCTTTTAAAAGTGAAAAGTACCATGGAATTCTCTTTTCTTCATTTTACATTATGAAGAATGGATTTTATAGGTTCAAAGAAATTTGCACAGTCACAAAACTTGTGATGTCACCTTGTGTTAGCTTCGTAACTCCAATTCTTAAAATTAATGCCATATCTACTTGACCTTGTTCCCAAGCTTCATATCTAGTAGCATAATTTCTCTATCATGATGAAGGGGGGTTCTTTGGTCTAAGATTCTGTTCAAATGGTAGATATGGACGGACTAGTTTAATTTTCCATATTTCTAATCGTATTCTTTCCCTACTCCTCTAAGTTGTCTCTCATATAAATGACATGTGTCTGTTGGTATGTGTCCTGTATCCATGGTTTAGAAAGGAAGAAAAAAACGGGAAAAAGCTATGGTGAAGCAGCAAAGTTTGAAGAAGTGTCATCACTGTTGTAGTCCATCACACTCTGCAGAAGACACCTTTGTTGAGAATTCCTGACCAAATGCTGACTAGACTCCCATCTTTTTATCTGAAAGCTGTCACCATTCTGGGGACTGCAGATGTGCAAGCTGGTACAGCTCTCCTAAGACACTAGGGCTTGAGGGACTCTTTCAAGTGAGTATTGTAAGTCAGAATTACACGTCTGTCAGCTATGTCTATCTCGTTGTTGCAAGGAAGGAAACCTCCTGTCAAATAAAAGAGAAGGAGCCTTTTCTTGCCACATTAATTGAGGACTAAAATAGCTGAAAATGCTCTTTAGTGAAGAGGATAAAATTACATTAAAGTGTCTGTTTTATGAAAAAAGTTTTGTATCTACCAACTGAAACAGGTCTGTAAAACACTGCATATTACAGCGTTTTAAAGCAATCTCACTGGTCCATTTTTGTTGAATAATCGTTGTTTATCTCCCAGTCTTCAGACATAGCTTACATTGAATGCATGATTTATTTTCACTATTCAAATATCCTCTTGTCTCTCAGCTATTCAGGCATTATTCAGATAGAACCAAAGTTAGCGAAGAACAGAATGACTAGTTGTTGCTAAGATCATTTATCATTCAGGCAGTACTAGGTGGCAATTTACAGTTCTAAAGGCTACTATATATTGCATAAAGGAAGCAATTTCACAGTTGAGTGATTTCTCTATCTATGTAGCCTGTACTTATTTTAGCACTTTCTTTGAGGCTAAAACACTTAGGCTAAACACTTTTTAACTGTCTGAATTTTTGTATTTTCCTTTCTACAGATTGTTATTATTTTAAGTAATAATAAGCATTGACTGGAGGAAATATTACATACTGCTAACCTTACTGAGTGTAATTAGGCTATCCAAATAAGAGAAATCCTGTGTGCTTGGCTATCTTCCTAGGATAGATGCTGTTTGAAATCTCAGCTACTAACCTGGTACTTAAGGTAATCTGTTTTCTTCTCTTTATTTCTCCGTTCTCAGAAATGTATACTGAGACATCTTCACCTCTCCTTCCTACCATATGGTTTGCTCAGAATGACTAATCCTGTCTAATGATTTACAGATATTTAAGCTATTCCATATTTTAGTCAACTCTGATTAATTAATCAATACTTAATTAAATTTTGATAATCCCTTTCTTTCTTTAACTGACACCACACTTTGAATCTCTCTTCGCTCTTACAATAGATCCTTGTCATGGGTCCATTATGCTGCTAGAGTGTGAGCAACTAGAGGGCAGAAACTGAATTAATTATGTTTGTAATTCTAAATAGCAACTAGTCCATTGAAGGGACTCAATAAATGCTTGTAAAATTGAGTGTTTCAAGAATCCACACAGTCTATAAATGCATCAGAATAATTATACCTTATTAATGGCTTTTTCATTGGTGAATTATTAAATACAGAAGAAAAAGTATAAAATTTAGTGTTACATAAATGGAGTTCATTTCTCAACCTCATTATTTACCAGTATTCTGACTTGAACTCTATGAGCCTCTTTTTCTGCATCTGTCAAATGTGGATATCTACCACATTTTATTTTGGTTCATTATTTGTCAATTATTAATACTCAGTAATGTAAATTCTACCATCTTATCTGATAAAAACGTAAGTTTTCAGTCCTTTGTACATCTGTGATCAAGAAAAGAACATTTTTTAATGTTTAAGTATGACTTTATTAAAAATATTGTGCTGGTTGCATTTTAATATTATTTAAGAAAAAGCCATATTGTAGTTTCTGTGTATTTAAAAAAATTGAATTTATGGTGTGATTTTTTGGGATTTTCTAGACAAAAACTCTACCAGTTGAATTCAATGGATTATAATTTGTTAGCAAATTTTACTCCATTTTCCATACTAAATTCTCTAATAATATGATATAAAACAATATAAGTGAAAAATGTAGCATCCATAAAATATAATTTTATAGCTAAACCTTTAGTTTAGATATCACACTCCCAGCTAGCATCTGAAGTAGATATGTGTGTCCAAATGCTTCTCTTATAGAATAAGGAGCCTTAAATTCTGTCATTTCTCTGGCCTCTAAGATTCAGGCTAGCTTAATTAACAGCATATATGAGAGGACAAGACCTAGTATAACTGACAGTCTTTTCTCTTATGAACTACAAAGAATAGTATTCTTCATCAAGATTGAAAGGTACAAAAGGAGCAGGTTGAGGTTGAAAAGATAATGAATTAGGCTGAAGCATGTTATATTTGAGGAGGTTATTTGTCTTCCACTTAGGAAGGCCACTAGGATGGCTGGATATATGGGTCTGTAGCACATCAGAGTTTTTGTGCTGAAAAGAGAATTGAGAGATGGACTATTTTCCCTTGTGACTTTGGGCAAGTCACTCAACTTCCATGGGGCTAAGTAAAGCAGGTCCAGCTTTTACATGCTATGATTTTCAGAGGAAGATATTCTACCTCTCAGTTATTTAAAACTATTACTCTTTCTTCTTCATGTTTATAAGTTGTGGTATTATTGTAATCTTCATATCCCTAGTTCATCAATCACTATTCACCATTTATGTAGTCTTTCCTAGTTTAATTAGGTATTGTGGGGAAAAGAGACACGCAAAAGGAATATAGGAAAAATTTAGAGAAGAAAATGTATTTTATTATTTTCTTTTTTTAAATTATACTTTAAGTTTTAGGGTACATGTGCACAACGTGCATATTAGTTACATATGTATACATGTGCCATGTTGGTGTGCTGCACCCGTTAACTCATCATTTAACATTAGGTATATCTCCTAATGCTTTCCCTCCCCCATCCCCCACCCCACAACAGGCCTCAGTGTGTGATGTTCCCCTTCCTGTGTCCACGTGTTCTCATTGTTCAATTCCCACCTATGAGTGAGAACATGCGGCGTTTGGTTTTTTGTCCTTGCGATAGTTTGCTGAGAATGATAGTTTCCAGTTTCATCCACGTCCCTAAAAAGGACATGAACTCATCATTTTTATGGCTGCATAGTATTCCATGGTGTATATGTGCCACATTTTCTTAATCCAGTCTATCATTGTTGGACATTTAGGTTGGTTCCGAGTCTTTGCTATTGTGAATAGTGCCGCAATAAACATACATGTGCATGTGTCTTTACAGCAGCATGATTTATAAACCTTTGGGTATATACCCAGTAATGGGATTGCTGAGTCAAATGGTATTTTGATGTTTACAGTAACTCTTGTGATGTTCTGTTCAATCTTATTTGATTTTAGAGACTTACAGCTGTGACTTTTAGACAATCCACTGCTTCCCTCCTCAATCATCTTAGTGTTTATTCATCATATCTGTAATCTATTCCTTGAGTGCAGTGCTGCTATCATGGCTCCCTGCAGCCTCGACTTCCCTGGCTCAGGAGATTCTCCCACTTCAGCCTCCCAAGTAGCTGGGACTACAGGCACACACCACCATGCCTGACTAATTTCTTGTATTTTTTGTAGAGACAGTTTTTTTGCTATGTTGTCCAGGCTGGTCTCAAACTCCTGAGCTTAAGTGATCCTCCAGCCTGGCCTCCCAAAATGCTGAGATTACAGGCATGAGACACTGCGCCCAGCCTATTCACTCTTTTATCATCACCCAAATCTCAATTTCTATACAATGTAAAAATGTAATTATGTACTTTCTGAATAGTTTACACATACTTAGTTTCTTCATTATGTTTCTAAATTAGACATTTGATTTTCTCATCAGCCTGTTATTTTTCTTTGGCTTTTCCCTCTATTTATTTACATCTTTGGGAGAATGAAAGAGAGGTAGATGGCCAAAGTTCAATGTCACCAACATTACTGCCTACCTTCATGGGCCCACTTCAAACCTGTCTCTAAAATGTTTCCAAATATATCCAGTTTTAATCACCCTTCCACGGCTACCCACTATGCCCCATGGCTCTGGTACTCACCGCACTCTGCTTTTTAGTAGGACCATCTTTCCTGGTAGATCATCAGTGCCTTGATTACAGGACCCGACCATTACTTAATTTTGAGATGAAAGCTCAGTACAGATTATCTTTTCAGTAATATTTTTGTTATCTTAATCTCAGGAAATGCAAAATTTTCATCAGGTTTTAACTACTTTCACAACAGTTTTTGATAGTTATTTTTTATATTCTTCCATATCTTTTTAAAATTTCTTCTTTCATGAATGTTTTCTGTTGGGTGATTTATATGTGTTTGTGACAGGAGGCAGATGAGAAAGAAAGGAGAGATGTTGGGATAACAATCTGAGAATGAGATGAGAGGAGAGAGATTTGTTAAAGACAGATGTTTGAGCAAATTATCATCAAGCAATATAAGAAAGTAAATTTAATCATTAATTTATGCTAATATATCAACTCTTTTTAAGTTTTCTTTTGTTTTAATATACACATAATAATTGTACATATTTACAGGACACAGTGTGATGTTTTAGTACACATATACATTGTGTAAAATGATTAAATCAGGATGATTAGCATATCTACTGCTTCGAACATTTATCATTTTTTGTGGTGAAAATATTCAAAATTCACTCTTTTAGCTATTTTTAAATATATAATGGATTTTTAAATTTGAGCCACTCTACAAAGCACCAATCACTGACCCATTATTGTATAAACCAACTTGCCCCTACTATGCCTCAGCCCCCAAATTCTCTGGCCCTACCTTGAAATACATGTCTATTTACCCTCCAAATTAGAAAGTGGCATACAAAGTGAATTTATATATGCATTGGAAATGTTTTCTATGGGTTGCCATATTTTCTTTATTACTCTGAAGCAAAAATTGTAAAAGGATATGTTTAAGCAAATCATTTTACTTCACTGATCCTCAGTTTTTTTTATCTTTGAAACCAAGAAGTTAAACCAGATGTCTTCTGAAGTCCCATCCATCTCTAAGACTCCATAAATCTGTGACTCAATAATACACATCTTGTATAAGTTCTGAAAGAATTAATGTTTGTAAAATAATTTAAGATTCAAAGATGAAAGTTTTTATGCTAGTTTCAGAAACTATTTTTATTTAATGAGGCATATCAGAAAAGTCAGATTTGCCTGGGCATAGCTGCTATCAGTGGCATATTAGGATCTACCTATAACCAGTACTGACCTAAAAGAGGAAAAACATAACAAGAACATCAGAAACCTAGCAGGAGATTATGGTGGGTAGAAAGTGTAGTCATTTATTACATCAAAAACCAGAAATTGAGAATACAACATGTGAATACTTTCTAATATTTCTAGTTCACTTTACAGAAAGCGTAGATGAAGAAAAAAACAAAAGTCTTTCTCCAAAGAGAAATTCTATTATAGAGAAAACTTTTCTGTTGTGGCAAAAGATCCAAAGTTGTTGCTCCTGGGGGTTGGAGGTTAGTTTGAAGGGAAGTGACATGAGACACTTTGGGGTGATGGTAACCAAAAAGCTTCTCTCTTCACATTACATGGCTTAAAATGCCTACTCAGAATATCGTTTTGAATGTTGAAACAGCAATGCAATTCTGCTATCTCCCAATATTTTATTATGAGCATATCCAGATTGAGGAACTTTCTACAAAATTCTACTCTTTAATCTTAAAGTTTTCTAAGTTATGGAGCAAAAAAAAGATGAGGAAGTGTTCCAGATTAAAGGAAATTGAAGAGATGTGACAATGAAATACATCATGTAATAACGAATTGAATCCCAAATCACACTAAAGCCCTTAGTGGGAAAATTCATATAACTTGAATAAAGTCTGTAGATTACATACTAGTACTGCATTAATGTTAATTTTCTGATTTTGGTAACTGTAATCTGTTTATGGAGAAGAATGCTCTTGTTTATTAAATACATACAGTGAAATACTTGGAGGTAAAGAGATATTTTGTCTGAATCTTACTTATAAACATTTCAAATATATATTTACATTTATATTTACCTATTTATGTTTCTATCCATACATGTATATATGTATATGATGATATTCATACTCAGAATAACACAAGCCAAGTGTAGTAAGAGGTTGATATTTGGGAATCTGGGTAAAAAACATGTGCCAATTTTTTAATACTATTTTCACTACATATTAGTAAGTTTGAAATTATTTGAAATAAAAAATATGCCAAATTCTGTTGAACTAGAAGAATGGAAATATTAATTTCAAGTATTAAAGTAACAATTGTGGATAAATTCATAAAATTCCTCCTCTTATTTTACATATTTAGGGTAGGTTTACTTGCTTAATTGAGGTCATAGAATAGAAAGAGGATTTCTAAGTAAGAAATTTAAGGTCTATTGTATATCCAGGTTTTTGAAAAAATTAATACAAAATTTATGATGGACTTTTGTTTCTGGAAGGATATTAAAGAAGATATTGTAAAAGACCCTTACAGTGCAAGCGCTGGAGATACACTGCATATATAGCTAATATATGTGTGTATATATGTCTATATGTGTGTCATATATATATTTTCTGCTCATAATTCTTTTCAGTAAGAAATCTACAAAGGACAAAAGCAAAATGAAACCAGGAATTTTAGGAGATAAACTAGTGTTAAAACTAGATTTTAGTCTGAGTGTTTTATTTTGATTAATAATGCTCAGATGTGGAGTACAAGATAAAATGTAGGTTTCTTTTTAGGTATTTCTTAGTCTAATATAGAGTAAAATAAGAAAGATAGGAACATTGATTTTAGACATTTAGTAAAAAAAGAAATAGTATCATACAAGTGAGGTAGTATTAAAAAGATACAAAATTTTAGAAAGACAAATTAGGTTTAAGTCTAGGTCTTTCCAATTACTAGTTTCATGGTTGCAGGTAAACACTGCATACTCTGCACTTCAGCATAATAATCTAAAAATGAAAGTAATAATGTACATGCCTCCATATTTCCTAGCTCACAATTTAGAAACTTGTTACATGTTAGCTATCATAATCATTAACAACATAATACAATTTATCATTCTTTAAAAACAATAGACTTTGTTTTTTTAGCAGTTTGGGTTTACAGAAAATTGAACAGAAAGTACAGTGAATTCCCATACTCCCTCTTCCACGTGCTTCCCCCAAACCCATTTATCTTATTATTAACATCTTGCATTGGTGCGTGTAATACTACAAATAATGAAACTATTCATACATTATTATTAACTAAAGTTAGTAATTTACATTAGAGTTTATTCTGTGTCTTGTAGTTCTATGTGTTTTGCCAAATCATAATGTAATGTTGTCATTATGTTATCACAGAAAATAGTTTCACTGGTCTAAACGTATCCGGTGCTACACTTATTTATCTCTTTCTCCCACTCCTTCCCTTCCTAACCCCTGCACGGAAAAAAAAAAAAATCATGGAGGGATATATAATAACGTGTTAAAATCTTTCCTTTGGTTGGTTGGCTAATAATTCGTATTTATTTTCCTTTTTTTGCTTTTATTCATAGACTGTTGAATTCAGAGGTTTAGCACCTAGAACTTGGAATCAGAAGGAAATGTTTTCCAATATTGATTCCACCACTTGGCAGTGGAATAATTAGTCTAATATTACATAGCCTGGATTTCATTTTTGTTTCTAGCCTGACATGTTGAATGTATGTGCTAAATTGAAAAAATACATTTAAAGTGATAGTTTCTAGTGTCAGACATATGAAGTTCCAATAAATGGTAATCATTATTTTCGTAATAGGGTTTAACTGCATTTTCCTCAAGTTTTCAACAGGAAAGAGATGTTAAGCTTTTAATTATTTTAAAAAATGTTTTAGAAAAATATCAACTGCATAAAGTCCTGAAGTTATTTGGTCTAAATTTGTGAGTATAGTTTCGAATATAAAAAATATTACTTGCAATATGGCAGTAACTAATCAAAGAAGTGTCCACAAAATTTAGAAAGTTTACACTTGGGAGCAAGGATGGCTGTTGAGAATGGATGAGGAAAAGCAATAGTTTTTCATTATATCCTTTATGCACTTATTTGATTGTACTTTGATAGGAATCAAGAACTATTAAAAAGAAACTTAATTTAAAAGATGATTTGGAAGAAACTATTTTCTAAAACATTAATTTATTCTACATTTGAGTAAAGTAATTACAAAGTTGAAAGTGAAATTGCCTTTTGATAATTAATGGAATTGTTTCCTTTGTACAAACGCTGGAGGGCAGTTTAAATTGAATAGAATTGGAAAGGACCTACATTCACTAATAAATGTAATGTGCTGAGAAAAACACTTGGCAATTGTAAGAAATATATATGGGCTATTATTATTATTTTTCTCTGTTTTCATGGCAAATCCTATTGATACAGTGATTCTGACATGCTTACTTTCTGAAGAGTTCAGTCATGATTGAAAAAGCACCCATTGCAGATTGGCAACCACAAATATGACAATTGTGACAAAGTAGGGCTAAACTGGCAGAGTCCTGGAAATATTCTAGATAGATGGACAAGTATTGTAAGAGTATCTGAGAGAATAAATATTTTATACAAATATATGCAAATAATATGCTATCACATTATTTGGAGGGATATGAGAGAGGTGGATAGCAATATTATTTTGCAACATTATTTTGCAAAATATTGCAAAATAATAGCAATATTATTTTGATTGACATATCCTTATACAGTGAAAAGAACACTGGTTTGGGCCTTAGACAGATTAGTTATGAATCCCACATGGCTAAAGGCCCATAAACAAATGAACTGAACTCTTCCTATCTAATATTTTTAATCTATAAAATTTGAATAATAATATCCACAAGATAGGAGTTTTGAAAAGGATCAAGTGAGGTAATGCATATGAAGTAGGAACAGTGCTGGTAGATACTAAACATTTAGCCAATGTAAGCTTAAGTCCCTACCTGATGTCCTCAAAACTTTGCCTGGAAAGGAAAACCTCCAAACAAACCCTAAAGTTTTTAATAGTACATACTCAATATTTTTGTGTATGTCTATATATAACTATTATACAATTTTTGTCTTAATATTTCATGTATTATTTATTAAATATTCGATCAAATATTTGTTAAGTATCAAATATGACACACACGTGTACATGCACTTCTTAAGACATGTACACACACACAAATAAATACACACACACATATATAGTCATCTCTTTGTATCCTTAGAAAATTAGTTCCAGAACCCCTGCTGATAATAAAATCCTGGAATGCTCAAGTTCCTTATATAAAAATGCATGTAACCTACACACATGTTCCTCTATCCTCTATACTTTATATCATCCTAGATTACTTATAATTCCAAATACAATATAATGCTATATAAACAGTTGTCTTTCTTTCTTTCTTTTCTTTTTCTTTCTTTCATTCTTTCTTTCGTTCTTTCTCTTTTTCTTTCCCCTCCCTCCCTCCCTTCTTTCCTTCCTTCCTTCCTCTTTCTCTCTTTCTTTTTCTTTCTTTCTTTCTCTCTTTTCTTTCTTTTTCTTTCTCTCTCTCTCTCTTTCTTTTCCCTCCTTCCTTCCTTCCTTTCTTTCTCTTTCTTTCATTCTTTCTTTCGTTCTTTCTCTTTCTTTTCCCTCCCTCCCTTCTTTCCTTCCTTCCTTCCTCTCTCTCTCTTTCTTTTTCTTTCTTTCTCTTTCTTTCTTTCTCTCTTTCTTTTCCCTACTTCCTTCCTGTCTTTCTTTCTCTTTCTTTTATTCTTTCTTTCATTCTTTCTTTTTCTTTTCCCTCCCTCCCTTCTTTCCTTCCTCTCTCTCTTTTTCTTCCTTTCTTTCTCTCTTTCTTTCTCTCTTTTTCTTTCTTTCTCTCTCTCTTTCTTTTCCCTCCTTCCTTCCTTCCTTTCTTTCTTTATTTCTTTCTTTCTCTTTTCCCTCCTTCCCTTCCTTCCTCTCTCTCCTTTCTTTCTTTTCTTTCTTTCTTTCTCTCTCTTTCTTTCTCTTTCTTTCCTTCTCTCTCTTTCTTTCTTTCTCTCTCTCTTTCTTTCTTTTCCCCCTTCCTTCCTTCCTCTTTCTTTCTTTCTTTCTTTTTCTTTCTTTCTCTCTCTCTCATTCATTCTTTCTCTCTCTCTTTCTTTTCCTTTCCTTCCTTCCTTGCTTCCTTCCTTCCTTCCTTCCTCTCTTTCTTTCTTCCTCTCGTTCATTCTTTCTCTCTCTCTTTCTTTTCCCTTCCTTCCTTCCTTGCTTCCTTCCTTCCTTCCTCTCTTTCTTTCTTTCTCTCATTCATTCTTTCTCTCTCTCTCTTTCTTTTCCCTTCCTTCCTTCTTTCCTTCTCTCTCTTTCTTTCTTTCTTTCTTTCTTTCTTTCTTTCTCTCTTTCTTTCTTTCTATGGAGTCTTGCTCTGTCACCCAGGTAGGAGGGCAGTGGAGAGATCTCGGTTCACTGCAACCTCCGCTTCCCATGCTCAAGTGATTCTCCTGCCTCAGCCTCCTGAGAAGTTGGGATTACAGGCACCCACCACCATGCCCAGCTAATTTTTGTAGTTTTAGTAGAGACAGGGTTTCACCATGTTGGTCAGGCTGGTCTCGAACTCCTGTCCTCAAGTGATCTGCCCACTTTGGCCTCCCAAAGTGCTGGGATTACAGGCATGAGCCACTGCATCTTGCCTTGTATTGCTGTTTAAATTTGTGTTATCATCTATTGTATTTGTTTTCAATTTTCTGAATATTTTTGATCCAAGATTTGTTTGAAACCATAGATGTAGAACAGTGGACATGGAGAGCCGACTGTATGCTTTTTTTCCCATTGTAGCTGTTAGGTATATAAAAGGCAATAACAAAATATTAAATAATTAAAATATCTGGCTGGGTGCGGTGGCTCACTCCTGTAATCCCAGCACTTTGGGAGGCCGAGGCAGGTGGGCGGATCACGAGGTCAGGAGATTGAGACCATCCTGGCTAACACAGTGAAACCCTGTCTCTACTAAAAATACAAAAAGAAATTAGCCGGACGTGGTGGCGGGCACCCGTAGTCCCAGCTACTGGGGAGGCTGAGGCAGGAGAAAGGCATGAACCCAGGAGGCGGAGCTTGCAGTGAGCCGAGATCGCACCACTGCACTCCAGCCCGGGCTACAGAGCGAGACATATCAAAAATAAAATAAAGTAAAATAAAATAAAATAAAATAAAATAAAAATAATTAAAATATCTGAGTATTCACTATCTGCCATTTCCTGTAATAAGTTCTTTAAATACATTATCTCATTGTATCCCTCACAACTGCCCTATGATGTAAGTATTGTTATTATGTGCATTTTACAGCTGGCGAAACTGAGAATTAAATTAACTCCATCATTAAGCCTGTGTGACACAATTCATAAACGTCAGAGTAAGTGTTTCCACTTAAGTGTGTTTTCTTGCAGAGTCCACCTCTCTCATATCCTTCCATTACTGCTATCTCTGAAATCAGGGCTGGAATTTAATTTACTTATTTATTTATTTATTTGAGTGTCGCTCTGTCACCCAGGCTGGAGTGCAGTGGTATGATCTTGGCTCACTGCAACCTCTGCCTCCCGGGTTCAAGCCATTCTCCTGCCTCAGCCTCCCATGTAGCAGGGACTACAGGCGGGTGCCACCACGCCTGGCTAATTTTTTTGTATTTTTGGTAGAGATGGGGTTTCACCATGTTAGCCAGGATGGTCTCGATCTCCTGACCTCGTGTTCCACCCGCCTCGGCCTCCCAAAGTGCTGGGATTACAGACGTGAGCCACCGTGCCCGGCCTGGAATATTACTAATGCTCTTCCAGTCTCATGTATGCAAGCTGAACATTTAAGAATCTCATGCTTGGCTTTTAGTGTACACATTTACATTTCATCAATCACAAAGTCCTGTTCATCTTGCTCCTATATAGCTCCCACATCCTTTCAATTCTCTTTCCTCTCTACTTCCTTAAGCTACCACCCTTTCCCAAAGGAATTTAGTAGCCGCTAAACTGTCCCTCCCACCTTCAGTTTGGCATCATCCAAGTAATCCATTTATTGCAACAAAACATTTCTTACTAAAATACTTTATCCCATGCCTAGATGACTTTCACTTCACCCGTGGAGGTAAGCTGGTGTGCTGACTTTCAACTTTGACAACTGCAGGCTACAAAGGAGTAGCACGTGGAGGATATGCATTTGAACTTTCACTGAAGGCAGACACATAGAAGAAAACAGTCAAGGGTGTTGGTGCTGGCAGCTCTCTCCTTTGGGAAGAACGTAGGAGCCCCATAGAGAGCCCAGGACTGCAGATTTTGAGGGGTATATTGCGGAGAGCCCGTGATCAATTAATCGTTAGAAATACAGCGTGTACTTCTCTGCATCTGGTCCTCAAATTGTTGAAACAAAATTAGAGAACAGAGGGTTACAGGAATATATACAAAGTTGCCTTCTCATTTCCCCCTTTCTCCAGCTCTTCTGGCTCTAAATAGCCCCAAATGTATTGGGCCATCAGCATTTTCAGCTCACTTCCTATTACATTATCTTGCCAAGGGAGTGAGTGAGGAGAAAAAAAAAATCTTTTTTTTTTTATTATACTTTAAGTTCTAGGGTACATGTGCACAACGTGCAGGTTTGTTACATATGTATACATGTGCCATGTTGGTGTGCTGCACCCATTAACTCATCATTTACACTAGGTATATCTCCTAATCTTAAAGAAGATAAATAAATGCTCTTAAAAGCAAATAGTTCTGCCTTCTCACCCCTCCATCCCCACTAAGACCCCTCTAAAGGGACACATTTACATTTTTACAGTCTCATTTTTAGAGTTCTAGTTTGGAACTGCAATCTCTCATGCTGGAGAGGGAATTCACATTAGTCCGACCAGTACGCGGGGGCCACTTCCAGCAAGGAGGATGGGGAAACAGGCGCGGTGGGTGGGGGTGCCAGGGCACTGAGGTGAAGGGTTAGAGCAAAGAAACACGAATTCTGGCAGAGAGAGTGAAGGAATCCGGGATAACGAAGTCTACTGCTTTTCTTATTTGCTGTTTCATTGCACCTGTTGAAGTATTGAGAAACTGGAAAGAGTGCAGGTAGGTGCGCCTAGGAAGCGCCAAAGCACAGCAATTGCACAAACTGAAGGAAGGCGAACGCAGAGTGTTCCGTACAGACCTCTAGAGTGGGGGCGATGTCAATAGTATGTTTGTCTATCCTGACGGGGATGGGTGACTGTGAGGGGTGGAGGGGTCCTGTGTTGCACCTGTCACTGTGCTAGACCTGGTGGAGGATGCTGCGGCAGGTGCTTCGCAGAGGGCTCCAGTCCATCGGCCACAGGCTGGGCTTGTGTGTGAGCCGGCACCCGGTCTTTTTCCTCACCGTGCCCGCAATCCTGACCACCACCTTCGGCCTCAGCCTACTAAACCGCTTCCAGTCCGAAGGTGACTGGGAGCGCCTGGTCGCTCCAGCCACAAACTGGCCAAGATCCAGCACAGCCTGGCCAACAGCCTTTTCCCCCTGGACCAGTCCAAAACCCAGCTCTATTCGGACTTGCACACCCCTGGGAGGTATGGCAGGGTGATCCTACTCTCCCCACCTAGGGACAATATTTTGCTCCAGGCTGAGGGGATCCTGCAGACCCACTGAGCCCTGATGGCAATGAAGTGAGCAAGGGCTTTTCCCCATCTGGCAATGAGAAACGTCAGCGTAAGAAATGCCTGCCAGAAGATATTATTTCAGTGCTAAAGTTTCAGGAAGGGTACAAAACAACAAGGAAGGTGCTAATGTGGTATCCCAGCACTAAATTAAAGGTATGCTAGGTATGCATGCTTCTGACAGTTAAAGAAGTAGCACTCCATTTCTCACCTTAAGCACAGAAATATAAATAACAGTGATCTCATTCTCAAGATTCAGCAGATAATTGCTTATTTTGCTGAGGTGAAGGGGGATGGACAATGTGGGATGAGTGGGAGGAAAAACATTAAGTAAAACAATATTATGCACAATTATATATATGTATATATACGTATATATATGTATATATGTATATATACGTATATATGTATATATGTATATATACGTATATATGTATATACGTATATATACGTATATATGTATATATGTGTATATACGTATATATATGTATATATACGTATATATACATATATATGTGTATATATGTATATATGTGTATATACGTATATACGTATATATACGTATATGCGTATATATGTATATATACGTATATATGTATATATGTATATATGTGTATATATGTATATATGTATATATGTATATGTGTATATGTGTATATATGTGCATATATGTATATATATGTATATATATGTGTGTGTATATATATATGTATATATATATTTTTTTTACTTGGGAATGTGGATGGTTTTTCCACATTGCCTGGACTTTCTTTCCATTGCCAGGTGACATAAACACATATTTCCCAGCAGCCTAGCTTGAATTTGATATATGAGTATATGAGTATCTGTAGTATCTATGAATGCCTGAATGTCTGTTAGTAATAAGCTATGATTATAATTGGGATTCCAAACATTTGTGTATGACTCTAGTAGGAATTCTAACAATTTTGTATAATAGTTTTTGTATGCAAAAATAGCTAAAACCCTCTAAATGTAAATAAAAACTATATGCCATTAAATAATAAATTAGCAAAAGAGTCAGCAAACTTTTTAAGTAAACAACCATATAGTCAATATTTTGGGTTTTGCAGGCAATATAGTAGTCTCTTTTGTATATTTTTATTTTTCCTCTTCTCTTTTCATTTTTCTCTTTAGAATGTTTTTAACAATCCTTTAAAAGTGAAAAAAAAAATTAGCTCTCAGGCCAAACAAAAACAGGCCAAGGATTTGATTTAGACCCTGGATCATAGTTTGATAACTGATGAACTAGAAAGTTGTGTAACATTAGAAGTGGATACCTTCCCTTTTACAAAACCCAAGCTAATCATGTGTATCATAAATGATCCTGTGTGTGTGTGTTGTAGCAAAAATAACACAGAATGATTAACAGTAAAGAAATTGTGTAATAAAGTCTTCAGTCTAATTGTTCACTCTAACTCATGGCTAGATTATCAGAATTGAACTGCTGCAGGCAAAAAGGCATGCAGACTTCAGATAGATTCAGTTTCAGGGAAAAATGTAACTTCCAGTAGATTCACAGCTCCATTTGTATGCTTGATCCTGTGCATCCTTGGAAAGTGCTAAGATAGGAAGAGTGAAATCCTAAGCCAGATGTAGTTCCAAAACATAGATCATTTTTGCTAACATAAGTGTGCATTTCCTTCAGTGTATTGTGTTTGCCATTAGTGTCCTGAGGAATTTGAAATAGACGTCAGAAAAACAATATTAATATTGTTTATTTATTGAATTTTTAGAGATTTGTTTATGTAGGATTTATGTGTTATTGTTCATATATTGAATTTATTATTGGATTATATTTATAGATTTGTGAATAAAATTATAAATTTATTTATAATAGTTATTGTTTATTTACTGAATTTATCATTTATGTATTGAATTTATAGATTATAGCAAAATCAAAACTAAGTTTTGGCCAGGCTCGGTGGCTCATGCCTGTAATCCCAGCACTTTGGGGGATGAGGCAGGTGGATCACTAGGTCAGGAGATCGAGACCATCCTGGCCAACACAGTGAAACCCCGTCTCTACTAAAAAATACAAAAAAATTAGTCAGGCGTGGTGGCGGGCACCTGTAGTCCCAGCTACTCGGGAGGCTGAGGCAGGAGAATGGCGTGAACCTGGGAGACGGAGCTTGCAGTGAGCCGAGATAGCACCACTGCACGCCAGCCTGGGCGACAGAGCAAGACTTCGTCTCAAAAAAAAAAAAAAAAAAAGAAAAGAAAAGAAAACAGAACTAAATTTCTTAGTTAATTTAAGCAGAACAGTAACCTTCCTTCGAAATGAATGAATATTCAATGCATTTGGACATGTTGGGAAGTTTGTGATTACTCAGGAAACCAATAATCAGGTAATTAGCTTGTAATGACTATGCTATATAGGTCCCACTCATCTATTTTGTTTTTTTGTTACAATTGCTTTTGGGGACTTAGTCATAAATTATTTGCCAAGATGGATGTCAAGAAAGGTATCTTCTAGGTTATCTTCTAGAATTTTTATAATTTGAGGCCTTCCGTTTAAATCTTTGATTCATTTCTAGTTAATTATTGTATGTGGAGAAAGGCAGGGACCCAGCTTCATTCTTCTACATATGACTAGCTAGTATCCCAGCACTACTTATTGAATAAATTCATTGCTTGTTTTTGTCAGCCTTGTAAAAGATTAGATGGTTGTAAGTGTTCAGCTTTATTATTTATTTATTTTTTTTGAGACAGAGTCTTGTTCTGTCACCCAGGCTGGAGAGCAGTGGTGCGATCTCAGCTCACTGCAATCTCCACTTCCCAGGTTTAAGCAATTCTTGTGCCTCAGCCTCCTGAGTAGCTGGTATTACAGGTGAGGGCCACCATGCCCAGCTAATGTTTTTGATTTTTAGTAGAGAGGAGGTGTCACCATGTTGGCCAGGCTGGTTTCGAACTCCTGACTTCTAGTGATCCTCCAGCCTTGGCATCCCAAAGTGTTGGGATTACACTCATGAACCACCACACCTGGCCTATGCAGCTTTATTTCTGAGTTTTCTATTCTGTTCCCTTGCTATATGTGTCTCATTTTATACCAGCACCATGCTGTTTTGATTGCTGAAGCTTCATAGTATAGTTTGAAGTTGGGTAGTGTGATTGATGCCTCCAGATTTAATGTACATAGGATTGCTTTGGCCATTCAAGTTCTTTTTTGGTTCCATTGAATTTTAAAATAGTTTTTTCTAATTCTGTGGAGAGTAATATTGGTAGTTTAATAAGAATAGCATTGAATCTGTACATTGATTTTGGCAGTATGGCTATTTGCATTATATTGATTCTTTCAATCCATGAGCATGGAATGTTTTTCCATTTGTTTGTGACATCTCTGATTTCTGTCAGCAACTCTTCTTGTAGAGATCTTTCACCTCCTTAGTTAGCTGTATTTCTAGATAATTCATTTTCTTTGTGGCCATTGTAAGTAGGATGGTGTTCTTGATTTTACTGTTAGCCTGGACATTGTTGGTGTATAGACATGTTATTGATTTTTGCACATTGATTTTGTATCCTGAAACTTTGCTAAAGTCATTTATCAGCTCTGGTAGCTTTTTGGCAGAGTCTTTAGGATTTTCTAGGTATAGAATTATATGATCCATAAGGAGAGATTGATTTCTTATTTTCCTATTTGAATGACTTTTATTTCTCTCTCTTGCATGATTGTTCTGGCTAGGACTTCCAGTACTATGTCATTCTCTTCTTCCAGTTCTCAAGGGGAATGGTTTGAACTTTTGCCCATTCAGTATCGTGTGGGCTGAAGGTTTGTCATAGATGGCTCTTACTCTTTTAAATCTGTTCCTTCAATTCCTAGTCTGTTGACGGATTTTTTTAAATGAAGCGATGTTGGATTTTATTGAAAGCTTTTTCTGCATCTATTCAGATGATCATGTGGTTTTTGCTTCTAATTTTGGTTATGTGGTGAATCACACTGGCTGATTTGCACATGTTGAACCAGCTTACTTGATTGTGGTTTATTAACTTTTTGATGTGCAGCTCTATTTTGTTGTTAATATTTTGTTGAGGATTTTTGCACCTATATCCATGAAGGATATTGGCCAGAATTTTTTTTTTCATTGTGTCTTTGCCATATTTTTGTATCAGGCAGATGCTGGCTAGATATAGTGAGTTAGGGATAAGACTCTCCTCCTCATTTTTTTTGGAATAGTTTCAGTGGGATTGGTACCAGTTCTTCTTTGTACATTTAGCAGAATTTGGCTGTGAATCCAGCTGCTCCAGGACTTTTTTTTGGTAGTAGATTCTTTCTGTAAGATCAGTTGCTATATTGCCTTGGTAATTTCTGATTGTGTTATTTGGATTTGCTCTTTCTTTTTCTTTGTTTATCTAGGGATCTATCATTTTTAAAAATTCTTTTGAAGAACAAATAATTGGTTTCATTCATCTTTTGTAAGGATATTTGTGTCTCAAATATATTTAGTTTTTCTGTAATTGTAGGTATTTCTTTTCTTCTGCTAGCTTTGGAATTGGTTTGTTCTTTTTTTTTCTAGTTCCTTTAGGTGCAAAATTAGATTGTTAATTTGAGATCTTCATAATTTATTGATGAAGGTGTTTAGTGCTATAAGCTTTCCTCTTAACATTGCTTCAGCTGTATCTCAGAGATATTGGTAAGCTGTGTCTCTATTTTCATTAATTTCAGTTTTTTAAAAAAATTCTGCCTTAATTTCAATGTTCACTCAAGAGTTATTCAGGAGTAAGTTGTGTAATTCAGGAGTTATTCAGGAGTAAGTTTTCATGTATTTGTATAGTTTTGAGAAACCTTGATATTGATGTCTATATGTATTGCAATGTGAGCTGAGATTGTGTTTGGTATGATTTTGATTTTTTTGTTTATCAAGACTTATTTTATGACCTAGCATGTGGTTGATCTTAGAATATGCTCTGGGTGCAGATAAGAAAAATATATATTCTGTGATTGTCCAGTGAAGTTGTCTGTAGATGTCTATTAGATCCAATTGGTCAAGTGATAAGTTTAACTCCAGAGTTTGTTTTCTGCGTCAATGATGTGTCTAAGGCTGTCAGTCATGTATTGAAGTCTTCTACTATTGTGGTACAGCTGTCTAAGTATTTTCAACGGTCAAAAAGAACTTGTATTATGAAAATGGGTGCTCCAATTTGGGGTGCGTATATATTTAGAATAGTTTGGATTGTACCTTTTGTCATAATGTAATGCCTTTCTTTGTCCTTCTAATTATTAAAGGCTTAAACTGATATGAGAATCAGTTGTTTATCTGATTTAAGAATAAAGATGCCTGTTCTTTTTTGTTTTCCATTTGTATAGTAAATCTTTCTCCAACCCTTTACTTTGATTCTGTTTGTGTTTTTACATACAAGATGAGTCTATTAAGACAATAGAGGGTTGGGTCTTTTCTTTTTATCCAGCTTGGCATGCTATGTTTTTAAATGGTGTGTTTAGCCCATTTATATTCCGGGTTAGAGTTGACATATGAGATTGTGATCCTGTCATCATTTGTTAGCTGATTGTTACATAGACTTGGTTGTATAGTTGCTTCATAATGTCTGTGGACTATGTTATTGAGTGAGTAGTTGCGGTAGCAGATGTTCTTTTGATTCCATGTTTAGCAGTCCCTTAAGGACCGCTTGTTAGGCTGGTCTAGTTGAAACAACTTCCTTCAGCATGTGCATGTCTGGGAAGAATTTTATTTCTTCTTCATTTACGAAGCATAGTTTGGCAGGGTGTGAAATTCTTAGTTGAAATTTTTTTTCTTTAAGGATGATGGAAATAGGCCACCAATATCTTCTGAACCTTCTCTCTAGATGCCTTTAAGATTTTTTATTTTGTATTGACCTTGGTGAATCTGATGACTATGTGCCTTGGGGATGGTCATCTTGTATGATATATCTAGCTGAGGTTCTCTGTATTTCTTGAATTTGCTTGTCAATGTCTCTAGCAAGAATAGAAAAAATTTCATGTATTATATCTTCAAATATATACTCCACCTTGCTTTTTCTCTCTCTTTTTGTCTCTTTCTACAATATCAATGAGTTATAGGTTTGGTCTCTTTACGTAATACCATATTAGTAGAAGTGTTTTCATTTTTTAAAATTCTTTTTTCTTTATTTTTGTCTAATTGAGTTCATTTGAAAAACCTGTCTTCAAGCTTTGCAATTCTCTCCACAGTTTGGTCTATTCTACTGTTAATGCTTCTGATTATATTATAAAAATTTTCATAGCAAATTTTTCAGCAAAATAAATTCAGTTTTGTTCTTTCTTAAAATGGCTATTTTATCTTTCAGCTCTTGAATTATTTTACTGAATGGCTTGGCTTCCTTGGATGGGATTTAACCTTGTTCCTGGCTCTTGATGGGTATCCTTGCCTTCCAGATTCTAAGTTCCATGACTTTCATTTCAGTCATTTCAGACTGGTTAAGAACCATTACTGGGGAGCTAGTGGGCTCATTTGGAGGTAAGAGAACACTCTGGCTTTTTGAATTGCCAAGTTCTTACGCTGATACATTTTTTTTTTTTTTATCTGAGAGGGCTGGTGTTCCTCTAACTGTGGTTAATTTGAATATTATCATTTGGCTTCATTTCTGTAAGTTTTCAGAGGGCTACAGCTCTGTGCAGAATCTTGTTTGTTATTGAATTCATTTGAAGTGGAGAAAATTAGCAAAGTGTTTTTTGGTGATGTAGTTTGGACTACGAGCCCATAGATAGTCCTTGACAGCAATGAGTGGTAGATAGGTTCTTACTCAGTGGTGGCTTCTTTGCTTGTCCTTACATTTGTAGCTGTGCTCTTCAGTGAGAAGTGACTCCTCATGAGGTCTGCTCCTGGTTCTTGAGGTAGTGACTTCCAATCACTGGTGCTGTATCTGTGGGATATTTGCAATTATTAGATGTTTTGGGCCATCAGGCTTCCTTAGGCAGAGGTCTGGCAGGGAGATAGGCCACCCTTACTGGACAAATCCTGTGGAGTGAGGCACACCCAGGTTCCACAAAAGCTTGTAAAACTGTACAACTCACCTGTCTCAGTTTTCTGTAAGTGTTGGCTCCTCCTCAGCTTTCCTAGTTTGAGCCAGGCAAAGATCCAGGCTCAACACTCCCAAGCCATTGGCCACATCCCTGGGGCACCAGGACCTGCTTGTGATTCCCTCCTCCAGAAATTTGGGGTTGATTTCTCTGTGTGCTGGGGGATCTGATGGGTACCAGGCTCCCAGAATGCACTCAGGTGGAGCAGATCATCCAGGCTGAGCAGCAGAGACTACACTGTACACATTCCTGCAGGGTGGCCAGGCAGGAAGCCTGGGAGGGGCTGGCAAAAAGTGGGCCTGAAAAACAGATGTGCTCCAGTCCCATGGGGAAGTTGGTCCTGCTTTCTGCTAGTCTGGTGAATAGCTGAGGCCGGATCCTCTCAAAGGGAGACAGGGAGCCCTGAGGAATGGGCACCCATGGTCAGGCTCTGCCGAAGATGTCCCATGGACAAAGATTCCCAGCTCTGTAACTGCTGAAGCCCTGTCTCCATCTAATATCTGGTGACATTCCCCCTCCCAGTTCAAATGTCTGGGGATGGGGAGTGTGGGGTTCCCTGCAGCTAGGATACCAGAGGTCTGCAGCAAGAGTGGGCAGTCTCACAGCCCCTTCACTCATCTCTTCCCAATCTCTTCCCCAGGAGCTGATAAGGATCAAGAATGAGCCCTAGTGTCCAGGCACCCCAGGCAGGGTTCACAGCCTCCTCCCTCTTCAGAATTGGCACCTGCAGCTTTCCTCCATCCACATTTGGCATTTTCTCTCAGATTTGTTCAAATTTTGTTGATTTAGTCAAAATTTTGGTCTCTCTAAATGACAGTAGCACATCTTGATGGCATCTAGTAGGCCATCTTGAAACTACTCTTGATGAACATTTCACAGGCACTTTGTGTACCTTTTGCCATGTTGGATGAAGTATATGACAAAGGTCAAACAAGTCAGAAAGGTAGATCAATTTTTTCAAATTATTGAAATGCATACTGATATTTTGTCTGCTTGTTCTATCGGTTACTGAGAGAGATGGATCACTACCTATAATACTAGATACTTAAAGTTTTAAAAAATATATTTTAATGGTTTTTATCTTATGCACACTAGAAAAAATTCTTTTATATATTTGATATATTTGAGATTATGATATATTCTTGAAAACTCAGACTTTTACCATTATGAAATACTTCTTGTTTTAGAAATATTTATCAAATTTTACATAATATTTGAATTATGAATACAAATTTTAAAACTCAATTAACAATTACTTTTATTTTACTTTCATCTTGGAGAAAGACAATACTCATTTTTAAAGATAAACAAAATTAGAGATTCCCAAAATGGTGAAAACATTGTATATGACAAGATTATATTTTCATATATTTAAATTAAATTAGATATTATAATATATAACTCATATAAAACATAGCAGAAGTTTTGTTACAAACTTCATGAACTGTTCATTATTTAGGATAAATAAGTCAGTCGGAAAATAGTGTAAAATACTGATATATAATAGTTGCAATAAATGTTCTCAATTATGTTTCTGTAATGGTAGTTTTATCAAAAATTGTTTTGGTTATGCTTTATTTTATTTATTATTTACTTATTTTAACTTTTATTTTAAGTTCAGGGGTACATGTGCAGGTTTGTCATATAGGTAAATTTGTGTAACAGAGGTTTGTGGTACAGATTATTTCATCACCCAAATGTTAAGCCTATTATCCAATAGTCATTTTTCTTGATCTTTTCTCTCTTCCTACCCTTCATCCTCAGGTAGGCCCCCATATCTATTGTTTTCCTCTATGTGTTCATGTGTTCTCATCATTTAGCTCCCACTTGTAAGTGGGAACATTCAGTATTTGGTTTTCTCTTCCTGTGTTAGTTTGCTAAGGATAATGACCTCCAACTCCATCTATGTCCTGCAAAGGACATAATCTCATTCTTTTTATGGTTGTGTATACTCCATGGTGTATATGCATCACATTTTCTTTATTCAGTCTACCATTGATGGGCATTTAGGTTGATTCCATGTCTTTGCTATTGTGAGTAGTGCTACATTGAACATATGCATGTATGTGCCTTTATGATAGAGTGATTTAAATTCCTTTGGGTATATACCAAGTAACGGGTTTGCTAGGTCGAATAGTAGTTCTGGTTTTAGCTCTTTGAGGTATCACCACACTGCTTTCCACAGTGGTTGAACTAATATATACACTCCCAACAACAGTGCATAAGAGTTTCCTTTTCTGCACAACCTTGCCAGTATCTGTTATTGTTTGACTTTATAATAATAGCTATTCTGACTGGTGTGAGATAGTATCTCATTGTAGATTTGATAGGCATTTCTCTAATAATCAGTGATGTTGAGCTTTTTTTCATATTCTTCTTGGCCACATCTATGTCTTCTTTTAAAAAGTGTCTGTTCATGCTCTTTGCCCACTTTTTAGTGGGGTTGCTTTTTGCTTGTAAATTTAAGTGTCTCATAGATGCTGGACGTTATACCTTTTTCAGATGTATAGTTGGTAAAAATGTGCTCCCATTTTGTAGGTAGTCTGTTAAATCTGTTGATAGTTTTTTTTTTTTTTTTTTTTTTTTTTTTTTTTTTGCTGTGCAGAAGCTCTTTAATGTAATTAGATCCTATAGATTGCCTTGGTAATCAGGCTCTTTATTGTTTCCAGATAAATTTTGAACTAGCTTTTCCTAGTTCTATGAAGAATGTCATTGGTAGTTTGATAAAAATAGCATTGAATCTGAACAATGTTTTGGGCAATATGGCCATTTTGATGATATTGATTCTTACTATCCATGAGCTTGGGATGTTTTTCCATTAGTTTCTGTTATCTTATTTTTTTGAAGAGTGATTTTAATTCTCCTTGTACAGATCTATCACTTCTCTGGTAGCTGTATTCCTAGGTATTTTATTCTTCTTGTGGCAATCGATAATGAGATTGCCTTTCTGATTTGCTTCTCAGCTTGGCTGCTTTGGATGTACAAGAATGCTAGTGGTTTTTTTACATTAACTTTGTATTCTGAAACTTTGCTGAAGTGGTTTATCAGCTGAAGGAGGTTTTGGGCTCATACGATGGGGTTTTCTAGATATGGAATCATGTAGTGTGCAAAAAGAGACAGTTTGACTTGCTTTTTTTCTATTTGGATGCCTCTATTAGTTTCTTTTCTCTGATTGCTCTATCCAAGACTTCCATTACTAAGTTGAATAGGAGTGATAAGAGTGGTCTCCCTGTCTTATGCCAGTTTTCAAGGGGAATGCTTCCAGTTTTTGCCCATTCAGTGTAATGTTGGTTGTGGGTTTGTCATAGATGGATTTTGTTGTTTTGAGGTATGTTCCTTCAATACCTGATTTACTGAGAGTTTTTAATATGAATGGATGTTGAATTTTATCAAAAGTCTTTTCTACATCTATTGAGATAATCATGTGGTTTTTGTCTTTAGCTCTATTTATGTGATTAATCACATTTATTGATTTGCCTATGTTGAACCAGCCATGCTTGGTGTTCTGCTAGATTCAGTTTGCTATTATTTATTTTTTCTTGAGAATTTTTGCATTGATATTCATCAATATTATTAGTCTGAATTTTTTGTTGTTGTTGTGTCTCTACCACGTTTTTGTATCAGGATAATGCTGGCCTTATAGAATACGTTATGGAGGTTTCAGCAGAAATGGTACCAGCTCTTCTGTAAACATCTGGTAGAATTTGGCTGTGAATTCATCTGGTCTTGGGATTTTCTTGGTTGATAGGCTATTTATTATTGATTCAGTTTTGAAACTCATGATTGTTGTGTTCAGGGATTCAGTTTCTTCCTGGTTCAGTCTTGGGAGCAGGCATGTATCTAGGAATTTATCTATGTCTTCTAGGTTTTCTAGTTTGTGTTCATAGAGGTTTTCATTATATTTTCTGATGGTTACTTGTATTTCTGTGGGGTCAGTGGTATTATCTCCTTTGTGGTTTTTAGTTATGTTTATTTGGATTGTCTCTCTTTTCTTCTTTGTTAGTCTAGCTAATAATCTATCCATTTTATTAATTTTTAAAATAAAACCAACTTCTGGATCTTTTGAGTGGTTTCTCATGTCTCAGTCTCCTTCAGTTCAGCTCTCATTTTGGTTATTTCTTGTCTTCTGCTAGTTTTGTGGTTGGTTTGCTCTTGGCTCTAGTTATTTTAGCAGTGATGTTAGGTTATTAAATTTAATCTTTCTAATTTTTTAAATGTGGGTATTTAGTACTACAAATTTCTCTCTTGACATGCCTTGGCTGTGTCCCAGAGATTCTGGTATGTGGTTTGTGTGCTGTCATTAGTTTCAAAAGACTTTTTGGTTGCTGCCTGAATATCACCATTTACCCAAAAGTCATTCAGGAGCATGTTATTCAATTCCATGTAATTTTATGGTTTTGAATGATTTTCTAAGTCTTGATTTCTAATATTAATGTGCTGTGATTCAAAAGAATGGTTTGTATGATATCAGTTATTTTGCATTTGCTGAGGATTACTTTATGTCCAACTGTGTGGTTGATTTTAGAATATGTGCCATGTGGCAATGAGAAGAATGCATATTCTGTTGGTTTTGGGTGGAGAGTTCTGTAGATTTCTATTAAGTCAATTTGGGTGCTGAGTGCAGTTCCTAAATATCTTTGTTAATATTATGCCTTGATGATCTGCATAATATTGTCAGTAGGGTGTTTAAATCTCCCACTATTATTGTGTGGGAGTCTAAGTCTCTTTGAAGCCCTTCAAGAACTTACCATATGAATCTGGGTGCTCCTTGTTGGGTGCATATAAATTTAGGCTAGTTAGGTTTTCTTGTTAAACATTTTACTATTATGTAATGCCATTTTTTTCTTTTTTTATCTTTGTTGGGTCAAAGTTCTATGTTGTCTGAAATTATAATAAGGACCCATGATTTTTTATGTTTTCCATTTGCTTGGTAGATTTTTACCCATATTTTTATTTTGAGCCTATGGGTGTCATTGCATGTGAGATGGGTCTCTTGAAGAAAGCATATCATTGGGTCTTGGTTCTTCATCCAGCTTGCCACTCTGTGTCTTTTAATTGGGGCATTTAGCCCATTTACATTCAAGGTTAATATTGATATTTGTGCATTTGATCTTCATCATTATTTTAGGTAGATATTAATATTTATGAATTTGATCTTCATCATGATGTTAGGTGTTTGTTATGCAGACTTGTTTCTATGGTTGCTTTATATTGTCACCTGTCTGTATATTTAAGTGTGTTTTTGCAGTGGTTGGTAATGGTTTTGCCTTTACATTTTTAGTGCTTCTTTCAGGAGCTTTTGTAAGGCCAGTCTGATAATAACGAATTCCCTGAGCATTTGCTTATCTGAAAAGGATCTTTTTTTCTCCCTTGCTTATGAAGCTTAGTTTGGTTGGATATGAAATTCTTGGTTGGAATTTCTCTTTTTTTAAGAATGTTCAATATTGGCCCCCAATCTCTTTTGGCTTGTAAGGTTTCTGCAGAGAGATCTGCTATTAGTCTGATGAGCTTCCCTTCGTAGCTGACCTGACCTTTCTTTCTAGCTGCCTTTAACATTTTTTTCTTTCATTTTGACCATGGAAAATCTGATAATTATGTTTCTTGGAGCTGATCTTGTGAAGTATCTTACTGGGGTTCTCTGCATTTCCTGAATTTGAATGTTGACATTTATAGCTAGTTTGGAGAATTCTCATTGGTGATATTCTAAACAGGTTTTCAAGGTTGCTTCTATTCTCATCTCTTTCAGGGACACCAATGAGATTTAGATATAATTTCTTTTCATAATTCCATATTTTTCTCAATTTTTTCTTCATTCTTTTTTGTTATTTTTCTCTATTCTTGTCTGAATGTCTTCTTTCAGAAAACCAGTCATTAAGCTCTAAGAGTCTTTCTTCAGTTTGGCCTACTATTACCTGTGATTGCATTATGAATTTATAGTAGTGGTTTTTTTGTTTTGTTTTGTTTTGTTTGAGATGGAGTCTCGCTCTGTTGTCCAGGCTGGAGTGCAGTGGTGTGATCTTGGCTCACTGCAAGCTCTGCCTCCCAGGTTCACGCCTTTCTCCTGCCTCAGCCTCCTGAGTAGCTGGGACTACAGGTGCCCGATACCACGACTCACTAATTTTTTTGTATTTTTAGTAGAGACAGGGTTTCATCATGCTAGCCAGGATGGTCTCGATCTCCTGACTTTGTGATCCACCTGCCTCGGCCTCCCAAAATGCTGAGATTACAGGCGTGAGCCACTGCGCCTGGCCAGTAGTGTGTTTTTTTAGCTCTGTCAGGTAAGTTACATCCTTTTCTATAGCGGCTATTTTGTCTGTCAGCTCCTGTATTGTTTTATTGTGATTTTTGGCTTCCTTGGACTGGATTTTTTTTTTTTTTTTTTTTTTGAGATAAAGTCTCACTGTCCCGCAGGTTGGAATGCAGTGGAATCATCTTGGCTCACTGCAACTTCTGCCTCCTGGGTTCATGCGATTCTCCTGCATCAGCCTCCTGAGTACCTGGGACTACATACAAGTGCATGCCATCACTCCAAGCTAATTTATTATTATTATTTGGTGGAGATGAGGTTTCACCATGTTGCCAAGGTTGGTCTCGAACTCCTGACTTCAAGTGATCCTCCCACCTTGGCCTCCCAGAGTGCTCGGATTACAAGCGTGAGCCACCATGCCCGGCCCCTTGGATTAGATTTTTATACACTCTTGCATCTGATGATTTTCATTCCTATCCATATTCAGAATTCTATTTGTAATTTCAGCCATCTGAGCCTGGTTCAGAACCCTTGCTCAAAAGCTACTGTTGTTATATGAAGGAAAGAAGGCACTCTGGCTTTTTGAGTTGTCAGAGTTCTTGTGCTGATTTTCTCTTATCATTGTGAAATGATGTTTCTTCAATCTTTGAAGTTGCTCTCTTTGTTTTTCTTTCTTCTTTTATCCTATTTGATGACCTTGTGGGTTGAATTGTGGTATAAGGTTGGTTCTGTTGACTGGATTCATTTCTGGAACATTTTAGGGGGCTAAGGGTCAGTTCACAACTCCTGTACTGCATGCTCTAGCTTGGGGAATTTGTTTGGGCCCTGACTTTGTTCTCTGACTCCTTGACCTTAAGGACCCACTCCAATGGGGGTGTCAAAATATTCCTAGTCCCAGCACTTCAGTGGATGATGCCAGCCAAAGGGTGGTGGCAGCAAGATCTGTCCTCTTTCACACATGTCAACAGCAGCAAGCATGGCTATGGCAGAGTTCACACTTATCAGCTGTGTCAGGGTGCTAGCACGTATCAGGGTCCTGGCCTCCATGGCATGTTAGCCCCAACATTGGAGGCAGCACAGTTGAGCAGTACCCCACTGGTGACTGTACATATGGTTGCATTGCTAGTGGTGTTTGAATGGGGCTAGGGCATTGCATTCACAGGACTGTATACACCCTCTGTGAGCATTCACAGAGGCAGAGGTGGCCGCTTAGGGTAGGGGAGGGTCCACTGTTCTCACTCCAGCAGCAGTGTTGGTGCAGGGGCAGGGTGCTTATGGAGGAAGGGTTTTGGTGGGCTCTGTGCCCACCAAAACTTTGACTCCAATGTTGGTATGACAGGGGAGGTGGGGGCAGAATGCACTCCCACTGCCAGCAGTGGCAGGGCAGGCACATGGGCACATGCGTGCTGTTAGAGCAGGGAAGGCAAGGTCTGCCCACACACATGCTCTGGGAAAGCCATGTGGGGCTTGGCCACAGGTCTGAGGAAGGTGTAGTTGTGCAGTTGAGAGATGGAATGGGCAGGCTGGTGCATGGCTGCAAATGCCACCTTGCTAAAACTCTCTGCCAGTCAGACATGGTCAGCAAGTAGAAGAGCTATGATGCAGGCCCTTAGTATACTCAAGGCTGCAATGAAAGCAAGTACAGCCAAGCTTGGACACTGGTAGAAGCCAGCAAACCAACAGATGCTCAGGTCAGACCAGCCTCATGTGATGGTCAAGAACTACCCTGCAGAGTTCAGGTATGAAAGTTTCCCTATGGCTAAAACCTCTTCTGAGAGCAAGTCAAGTCTTGGGGGAAAGGTATCTGTGGCTGTGCTCCAATACAGATACTCTCACACCAAACCATCTGGGTTCCCTCTTGCCCCTTCCACTTCTCTGAGCAGTTCTCCCTGTTGACTCAACTGTCTGTGGTGGTCGAGGGATCTCCTCCTGCCAGCATTCCTGAGGTCCATGGCAAAAGTTAGTTGCTCTTTGACAGTTCAACTCACCTGTTTCCCTGGAGCCATTGGGGGCCACTATTAAGTTCCAGTGCATGGCATCCTTCTTTCAGGGTTCCTGGCTTCCTCCACCTTCAGCCCAGCTTTTGTTTCTTCCCTGCATCCACTCTCTGTGCCTTCCCTGCATCCACTCTCTGTGCCTTCCCTCTGAAGATCTGTTAGGAAAGCTCCAATTGTCCTAGTCCCTTGTTGGCAGCTGTTCCACCTAGCTGCATCTAGTTGACCATCTTGCCCAGCTCAGTTATGTTTTAATAATATGATTTTACAGTATAAAATCAAATTTAATAAATAATTTGAATGAGTTAAGTAGGTGATTTGAACATTTTTTTCAAGCATTGTGCCTCTAGATTTTTTTTTAAATTATACCTTAAGTTCTGGGATACATGTGCAGAATAAGCAGGTTTGTTTTATATATATATATGTGTATGTGTATATATGTATATATATATATATATATATATATATATATATATATATATGCCATGGTGGTTTGCTGTATTCATCAACCCAACATCTACATTAAATATTTCTCCTAATGCTATCCTTCCCCTTGCCCTCCACCCCCTGACAAGCCCTGGTCTGTGATGTTCCCCTCACTTATGAGTGAGAACATGCAGTGTTTGGTTTTCTGTGTCTGTGTTAGTTTCCTGTGAATGATGGTTTCACCTTCATCCATGTCCCTGCAAAGGACATGAACTCATCCTTTTTTATGGCTGCATAGTATTCCATGGTGTATATGTGCTACATTTTCTTTATCCAGTCTATCATTAATGGGCATTTGGTTGGTTCCAACTCTTTGCTATTGTGAATAGTGTTCCAAAAAAAAAAAAGTGTGTGCATGTGTCTTTATAGTAGAATGGTTTATAATCCTTTGGGTATATACCCAGTAATGGAATTGCTGGGTCAAATGGTATTTCTAATTCTAGATCCTTGAAAAATCTTCACTGTGTCTTCCACAATGGTTGAACTAATTTACACTCCCACTAACAGTGTAAAATTGTTCCTCTTTCTCCACATCCTCTCCTGCATCTGTTGTTTCCTGACTTTTTTATGATTGCCATTCTAACTGGTGTGAGATGGTATCTCATTTTGGTTTTGATTTCCATTTCTCCAATGACCAGTGATGATGAGCTTTTTTTCATTATGTTTGTTGGCCACATAAATGTCTTCTTTTGAAAAGTATCTGTTCATATCCTTCTCCCACTTTTTGTTGGGGTTGTTGGTTTTTTCCTTGAAAATTTGTTTAAGTTTCTTGTAGATTCTGGATATTATCCCTTTGTCAGATGGGTAGATGGCAAAATTTTTCTCCCATTCTGTAGGTTGCCTGTTCACTCTGACGATAGTTTCTTTTGCTGTTCAGAAGCTCTTCAGTTTAATTAGATCCCATTTGTCAATTTTGGCTTTTGTTGCCATTGCTTTTGGTGTTCGACTCATGAAATCTTTGCCCATACCTATGTCCTGAATGGTATTGCATATGTTTTCTTCTAGGCTTTTTATAGCTTTAGGTTTTACATTTAAGTCTTTAATCCATCTTGAGTTAATTTTTGTAAAAAGTGTAAGGAAGGGGTCCAGTTTCAGTTTTCTGCATATAGCTAGCCAGTTTTCCCAACACCAGTTTTTAAATAGGGAATCCTTTCCCCGTTGCTTGTTTTTATCAGGTTTGTCAAAGATCAGATGGTTGTAGATGTGTGGTGTTATTTCTCCGGTCTCTGTTCTGTTCCATTGGTCTGTACATCTGTTTCGGTACAAGTACCATGCTGCTTTGGTTAATGTTGCCTTGTAGTATCGTTTGAAGTCAGGTAGCATGATGCTTCCAGCTTTGTTCTTTTTGCTTAGGATTGTCTTGGCTATACAGGCTGTTTTTTGGTTCCATATGAAATTTAAAGTAGTTTTTTCTAATTCTGTGAAGAAAGTCAGTGGTAGCTTGAAGGAGATAGCATTGAATCTGTAAATTACTTTGGGCAGTGTGGCCATTTTCACAATATTGATCCTTCTTATCCATAAGCATGAAATGTTTTTCCATTTGTTTGTGTCCTCTCTTATTTCCTTGAGCAATGGTTTGTAGTTCTCCTTGAAGAGGTCCTTCACATCCCTTATAAGTTGTATTCCTAGGTATTTTATTCTCTTAGTAGCAATTGTGAATGAGACTTCACTCATGATTTGGCTCTCTCTTTGTCTATTATCGGTGTATAGCAATGCTTGTAGGTTTTGCACACTGATTTTGTATCCTGAGACTTTGCTGAAGTTGCTTATGAGCTTAAGGAGTTTTTGGGCTGAGATGATGGGGCTTTCTAAATATACAATCGTGTCATCTGCAGACAAAGACAATTTGACTTCATCTGTTCCTATTTGAATATGCTTTATGTTTTTCTCTTGCCTGATTGCCCTGCCCAGAACTTTCAATACTGTGTTAAATAGGAGTGGTGAGATAGAGCATCCTTGTCTTGTGCCAGTTTTCCAAGGGAATGCTTCCCGCTTTTGCCCATTATTATGATATTGGCTGTGGGCTTGTCATAAATAGCTCTTATTATTTTGAGGTACGTTCCTTCAGTACCTAGTTTATTGAATGTTTTTAGCATGAAGAGGTGTGGAATTTTATTGAAAACCTTGTCTTCATCTATTGTGGTAATCATGTTGTTTTTGTCATTGGTTCTGTTTATGTGATGGATTATGTTTATGATTTGCATATGTTGAACCAGCCTTGCATCCCAGGGATGAAGCCAATTTGATTGTGGTGGATAACCTTTTTAATGTGCTGCTGGATTTGGTTTGCCAGTATTTTATTAAGGATTTTCACATTGATGTTCATCAGGGATATTGGCCTGAAATTCTCTTTTTTTGTTGTTGTTGTCTCTGCCAGGTTTTGGAATCAACATGATACTGGCCTCATAAAAAGAATTAGGGAGGATTCCCTTTTTAAAAATTGTTTGGAATAGTTTCAAAAGGAATGGTACCAGCTCCTCTTTGTACCTCTGGTAGAATTTGGCTGTGTATCCTTCTGGTCCTGGACTTTTTTTGGTTCGCAGGCTATTAATTACTGCCTCAATTTCAGGACTTGTTATTGGTCTATTCAGGGCTTTGACTTCTTCCTGGTTTAGTCTTGGGTGCATGTATGTGTCCAGGAATTTATCCATGTCTTCTAGATTTTCTAGTTTATTTGTGTGGAGGTATTTATAGTATTCTCCGATTGTAGTTTGTATTTCTGTGGGATCAGTGATGATATCTTCTGTATCATTTTTTTATTTTGTCTACTTGATTCTTCTCTCTTTTCTTCTTTGTTGGTCTTTCTAGTGGTCTATTTTCTTTATCTTTTCCAAAAAACTAGCTCCTGGATTCATTGATTTGTTTGAAGGGTTTTTCATGTCTCTGTCTCCTTCAGTTCTGCTCTGATCTCAAGTTATTTCTTGTCTTCTGCTAGTATTTGAATTTGTTTGCTTTTGTTTCTTTAGTACTTTTAATTGTGATGTTAGGGTCTCAATTTTAGATCTTTCCTGCTTTCTCCTGTGGGCATTTAGTGGTATAAATTTCCCTCTAAACACTTCTTTAGTTCTGTCCCAGAGATTCTGGTATGTTGTATCTTTGTTCTCATTGGTTTCAAAGAGCTTATTTATTTCTGCCTTCATTTTGTTATTTACCCAGTAGTCTTTTAGGAGCAGGATGCTCAGTTTCTATATAGTAGTGTAGTTTTGAATGAGTTTCTTAATCCTGAGTTCTAATTTGATTGCACTGTGGTCTGAGAGACTGTTTGTTATGACTTTCATTCTTTTGCATTTGCTGAGGAGTGTTTTACTTCCAATTATGTGGTCAATTTTAGAATAAGTGTTATGTGGTGCTGAGAAGAATATGTATTCCTTTGATTTGGGGTGGAGAGTTCTGTAATGGTCTATTAGATCCACTTGGTCCAGAGCTTAGTTCAAGTTCTGAGTATCCTTGCTAATTTCTGTCTTGTTGATCTGTCTAATATTGACAGTGTGGTGTTACAATCTCCCACTATTATTGTGTGAGAGTCTAAGTCTCTTTGTAGGTCCTTCAGAACTTGTTTTATGAATCTGGGTGCTCCTGTATTGGGTGCATATATGTTTAGGATAGTTAACGCTTCTTGTTGCATTGTTCCCTTTGCCATTATGTAATGCCCTTATTTTTCTTTTTTGATCTTTGTTGGTTTAAAGTCTGTTTTATCAGACACTAGGATTGCAACCGTTGCTTTTTTTTTTTTTTTTTTTTGCTTTTCATTTGCTTGCTAAATCTTCCTCCATCCCTGTATTTTGAGCCTATGCATGTCTTTGTATTTCAAACTCTTAGCTAACAGCTTCTCTCAATTAACATACTCTCTCATAGTAGGATCTATTTTGTCTGTTTTGATGATTTATGCTTATTTTGAGTACCAGCTGTTCATCTCGATTCCAGTCTCACAACTCCCTTTTTCTGCAAGTGAATTTAACTTGGAATTAGCTATCACTTTAATGAATGGAAGTGAGCTAGAGGGGGTTTCTATTATTTTCTATCAAAATAAATTCACTTAATGTATAAGAATGAACTTACTTCTCCATATCTCACCCCATCTTTCCTGTCCCCTATACTGTACAGCTGTAGATGGAGAGAAATGTATCTTATGTTAATTGTGTACCCTCCAAGAATGTACCACAATTATCTACATATGGAATGCCATCAATATGTGAATTTTAATTGAATTAATAATAGAATGAGTAAATTGTCACTTAATTTTTATTATGCTTTATGAGCATCATATTTGTTCATTTATGATGGAATTAATGTCACTAGGACTCAAACCATGTCTTAGAAAGTGAAGGCAAAATAAATACTGCTTTATTTAAATCAAATAGCTGGAGAACTGGATAATGAATCTCTCATTTCTGCTTCATGCTTCCATTATTCCAGCTTATGTCCTCATTTTTGGAGAAAAGTTTATTAAGTTATTAAGTAACTTAAGTGGGCCCATTGGTGTGTTCTTTGGCTAACATGTAATTAATTCTACACTGGATAAGTAAATAACATTTTTATTTGATGTCTCAAGCAGGTGGGGTTTATAATATATTTCAAGGGAGGTCAGCTGTTACTAAATTTCATATTTTCTCTATTGCTAATATTTCCTGATCCTGGAAAGCCTTATGCCATCTATTCATTTGTTGTAAATCAGTGGCTCCATTCAGTTCCCTGGTGTCCTAGGAATAAATTTGAATTTATTCTGAGATAAGCCTGTTTCCTATATGGTTCATATATTATTTTATATTAAATAATAGCAATATACGTATATCTAGTATGCTATAAACATCAAGCAGTTTTAAAAAATCTTAATTTATATAGCATTCTTCATTTTTCATACTAAAAATACAGTAGGTGGGCATAAACATGGCTATGGTTTTTTAATCAACCCAATGTGACCAAAGTAAAAAATAAAAACGTAATTTGTATCCTATAAAGAAAATCTATCCAGAGAACATCAGTCGGTAAAATAAAATTCTAATGAGTTAAAGCATAACTACTTTCTTCATTTCTTTTTGACAGAAAAGTCTCCTGGGATTTCAATGCAAAATTCCCTTGATAACAATTTAGAATGAATGGACTCTTAAGGGCAGTTTAATATATTGAGTTATGTGTTCATTTCTGGCTTATTATCAGCCTTTCATGGCACAATTCAATATTCAAATGAGAGATCAGATCCAATATTTATTCCACCATTGTTTGCTCATTTGGATATCATGAGATGTCAATAAGCACAAGGTTGTGATTTTACTCTTGGTGGATTACATCATTTTTAAATTCTCTTCCAGAGCTGCAATCTCATAATAAATAAGTGGCTCCATCCTATAGAATTTTAAAATCTGAGACTAGTAAGGGTCTTCCTACTATTCCCAACCATGAGACCCTCTCCACAACATGCAGTTTGTTGATTTCTGTCTTCTCCAACCCCTAGTTTTTCTCTTTAAAGGAATTACCTGATTAGATTAGACCGATCACTTTCAAGGGGAGGGGATTATGCAAGGCGTGCACACAATGAGGTGATAATCTTAGAGGTCATGTTAGAATTCCTCCTACCAAATTGAATCTAGAACATGGGATTCTTCATTCCCAGTGCAAGTGTTTTTATCTTGTATATCAAGAATTATATACACCCAAGACATATTTCTATAACACTGTGATTTTATTTAGAGGAAAAGTGAGACATTTAGAGATAAGCAGAGAGATTCATTTAGAGGCATTAAACATCATTCGAAGTTAAACAACTACATATCCATGTAATTGTTCTCATCTCAATATCTTTTAGATTTTACTTCTTAATAACATAATTACAGTTCACACAGTTGTCCCAAAATTTATATGAACTTACATCATCTAGGATTAGTAAATCCAAAATGCGTATCTGAGATGGCCACTACTGACTGCCATTGTTACTCAGGTCAGGCACCACATAGCCTGTTCTTCAAATGCTGCTTTGATCATGCTATCTACTGATGAGGTCAGAGAGCAGTAGACTTGAAAAGAAGTTGTGGTAACAATAGATTGGGTCTCAAAACTACAGGTACAGTGAACTCTAGTTACTCCCAAGTATTTCCAGGAGTGTTACAAATAGATCACAAAATTCAGCTTTCTCTAGCCTTTGATCAAAATCAAAAACTTCTTCCCTGGAGGTCAGCAATCTGGTGTCACAAGGTCATTTATGGAGTCTTAAGTTCTATCAATATCTGAACTTGTGCCAAAATGCTTTAGGGAAAAAGTGATTTTTTTTTAAAGAAAGTGTTTCACACTGAGCTATTCTGAAGATATATTTCCTTCTAATAGTTTTAGTAAAGTATATAATATTTGAGTAATTATTTGTTATCTGTGCCTCAAATTCTCTATTTAAAAATGAAGAAGTTTCTCTCACAATGTCATCATTTGTATTGAATTATTTCCTTTACACCAGAATGACAGTTGGAAAATTAGCATTTGCCAATTGTTTATTACAGTTGATGTCCTACTAATAAAAAGATATTGTCTACTCCTCACTCAGTCCCTGCAACAAGCATTATGTTTTATACCTGCTGCCTCAGGTCAACTTGGTTACAAATACATCAGGAAAAAGTTAGGGAAAAGTCTGTCCTTTCTGCTACTTTCCCCTCCTATTCTTTAATTGAATGCCATGCATTCCTAGACCTTTGTAGACTACTTGATTTGTCTAATGTCAGCTGTAGACTAATATTTGATGACTTATTCTTCAGCACCCTGACTTTTCTGTGACAACTCTCATGGCTTAGTTTTAACTGAGATCTATCTTCTACCTGATATCACTTGCCACAAACACGTTTCAGTGGATTGGTCGCCTCCCAACTCAGTAAAGAAGGTAAAACTCGTACATGTGAGAAAGTAATATCTCAGGACCAGATCACAGCTGCACCATCATTTCATAGTATTATTAATTCAGAGTGCACAGTGTTTTGTTGAAATATATAGTAAAAAGATACAAATTAGATGTATTTCTAGATTCTAGATTTTAAAATATCCCATATATTACCTTTTATTTAGAAAAACTAAAAGAACTTTTAGTTCTTTCAGTTTTTTATTTTTCATACTTAATATTACTTAAATATCAAATATTTAGATTTGATTAAATATTAAATATTTTAATTAATTTTATTAACATTTTTATTTTATTTTATTATAATTTATTTAATATTTTGTTTTATTAATATTTCATTAATATTTTAATTAATATTAAACAAAATATTTAATATTTTATTGAATTTTAAAATATTTTTATTAATATTAAACAAAATATTTAATATTTTATTGAATTTTAAAATATTTTTATTAAGAACTTAATATGTCTGATATATTTGGTATATCAGTATATTAAATCTTTTATTTAATATTTAATTTAATTTTTAATTTAATTTATTTTTATATTTTATTTAACATATTTTAACATTTAGTATTATTTGAATATTATTTAACATTTTAATTAAGAACTCAATATGTCTGATATACCTAGTATACCAGTTGATATTGTGTTTACCTTTATTTGACAGATATAAACCCTCAATGACTATGGCTTAAGCAAACTAGGCAATCGAGGGCTTGCAAGATGCCATATGGCATCAGAGATGCATAAATATATTTCTTAATTCTCTGTCTTATTCCACATATATTTGCCTCTTCATGGTCCAAAAAGGATTTCCAAGTGCTAGTTTTTAAACTCACATCCCATACCACAAAGTAGCAAAGATGCAGAAGGGTGCAGCCCTCTTTCTAAGATCACTTCTTAGATGCAGCATGTCTGTTTCCACCCTGTTGACGAGTTTGGTTGCATTGTCAAATCTATCAGTAAAAATGTCTGGGAAATATAGTCTTCTTTCTAGATAAAGATATGCCAAGATGATGTATTCTAACATTAAAAAAATAAAAAAATATATTGTGAACAATTTGTTGTCTCTGAAACATCTGAACTATTTTAAAAACTATGTAACAAACATTGTATCTATAGCTTTCTCTGTCAAGTTCAGCATTACAACGTTGTCTGGTTAATCTTCTGTGAGCAAATAAGTCAGTTACTGAACAAACATACTCATCTACTCTGAAAAAAAAATAACTAAAAACTAACTCAACATTTTATCCAAAATAGATTATTCTCTAAGTAGCCTCTGTAATTTTACTCATAATGTTAACTTCTGTAATGCTCAGTACTTACCTTTGGGCAAACTGTAATTTCATAGACCTTTTTGGCCCTATTGCCCTTAATGTAGCTCTTTCTGACTGCGTTAATTTATAGCTATCTATCCTATGTGAAATACTGTGGTACTCTACATTTTTCTCATAGAGTTCTCAAGAATTATTTTTATAGGAATCATTTATTATCCATCATATTTCCACTACTTGATTGTAAGAATTTTGAGAGCATGGTTTATGTCTTATTTATTTTTATAACTTCTACAGAATTGGGAACATCATGAATTACTATTTGTTAAGTAGCACTTATACACATAAGTGTTCTCTAAATATTAGTTGAGGAAATAAATTTATAAATAAATGAATTGAATAGTTATGTTCTGTATGCACATGGTGGGTTATCTAATTCTAATTTATATGCATATTGTGTTTGGTTGTTTTGTGGTATGATGACACAAAAACAATTTTCAATTGCATATATAGATTCCAAAAAATATATAATATATACATCATATAAGTTATAAAATATATATATTCCAATTTAAAATCAATCTATATAGACCATAGGTAAAAATTCACTTTTAACTTGAAGATTCATTTTATTGGAATTTCTCTTTAGTAAGCATTTTTATTCCTGTATTTTTATCTATCTATCTAATTATTGAAGGTCACATGACTTTCATTTCCCATACTCTCTTTAATTAATTTATGGAGTCCCCTGTAGTTCATAAACTGGAATTCTGTTTCACAGAATTTGGGAGGATGGATTTCCTTTACTCACTCTTGCAGTTTCACTGTGGATGGGTATCATCTACTCTTACCCTGGAGGGAATGGCTTTCGTAGAAAACCTCTGGAGGGCAGTGGGTTGATCTCGGCTCACTGCAACCTCTGCCTCCTGGGTTCAAGTGATTCTCCTGACTCAGCCTCCCAAGTAGCTGGGATGACAGGCACCCGCCACAACTCCCAGCTAGTTTTCGTATTTTTAGTAGAGACAGGCTTTCAGAATGTTGGCCAGCCTTGTCTCAACCTCCTGACCTCAACTGATCCTCCTGCCTCAGCCTGTCAAGTTGCTGGGATTACAGGCATGAGCCACTGCACCGGAAGAATATTTTAAATAAAAAATTTCACAGTGTTAAATCTAAGACCGTGTAATACAAGCAAGACAGTTGAAGCCTTTTTTCCCCTTTGTTTTTCTTATTCTTTCCTTGTCGGTTTTTGTATGTTTTAGTTTTGTTTAGTTTGTTTTTAGTTTTGTTTTTCCTGGTTGGTCTAGTCTACCCTACTTGTTACTAAAGTTATTAGAACTGAAACTAAATAAATGTATTAATTTTACCGAGTGAGTTTTTTTGAGGTTGCTGATAGGTTTTTAAACTTTAATACTCAGAAATACACAGTTTGCTATACATTCGTTTTTATTATTGCAGTGAGCCGAGATCAACCCCCTGTCCTCCAGTCTGGATGACAGAATGAGACTCCATCTCAAAAAAAAAAAATTCTGAATTTTATAATAAAAATGTATTTCTTTCAGTATTTAACATTTAATAGACACTTACCAAGTTTTTAAAATCTGTGTAAGGCAATATGCTAGCTGGTAAGTAACCAAGGAATAAAATGATGTGATCCATGTTCTCTAGGAACTCATAGTTTATTGGAGAGATGTATCCAAATCACGGGAAACACATGTAACAGCTTTGCCACTATAAATCAATAACATTTAAAAGAATACGTCTTAGGATTCTGAAGAAAAATTATTAGTACTCCAAATGAAAAGTGTACCACAGTGAGGGGATTGAGTTTATTCTTCTTAGTGTGGCAGAGCTCTATCATAAGCCCATAGCTTCAGCATTGAGAAGCCTCATTACATACTAGAATAGATCAAGCCAAAGGGAACTGTAAATATGAAATATTTGCCTCAGGATCAAGGTTTTACCAAAGTTAATGGGAAAAACACAGACTCAAAATAATCTCTGATCTTCTTGGCATCGCATATCTTCTAAGTTTTTTATGATGTTGTATCACGGGACTACCAAACTTACAACAATTAGCAGATAGGTTTAATACATAAGATAGTATTTCTAAGAATATTTGAGTAGATGTTAAAGAAATCCAAAGAAAATGTAAAGAACAAGTGCCAAGTTTGAACATCTATAACCTTAATCAGAGATAAACGGAAAGTAAAATAGAGACTACAAAGATTATTAGACTGTTGAAAAGATTCTGCAATATAAAAGTATAAAAATAAACCACTTATTAAAAAGAACATATTTTAAAACATTTACTCTTGTCACTTGTAACAGATGGATAGAACCACACAGCATTATGTTAAGTGAAATAAGTCAGGCATAGAAAGACAAATATCACATGTTGTTACTCATATGTGGGAGCTAAAACAGTGATCTCATAGAAGTAGAGAGTAAATGATGATTACCAGAGGGTGGGAAGGGTGGTGGAAAGCAGGGAATAGAGAGGGGCTGGTTAATGGTTGTAGAAGTACAGTTAGAATGAACAGTATCTAGTGTTCAGTAGCACAATAGGGTAATTTTAATTTATAGATGTTTAATTTACAATAATTTATTGTACATTTGAAATAACTAGAGGAGTGGAATTGTAATTTTCCTAACACAAAGAAATAATAAGTGTTTGAAGTGAAGAATATCCCAATTACCATGATTTGATTATTACAAATGTATGCTTGTGTCAAAATGTCACAATGACCTCCATTTGTATAACTATTATGTAGTCATACAAATATAAAATTATAAAAATATATATTTATAATAGGAAGCAGAAATAAATGGATACTTTAACCAATTTAACTTCATTTCATGTTATTTCTATGAAATAAAAGAAATTGCATATAATAAATTAAAACATGGCTTAAAAAATGACTGGGAAATAAATGTAAAAATAAATTTGGGTGAGAAATATAAAATGTGTGAGTCAATTAATAACCCAATTAGAGAATTAAAGATAACGCAAGAAATGAAGAGTGCATTTGGTACTATAAGTAATGGGCAATTAATTATGCAGAGTATATACCAGTCAGAGGAACTGAAAAATGTGATTAAAAGGGTCAGACAGAAATGAAAGTTCTGAAGACTACAGAAGAGCAGCTCAAGATACAAATAATATACTCTTCCCCAAAAGAAAAATTGTATGAGTGGAAAATATGAAATAATTGATAACATAATAGCTGAAACTTTCTGAACTGAAAATAATATTTTCACTACATGACAGGTACTATAAATGAGTTTAAATTACCTTTGTGAAGTTTTAAATATGAGAGTTAAATAAATAATTTTAGAGCTATTTAGACATATGAAACCAAATATATCTAAAGCAAGAAACTTCAGATTGACCTCAACTTAATGTTACGAGATCATGGAACAACATCTAAAGGATTTTAAAGGGAATAGTTTTTTCCCAAAATAGCTCTTAAATTGTGGTTTCGTGTTTGATAACAACAAAACAGAATCTGGAGTATTTGCTATGGAAATTTCACCAGTTTGCCTTTTTAAATTTATAAATCAAATATTTAACTTGCAATCATAACAAAAATATTTTATATATGCAAGGAATTATAAATTATGTCACACATGCATTTCTATTGGGAAATAGATTTATTAAATTTATTGAAGGTTTATTGTAGGTAATTGCATTATTTTCCTATAGCGGCCATAATGAATTTTTATAAACTTGGCCTCTTTAATCTAGAAAAATTTATTTTCTCACATTCTAGGGACCCGAAGACCAAAATCAAGGTGTCAGCAGGCCTGCACTCCCTTTGATCTAGAGGGGAATTCTTCTCTGTCTCTTCCAGATTCCAGAGTCACAGCAGTTACTTGTGGCTGTGTCACTTTCATCTCTGCCTCTGCCTTTATATGGTCTTCTGCTCTTCTCTCTCTGTCTCCTCTTTTGTCTCTTGTAAGAACACTTGACATTGGACTAAGGGCCCACTCAGATGATCCAGGATGATCTCATCTTGATATCCTAAATGTAATCACATCTGCAAAGATGCTTTTTCCAAATAAGATCACATTAACAGGTACCAGACTTGTCTTTTTGGGGTCCACCATTCAACTCATTATGTGAACCAAAAGATGAAATTAAGTATTTAATTAAAGAAAAACTATGTCATAAAGCTATTACAAATTTAAAATGTGTTCAAAAATTTGTGGAAAGACATTGTTGTGCAGTCATGGTAATGAATAGCATTCAGAATTTGTTGTCAATATATTTAATTATGCAACAACTAGTCTCAGCAAGCATGATGTTTTAGGCTACCAATTAATGCTAGCTCCTTGTTCCTGAAAGTAAACTAATCAGGAGCAAAATCATACCAATAATCATGTCTTAGATTGCCAGCCGGTGAACAATATTCTCACCTGAGTAACCATGCATCTACAGGTGATGTCAGCCTACTTACATCTCTGTAAGTGTATGAATTCTTAAACTCCAGTCTTCCCAAAGACCCCGTATATGATGAGCAGTTTGCTCTGCTTGAAGATACAATTCCTAATCATTTATTAATTATAATATATTCAGAACAAGTAAAGCTTTACTTCCTTTTGGAGAAATATATTATTAAGTCTTCAGAAAAAATTTTAAAAGCCTGTATACCCTGAGTCTATCCTTATAATAAGCTTTATTTTTACTTTAATAAATTTAGTACATACATTTTTTGAAGACATTAAAGACAGCTTATTCCACATAATTGCCTATCATGGTGAAAGATGCTCTTGGTTTTCCAAGTAAAAATTATCAAAGAAAGGAAAACCAATATTTCTAAAATAAAATATTAATTTTCTGCTCTACTTTTCTTAGTTACACCTTTTATTTTCTCCCCTGTGGGAATTTTCCCAAAAGGTTTTCCATGTTTCCTGACAGTACATTTGTTATGATTCTCAGAATAGGAACTATTGGCTTTGTATATAATTTCTGGATGCACTATTCTGGTTAATAATACATCTAGAGCCTCCTGAAGTCACTTGTGTGTGTCTGATCTACAGACAAGAAAACTAAAAGCTGAAATTTTTTCAAGAACTCTGCTGTCTGTTGTGCTAAAGGGATGAAGTTGATGGCATTTGTTCTTAAATATGACTTAAGCCATGAGTTTAATATTGAGGTCAATTTATTAAATGATACCTAATCCACGATGACATACTCTAATTTTACTAATTCTCCATGGCCTGCTTTTTCCTACTGCAGCCTAATATTTTACAATTATATTGGCCTCCTTTATAATGTATTATATGTAGCAATACAGTGTAATTTATGATACCAGAGCATAAAACTTAAGAAGAGATTTTTTTTTCTGCTCAGAACATATAATTCAAATTCTCTTTCAACTATAAAATTGAAAGAGAGAGAGAGAATTCATTAATTTGTATTCCTTTTGGTCTCTGAGCACATATCGGAATGGTAATTTGGATATCATGATTTTATTATATTATAGAACTTTTATTTGCCATACAGATACATTTCCATGTTATTAATTTAGAAACTGATAACAGCATTGGTTGTCTATTTAGCAAAAAGACATTTTTTTTTCATTCTTTTTATGGGTGGTAGATTCAACTTCGTGCTTTCATGAAGGTAGAAGAGTGATAGTATTGTTTAGTTCTCAGGCCCAGCTTTTACATAAATATTTAAATTGCCCTCAATAAGAAGCCTTCAAAATAGAAAATGTTATGTGCTATTTCACAAAAGTACGAGAGAACATCACATGGTCAGTATGTCAGGAAGGAATGCGGATAGGTTTAGTGCCAACTATTAAGCAGAGAGAGAAAAAATGGATAACTAATTTGTTATCATTGCAAGGATAAAGCCTGTTTGCCCTTAGAAATTATTTTTGTTTTATTCTAAGTATTAAGTTAACTATTTCAATTTATCCTAAAATTATTTTTGTAAATCTACGCTTCTTTTTCTTTTTCCTTTTAAATAAAGCAGGAATAATAATAATATTTAACTTGCATACTTGCTCCAAGGTTTAAATAATATAATATTGCATGTCAAGTGCTTTAGAAGACTATCTGTACTGAGATAGGAGACTGGCAGGACTCGTGTTATGGTCACAACCCTGAAGACTAAAACAGGATGTGGTCCAGACAGGACAAAGTGAAGAAACTGGCAGGAATCAGCACATGGCTGACAAAAGTGATCCCTAGCTGCCCTTGTTGCTCATTGGCATAAGACACTTCCACCAGTGCCATGACATTTTACAAATCCTGTTGTAATGACTCAGAAGTTACCACCCCTTTCCATGGCAACAATCCAGAAGTTACCACCCATTTTCTAGAAAGTTCTACACAACCTACCCTTTAAGTTGCATTAACCTGCTCCTTAATTTGCATGTTATTGAAAGTGGGTTTAAGTGAGTATAAATACAGTTGTTAAGAGTGCAAACCTTGCTGACTCTGGGTCCACTGCCTAGGAGTTTTTCCTGTTCTTACTACTACTACTACTACTATTACTACTACTACTACTACCACTGCTGCTGCTACTACTACTGCTGCTATTAATACTACTTGGTTTCATCCCCTTTGCTAGTCCCTAAGGTATAATAATACAAAAATCACAAGATATTACTCTACACTTTCAGAATCTCATTGTCTATGAGGAAGAAGAGATTTCATATATATTGAATATATGCTGTAAAAGCCATCTATATATAGTGCTGTGAAAAGACAGTGAGGAAAGTCACCGTAAGTTCTGAAGGAATAGAAAGTCTCCAAAGAGGAGATAATACTTGATCAAGGTCTTAAAGGATCCCTGAAACTTCTTCAGCAAGGGAATTGTATGTGCTAGAGCATAAAAGCACGAGAAAGCATGACATATTCAAAGCACCAGAAGCACTTAAAACAGCTGTAACATAAAGTTAACTATAGAAGATGAGCAGTATCTATGCATGTCTGATTTCTTCGTTTCAGAAATAATATTTATTGTAGTGACTTAAAAGCAAAATCGTTTCTTTAGAGACAATTATGTAGACTATACTCTTGGGGAGGACCAAGACAAGGGGCTACATGTTATGTAGACAACAGCACAAAAACTGGGAGAAGTTTGCTTGGGTCAAAACAATGTTTAAATGGGTCAAGAGTGTCTCTACTCCAGAAATAGTTCAGGCCCACTACCTGAGCATGACTGATTCCTCTGGAATCTCCACTGAGTGCCTCAGGTAACTACTAATTGCTTTCCACTATGGCTGGAAGGAGCAGAACTGTTTTCATTCTCTGTGCTGTGGGAATTGTTTGGCTTCTACTTTCCCACTATTCTTTACTTAGCTTTGTGGATTTTATTGCTACAGATATGCAGCCTTTTACCCAACAAATTCTAAAAGGAACTCTGTGCATGTTTTTGAAGCTACTTTTCTAAGTAGCCACTTTGTTTCTGGAACTCTCCAGCACAATGTCCAGTCACCTCAGCCTCCCCACCTCTAAGTTATGTCTCCTAGGATTCTGAGATTCAGGATCTGTTGGTCTCTAATTTTGTCCCTTGCTCCACTATCCAGAAACTGCTTCCAGGAAGAAAGTAGAAATATTGTAGAGATTATTGCATTTCTATCATCTCAGGGTTCTCAATCTGGTCCTTCCTGTTTCCAAGTTTCTGAGCAAATATTTTTATATATTTTGCCCATTTTTTCTAGTTCCTCATAGAAGAATAATTATGCTTTTCTTTCTTTTCACTTTTTTTTAATTTTCTTATTCTTTTCTCCCCCCTGCATCAGGGCCTAAGTAAAACTCTTTAGGAAAAGTTTAGGATTTTCCTATACCTTAGGTCTTGCTAAGACATCAGAGAGGAAGTATTTCCAAAAGCCCATTCAATTAATCATCTTCTTCAAAATTTCCTCAGGTGCTTATTAAAATGCAGATTCCTACACTCTACCCTAATCTAATACAAATCCTCAGGGGCAGTTCCAAAGTGTCTTTACCCTTAATCATTTACCCCAGATGATTACAAGGCAGAAAATGATTAAAAAGCCCTAGAATAGGATCTAAGTAGGCAAAAATAAAATTAATAGTTTTCCTATATAGGCAATATGAGATGCATATAATTTATTTATAAAATGTTACTGGGAAGTGCAAAATCCTTAATTCTTATCTAATTTGAAAGAAAGAATTCAGCCAAGAGATGCATAACAACAGTTAAATAGCAGGGTTTCTTAAAAAAAGATAAAGTGCATTCCCAGAGAGGAGTGGAAAACAGTTCTTGGCTGATCCAGCTGGAAAAATAGTAGTAGTAGTGTGTATTTAAAGAGAAAGTATACTCTGAAACACAAGACAGAGCGGGCTGCTTGAAAGAATGAACCAGCAGCAGTAGTGCTGGGGGACTCTCTTTATGAGAATTTTACGTGATTATTCATGAAGGTGCAAGAGGGAGTGTTACTTGCAAGCATGTTTTAGGAGGTCTCTTTGGGCATGCATGCTCTGTGGTTGTACATACTAGTACACACATTGCATGTCCATTAGCATTTAAAATCTTTACTCAGGGGTATAATTTTTAATACTATAATGAGAAAAAGGCTACTGTAGGGTGAGTTTTTGTGGAGACTGCATGCTCATCAGTGTGGAGAATCCCTAGTATGGTTATCTTTGGTTAGGGCATGGTCAGTCCCCTTCAACCTGGAAGAGCCTAACCACAAGGCCAGATGTAACCAATGTAGCCATTTCCCTTTGTGCTTACTGACAGTGGGCAGCATCTCCAGGACTTCGTTTTCCAGGGGCTTCCTTGCCTGCTTATTTTTGGCTCTTTGTCTATGCTAACAAAAATATTAAAACAATTAATGAATCTGGATTTTGAACACCCTAATTTAGGATGCTGTAAATTAAAATGTCAGGAACTTCTTGCTCAGATTGCGAATCATGAAGTTTAGATTGCTATAAAATATCACTTTTAGAAACATTATAATATATGTTGTATGAGACTTGAAATGTGGTCTAACGTGTTTCCATAGAACTGAAAGGCAATATAAGAAAAAAATAAGTCATGATCTACTCTCTGGTTTTCGTAAGTTTTTCTGAAACTGAAGGTGTCCTGGTACGAAAGTGAGAGAAAAGTGTTAGGTGTTGCTAACAGGTGTGTTTTGGGAGGCAGAATAATGAGGAAGGGTAATAGTTGAGCAAAAGGCAGAAACTAAAACAATAGGATTAGAGGGCTTTGGACGACAGACACTACTGTGATTAAATTGCCTATCTGGGGAGGTCAGAAAACATCAGAAATAAACTTTCCCTACTTTTCATTCTGTTCTGAGTGACATTTGCAAGTAATATGAAGTCATCCAGATTAAGTGTGATTTTAGGTTAATACTGACATTTCCTCTTTTTAAGAAGAAAGAGTAAAAAATAATCTTGGGTAGAAAATGAGAACTATCTGGCCTTGCTCTTTCCTCATAGTGCCTTATTTAAGATATTGTCTTATGTCAAATTATGTTTGGGAAATGGGATGGTTTGCCATTTGAAACAATGATTGGCCAGATACTATACTTTTAATGATTAAAAAAGATTAAATTGGCTGTCTAAAAGTCCACCATTTTGTGGAGTAAAATGGTACATTAGAGGTGGAAAGTTGCAGAATTAAAGGAAACTACGATGCTGCCCATGACTTTCAATTTCCTTAGATTGGGATAGAATGTTTTCTAACTATTTATTTTGAGGGTAAGAAGATAGAATGGCTTGCTTATTTACTCAGCCAGTTAGAGGCCTTTTAAACACTTGAGGAATGATGACTTCCACATAGGCCTCGGTTTATTTTTAGTCTTTTGCCTCCACTTGACCCTACCTATCCTGTCCTACGTCTATCTCAGGAACACTGAATATGCAAACCATTTCTCAAAAGGCAACTTGACTAAGAGAATGATTGGATTATAACCAAATTATCTCCATGATTAGGGGAAAAAATTAAACATGTGCCATATTTGCCGAGTCAGCAGCATAATTTGAATGAAGGCAGAGAGGGAAGCTCAAAGGTTTATCTGTTTTTAGTTTTCCCAAGTGAAATAATTGATTTTTGTTCTGCTTTACCTGAATAGATCTTTTTTTTCTTCCAGCATGTTTCTATATCTAGATTAGCTATTCTTTATTTTTTATAATAAACTTTTAATTTTAGAACAGTTTGAGTTTTATAGAAAAAATACAGAGAATATGAAGCTCTGTATACCATACACCTGGTTTCTCCCACTGTTGACATCTTAAATAACAATAGAACATTTGTCACAAGTGATGAAACAACATTGATACGTTATTAACTAAATTTCTTACTTTATTTATGCATTTTCTTAATTTTTACCCCTCGTCTTTTTTTCTCCCTCAGGATCCTATCTAAGTTTCCATATTACCTTTAGTTGTCATGTCTATCCTAGCTCCTCCGGACTGTAACAATTTCTCAAAACTTCCTAGTTTTTTATGACTTAGTCATTCTTTCTTGACTGAATAATTAAGTAGTCAAGAGGGAAAACCAAGAGAATAAATTGATTGGAAAAAGTAAGAGTCAGAGTGTTCTTTATTGACCTCTATTATATCAAAGCTTATATTTGGTGAAAGCAGGGGTAATGCTCAATATTCTCATTATTTAAGTAGATTGTGAATTGTCACTTAAAAATAAAGTTTTTGGCCATTCATTATGTACTCTCTCCATAGTGAATAAAAATCTATAAACACCATTTTTTCCCCATAACCAGCAGTCAGAACTGTTTCTGGATCATCACCATTTATATTGATGATTCAACTAGAAAGCTTGACCTTGAGAGATACGGCTGTTATTCTATTGAGAAAATGTTTTGTTTTGTTTTTAATGGAAATAATCAACTAGTATGATATTAACATTTTTGCCTAAATGTATACTCTCTACCAACTCAGTTGTACTGACAACCTCTTGAACCAGGGAAAATACCACTAACATAATCTCTTTCCCATCAACAATTGTTTGCATATAAGGGTTTAATACAATATTGTTACCTTTGTTTAAAAGTGTTTAAATTGGTGCCTAGGTGATTGTAGAATTATTTGTATTTAAACTTCATTTGCAAATGAAATTAATGAGTATGTACAAAGTGTATATATGGGTATAATCGAATGGGAGAAAGGCCATAGAAGAAAGTGAGCCTAGGTAACAATTGTAAGATCTGCTGATGCCATGGTTTTGTTGCAAGCTTATCTACAGGAATAAAAAAATGTTCTATGATACAGGTATTGAACCCTCTGATTCGTCTAATTTTGAGGTTCCCTTTAAAATTAACAACTATTATTGTGTCACTCTTGTGTTTGGCCAAAACACCTCTCTAAATCTCAGACAAGCTTCTCTAACACCATGTGATATTGTGAATAAAGATTTAGCCACTAAACAGATCTCGGTTCAAGTTGTGCTTCTGCAATTTAGTAGCTATTGATTCATCAGCAGCCTCTTTGATCTTGTTTAATACACTGATCACTAACATGTAGGTATGTAACAACTATTTTAAAAGTATTGCAAGTATGTAATGATTATTAAAAATCATATATAATACTCAAAAGTACTTGTACATTCTGTAGGCAAAAATATCTGTTTTTTTCAAATATGCATATAATAAAGTTATCTTCGGCTTAAGCTAAAAGGAAATAATTCTTTATTTTCTTCCATGGAAAAGACTGAAAAATCTAAGCAATATTAGTGCAGTAGGTGAATTTTTTTGTTTAATTTATTGCCAAGATGTGTGTTTTATACATACAGAAATCTATAGTAAGACTCTCAAACTAATTTTCATGGATATGTTTTCTTTTGTCACTGGAAACATTGTCTCAAATATAAATGACAAAGTCACAAGAGAGGAAGCAGATGTACCCCTGTTTGTGTTCATAAAGCTCTAGTTTCTATGTAATTTCTGGTTCATGGATTATACACAAAATATATCAGCATCATTAAAGAATATTTTTATATATGCTTTTATTAGCTACCAAGTTAACTTTCTCTTTTATTCTCCATCAACTCAATGTCTCATAGCAACAATTTTCACCTTTCTTTGCAATGAGATGTCACTGTGGAAACACATGATGAATGATACTCAGAAAACTGTTTCCTTCAGTATTTTTGGAAAGGCCATGTGTTCAGCATAGTTTATGTCAAAAGGTACAGACCACAAATACAGATTCTCTCCATATGCTTGAAGGTCAGACAATGGCAATGAACACTAAAAAAAAGACATCTCTTGTTACTGCTTCTATTTATGATCTGTCCCTATGAAGAATCTCATTTTAGAATGCTTTTCTGAGAAAAATTTGGAATCAAAAAGTAGAAGCGATCTGTTGAAAATTCATCTCAGTCTAAGCATAATATTTATCCTGTTCATTGGAAGAAGTTGCTTATAGGGTCAGGATTACTCTGTTGTAAGAGGAAAACTCTTAACTGCACCTGTATGTGGCTTAAATCATATCTTCAATCATTTAATAAGAAGTAATATCCAGTTGTAAAGTATCCACATCTCACTATCAGTTACCAGTGGCTCTATCCCTTTCTACATGGCATTATTTTATAAGAATATGTTTACAGTATATTCTTGTAGAGCCTCTAATTTTTTTCAGAAATACCAAATCAAAATTTAGAGACATATATCTAGTGACCAAAATATCCATAATTTAATACACATAGCTTAGAATTATTTTTAATATATCCTGGACATTGACAAGTTGCTAAATTGCATTGCTATTTCTTTTATCAGAGTTCCAACACAGATTAAACCCTAAAACATGAATTGGTGGAGATTTAAATTTATGAAGCCAAATTACCTCAGTTGAAGACTGTGGTCTCCCTACCCAGCTTATCATAACACTGTGGAAACCACATAATGCCTGAGGATACACAGCTCCCCAAAGCACCCGGAGAGTAAATTGTGACCATCTGGCCAACACATTAGTCTCCCAGTGAGTGAATAATTTTCCACTAACAATGCGTCTTACATGCGTAGAGGAGACAGCTGAATATAGCACTATATGCTGTGAGGTTAAAAAGCCCCTGGTAAAATACTGGAGAAGATTGTAGAGAAGAAAAGAAGAGGTCTAGCAGGCATAGGTAAACCTTCAGGGGATGAAACAAAATGCCTCATTTTCAGACAATAAAAAAGTCTTCAAAAGCTTTGGGTTTATCACTCTACTGCTACACTAGAGCTGATGTCTTTTCTCATAATATTGCATTTTCTCTTGACTTATGTCATACCAGCTTTTCCCCACCCCCACAGAAAACATGTCAGAGTCCTGGTCAGTGTATTTTTCCTGTAGTCCTGTCTCAGGGAGGAGTCGACCCGTTTCTGCACTTTTCCTGATACTCTGCTATGGACATGTCTCCCACCAGCCGCATTTCATGTACTCCATCATCAGTTGCTTACTCCTGCTTCCTGCCTTCACTGTGTTTGCAACATTGTTTTTCATATTATTTAATCCAGGGGGAAAAGTCTTAAACATTTGTTCACTTTAGCCTAAAAGAGGCAGGTGACTTGTCTACCTGCAGGGATCTGACTGTGACTTAATGGAGTGGGTCCAGGACACTCTATATATCCTCAGGTGCTACATGCATCTGATTCACAGTGCCTGCCTTGCTGTTTCTTCATGATGTTTGAATAGCCCAAATAAAACTGGCACAGCTGCACCTGCAGGTCTTTGGACCAAGTCTACCAGGACCTTAACCTTTTCCTTTAAAGTTAAAATTCACTTCTGTGTTCCCTGTTCAGTATGAAACAACCTTGCACCTTTTGCTACCCGTTCTCTGATCTTCTACATCAGACTATCATGGCTTAAGTTATACTCTGTCAGTCTATCCAAACTTCTAGGCATGAACCTTCTTGGTCAAAACTGTCCTGCTGACACAGATTCTTTGCATGAAATTCCAGAAGATATACATTAATACAAACTGATTTCAAGAAAAACAGAAAGATACAGATAAAAAGTAAAAATAGTCTTCCATACCGGTTCACAATCCCTTTCTTACCCTATAACCATATAGATGAATATTAAGACTTTTTAATAAAAAATTACACTTAAATATGTACATTATTCATATAGATTATATTACTGTTTGTTAACCTATCATTGCAGTTAAGTCATTTTTTAAACTTAAAAGCATATCTTGAATACTTTTCTAAGTTAGTTTGCATAGACTTACCCCATTTTTAACCTGTTATGTGATATACTATAGTACCAATATTATGAGAAGCTTACTTTGTAAATATTTATTGTTTTCAATATTTGTATGTTTAAAAAGATGCAATGCACATGCCCCTTTATGTTCACATATATAACTTATTGTTAAAAATGATTGGCAAAGTGCAATTGACAAATTGATGCATTTGTACTTTTAGGAATTTTGATAGATATTATTAAACTGCAAATAAAAAATATTATGCCAATGTGCAATTCCATTAATAGCAAAGAGTGATTATTTCCACATTTTTCCAATAAGTTGATATTATCAACCTTTTCTTTTAAATTTTACTCATCAAAGAACAGAAAATAGATCTCAATCCTATTTCAGAATATATTTCTGAGACTAACTTGAGAATTTTTAAATATATTTAAGACTTTTGTTTCTTCTTTGAATTGTATCTGTGTATATTTTGCTTATCTTTTAATTGGTATGCTTGCCATATAATTTTAACTAAGGTCACCATTGTCCTTATGCATAGGCCTATTTCTATTAAAAGATGTTTCTTCCATAAAAAGATAACCTCACATTCTGAGGACAGTTTACTCAGTGAGTACAATACCTAATTTTGAGTCAAAAATTTTTTTTAAACAATGGCTAGTGAAAGTACACAGATTATCTGTAATATGCTATCTTTAGCACAATAAAATATAGTATATATGAAAATACACAAGATATGCACACTTATGCAAAATAAATATAGGAAGGATAAACCAGAGACTAAAAAGGTTGCCTATAGGGACATGTGGATAAATGGTCGGGAGGAAGAAGGGTGGGAATAGGTAGTAAGGATGAGGAGGGAGTGACACTTTTTAAATATATCTTTTTGAATAGCTGCGACTCTTCAACTATAGTACTATTTCACATACCCTTCACATATTAAAAAAATAAACAAGTAATAAAACCAACTAGGATGTGGTGGTAACACACAAAATAGTACAAATAGAATGTAAACACTAATAAATAGTGTTTATTTAATAGATATAATTTTAATAAATAGATATAATTTTATTAAAAATTAATAATAACCACACTGAAATGATTGGAGGGGAAAGAACTAACCTAAATAACTTAGAAATACTACCTTGCTTGAATACTGTAAGAACGAAGACAAAAGAACTGTAAATAAATACTGTAATCCACTTAGTAAATGTATTTTTCACAAGGGTATGTGTTAGTAATTCTTAAACTATTTTGTGTGAGCACAATAATTGAATATATAAATATAGTTTTGATAATAAGATCCAGTTTCTCACAAAGTGAGAAAAATGTTGCAAAGCAAGTCCTGTGGTGTTGGATGGAAATCAATAGATGGTTACATTTGTGTGAGTTAGAGTACATGCATGTATTTCTTATGAGGTCTCTCCTCTGCTAGAGACCCAGAAGCCATGACATGTCAGCAAGCAGTGAGAACACTTAGTGCCCAGCTCTTTGTTTCAAAAGACCATCCTCCAACAAAAAGAACCAGGGGTCCATGGATAAGTGGTTGATCCTAAGGTCAGGATAGGACGAATACAAGTTTGATACCTTGTGGTGCTACAAAGTGAAGAAAATATTTTTTTGACATGAGAACTCATTGAAAGAATACAAAAGTCAACCTGAACAATGTGAGCAACAAAATGAATTATTATATTATTAGATTAAAGTAGATATCCATGAGTCAATTTGAATATAAAGAAATAAATGAATGAGAAAAAAACACCTTTTACTTATAGCAGAATTTCAATTAATAAATATAGAGGGAATGAAGGACCTAGCAAATCAGCATTAGGCAAATACAAAGGTAATACTTTTTTTTCAGACAAAATACACTTTTGGACGCTAAAATTTGGGTTGAAATTTTGAGAAGAAACAGGATTTGCATAGTCTCAGGGAGTCTACCCTCAAGGTATTTATTAGCTATAAAGGAAAGATAGTTAACTTTAGGAGGAGAAACCCAGTAGAAGTCACGTTAAGCAAGGGATGAAGGCCATCATCAGCGATAAGAAGACACAATGGCCCCATGAACTATGTAACATAATGTCCTGAGAAGGGCACAGTATGATTTCTGCAATACTCTTGTGAAGTTTACACAAATACAAACCTCAAAAAAATGATAAAACATCAGATAAATGCAAACTAAGGGACATTTACAAAAAGTAACTGGTTAATACTCTTCAAAACTTTCAAGGAAAGACTAAGAAACTTTAACATGCAGCAAGAAATTAAAGACAAATAATAATTAAACATAATGTAGGATTCTGGATAGTATCCTAGAATGGAGAAAGGATTTCAGAGGAAAGCCTAGTGAAATTACAGTAAGACCTTTATATCAAAAGTCAGCTGTCTGGATGTCTGTTTTTGTAAGTTAGTTTTATTGAGTACATCCATGTTCATTCACTTACATACTGTCTGTGACTGCTGTCACTCCTCAATGGCAGAGTTGAGTACATGTGACAGAGATTGTATGACTTAAAAAGCCTAAGATATGTATTATCCTGTTCTTTAAAAAAGTTTGCTGATCACTGGCTTAGTTTACTATTACACCAATAATAATTTCTTGATTTTGATAATTGTACTATGGTAAAGCAGGATATTAGCATTAGGGAAAGTTAGGTGAGGGTTTTACAAAAATCCTCTGCCATATTTCATAGTTTATCTGTAAGTCTAAAATTAGTTAAAAATCAAAAGTAAAAAAGAGAGAGAGAAAGTAAATGAGGAAGAAATATTGGCACTATAAAATTCCACCATTTTAGCTAGTACAGAAGAGATTCATTTTTTTAAGTGCTGCTGAATGATGGTCCATAATGTGGTTTTATCATAATTTGATCAAGTGTATTTCTATTGGTGTGCATTTATTATGTTTCCACTTATGCCACCACTAATAATGCTGTAATAAACAAAAACAAATGTAAAACTGTTATGTGTAAACCAGTTTTTGCTAAAGGCCAAATGATGGTCATCTTTAACAAAAGAAATTATGAGTTATTTTGCAAAATATCCTTCTTTTAATGCCTTATTTATATAATCTAACATTGTTTAGACTTTAACAATGAAGTGTTTAAATTGTTTTTTTAAATTTAGGCTTTTCACACATTTTATATGACACGCTTCTAGATACAGATTTCTCAACCATTTGCACTATTGACATTTTGAGCTGGATAATTCTCTTCTATGCGGACTGTTATGTTTAGCAACATCCCTGGCCTCCTCTCGCTAGATGCCAGTAGCACAACTAAAATGCTTCTATACATAGCCAAAGATCTTTTGAGAGTAAAATTGTTCTCAGTTGAGAACTACTGTTCTAAAGTATTAACTTATTCTTATTTATTAATGTAAGAATAATAAGTTAAAATTTAAACTAATTTATACAATACATAATTTTAATGAGTAATGAAAAATAATTTAAGCACAACTTACATCAGTTAGCTATCTCACTAAAATTATAAAGAGAAGAATGATACATATATTATAAATTTAGATTTGTTATTGTCCTTGGTTACTTAGGAAGTGTTATTATAATTTTTATGTCATATACAAGGTAAATATGACTATTTACCTAGAATCATGCTATATCTAAACGACTTTATGTTTATCCTAAAATACCCAATTACTATTTACACCATTTATGAGTATCTGATACGTCAATTCATTTGAAAGGAGAATTAACAGTAATGCAAATGTAAACCACTTATGAATTTGAAGGTCTTGAATCATAATTTTAGCCCAAAGAGGATAAAGCACAGCTTCAGAGAAAACAATTGTATTTTTAGCTCTGTTACACACTAGCTATATGAAGTTGGGCAAGTTATGCAACTTGAGAGTCACAATTGTATTATCTCTCAAAGGAGGCAATAAAACTCTACATGCCTGACTCGTGAGGGTTTCAATATTATATTCAGCTCCTAGAACAATGCCTGAGAAGTACTAGGCTCTCAATAAACATTTGCTGAATGAACAAATGAATGTATGAATGAGTGGAGTAGTTATAAAAATTAAATGAGATAATGTGCCTTTGAAAATATATGATTTTTTGTATATAAATTGAATAAACCAGCACATTATGACATTTAAAGTACTTGTGAGATAGTCAGGCTTTGCCAATTCTCCCCTTGATAGTTTGGGATGGTAGGAGAATTCACTATGGGGTAGGGGAAAATGAAAGCAAAAAGCATGCAATTATATCATCCAGATTCAAGCAAAGCAGTATATTTATCTTTTATATACTGAGTTCCACCTTGAGTTCAGACAAAGAGGAGAAGTCAATAGCTAAACATACATAAATACACAATGAGGATGATGATAATAACTAAACAAAAGCCAGAAAAACAAACTCAGAGGAATTGAACACCATTGTGATAAGAAATAAATAGGGTTATGATCTGGACTGAGATCAGACTAGAAGCCTGTCATCAAAGCAGAAGTCAATGCCAACTCCTAAAGTGGTCCAAAGTAGGGTTCAGGTACTGAATCAGATCACACAAAAAGGATGATGTTCAAAGTTAAGAAACAGCTGTGCAAACCAGTTAGTGACCAGATTGCCTAGACAACAAACAGCATAATGGTTTTGTTAGAACTCGGCAAACAGGAACCAGGGAATGTGCAGAGACTGAGTGGGCAGGGAAAGTGAAGCAGAGATATATACGTAAGTTACTGGTAACAAGGAGGAACACTGACAAAGGAGGCAGAGCTTTGCCTTGGGCTCTGGACGTTGGTGTGGTTTTTGCTGTGGGAGGAATCAATTTCAGCCTGGCTAGTCTTGTATGAGACAATAATTGGAAAGAACTCGTTGGGTTGAGTGGGTGTGGCAGAAGCAGACAGGAATTGATGTCAAACACATCATGCCAAATTGACCAAAAAAAAAAAAAAAAAAAAAGAGAGACTCTCATGGAGTTTGATTTTTCTAAACTTTTAAAAAATTTACCTCAATTCAAGGCTGAACAACTACACAATTTGAAAATAGATATCCCTGAGGTAAATGTCAGAGAATTCTTTGAGTTCATGTTAAGTATAAGTGCATTTTTGATAACTTTTTGTGCATTAATTTAGGTAATGCTAATAAACTTCAAAGTTAAATATTATTAGCCTTACTTTACAAATTTGGAAAATTTGCACAGAAATGTCAAATAACTTTAACATTTAACAGGCACAGAAATGTTAAGTAACTTTCCTAAGATCACACAGCTGGAAATTGATAGAGCTGGGATTCAAGCAAAGAATACAGGCTGAGGAAACAGCAAATGCAAAAAGCAAGTGCAACAAGCTGGGAGTTTTAGGTAACAGAAAATAGGGCAATGTAGTGGGAACAGAGAGTGGGATGAGCAGAGAAGTAGGTACCCATACAGCGTGCTTTCTTTCAAAATCTCCATGTAATTTCATACTTATTTATTTCAGCTTTTAGAGCTCCACATTTGAAGATGTTAAACTGATCAGCAACAGATTTTTGATGGCTTTGAATGAGTGCTGATAGAGGTAGAACATAACCCAAAGATTTTCCTGGCATGAGTGTATCCTTGGCCATACTGAAATCATGTTTCTCCTGTTTTATCTTGCATCTCCCTAAAAAGTAACTTCTTTAAAGATAACTGTTAATGAACTTTACCCTTTATCTCACTTCCACATGATCTTTACTGAATGTAATAGAAAGTTCACTTATCTCCTCAAGTTAGCTTATTTCAAATCTGACATTGACTTTCAAAATCAGTTTATGTCAACAATTTATTTGCTGTGATAATACTATTTCTGTCTTACAGAAGAGTCTTTTTAAATTTTTCCCTTTCTTCAATCTCCTCTGTATAATATGTCATCTTATCCTGTTTTTTATTTCCTTCTGAAATAATTCAGAGTCACCAATTTCTACAATTTCAGTTACCTCCACTCTTGTTTTATTATTTATCAACTCATTTAAGGTAAGAATTGTGAAAAATTGTCACTCAAATTTAAGTCTTGTAGTCTGTTTGCTTCAGTCCTTCCCTCTAAAAGCTTATTCTGTACCTTCCTGCCAGAGTTATCTTTCTCTATAGTTGATTACTCCAATACTCTGTGTGTGTGTGCGCGCGTGTGTGTGTGTGCATGTACATGGACAAAGTGAACTTAAATTCCCTAATTAATGTCCCTTCACTCTGAGTTGTTATACTACTGGCACTACCATACATAACAAAGCATAAATTGTGATACATGGCTCATCACTATAATACTTTTTGTCAAGTATAAAATGGAAGTAGATACAACGTCCATAATAGTCATCTTTAGGGATTGAGATGATTTGTTTGCAAGCATTTCAGAAATAATAAATAAGCATAAAGCATAGCTATATTTGAGGGTTTTATAAAATCTAATTTTTGAGACAGCTATTATTGGTTATTACCTTGACATTTATCTTTCCCTTGCCTCCCCCCTACTGCATAATTATTCCTTGTTAGGAAATCTTATGTCTCTTCTAAAATAAAATCTCTGGTCTGTCCTTTCTTTGCTTTCCTTGCAGCGAGGGCATGTGCACATAATACAATTCTGGTCAATGGGATCTTTAAGAACATCTGTGAATAGAAAGGGTTTCTAAAAGTGTTTCTTTCTTGACAAGTGAGAAATATGCACAGAAAATATTATCCTTTTCTTCCTGTCTTAGCATGACATTATGTAAGGATGTGAGACCTACAGCTGTGGTACCCATTTTGCAAATGAGAGTGAGAGTGACAGAGAAAAGAAGTCAGTCCTTGCAGATATTTATTATCTGGTATCAACCCTCCTACTACCTTGCATGGAGAAATGCCCTCCTAGTTTGTGACAATCAATTAAACAGTTGAACAATTACACAGTTTGAAAATAGATATCCTTGAGGTGAATGTCAGAGAATTCTTTGAGTATATGTTAAGTGTAGATGCGTTTTTGATAACTACATTTTTGTTACTCGCAGTTGAAAACTTCCAAGATGTTCCATATTTCTATTACACACTTCATAGTATATCATTGTTTTATGCATTTAAATAATAATACTTGCTTTATTAGTAACTATATTATTCTTTAATGCATGTCTTTATGAAATAATGACACAACTGATATTCCCCAAAAAGTTGAGTCATATAAGGTGAAACCATTAACAAATTAACATAACCATGTAAATTAACAGAATTCCAAATGACTAAGGCTTACATAAGCAAGGCTTAAAATGATAGCATTCATGCTATAGGCAATAAGAACTTTACTAAAATCTAAAATTGTGGTATGTTACCATGCTTCTGAACTGATATGACACCTTAGCAAAGCAAAATTCCATAGCTTTATGTCTAAAATATCCTGTTTTCCTTATTATAAATATTGTCCAAGATTTCTCCACTTGTTTTCCCTTCTGCTGGAGTGTCACTGTATTATAAATTAAATTCAGAGACAATAATCTGGAATATTTTAGGAATATTCAAACACATGGGCAAGTAGCTTATGATGATTCTGAAAAATAGCTCTTTGAAAATTTAGTGCTTATTACTATGTGTGTCATCAAAAGAAAGCTGCTCTGCCAGCTTCTGGAAATGTTTAGCAGCCTATAACCCTAATGGAAATCTCATCAAATATATTTTATCAAGTGGGATATCATTTCTGAAGCATTGCTTTTCAATATTATACTGGCCAACATTTTAGCTCCTAGCAAAGTGTGAAACTTTAAAAAAATATTTTATAAAACACTTTATTACATGATCACACTAAATTTGGTTAAGTTGCTGGAAGAAAAGCTGATTCTGTGGCTAAAATAATTTTACAACCCACAAAACTGCTTCGAAGTATAGAAATTGTCTACAGTATATGACTGAATTGAAGTTTCAATTTGCAAACACAGCTGGAACCATTTGAAAGCAACTTCCAGATGCCATGACAGAGCCTCTTCCAGATTTGAACAGCTCCTGTCAAAATTACAAGTAGGAAACAAAAACACTATGCCTGTGGGAAACTGAGTCTGCTTATCATCCCATAGCTGCCAATTTAATCAAATTACCACAAAGAGCAGCCGTCAACCATGTGCCTTCCGATAGAATGCAGTAAGAAATGCATATCATTTTTGTGGTAATCCCACCACACATGCTTATGAATCTAATAATAAAGAAACATCAAGCCGGGCATGGTGGCTCACACCTGTAATCCCAGTGCTTTCGGAGACTGAGGAGGGCAGATCACCTGAGGTCAGGAGTTCAACATCAGCCTGGCCAATATGCCAAAACCTCATCTCTAATAAAAATACAAAAGAAAATTAGCCAGGCGTGGTGGTGGGTGCCTGTAATCCCAGCTACTCAGGAGGATGAGGCAGGAGAAGCTTGAACTTGGGACGCAGAGGTTATAGTGAGCCGAGATCGTGCCACTGCACTCAAACCTGGGTGAGAAGAGCGAGACACCATCTCAAAAATAAATTAAATAAAATAAAATGAAATAAAAAAGAAACATCAGACAAATTAAAATTCAGAAGCATTCTATGATATATATGGCTTGTATTCTTACAACATATCAGAAAGAACAAGAAAGTCTGAGAAGGTTCCAGATTAAAAATACACCTAAAGCTATTTAAACAGTGATGTGCTACAAGTGAATTCAGATTGGATTTTGAACTAAGTAAATATTCATAAAAGATGTTAGGACAATTCACAAAATGTAAATATGGAATGGGTTAGCTAATAGTAGTATATATTAATATTAACTTTTCTAATTTTGAGAATTTTACCAGGTTGTATAATAGAATATCCTTTTTCTGAAATACCAGTGATACATTCAGGATTAAAGAGATAATATGTCTGCAACTTCCTCTCAAATGGGAAAGAGAAAAACAAAGAAAAGAGAGCACACAAATGGGGCAAAATAAAAATAAGTTTTGAGTCTTAGAAAAGGACATATTAGTTCCATTTATTATGCCTACACAATTTTGTAACCTTGAAATAATATTAAAATGAAATTATTTTTAAAATATTCTGGGAATGCTTCTTGAACAAAGAGAAGTTAACATACTTTCCCTCATTTTTTTCTGCTAAGTACAAGAAGCTCTGAGGATTATAAACAAAATCTACATAAAAAGATTCTGAATGGTGGAAAGAAGGAAAACCTGCTAGGGACCTTAGGACTCAAAGAATGCCATGGTGGTGAATTCCCAGAGTTTTCTTCTTTTGCCCCATATAATCCCAGGCTGAGACCTGAAGAAGCAGGCAAACTACAAACGCTAATGAAAGCAGATGCAAAAAAGCACACACACCGCCCCCACCATGGAAAAAAGGTCTTTCTCTCTACATAAAGGACTAGGAGGGGGTCAGACTGGAAAAACAGAAAATTTTAGATAACATTCTATTCCAAACACCACAGAAACAACTATGACCCATAATAGAAAAGGCTTGGTTGTGAGCCTAGACTTCCACCCCCATCAGGATGTGACCAGGCACCCCAAGCATCCTCCAAGGTTGGAGTCAGAAAGGACAAATATGAATCAGGATTTCCATCCCCACTAAGTGGTAACAAGCTTCCTTCTCCCACAAACATATCAGTGGAGACCACATAGGGAGCCTACAATTCCACCTTTGCCAGGAGTATCAAGATCTCTTCTTCCTTTCCCAATAAAGTGTTAACAGAGGATGCCTAGTAGACAGACAAAACTTCCACCACCACCTAGAAATAATGAGGCCTCACTCACGACAGTGACAGCAGGGTCCTAGTGGGAAGCTAGAAAAACAATCCCACACAACAATAATTTGAAACCAACTCTTTAAGTGAGGAAGGAGGAAAGGTAGGGAACCTAGAATACTACACTCTAATAGGAATAATGAAGTGGCAGCCCCTGCTCCTGCTGAAGTAGTGCCAGAGAAAGCCATTTAAAACAGAAGGTTTAAATAATATCTATAATCTCATTAACATAATGCACAAAATATCTAGGTTCCAATAGAAAATTACTACATATACCAAAAGCCAGAAAGATCATAAACTGAGTCAAAAAACATAATGAATAGAAGCCAACCCAAATGTTTTATAAACTTTAAAGATTCTCTGAATGGCAGGACACAAACATCGACACATCCATAGATAAAAGGCAAAACTCTCTTACTTAAAGCTCCAAACCAGAGAAGCGTGCCATATAGGGCCATACAGAAAGTTATACCCAACCTTAAGGTAACAGCAAACCAGAGCTACAGAAGGCAGCTTATATATGGCTTAGACATACTGTGAGGGTTAGCTAGGTTTCCCTGGGCTCCTGGTGGATATTGACTAACTTGAACAATTTAACAGACCCCAGGGCCTAGGGGCTGTCCCTAGTTGTCTGGTACCTAGCCAAAGAGTGTGAGAACCTCAGAAGCTGGAAGTTTGGAGGCATGTTTGGGGTGTATGCTCAGTAACCCATAGAGTTACTAAGGGTATCCATAGCTGTAGTACCCATATGGCACCGGGTACCCATAGAGTTATGCATAGGGAACCTAATAAGGGAAATGGCTAGGGTAAGTAGGGTGGGAGTTCAGCCAACTGGAAGCAAAGGAAAGTTGAGTTTTTAGTCATGATTTCAACACTGGGACAAGACAGATATAACTTGTGGAATATTGTATTACAAGAGTTGGAATAGATACAGAATGCAGTGAAGCCCTAACTCTAGCATAGTTTTGCAATGTGCTGCACACTTAACAGATGATCAATAAATGACAGTGGATTGATGCAGTTATTTAAACTGCATATTATGTTGAATGAAATCCGCTTTGGATTTGGGTCACAACATCACAGCACTAGCATTGAAAGGGTCACCCCTGTACTCTTCAGCTTATACACTGCTGCCATATATATAAGCTTATATACTGCTGATAACTGGGTACATGAATTTCTTGGTGTCAGGCTGCTGATACTTAGCACTTGCTGCATCTCCAAGGAACAATTCACAGCTGATGAGTGCATTCTTTCATTTGAAAGAGATATGAATTAAACATATTCTTATATTGTAAGGTCTATAATTTTCTTGAAAATAATTTTAAAATAAGCGTAGGATGCTCATTGGTCTAAAGAAAAGATTCTAAATCTTGCTAGAAAGACTTCCAATAATGATTTCATCTTAAGGAAAGGAAGTTTAGAAAAGAAAATGATGGCTAAGTCAGGAAGCCTGTCATTTGAATCTGCCACTGTTAATCACTACTTGCGTAACATCCAACAAGTTCTTACTGTTTCTGGGCTACATTTTTTCATTGGCAAAATAAGAATAGAATACCTACCAATAATGGAGAGATTGATAGGTATCAGAGACTAAAGTGAAAAATGGGTTTAGACAGTGAATAATTTGTACATGTCTTTAAGGAAATGTTTAATTTCAACTTTCATTACTACTGTTGATATTATAGCCAGCATTAGACATAAGAAAAAGAACATAACCTACTTATTTGGTGTTAATTGAAAATAGTAGGAAAGACCTATGAACTGCAGTAAATGTCAACATTAACACACTAAAATATTAGCAATTTAGAAATGCTCTTTTAAAATATAAGGATTACTAGGAATGGTTAGAGAAAACAACACAGACAATGTTTTACACTTTAGGGTAAATCCCTCTAAGTATTTTTTCAGGTATTTACCTCAAACAACTATGTAATATACATGATGATCAAAAAGTGAGTATTCAGGAGGATGATATGTATATAGCAAAACAGGTTGTGGAGCTCTTCTTCCAGGATCATAAACATTTAGGGAAACAACACTTGTTCATAAATAACTATGATTCAAGGCAGAAAACTGGAAGAAGGTATTTCAAGAAATAAAGAAATACAGACTAATCACTCTCATGAATTCAAATTAAAACACCTAAAATATATATATTAACGAGGCAAATTCACCAATAAATAAAAATGGTAACACAATATAACCAAGATGTGTTCATTTCAGAGAATGAAAGTTTGATTTGCCTTACAAAATAAATTTAATTTACCACATAATTAAATAAATGAGACAGATAGGCAAATTTCTTGTGCAGAAGCATTCCAAATAAGCTATATAAATTAATATAGAAATAATAAAGTATTTAGATACACTGCTGTCATGAAAATGAGAAAGCAAGCATAACTCCTCACTCAAAGGGTGGGTTGCATATAGTAATTTTCTTCCAAAGAATACAGTATAGAAAGGAGGAGAAAAGAGTAACTTCACCAAAACAACTTGACAAACACTATCTCAGCCAGGTGAGGAAGGCCAATATCAACAGTGAGAAATGATGCTGGTCATGGAAGAGTCCAGATACTGGCCCCAAAACCTGGGTGTTTTCAGGTCAGACAACAAGCAATTACAAAGGCTTTACCTGGGCGGCATTATGGGGAACAGCTGCCTTACCCATACGGACTAGGTGCACAGCAAGAGCATTGAAATCTCTAAGATGAATTTCAGCCAAGGACTCAGGACCACCAACTGTTCATATTCTTATACCTATCTTAATTTCAGCTGAGGCACCCCTACTTGGAGGTTTTCTTATTGTGGAACCTTCAAACTACTTTTTCCATTCTTACTCAGTTTTTTTCCCACTCCTAGCCCTTCTTCCTTTCTCTCAACCCAGTTGCAGGGTCTGTAAAACTGTAGGAACTTCTTGTTTGAAGCTCCCTGTGCAGGAAAAAGACCAACATGTCTGTGGCAATCTACAGTGTGCTAATTCATAGGGAAAATGGAGCAGCGGGGAGTTGCCACTTTCTCTGATTCATCCTCTTGCTGATACCATCACAGTAAGTGATTAAAGGATTGCCTGACACTTTCATTTTTTTGGCTTGTTGTTTAAGGTGCCTACCCCAATATTTGTTATCTTAGCTCTCTCTCTCCAGCACAGCTCAGCTCTACACCAATAGTATGTATCCTTGATACAGTGTGCTGACAATGTACCCTACCTCAATGGCCTTATTTTCAAATATGGATAACCCCAGTTTAATAGTGAGAAACATAAGACAAATCACATTGAAGAAACATGGTACAAAATACCTGACCAGTGTCCTCAAAGCTGTCAAGGTCATCAAAAATTAGAAAAGTGTGAAAAATCATCATAGCTGAAAGGAACCTAAGAAGACATGACAACTAAATGACATGTGGTGTCCTGGATAAAATCCTGAAACAGAAAAACATCATTAAGTAAAAATTAAGGCTATCCGAATAAAGGATTAAATATCAATATGAATATCCATAAAACATCAAATTAATTTATTAATTATAATACATGTACCATGCTATTGTCAATGTTAATAATAGGAGTGAGGGGTATTTGAGAAGATAAGTATTTTCTTCACATTTTTTCTCTAAAACCTTTCTAAAATTAAAACGCTATTTTAAAAAATTGAAAGCAAAAGTTGGTCTAATAATTTCATCATCATCATAACCATTTTTTATTGAAAATAAGTTAATGAATTAGTTATGTAGGTAAAAACAAACAATAGATGAAACAAAAAAAGCTATAAATTAGGTCTTTGAAAGACTAGTAAGATCAACAAACTTCTTGCTAGACTAATAAAGACAGGAGGAAAACATAAAAATCATAACAATGAAAAGGAGACATTGCTACAGCCCTTAAAGGTAAAAAAAATATAATGAGGTGATAGTATAAACAATTTAATGGCAAAAAATTGAATATTAAAATGTAAGCTTTCATTTCTTTGAAATATACAAGTCACCAAAATGAATAGAAGTTAAAAAAATGAAATAGTACTACATCTATTAAATAAATACAATACATAAAAGCACTCCTCAAAAAGAATAACAGGCAATGATTTGACAAGTGAAATCTTCCACAAATGACAAAAGAACTTTTACACTAACTTTTTGTTTTCTTTTTTTTTTTTTTAATTCTTATTTTAGATTCAGGGGTAAACGTGCAGGTTTGTCATATATAAACTGAATGTCATGGGGAATTGCTGTACAAATTACTTTGTCACTCATGTAACAAGCATAGTAGCTGATAGGTATTTTTTCTGATTCTCTCCCTCCTCCTACCCTCACCTTTAATAAGGCCCCAGAGTCCGTTGTTCCCCTCTTTGTGTCCATATGTTCTTACTGTATAGTTCCCATTTAAAAGTGAGAACATGTAGTATTTGGTTTTCTGTTCCTGTGGTGGTTTGCTAAGGATAATGGCCTCCAGCTCCACCCATGTTGCTACAAAGGACGTGATCTCATTCTTTTTTATGGCTGCATAGTTTTCCACAGTGTATAGGAACCACATTTTCTTTATTTAGTCTAATGCTGATGGGCATTTAAGTTAATTTCATGTCTTTACTATTTTCAGTAGTGCTGCAATGAACATTTACATGCATGTGTCTTTATGATAGAATGATTTATATTCCTTTAGGTATTTACCCAATAATGGGATTGTTGGGTCAAATGGTTGTTCTGTTTTAAGCTCATTGAGTAATTGCCACACTGCTTTCCACAGTGGCTGACCCTTCACTCTGCAACCTTGCCTGCATCTGTTATTTTCTGACTTCTTAATAATAGCCATTCTGACTGGGGATAGAGGGTACCTCATTGTGATTTTAATTTGTATTTCTCTAATAATTAGTGATTTTCAGCTTTTTACAATATTCATACGGGATATGTGTATGTCTTCTTTGCAAAGTGTCTGTTCAAGTTCTTTGCCCACTTTTTAATGAAGCTGTTTGTTTTTTACTTGTAAATTTGTTTAAGTTCCTTGTAGATTCTGGATCTCAGACCCTTGTTGGATGCATAGTTTGCAAGTATTTTCTCTCATTCTGTAGGTTTACTCTGTTGATAGTTTCATTTACTGTGTAGAAGCTCTTATTTAATTAGCTCCAATTTCTCAATTTTTGTTTTACTGCAATTGCTTGCTTTGGTGTCTTTGTCATGAAATCTTTGCCAGAAAATCAAATACCACAAATGGTATTGTCCAGGTTGTCTTCCGGAGTTTTTATAGTTTTGGGTTTTACATTTAAGTTCTTAAACCATCTTGAGTTAATTTTTGTATATGATGTAAGGAAGGGGTCCAGTTTCAATCTTCTGCATATGGCTAGCCAGTTATCCCAGCATCATTTGTTGAATAGAGATCTTCATTGCTTGTTGAGATCTTCATTGCTTGTTTTTGTCAGCTGTGTTGAAGATCAGTTGGTTGTAGACATGCAGCCTAATTTCTGAGTTCCCTATTCCGTTCTATTGGTTTATATGTCTGTTTCTGTACCAGTACCATGCTGCATTGGTTACTGTAGCCCTGTAGTATGGTTTGAAGTCAGGTAATATGATGTCTCTAGCTTTGTTTTTTTGTTTTGTTTTGTTTGTTTTTGTTTTGTTTTGTTTTTTTGCTTAGGTTTGCCTTGGGTATTCAGGCTCTTTTTTGGTTCCATATGAATTTTAAAATAGTTTTTTTTTTTAACTGTGAAGAATGCTGTTGTTGATTTTGTAGGAATAGAATTGAAATCTAAATTGTTTTGGGCAGTATGGCCATTTTAACAATATTGATTCTTCGTATCTATGAACATGGAATGTTTTTAATTTGTTTATGTCATCTCTGATTTCTTTGAGCAGTGTTTTGTAATTCTGATTGTAGAGCTCTTTCACTTCCCTGGTTAGCTGTACTCCTAGGTATTTTATTCTTTATGTGGCAATTGTGGATGGGAATGCATTCCTGATTTGGCTTTCTACCTGTATGTTATCAGCATGTAGGCATGCTACTGATTTTTTACGTTAATTTTGTATCCTGAAACTTTGCTGAAGTTGTTTATCAGCTGAAGGAGCTTTGAGGCAGAGACTATGGTGTTTTCTCGATATAGAACAGTGTTGTCTGCCAACAGGGATAGTTTGACATCTTCCCTTACTATTTGGACACCTTTTATTTCTTTCTCTTGCCTGATTGCTCTGGCCAGGATGCCTAGTACTATGTTGAATAGGAGTGGTGAGAGAGGGCCTCCTTGTCTTGTGTCAGGTTTTAAGGGGAATTCTTCCAGCTTTTGTCCATTCAATATGATGCTGGCTGTGGGTTTATCATAGATGGCGCTTATTATTTTAAAGTATGTTTCTGCAATGCCTAGTTTGTTGAGGATATTTACCATGAAGGAATGTTGAAATCTATTGAAAACCCTTTCTGCATCTACTGAGATAATCATGTGGTTTTTGTTTTTAGTTCTGTTTATGTGATGAGTCTCATTTATTGATTTGTGTATGTTGCACCAACCTTGCATCCCAAGGATGAAGGCTACTTGATCAAGATAGATTAGCTTTTGATATGCTGCTGGATTTGGTTTGCTAGTATTTTTTGAGGATTTGTGCATCTATGTCCATCAAGGATATTGGCTTGCAATTTTCTTTTTTGTCGTGTCTCTGCCAGGCTTTGGTATCAAGAAGATGCTGGCCTCATAGAATGAGTTGCAGAGAACTCCTTCCTTCTTAAGTTTTTGGGATATTTTCTGTAGGAATGGTACCAGCTTTTCTTTATATGCCTGATGTAATTTGGCTGTGAATCCATCTGGTCCTGTGCTTTTCTTGGTTGGTAAGCTTTCTACTAGTGATTCAATTTCAGAACTTAGTATTGGTCTGGTCAGTAATTTATTTTCTTACTGGTTCAATCTTGGGAGGATTTATGTGTCCAGGAATCCATCCATTTCTTCTAGGTTTTCTAGGTTTTCTGCATAGAGATGTTCATAGTAGTTTCTGAAGTTTTTTGTTTGTTTGTTTGTTTGTTTGTAGTCTGTGGAATGCCCCCTTGTAATTTCTAACTGTGTTTATTTGGATCTTCAATATTTGACAATTTTTGAAACTTTCTTCAAATTCTGAGAATGAGACTTTCTTATACTAATATTGTAATGGAGGTCCTAACCTCCATTACAAGAAAAAAAAAAATAGAGCTATAAGACATAAACAGACAAATAAAACTCATTATTTACAGTGAAAATTATTATGTACATAGAGAAAGAGAATCGTAAAATATTAAAATTAATACATATTTTGGTTAGGTAGGTAATTGAATATTAGATTGTTTTCATTTTAATATATTAACAAAAAACAACACAAAATTTAAAATTAAAAAAGAATAATTTCATTATAGTATAACTAAAATAATTATATGTATAAATCTAACGATAAATGTACAAAACTTTAAATACAATAAAAAGCACTACCATATAATATTGAGATAAAACAAAACCCACATAAATGCAGTGGTATGCAATGTTGAAGTTTAGAAGACTAAATATTTAAAGATATTAATTCTCCACTCTTTTATAGATCCAATGTATGCCCACCTAAAATCCCCAAAGGTATATTCTTGGTAAATTGGCAAACTGATTATATAATTTATTTAGAAATGTAAAGGGCTAAGAGTGGCCAACACAATCTTGATGACAAACTACAACGATTGTTAATCACATTACCAGAGGCTGGTGGGGAGGGAAAGGGGAGATATTGGTCAAAGGATACAAAGTTTCAGTTAAATAATAGAAAAAACTTCTGGTGATTTATTGCACAGCCTGGTGACTATAGCTAATAATAACTTATATTTCAAAATAGCTAAAAGAATATTTTAAATGTTCTTACCACAAATAAATGATAAATATTTGAAGTGATAAATATGCTAATTAACTTGATGTATACTTCTATTAAAATGTCCCATAAATATGTATAAATATTATTTGTTAATTTAAAATGAAATAAATTATAAAATAAAATGTTTTGAAAGTCATAATTCCAAAGAAAAAAATTATTTGTAAAAAATTGGAAAATGGTCCCACTAATAGACCAACATTGAAAGACTGGTGGGTGTACATTCACATATATGCCCTATATGATTTACAACAAAAGCGACACTGCCTTGAAGTGGTACAGGAAATAAATTTTCATCAAATGGTACTGTGTTAACCACATATCTACATAGAAAAAATGACTGATCCCTCACAAAAACACTTACAAGAATCAATTTCAGATCAATTATATTTAAATGTGAAATACAAAACAATCAAGTTTCAAAAATAACATAGAAGAAAATTTGCATGATCTTAGCATGTAGGGAATTGTTGAAGAAACAAAACAGCAAATTAGGTAATAAGGAAAATACTGATTAAATCAGAGTTATTAGTATGCTTGTTATGGACTGAATTGTGTCTGCAAAATTTGTGTATTGAAACCCTAACTCCCAATTTGACTGTATTTGGAGATAGGGCCTATGATGAAGTAATTAAGGTTAATGAGGTCATAAAGGAATAAACCAATATGACTGATATTCTTATAAGAAGGAACATCAGGGCGCTTTTTCTTTCCAAGCACATTGAAACCAGTCACGTGAACACACATTGGCTGCCCATAAGAATGGAAGAAAGCCCTCAACAGTAACCAAATAGGCCAGCACCTTGGTAGAGGACTTCTGGTCTCTAAAACAGTGAGAAAATATATTTATGTTGTTTAAACCATCCAATATATACTATTTTGTTACCACAGAATGAGGTAATATAATAATATAATATAGTATAATATAATATAGTATAATATGACACAATTTGTTTATCTGTTCATTTATCAATGAATACTTAGATTTCTTTTCCCTCATGGCTTTTATGAATAATATTACTGTGAACACAGGTATATAAATATCTTTTTGAGAACCTACTTTCAATTATTTTGGATATATACTCAGAAGTGTAATTGCTGGATCATACAGTCATTCTACCTTAACTTTGTTAAGGAACCACCTTAATATTTGTTTTGTTTTATTTGACTACTTATAAAGTTGTAAAATTGCCAGTCAAAAAGATAATTAAAGGGGCATACCCCTGTGGTATTACATACCCCACTAAATACCACCAACATTTCAATGAAAGAATACGCCAGGTATTCTTTTGCTTCATTTGAAACTATTTTACAGTTTTTTGGGTTAAGCTATTTTTATTTCCTTACATCATTATCAAAATTATCTTTTTCATTGACGCATGACAAATATGCAAACGTATGGCAAGAGAGAAGGAAATAGGCTACAATGAGGAAATGTGAGAGATAGAAAACTATAGAATAGTTTGGCAAGAAAGGCAAGAAAAAGTAAAGGGAGAGGCTACAATAGATGAAAGGAGAAAGATGTGGTCATTTCTGGAGTACTAATAAAGTACATAAGTCACAGTTCCTTTATGTCTTCTGTGGACATTATCAGCTTCTTAAGAAAAGCTAATTAGTTTATTATTTTTCACTCTACATTTTATTTTTATTCTTCAATGATTATTAACTCTGTAATAAAGATAACAGTTATAAATATGCCAGTTGTATTAATAAAGAACCTAAGTATTTAGGCAGAATTGTGGAGATAGAAAACTGAATAATTGAATTATCAGTTTATTTGAGGAAAAGTATAATAGTAATTTCCAACATAGTAACTGCTCCAAGCCAATTTACTGCTAGGATTTTATTTTAGTGTATTACCATATATTACCAAGGAAAATACAAGGAAGTGGACTCTGTCATTGACTTTCCCTTTATCTCTGTGAAGTTTTCACAGAGAAGAGATAAAATACCATATTTTTTACTCAAATATTTCATCTCCCTCTTTGGTTTTTTATTTTTGAAAACCCAGGTGCTCTTTTCAATGTATCTGAACACACACAAAAAATGACTCCTTTAGTTTAGATTTCTGGCACAATAGTGTCTTGTGAATTCTAAAAACATGTTTAGTTAAAAGAAAATCAATGATTAAATAAGTTATTTTGGTTATGAGATTTTTAAATTGAATACCATAATGAAATTTAATTTCCTGGTAAATAAATATGTTCATCTTCTGTTCTTGGTGAGAAGAGCATTTAAATACAATAATCCTAAAACTTTGTGATGAATGTAGATTTAAATCTGTTTGGAAGATCTAGGGATTAAATCTCAGACAGAAACTATGTAGGTTCATACTCTCTAAAAGCTCAATCCCAAGTGTCACCAAAGCCATACTCCTCTTGCACTGTGTCACTGACCAAGACAGGCTTAACGTTTCCCTCCACTTACCTACATTTTAGACAGATTTCTTCCTAACTATAGACCTCTGATATCCCCTTTTTTAGGATGCTTACCTTTAAAAACTTGCAATTGTAAATTATTTCTCTTCCCCTAAGATATAAAACTTTTACCAGCTTCTTGCTAGTTTCACAACTAGCAAATGTCTTTGTCAAAGGCCTGGTTGCCTTCCCTTTGAAATATAATCGTCAAGAAAAAAATCTATCTCCCAGTCTCTGTGGGAGGTGAGGAGCCTAACTTTGATAAGCAGCAGTTAGCAAACAATGATGATCTAATAATATTACCAAAATGCCAAGTGTTCTTTCTGGGTCTTGTTCACCACACAGAAAGCCAGTCACTGAGACAATGAGTATTGCCAGGGAAGAAGGCTTTAATTGGGTGCTGCAGCCAAGGAGAAGGACGAATAGTTTCAAATTTATCTCCCTGAGTGACTAAAATTAGAGGTTTATATAGCAGGGAAGAAATGTAACTATGTGCAGGGAAACAGGAATTAGGGAGGGGTAAGGAAGAGAAGTTTGTCAACAAGAAGCAGGTGGTTGGTTAGGCAATGAGTGGTCTGGAATTTCATTGTCCAGATGTGGTGATCTGGTAAGTTTAAGTTCCTTTATACTATCTGGTAGTCCTGAAGGTTGGTTTCCTGAGAAAGGAACTCAGATAAGACAAATGTAACTTTCTCAAGTTTTAAGACTGGAAGGATCAATTTCTATGTTTATTCAAAGAAACCATAAACATCTGTTCTATGGGACAACTGGGCAGATTTCAATAACCTTAACTAATCTCCTCATGGCATACTCCAGTACTTTCCCACCAGCTCTTTCCAACCCTTAAAAACGCTTCCATCTTTTGTTTCTGTGGTGTTGAATTCAGTCTCTCTCCCCTATGTCAACAGTTTTGAATAGCATCTCCTTTTCCTGCTTAACTCCATCCAGTGGCATTTTTCTTTGATATCACACTATCCCTACCTTTTAAGTTTGAATTCAGCATAGATTTCTTCTTATTTATGTATGAGCTTTAATTTTAATAGCCAAGACATAGGAGTCCTCTTTGACATGGGAACCTGATGACCAATATGACATTTCATAGTTTTTATTGAAGGGTGGAATGAATTCATGCATATTAAGCTTCTCTGCAATCCCTTATTATTCATTAATGAAGAAAAAATATCCAATGAGTGATAGAAAGAGAGGAAACTAATACTTAACTGCATACCTAATATGTACCAGGTGTTCACTCAGCTTCTTTATATAAATGCTCTTATTTAATCCTCACCAACACCATATAAGATGCATGTTAATCATCCCCACTTTGCAGATGAAGAAACTGAGATGAGACATAATGGGAAATAAATAGCAGAAACAGGATTCTCACCCAGGGCTTAAGCACTTGAACTTATTTTCTTTACTTCACAATGACTCTTTTGTATTGAATTGATAAATGTATCTAGTATGAATATTCTTTTTGGTCATTTAAATATACAAGTTTTCATTAAATATCCTTGGGAATAAGAGATCCTTAGACACAAAAACAGGGGAAAACACTTTGAAGGAAAAAAACTGTTATAATATCCAAACCTTTATTTTATCTATGTATCCTGCATTAGTGATGACAAGGGAATATCTGTGTGTAAAATTCCTTTCAAGCTTTTTTCCCATTTAGCTGGTCTCATCAAAATTTCTAGACAGCACTTACTAATTGTGTTGTACCTTTCACCTAAGGACCAGTATTTATGAATGATAACTTAATGTTACATTGCCATCTTGAAGTAATCAGGCCTAAATATAGGGTCACATTGAGCTAGATGTCAGGAAAAGCAAAAGGTGGAGTCAAATATAGAACTGAGATTGGTCTAGAACTGAGATTGGTCTAGAGCTGAGATTGTTTATGTTGTCTTAGTAAAGGTGTCAGTCTATATTTTAGTGGGGGTGATGTCCTCTCCAAGTTTTGAGGTTGATTCTAGTTGACTTAAACAAACTGTGTCCATTTTATAGCAATTGGTTCAAGAATGGATATATAACTTTGACTCATCCAATTAAAATAAACCTTCCTCTGATAGGAATGTAGAAACAAACTGTTAGTCTAAAGATACAAGGCTTAGAATACTGCAGCCAAGCAAGGTGAGACAGAGCTATTGTGGGACCACTGTATAGAGATAGTGAATGAGAATGTGGTTAATCCAGAAGGATTGGAGCCCAGCAACGAATTAGGTTTGAGTCCCTGAACCAGGCTGTTTGTGATGTTATACCTACTTCTCTACTCATCAATTCGTTAGACATCAATTCCACTTTTTGTTTACGTTTAATTTGGGCTTTCTTATATTTGGGCCTTTAAAAATCTGCAAACAATATGGGTGCCATAAAAAAAAAGACTATAAGGACAGAAAATAGGTCTTTTGAAAGAAAAATCACTGTGAGTGAAGAAGAATTCTAGAATGGTTGGTCAGACTTTGCTTCAGAGCATGCTTGGAATGAATAGATACTAACAGAGCCTGAGTGAGATCCGTGATCACAATCCTTATGCCCGTGCACTCCTGAGGAAAGATGATCATGGTAAAAATGAATGTACTCTTTCTAAAATACTGCACTAGAAGAGCTAGACACAAGAAATAAAAATCAATTCACAACTGGCTGGAGAGGGGAAATACCACAGATGTAGAGAGAGGTTGTTAGTAGAAATAGTAGAATCTTGTTCACGGTATGGAATTCGGTGGATTATGGTAGAATCAATGTTGTAGCACAGTCAATGGCCTGAGATCTCTACTCTCAGAGAGACTGTGGACCTGTAGATGGCAGCTCTGATTCTGAGCAAATCACATACTGAAGAATCAGCAGAGAAATTTTCACTGGTTAAGGAGCATAAATGCTGTGGCCTGTGGCAGCTTCTGGTTGTAGTTTTAAACTTCATGTTTTTGAAAATATTTGGAAGAGAAATCCCTGGAAATGCCTGGATTTCCCATTAATCTGGTGGTGAGGGTGTGTGTTAATATTTACCAGCTGATGAAGTCGGAGTGATTGGGATACAATTACTCAATCTCTAGACCTACTCGGTGCTTGTCCTTTCAAGTTCGGTGATTTCAGTCCCTGGTTAGTAAGACACAGAGCCTTCAGTTGTAAAATCTGTGATATATGCAATATTAAATGTATCAAGGAATTAGATATTTATTATTCCCAACTGTAATAGTGGGAAATGCAATAGCTTGGCAGTCAGATAACCTAAATTTTATGCCTAAATCTAAATTTTGAATTCTCTGGTTTCAACTTGCTGATCTTTAAAGCAAAAAGCTTGGACACCATAATTTCTCTCTCTCTCTCTTTTTTTTTTTTTTGACAAAATCTCGCTCTGTCACCCAGACTGGTGTGCAGTGGCACAACCTCTGCCTCCCGGGTTAAAGAGATTTTCCTGTCTCAACCTTCTGAGAAGCGCCCACCATCATGCCTGGTTAATTTTTGTATTTTTATTACAGACAAAATTTCACCATGTTGTCCAGGCTGGTCTCGAACTCCTGAACTCACATGATCCACCTGTCTTGGCCTCCCAAAGTGCTGGATTACAGGCGTGAGCCACCGCTCCCAGCCAACACCATAATTTCTTAGGTCTTTGCCATAAGTAATAGGGAAAAATAACCTCAAACTGTGGCTGATTTATTATTCCATATTGATTCAAACCTTGCGAAGCATTTTTTACCAGAGATGCTGATTTGGCAAAGGTAAAAAAAATACATCCAGTCAAGCATGTAAGATATGATTTTTGCATATTTCCTAATAAGCAGGTTCTGCTGAAAAGCCCTTTTCTTCTTTTAGAGTAAAAATGTACCATTTTCCAGCTGGAAAAGACAAATATCTTCTAGAGTAGCTGACTTCTGTATTGTAGTTCCAATTATTAAATTCGATTTAGGTGCTTCCTTGGCACAGGTGGCATATATGCAGATTTATTAGAAAATTTTTGCACTTGTTGGGTCTCATCACTAATTTTTTTTCCGCCTCTCCACATACCAATTTTCTCCATGTGTCAATTGTCAAATTAGTTGATTTTTAGCTACAGTGCAGTGAAAAAGTTATAAAATCTTATTTTAATAGAAAATAGTTTATTATATTTGTACAGATTAAATATTGAAGCAACCTCCAAATGTGGTTACATATTTAGGTCCCTAAAATATGTGAATATTTTCTTTTTCTTTTAACTTTTAAGTTCAGGGGTACATGTGCAGGTTTGTTTCATAGGTAAACTTGTGTCATGGGGATTTACTGTACAGATTATTTTATCACCCAAGTATTAAGCATAGTACCCATTAATTATTTTTCCTAATCCTCTCCCTCCTCCCACCTGCCACCTTCCATTAGGCCCCAGTATATGTTGTTCCCCTCTGTGTCCATGTGTTCTCATCATTTAGCTCCCACTTTTAAGTGAGAACATGTGGTATTTGGTTTTCTGTTTCTGCGTTAGTTTGCTAAGGATAACGGCCTCAAGCTTATCCATATTTCTTGCAAGGGACATGATCTTGTTCTTCTTTGTGAATTTATAGTATTTTACAGTGTGTATGTATCACATTTTCTTTAACCAGCCTATCAGTCATGGACATTTAGGTTGATTTCATGTCTTTGCTATTATGAATAGTGCTGCAATGAACATAGGTGTGTGTCTGTCTTTATAACAGAACAGTTTACATTCTTTTAGGTATATGCCCAGTAATGAGATTCCTGGGTTGAATGGTGTTTCTGTTTTTAGGTCTTTGAGGAATTGCCACACTGTCTTCCACAAAGGCTGAACTAATTTATACTCCCAGCAGCAACAGTTTAGAAGCATTCCTTTTTCTCTACAACCTTGGCAGCATCTGTTTTTTGTTTGTTTTTCCTTTTTATTAATAGCCATTCTGACTGGTGTGAGATGGTATCTCACTGTGGTTTTGATTTGCATTTCTCTAATGATCAGTGATGTCGAGCTTTTCTTCATATTATTGTTGGCTCTATGTCTGTCTTCTTTTGAAAAATGTTTGCTGACATCCTTTGTTCACTTTTTAAAGGGGTTGTTTTTTGCTTGTAAATTTGGTTAAGTTCCTCACAGATGCTGGATATTAGACCTTTGTTGAATGCATAGTTTGCAAAAGTTTTCTCCCATCCCATTCTGTAGATTGTCTATTTACTCTGTCAATAATTTCTTTTGTTGTGCAAAAGCTTTTTAATTTAATTAGATCCCATTTGTTAATTTTTGCTTTTACTGCAATTGCTTTTGGCATTTTCATCATGAAATATTTACCTGTGCCTATGTCCTGAATGGTACTGCCTATGTTGTCTTCCAGGGTTTTTATAGTTTTCGGTTTCACATTTAAGTCTTTAATCCATCTTGAGTTAATTTTTGTGTATGGTGTAAGGAAGGGATCCAGTTTTAATCTTCTGCATATGGCTAGCCAGTTATCTCAGCACCATTTATTGAATAGGGAGTCCTTTCCCCATTGATTATTTTTGTCAGCTTTGTCAAAGATCAGATAGGTGTAAGTGTATGGCCTTATTTTGGGGTTCTCTGTTCTGTTCCATTGGTCTATGTGCCTGTGTTAGTACCAGCACCATGCTGTTTTGGTTACTGTTGCCCTGTAATATAGTTTGATGTTGGGGAGTGTGATGCCCCCAGCTTTATTCTGTTTATATAGGGTTTCCTTGGCTATTTGAACTCTTTTGGGATCCATAGGATTTTAAAATGTTTTTTTCTATCTCTGTGAAGAACCTCAATGGTAGTTTAATTTGGATAGCATTGAATCTATAAATAACTTTGGGCACTGTGTCCATTTTCATGATATTGATTCTTTCTATCCATGAGGATGGAATGTTTTTCCATTTGTTGGTGCCTTCTCTGATTTCTTTGAGCGGTGATTTGTGGTTCTCACTGTAGAGATCTTTCATCTCCCTAGTTAGCAGTATTCCCCAGTATTTTATTCTTGTTGTGGCAGTTGTGAATGGGAGTTCATTCCTGATTTGGCTCTCAGCTTGGCTACTGTTGGTGTTTAGGAATGCTAGTGATTTTTGCACATTGATTTTCTATCCTGAGACTTTGCTGAAGTTGTTTACCAGCTTATTAAGCTTTTGGGTTGAGACGGTGGGGCTTTCTAGATAGAGAATCATGCCACCTGCAAACAAGGATAGTTTGACTTCCTCTCTTTCTATTTGGTTGCCCTTTATTTCTTTCTCTTGCCTAATTGCTTTGGCCAGGACTTCCAATACTATCTTGAGTAGGAGTGGTGAGAGAGGGCATCCTTGACTTGCACAGGTTTTCAAGGGAAATGATTTAAATTTCTGTATTTGTCCAAAACTCTATCTGTGCCATTATATACTATTCTATCTTCAATGTAGCAAAAAATGAAAATAAAAGCTGTGCATAAGAAATATAAAAGCTAAACAAAAACTAAATGAGTAAAATATTTACCAGTTTTTCATAGTTATGGTTTGTATACTGCTTTTCCAAAAAAATACTGAAAATATGAAAGAGTATTCATTTTAGAATATAAGAATGTTGAATTTATTTATAGTATTAGGTAAGTCACTTCATCACTTGTCTCCATATTTCAAATGAAAATGAGAAACTTAATGATTTGTGGAATGCTTCATAATGCCAAACTCCTAATCAAACAATCAATTGCCTTTTAGAATCTTTCTCAAATCAAGAAGTAGTTAAAATACAGAAAGGGAGTAGAAAGGTTCACTATTCATTTGGATCCGTATTTTTTAAAATATACTTGTTCAAGTGCAAGTGTTATCAAATATTTTGTTGAAAAAGAGGTTCTGTTATCAGATACTATTGAAAAACATTGTTGACCTTATTCCTTCCTAAGAAGTACATGATCCATAACTAACACATTAAGGGTGCTGATAAGTCCTGAAGAAAGAACACACACACACACACACACACACACACACACACACACACACACACCTCCGTTTATCTTTCTTTAACTCAGTTTTATCCAAATATATTTGATCTTAAATACCTTTCTCCTCAAGTAATACATATTACAAGTATATTCCAAAATGTTCACAGAATGTTATCTACAAACTTTTTTCCTAGATAATATTTGGACTGAAATTCTTTGGGCTTTAAAAAGTTTGAATAATACAAAATTTCTGTATTCTGCTAGAGTTCCTATGAAGAGGTTAGTTTTATCGATTGTAATTCCCACATTTGGCCATATGTTTAATCCATATGTTCATTAATAAGTAGTTTCACAGTATACTTATTTCCTCTAGATTCCTGTTTTTAAACATAAGATCAATCCAAAGTATATTTTTTTAAATTGGAAAATAAATATCCTGGAAATACGTGATTAGTTGATCTAGGGCCATTCTAAATTACAGCGCAGTTTTATTTCCAAAGGCAAAAGATGGGCTTGATTATCACACAATATTTTATTCTGTTTATCTCAACTTTATTTAAAACCTACACTAGGACATTCATGCAGAAAAATACTATTCACACCAATATATGCAGTTACAAAGTACAGTTCTTGGTACGATTTTAGTCCAGATAAGTTTCCATTTGTTTACATGACCAAAAAAGATTATAACATTAAGAAAAGAAAAGGCTGATGATACATTCACCAATTCATATTTTCCCTCTGTTTCCTCTTTGTTTATTGAACTCTCACAATGAAACGGAAGATGTTTTTTCAGAACCAATTTGATGCTTTCTTTACATTCATGTATCTATCATTTATTAAAGTAATGAAGAAAATGTTTTAAATGTTATAATATGTTCAATCAACATTAACAGTCTATTCTGATATAATTTATTACATTGCAGGTTTTATTTCTCAATAAAAGAGATCACATAAACTTTTGAATCCTATAAGCTGTTAATTATTTTTTCTTTTAGATAAAGGAAATTTTACAGCACTGACATAGGTTGTACCTTCACTGTTAAAGAAGTTACATTTTATCTCCCCATGACTTTATCTTTTTTTTTTATTATTATTAAAGTTGGGCTGTCTTTCTTTTTCTTTTTATGAGTTGGCAATAATTCATATTTTCAAAACTTTTATACTATCTCAGTAGAATTTTTACATTTTTTTTGTTTTCAGCTTCAAATTTGGATTCTGTCAGTCAACTAAATGAGAAAATTCTATAAACTACGTCATAGATTACACTAGATAGGTACATAGATAAACTAAGTCTAGATTGTCACCACCATCAATTCAAAGAAAAATTAGTGATAGATATGGCTTTGTCTATAAAATCATAGTGGAAACAACTGTTTATATATATTTTAATGCAGATTATGAGAAGCTGCAATAAGACAACTTTTGGACATGCATGCTAATGATGACAACACTAGATCCTTAGCTACTATGTCCTATTTAGCAAAAGAGCTGGAGGCATGCTGGAGACCTAGATGAGCTCTATTAGGAGGCAGAAAAAGTTCCATGGATAATCTGCTTTCATGAGAATGGCTGACCATACTTGTCAGTCAGGCCACATTTGTGGAAGTGGTGAATAAAAAGAAACCACAGGAATGATTAGATATAATTTGATAGTCAAACCCTATAAGAACACAGAACAGGTGCCTGAATGTCAGGAAAGCTGCAATAAAAAAAAATTTTCTGCCAGAATTTTGAAATAAACAGTAATAAATTATATAATATTTAGAATAATTAAAAATAGGTTTTGCAGAGTACAACACATTTTAAGATGGAATGGGGTGCTAAATGAAATTACTTAGTGCAACTAGTATATGAATATAAACAATATAACCACTGGAATATAAATGAGATCAATTGAACTCCAAGGTTGTGACAAGATGTTTCACCTTCCTCTTTCCCTCTTAGGAAACTGAAACATGACCTAAAAGGGAAGCACCACTTTGAATCCCAGACTGCCTTAATTATTTTCTCTATCTACAGGCTTCATCATCTGAAAAACTTTAAATGAGTATTAATGAATACATGAATGAATGATTATTTAATTACACTTGAATACATACATGAAAGGGTTATAAATTATTTGAAGTTCGTAATTTGAAATAATTAAGGTCCAAGAATTTTTTCATCTAAGCTTGTTATACTGGTTAAATCATTGCTCTTCTATTTATTTTCAAAACTCATATTTTCTCCTACAATTTTACATATTCCTTTCCAGGAGGAGTTTGTCTTCAATTGCCAAAAAAAAAAAAGAAGACAAAACCAGGTAAGATTAATATATTCGTGAATTAACTGATGCAATGACTCATTCAACAAACACATTGAGGTTCCTACCAGCTAGAATGCATCCATTGGCTAACAAGTCAGCTCACCTGTTATCTTAAAGGCAGAATGCCCCACTGACCCTTCCTACCTCAGTAATAGAGCTCACTGGTGTATTCAGTGTGCATTACAGTTCCTTCTGCTAAACAGGACACAGTCATCCCAGGACCCTATTGTCTCGAGGAAATGATGAGAAAACCACAAAGGTATGGTTTCAGACTTTGTTGAACTTTCAGCCTCATACAGAAGATAGTTATTATGTAAAACACAGTATGTACTATCTTATGGGATATAGCTGATAGTATCCAAGCAGAAAAAACTGTGTTAAAGTCTGAAAGACAGATGAAATGAAGAGTTAACTTTTCAGGAATGCAGAAGTTGGAGTGGAGACCTGGAGACAGTACTCTAGTATAAGGCGGGCACATTATGATGGAAACTAATAATTACATTTACTGTTCTCCCTCTTATAGTTTATATTCCTATCATTATCATTACTTTTCTATAATCAATATACAAGTAAATTATCATTATAAATATTTCAAGGATACTGAATCCTCAGACTAAATATGGAAAATGTTCCTTTACTTCACTCCCCAGTTTATACATAAGACTTAAGAGTTTGGAATACGTCACACTAGTTCTCCAGTTAATGTTCTATGTATATACATTCACATACATATAAATACACATACATGCATATTTTAAATGAATAGGCTCATATTATATACTTAGTCTGAAATGGTTTTTTATTGCAACTTTGTATCTTGGAGCATTTTCCAAAAAGCACACTTAGGTTCATGTTCTTTTTAATGGTTGCATGATTCCCTACAATATAACCCTATTATAGTTATTTAATCAGTCTCTCAGAGATGGTTATTGAAGTCAATTTCAATATTTTCTATGATTAATGAGGTTGCAATGAATATTCTTAAATCTAAACATTTCTCTGAGTCCTGAGGTAGAATTAAAAGTATTTCACTTTCTGATTAATACATTGCCAATCTACTTGTCCCTTCAAAAAGTGTTTTATAAATCTGTAGTCCTACCAGCAGCTATGTCACTGGATACTTTCTAATACCCCTACTGGCACTAGACATATTCAGAGTTTTACACTGTTGACAGATGATTCTATAACTTTAAATATTTTCTGTCTTATGTAAATGCAAGGGTTGAAATTCAAATACCTTTAGGAATCAAGCATGTAAAATACATTTTTAAATCAGAGTGGTAAAGAACTTGGGAAATTGGAAAGGGTACGCTTTGATTACTTTCGATATTGAAATTTATACTTTTCTGAAAATACTCTGTTGGCCTAGTAAAAGAACGCTGTGACTTGAGAACCACTGGTTTGGGACCTTGTTCTCAAGGAAGAAGTCTTCAGTGGGAAGACAGTCCGGCCCAGACTTCCATCTTTCCCTAGTTGCATGAAGTCTCTGGTTTATTCAAGGTTAGTCCTTATCAATGGGCAGACTCTGAAAATCCACATATAAACAACCTATTTTAAGGACTAAGGTGTGAAAGAATCACTTTCCATTATCCTAGTATGGGGTGAGTTGTTTCATACTCTGTAGAAAAGTCATTTATCACAGTCATAGTCAGAATGATAAAAGATAAAGCATTTGTAGGAAATGTTACATGTTTTCTATTTTCACGTAAAATGTGTGCTTTGCTCCAGTATTTCAGATTTTAAAAAGGACCATTATTTCTCCAGTGAAACTATGAATTTTAGGTTTTTTCCCCATTTCCTACTATATATCTGTTCTTTTCATTTAAGACATTGCTCAAATTTGTATAACTGGAAAGCTTTGTCTAAAATTTATTTTTTTTTTACTTTTGTAGACATTCAACTTAGTATATTTTAAGTGGTAATGCTTTTCTATATTAATTGGATTGCCATTAAACTAAATAGTAGGGGAGTTTTTTTGTTTTTGATTATTTAAAAAGAGAATCTCAGTTCATATATAATTTTAAGGTGATAGAACTCCTCCTCTATCTTTGCCATACACAACGGGGCTCTTAGTGGTGATATATCTGATTGTCATGAACCTGAAGAATCAGAGATGGCATGTTACTAATTTTACTTAAAGATAATTTTGGCTTGCACCTGAAGGCCAATTTTAATATCTGTGAAGTACTGGGTTGACAAGGCTATGAAAATGTGATAGTTTTTGGGCATAGGAGAATAATTAATTTTCCAAATTCAACCTACTTCTGCTTTAATAGAGCTCCCTCAGCTGCTCACTACTCCTGCTCCCTGGGTTTGCATACATATGAATGTGGTAACAAAATTTCTTGTAGAATGGATTTTTTGATTCAAGACAAAGTCAGCCCTCAGCCAAGTAGTAAGATAAGCCAACTTGGGTAGAAAGAGCTATGTAGAAAGTTAATGTGGATATCTGAATGAGAAATATTTGGTTTAGACCCCATATTTGGTATCTTCATAGTATGAATTTATTGGGAAATCACTATAGCATGCGAGAAATATAGTTTCCTGATGGGTAAAATGGCAATAATAATGCCTATTCTATTAGCATGTGTGTATTCATCAAGGTAAGGTATATAAAACACAATGCAAGCTCCAGTCTCTCAGTGAAGGCCATTAACTTGGAAAAGACATTTGTTAGTTATTTTCCTTTTCTCTGCCTTCCTTAGGGATAACCAGGGTTGGCTCAGCTGTTCTAGCCCATTAAGCAGTTGCTCTTTCTATCTCTAAACTTCTGATGTATGATCTACTCAAATGGATGGTCTTTCCCAATACAGAAGACCTTTCTTTATCAAAAGGTCTTGATAATATAATTCCTTTTGATATTCTTCCCAGTACTCATTTCCTCATACCTTCATTTACCCAGTACTCTCATTTTTACCCCATCCCCTTAGGGTTTCGATGAAAATACCTTCATCTCCTGCTGCTTCATGTCACTCACTTAGAAGAGTATTCTTACCCTTTGTTCTCTCCCTCCTCTTCAAACCTCACTCCATATTTCTGAGTCCCAACTTATGTCATTCAGTATCTTTCATTTTTCACAAATCCAACCACAATTCCACTGCCTTGATTATCTGAGAATCTTGCTCCTCGGAAGTGCATTTTCTAAGTTGGTGTCTTTAATTTCTCTCTACCAAATGGTGAATGCTTATGTGAACACTCCCTTGTTCAGGAAAACTCTAATGTTCCTCAACCTCTGCCTGAACCTAGAGATATTCTTTCCCCTTTACTCCCTTCCCTGTTTTTCATGACTACCCTTCTTTCAGGGTACCACCTTGGCTCAGGTTTAGATCCATGTGTACAAGAGAAAGAGATAAATTACTCAAGCCTTCTATGAATGAGTTTGTACCACCAGTTCTGATAAATATTCTGTGTTTCAGGAGGCTATTGTGATGGCCTTGTAATAGATTAGTTGAAATGACTCTGTTGATCTGTCCAGATATGCTGTAGTACTTTCAAAATCCTTCATATAGTATAACTATAATCTGATACATTGAAACTTCTATTCAAATACAAAGTAGAATGTCTGCTTTTCTAACTCTCAAAGCAAGGACCCCGTAAACTGAATGTCTACCAAATAGATGAGTTCATTTTTCAAAACAATTAAATTGACAATAAAATATCAATGTAACTTGATATTACATGACTGATGACATTCTTCTTATATGTATTGATAGTTTTTTGTTGACTTTGGCTAAACCTATATGTTACAAAAACTTTTTTTCTCTTTTCTTTGTTTCATAATTGTGATCTTCTTTATTAGAAATATTTACTATCAAACTAAAATAACGAGATTCAGAAAATATGATTAAGTATAGAGTTTATTCAAGCCAAAAGCTTGAGGATAGTCACCCAGGAAACACAGGCTGCAAGTAAATGGGATCAAGTTTCCAAAGTGAAGAAGCTAAGGTTTCACTTACATAGGCAGAAACAGGGAAGTTTAACAGGGTGACAACATTTTCCATATAAGGTCAGTACATACATTACAATTATTTTATTTGTTACAACTTGCTACATTCCAAGGAAGATTACTTAACATTCCCTAAGGAAAGTTAATGGCCATTTAGTCCTTCCCAATCATTTATAAGACAATAATAAGGAAGAGATTTAATATATAATCAGAGAAGCAGAAGTTGTAGCTTCATGCTACTTGACTCAGGCCACATAGTCACATTACTCTCAAGCCTTAAATAATGTAAAATTCCAACAGCCTTAGGTTTGCCCTATTTAATTTCACATTACCAAACTGTGAACTTTGTAAGCCAGTTTTAATAGTATATTTTTATCAATTAATTTTGTATTTATATATAATTGATATGCAATAATTGGACATATTTATGGAGTACAGGGTGATGTTTCAATGCATGTATACATTGCATAATTGATCACATTGAGGTAATTACCATATTTATTCCTTTAAATACTTATCATTTCTTTCTGACAACAACATTCAAAATCTTCTTTTCTAGCTATTTTCAAATATATACTACACTGTTATTTGCTGTAGTCACTCTACTGTGTAATAGAACACAAGAATTTATTCTTCCTAACTGTGACATTGTACTGGTTGATGAACTCTTTTTAGTGCCCCAACCCTCTTACACTCTCAAGCCTCTGGTAACCACTCTTTTACTCTGTACTTCTATGATTTCAACTTTTTAATTTTATTTATTTTTAGTTTTTATTTATTTTTTGAGACAGGGTCTTGCTTTTTCATGCAAGCTAGAGTGCAGTGGCACAATCACAGCTCACTGCAGCCTCAACCTCCTGGGCTCAAGCAAATCTTCCACCTCGAGTAGCTGGGACAACAGGTACACACCACCAAAGCTGACTAATTTAATTTTTATTTTTTTTTTGTAGAGATGGGGTCTTCATATGTTGCACAGGAAGGTCTCCAACTCCTGGGCCAAGTGTTCCTCCCACCTTGGCCTCCCAAAGTGGTGAGAGAACAGGTATGAGCCACTGCTTCTGGCCAAAATCAACTTTTTAAGATACCACATATAATGTGGTGTTTGTCTTTCTGTGCCTGGCTTGTTTCACTCAACATAATGTCCTTCAGGTTTATTCATATTGCTGAAAATGACAGGTTTAAGACAAAAAGAAATAACAAATGCTTGCATGGACACACAGAAAGGAGAATGCTTATACACTGTTGGGAGAAATGTAAATTATTACAGCCATTATGGAAAACAGTATGGACAGTCCTCAAAAATAGAATGATTGTATGATGCGGCAATCTCATTATATGCAAAGAAAGTAAATGTGATATGCTGAAGTGACATCTGCAATCCCATTTTATTCCTGTGCTTTTCACAATAGGCAAGGTATGAAATTAACCTAAATGTTCCTGTATATGTGAATGAATGAGCAAAATGTGGTATATATATTCAATGGAATACTATTCAGCCATAAAACAGAATGAAATATTAATAATTTCTGTAAAGCTGTTCCAATGATGCAAAAGTCAGTCTAGTTTTGTTTTCTTATGTTTAAATAACATTATCTTTGAATATCAAGATGCTAGAGTCTACCTTTTTTGTCAACTTAAAAGAGGAAACTGAGGCAAAATTAATAATATAACTAGAGATTTTATTTCAGCCAAATTTGAAAACTGCAACTCATTAGACATAGGTTCAAGTTGCCCTGAAAATATACACTGATTACCAGCAGTTACTGGTGGGTTTTTAAAGGAAAAAAGAATGAGGCAATTTTGAAGTTATTTATTAATAATTTACATAATTTACGTTGGTTCATTAAAGTATTAGATTATGTTATCAGGGTTAGTGCAAAAGATTAGCTTGTTATTAGATTGGTGCACAGTATTAACTTATAGCATATTAGCTGAAGGTATTCATAACATTAGCTATTAATTAGCTATACATCGTTCTTTGTGTTAAAAATTTTAGGAACCGGATGATAATGAATAAGGATCACACTGTGCAACTTGTGATAACAATTATGTAACGTATAAGCTAGTCTGGAAACTACAGGGAAAAGAAGAAAAAACAAAATGCCTTTAAACAATTACCTCTGGGCTTGGCTGCAGGAGACATAATTGAAGTCTCACGCTATGTCTCTCTGGGTCTGATAAATTCTGCATGCCTCACATAGCTCAGACTGCTTTGAGTTATTTTTTTGTTTTTCATGACTAGTCTGGATTCTCACCCTTTAGCTGTTATTGCCCACAACCAGCTCTCCCAGGGCTTCAAAGAATCATTTGAATTGCGAATGATTTTGAGGAAAGATCCTCAAAGCAGCTTAAATCAGGATGGTTAATCTCACGTGTGGACCAAAAATTCATGGAAAAATAATGTAGAGTAAGCCAGCCACAGTCACTCAAAGAAAGCATCTTTTCATCTCCTCAATGTAGTAAATACATTCAGCTATCTACCAGGAGGTATGTACTCCTTGTATGTTAGAAAATTCAATATTATTAATTTAACAATGAAGTCACTATTATGTGACTTCAAATCCAGAAACCCCAGGAAAACAATTCAGAGGCTGGCACTTTCATTATAGGAATATGTTTCCTCCACTGCCATGGATTTAGGACCTGTAATAAACAAACCAGAGGCTTGTCTCTACATCATTGTGAAAAAATAACCTTCCTGATAAACAAAAAGATGAAATAGTAGATTATTAAAGAGTGTGACCATATATTCTCCACAAATCAATGTACTTGCTTTTTTTAAATTTAGACTCATGTATACAATACTAAGGTTTTAAAATTATGTGGCAAAGAAACTTATGCAAAATGATGCATTTATGCACCCTAATCTCTTTGAAATTCAACCTAATACAGAAACAGCCATAATCCCCATCAGGCCACAAGGATATAAGCAGAATATAATACCAGCGAGGCTATATACTGACTGAATATTAGATTACCTGGAAAGCTTTTCATTAATCGGCTCTGTCACAACTAATTTACAAAATGTGGCTTAGATCTATAGATTAGTTGCTGCTGTTGTTATTTTTTAAACTCCTCAGGTGCTTCTAATACACAAACAAGTATGAAGAAAACACTGATGTATACTGTAGAATTTGCAATGATTTTTCAGTTATGATATTTGATAACTCTATATTGTCCCAGGCTGCATGTAACAGAAACAAAGCAAATACCTTGAGCTAACCAGAACTCCAGAAGTAAGTGGTCCTTGGCTAAATTCGCAACTGCACAAGTTAATCCATGCCATATGGCCCCTTAACTTTCTCTTCAAACATTAGATTGGGTTTTCCTTCTAGCCTCTGCTGTTTTTCCAGGGGGAAAAGAAATTAACAGGAGGTATGAGGGTTGCCTTATCAGAGAAATATTTTTTTTCCTAGAAGTCTACAAACTGACTTCTCAGTTCCCAGAATTTTAGCTACAAAGAAAAAAAAAAAAGAAAGAAAGAGAGAGAGAGAATTTGGGAGATACACTGCAGTGATGTTTTTTTCTGTTTTTATTAACACCAATGTTATTCTTACTTTGTATCCACAAAGTATGCACATCATTTTGATAAGTCTTGGTTGACATGTAATATTATTTTTCTACGCATCAAAAAGTCAGCAATCTTTCTGTTGATTTTTCACCTAAAAAATAAGAAGATTGCATATGTGAAATTTCCTTGGGGACCCATTTCCAAAAGAAGAATCATTTTTCCATAGATAATATGATAGATAATTTACTTAATGGTACTGCTCAACCTATGTGATAAAATCGTACTATCAAGAAAATGGCAAAAATATAATGGCCCATTAACCAACCTCTACAATTTACTATTTGGTCAATGCTTATGAAAGTTATAATTTTCCTTAGGCTGAGAAATCACCCATCCCTTATGACTATTTAAAATTTCAGGTGGTGTGTACTTTGTCTTACATTCTAAATCTAAAGATAGAGTCCAATTTTAAACTTCTTTCAGTTCAATTATAAATGTAATTATTCTGACCATTAGCTAGATAATTACTTGTTCTTTCTTTGTTGTCATTGCTTGATGAATCTCTTTGGAATGTTATTTCAAAAGAAGAAGGTATTAAGAGACAAACTTCCCAGGTCAATGTGATTCATTTATAAAATTTCCATTTAGTAATGGAGAGGATTTGGAAAATATTTGAAAATCTGTTCATTCCTTTATCAGTTAGGATCCAATCAGGAGACAGAAATCACACAATAAGTTGAAAAGGGAATATTTAAAATAAAGAATTGTTAACTATAATGGAATTTGATGTAAAGGAGTAAAGAGTGCTGTGTACCAAAGAGATAAATCTCAAGGCTTGGATTCAGACCTCATTGGTGAAGGTATGATTACAGACTACTGTATGGCAGAGAAGGTGGCAGGGTAACTCAGGTCAGATCTTGTTCCTAGTTATTGGGTAAGTAAGAAAAACCCCTTCAGGGTATAGAAGAGAAAATCCTGGTCAGTGCTGGCAAATAAAATACTTCTTTGGGTTGCTGGTAAGACAAGGCTGGGAACCAACCACTGGCACACTCATAAGCCTTAATAATAATTCACTTGTGGCAAATCACTCAATCCCAAGTGGGAAGCTGTCAGCTACTGTTAATACTTAATGAGGGTAGAGTCCACTGGTACCTCCCCCCTACCTTACATCATTCACATACTACTGACAATCACGTGAAGAATCAAACAGAAAGTGCTGAGAATAAGAAGAGCTTATTCCTCTCATAGTTTCTATTTCAGGACCTTCTAGTGGCAAAACTTAACATCATGACAACAGCAAAGGTTAAATATGTAACTGGCCCATTTCAACTTTTGCAGAGCAGGCAATGAAAGGTGAATTTTGAGTTGAGTAAATACATTGATGACTAACACAATTACCATCATCAAATTTTACCCGAGATAGAAGGATGATGTGAAAGGTGAGAAAAAGCCAGGTAGAAACAAACACATGCAGCTTCAAAATAAAAAAATAAAGGCTATAGTAATTTATCTTTAATTAAACAAAAATTGTCTAAAATACATTGTCAGTATCCTGAAAAAATCTATTTTAAAGTTGACTTGTTGTCATTGTAGGCATTTATTTATTTGTTTATTAAAAAATTTTTCTTAAAATTCATTGGTTAGAGCTTTCCTAATTAAGTAAATGTGCCATTCAAATTCACAGAGAAGCCAATAGTGCAATAGGAAATATGGCATAATATAAAAGCCAAAGAAAGTAGTAATGCCTTTGCCAGTAAAGTTGGTAGACTTCATCAGAGGATAGTCATTGATTTATTTGCGCTTAAAAAGAAATGTAAATTCATGCATCTGTTTCTTTACCGAGACATTTATTGATGTTGAATAGCAATGTACGTATTGAGAACAATTGCTTTGATAGCATACGACATATTATATCCTGAAGAGAGGGCTGATTACTTAAAATGAGATATCACTTCCAGTAAATCATAACTCCCATGGATTTTTGTATTGACAGAGAAAATTAAATAAGAATGAACTAGGTTACATTTTCCTTTCTTGTAAGTATCCGACTCTTTTTGAGCACAATAGCCCTTTAAATTATAAGCATTTGAAAGATAATAGTAGTTAGCTGAAGTGGAAACAGTTCTCTCTCTCTCTCTCTCTCACACACACACACCCACACATTTACAATCTTTCTCTTATTCTGTAATATCCATTTCACACATGTATGCTTTTAAAAATTTTATTTGAACTTCCTTCAGTTATATGGTTTGGTTTGTTTAATTTCTATCACATATCTATCCCATGCTTTAGTTTTACAATTTCACAGCCCAGCGTATCTCCTCTTCATTGTATGTTTGCCTTTTGCAGGGCTGTCATTCAGGATCATCCAGGGGATAGAAGCCAACTTATTGTTTGAACAGAGAGAATTAATATAAGGAATTGTTCAGTAGGTATTTACATGTCAAGTTATAAAAGATAAAACAAGAACTCTAAGTTATACCTGAGATAGTAATTGCAAGAAGTAAGTAAGTTCTCTATGGCTAGGTTACAAAGGGTAGAGGCTGGATATATTAAAACTTAGAAATTCAGAGGAAGTGCCCTGTGGGGCTTGGACTTGAACCTCTGAGGAGTGATAATTGGCAATGTTAGTATCTCTCAGGTGAGTAAAGTTAAATCTTTTCTGAAAACATTGGGAAAATGGAAAAATGAATTCTGCTGCAACTGGACAGAATTACCACTGTCAGGATTAAGAAGACTTGACAGGGTTACTTTCAAAGAAAAAGAATATAAACAGGCAGAAAAAAACAGGAAGGGGCATGTACCTTCTTTCTCCTCCAGACTTGCAGGATTTCTCTAGTTCTCACTAATGGCAGAGTCTAACTAAGAGCCAGCTGGAAAATAAAAATTTAGTTTCCAGATTTCAAGCCCCAACATTATCAATCAGATAATGGATGGGTAAGTTTGAAGCTGAGAGGAAATATCTAAATGAATGTTGGATGGTCTTTGAAATTGACCTACTATTTTTATAAATCAACTGACTATTAGAATACAGAAAAGCCATTATTCACAATTAGTATATATACTTATTGACACTCAAGATTTCATTTTTCTATCTTGGCATGACTGTTAAATAATAAACTTTAAATGTGAACACAGTGTATGCTATTTCCTTCCATTCATTTCCAAGCTTAAAGCCTTGTAATTTCTGTTATCGTTGATGTTTCTGTCTCCTTAATGTCTAGTATACTCAATTAATTATTTATTCTTTGGAAATGTTAGTGCAATATTGCCATTACTTCTCTCTGAAGTGTTTGAAACAATTCATTCTTGATGTCTACCATTCCTGAACTTTTCTTTGTAGGAGGGCTATTAATTATAGTTTCAACATTATTAATAAATATAGGATTATCCAAGTTTTCTAATTCTTCTTATGTCAATATCAGGAAGTTGTATTTTTTCAAGTGCATTATTTTTGTAAATAATTATCTCCATAAAGTTGTCCAAAATATCCACTCAGTATCCCTTCAATGTTTATAGGTTTTGTGGTCCTGAATGCTTATATCTGATATTGTTGAATACCAATTGGTAATTGGTGATGCCTTCTCTCCATGTTATTAGTTCAGAATAACCTCGATTTCAAAGACTGGCAAGGACTTCACACAAAAGTTAAATAATAGCAAAATCCCTCTTGTAAACATAAGCACAAAAATTGTAAACCATATTGTAGCAAACAAATCTAGAAATATATAAAATATAGATAATATAAAATTTATTTATTCTAAGAGCTTATGTTTTATGTAATTATCAAAACAATATAATTAATTTACCATATTAACAAAATAAAGCAGAAAATGATAATATTATTTAAAAAGAATAATGTAAGCATTTCATAATATTTAACATATATCCATGATTTTAAAAAATATTTTAGTAAAGTAGGAATAAAATGAGCTTTCCTTAATCTGATAAAGGATATATTTTAAAATGTACAGGAAATGTAATATTTTTTAGTGAAATAGTTACAGTGTTTTTCCTTATATTGAGAATGAAACATGGATATCTGCTGTCACCTGTTGTACCCAACATATGGCTAGAGGTCGCACATACTACAATAAGGCAACAAAAATAAATGTTTAAAAGATAAGTATTGAGATGTAAGAAATAAAATTGTATTAAGTGACAGATGGTGATATGGTTTGGCTGTGTCCCCATCCAAATCTCATCTTGTAGTGCCTATAATCCCTATGTGTCATGGGAGGGACTTGATTGGAGGTAATTGAATCATGGGGACAGTTATCTCGATGCTGTTGTCATGATACTGTGTTCTCACAAAATCTGATGGTTTTATAGTGGGCTTTTCACCCCCTTCACTCTGCACATCTCCCTGCTGCTGCCATGTGAAGAAGGACCTGTTTGCTTCACCTCCCACCATGATTGTAAGTTTTCTGAGGTCTTCCCAGCCCTGTGGAACTGTGAGCCAATTAAACCTCTTTCCTTCATAAATTACTCAGTCATGGGTAGTTCTTCATAGCAGCATGAAAAAGGACTAATACAGATGGCTTAGTTGTGTACATAGGAAATCAAGACACTAGAGAAAAACTGTTATGTTCAACCACATTAAAATGCTGATATTTTAACATTTTTGCTTACCATGACAACAATCTCATGTGGTTCAAACTAATAGAATTGATAGAGGAATTTAACAAGATATCTAAAACAAACTAAATCAAAACTCTGTAGTTTTAGATAAAGTCAAAAACAAATTAGAAAATAAAATTAAAATTTCTACCATCGAAATTGTCTTATAATCATTGAAATAAATAAAAAGATTCTAAGGCTTCAAAAAACTAAAAAACTACAAAATATGGCTGAAATAATGAAGTAAAATCTAAATAAATGTAACAACATGCCATGGCCATAAACTGAATGACTCAGAATTATAACGATATCATTTTTTCCTTAAATTGATCAAAAGTGTCAATGCAAGGCTAATTACATTCCAACATTTTCTGGTGGGTAAAGCAACTTTTAAATTTTATGTGGAAAGACAAAGGACCAGGAATAGCTACAACATTCTTAAAGAAGAATATATCAGGACTTGATATATAAAGACTTCTATAAAAATACAGACAGATAGACCAGTGGAAAAGTATAGAAAGCCCAGAAACAAAAGCACACGTATATGGTCATCTCATCTATGGTAAAGTGCCATTGCTATTCTGTGGGGAAAAAGGTAAGTCTTCCAATAAATGTTGCTTGCTAAAGTGTCTAGCAACATTTTTTTTAAGTTTGTTCTCCATGTCAAAGTAATTACGTCAACTTCAAGAGAATAATATATCTAAATGTCACAAGAAAAACATTAAAAATTAGAAGACTATTAACAGATTATCTTTACGATCTTGTGGAAGTTCATATTTCTTAAATGAGAAACAAAAGCATTAGCGATATAGGTACAGGTTGATATGTAAATATTCTATTTCTCAAAATAAATAAGATGAGAAACAGAGGCCACTGAGTGAGGAAGATATTTGCAACATTATATATATATATATATATATATGTTATATATATGTTATATATATATCCAATATATATATAACATTGGAATTATATACATATATAAAACATTGGAATTATATATATAATATTTTTAAGTGCACTATTTTTGTAAAAAAATTATTTCCATAAAGTTGTTCAAAATATCCACTCAGTATCCCTTCAATGTTTATAGGTTCTGTGGTCCTATTTATGGAATATAGAAAGAATTCCTATAAATCACTAGTAACAAGGAGTCCAATTAAAAACAAAAAAATCTGAATAGTCTCTTCACAAATGCAGATAACTAAGTAGAAATGAGGCATAGGTAAATATATATACATATATGTGTGTATATATATGTATATATATATATATACACACATATATATAGCTCAATAAAATTAGTCATTGAGGAAATTCACACTAAAACCACAATAAAATACCAATATAATTCCCTCAAAATACCTAAAATTTTTAAAAATGATAGTACCATATATTTGCAAATTCATGGAGTAATTGGAATTTTCATACACTGACAAGTGGTGTATGCATTTGTGCAAACACTTTGGAACACTGTTAAGACTGTCCACGGCTAAAAATATATCTGGTAATTCCACTCATTCCTATCACTGATAGTAAGATGAACCTACTGATACCAATAGACATGTACACAAGATTTCTAGCAACATTTTGTGTAAAAGTGGAAAATGTAAAATTATCCAAATGTACCTAAATATGTTAGCAAAAAATAGATTTTGGTATATTCATACAATGGGTTAATACATAATAAAAATCCAAGTATAGCTTCATGAAGCAACGTGGATAAATCTTCATGGAGCAACGTGGATAAGTCATATTATTGATTGAACAAAGACAGGCACAAAAAGCACATATAGTATGAGTCAATGTTTATCAAATTCAAAAATAGAAAACATCTAGTTTATGGTGATAAAATTCAGTATAGTGCTTACTCTGTGGGAAGTTAATGATAGGGCTACTTTTATGAGAGATTTTGGAAGTCTAAATGAGTATCATATGTGTGTGTTTATTTTGTGAAAATTAGTCAATCTGATGCTTAAGCTCTGTGTGCTTAACTGTATATATAATATATTTTATTTAAAATATTCAACTAAAAATTTTAAAATATTGCTTGAAGTTCAAAAAGGGTAATAGCTAAAGAGAGAGAGAGAGAGAAAGAAAGAGAAGGAAAACAAAATCCTTGGTTTCTTTTTTATTCACAATCCTTCTCATCACTGGTCCCCAACTGCCCGTGTGACTTTCTAGGACTCTGTCAACATAGATAAGAGTCATTTATTGGGTTAATTCCTTTAATTTTACTGACAAGAACACTGAACCTAGCAACATTAAATGAAAGGGGTCAAGGTCCCTTACTGTATGACAATGTCCTTAATTTTAAACTTTCTTTATGTGGCAAAGAAATAAACAAATCCCGCAAGCCATCCTTACTTTCAAATCTAAAGAGTATGTTTTCATTTTTTGCTGAGCGATCTTAGCTTCAGCACTTTGTCTTTTGAGGCTCTGTCTTGACTTGCCTATTAATTAGCACTTGTTGAAAAGAGGCCTCATGTGACCCCTCTGTGTGCGTTCTATCCTTTGGCATAGCAACACAATGACAAAGAGAGATCTGATTAAAAGAATCATGCTGGCTGTGACAGAAGAATATGTTGTAAGATATACTTAGAAATATTATAAGAGAACATGAAATATTAATTTCTAACTTGGGTACAAAAAATAAAGTGATTCAAACACTTTTTGAACATATCTGGGAGTCCTTGATTTAGATGCAACGGTTTCTATCCTCTTCTATCGTTTTCTGTCTATCGCTTATTTTGCCATTTGATTTGTGGCAAAAAAAAAAAAAAAAATCAAGGCCAGGTGCGGTGGTTCACACCTAATCCCGGCACTTCGGGAGGCCGAGAGGGGCAGATCACAAGGTCAGGATTTTGAGAACAGCTTGACCAACATGGTGAAACCACGTCTTTCCCAAAAATACAATAATTAGTCAGGCGTAGTGGTGGGCGTCTGTAATCCCAGCTACTCAGGAGGCTGAGGCAGGAGAATTGCTTAAACCCAGGAGGCAGAGATTGCACTGAGCTGAGATCGTGCAACTGCACTCCAGATTGGGTGACAGGGCAAGGCTCTGTCTCAAAAAAAAAAAAAAAAAAAAAAAAATCAGTACTGTCTTGAGTTTACCAGGATGGCAGCTAAAAAGTAGTTTCATAACCTTCATATTAGACTGCTCATAATACCTTTTCTGCTGTATCTTCAGAGGCCATGTGAAGATTCACTATTTTTTTTCAAGTGTGAAATGCTGAGTTTTGACTAAAGGACAGAAGATAACATTTAAAAAAATATTTTTGGCCAGGCGCAGTAGCTCACGCCTGTAATCCCAGCACTTTGGGAGGCCGAGGCAGGCGGATCAAGAGGTCAGGAGATCGAGACCACCCTGGCTAACACGGTGAAACTCCGTCTCTACTAAAAATACAAAGAAAATTATCCAGGCTTGGTGGCGGGCACCTGTAGTTCCAGCTACTTGGGAGGCTGAGGCAGGAGAATGGCGGGAACCTGGGAGGTGGAGCTTGCAGTGAGTTGAGATCGCGCCACTGCACTCCAGCCTGGGTGACAGAGTGAGACTCCATATCAAATATATATATATACGTGTGTATATATATATATGTGTGTGTGTGTGTGTGTGTATATATGTGTGTGTGTGTATACATATGTGTGTGTGTATATATATATATTTGTGGTATGTTCCTTCAATACATAGTTTTTTGAGCACTTTTAACATTAAGCGATGTTGAATTTTATTGGAAGACTTTTCTGCATCTATTGAGTTAATCATGCAGCTTTTGTCTTTAATTCTGTTTATGTGATGAATCACATTTATTGATTTACATATGTTAAACCAACTTTGCATCCTGGAGATGGAGCCTACTTGATTGTGGTGGATTAGCTTTTTGATGTGCTGCTGAGTTCAGTTGGCAAGTATTTTGCTGAGGAGTTTTGCATCAGTGTTCATCAAGGATATTGGCTTGAAGTTTTCTTTTTTTGTTATGGTGTCCCTAAGTAATAAAAGCCATCTATGACAAACCTACAGCCAACATTATACCAAATGGGCAAAAGCTGGAAGCTTTTTTTAAAAAAAATAAAATAAAATTAATGTACAAAGGTTACTAGCATTTCTATAAACCAAAAACAGCCAAGACAAGAGCCAAATCAGAAAGACAATCCTATTATCAATTGCCACAAAAGGAATAAAATACCTATGAATATAGCTAACCAGGGAGGCAAAAGAGCTCTACAGTGAGAACTACAAAATAACTGCTCAAAAAAATCAGAGGAGACAGTAACAAATGGAAAAACATCCCATGCTCATGGAGAGGAAGAATCAATATCATTAAAATATCCATACTGATTAAAGCAATGTAAAGATACAATGCTATTCCTATCAAACTATCAATGGCATTCTTCACAGAACTAGAAAAAACTATTTTAAAATTTATATGGAACCAAAAAAAGAGCCTGAATAGATAAAGCAATCCAAAGCAAAAAGAACACAGCTGGAGGCATCATATTACTCGATTTTAAACTATACTGCAGGGCTACAGTAACCAAAACAGCATGCTACTGGTACAAATGGACACACAGATCAATGAAACAGAATAGAGAACCCAGAAATAAAGCCACACACCTACAACCACCTGGTATTCAACAAAGCTGACAAAATCAAGCAATGTGAAAAAGATGCCCTATTCAATAGATGGTGCAGGGATAATGAGGCAGCTATATGCAGAAGACTGAAGCTGGACCCCTTCCTTACACCATATACAAAACTCAACTCAAAATAAATTAAAGACTTAAACGCAAAACCCAAAACTATAACAACCCTGGAAGACAACCTAGACAATACAATCCTGGACATAGGAATGGACAAAGATTTTATGACAAAGATGCCAAAAGCAATTGCAACAAAAGCAAAAATTGACAAGTGGGATCTAATTAAACTTAGGAGCTTCTGCACAACAAAAGAAGCTATCAACAGAGTAAACAGACAACCTACAGAATGGGAGAAAATTTGTATACACTATGCATCTGACAAAGCTCTAACATCCAGCATCTATAAGAAATTTAAACAAATGTACAAGACAAAAACCCTAGTAAAAAGTGGGCAAAGGACATGAACCGACATTTCTCAAAAGAAGTCATACTTGCGGCCAAGGAGCATATGAAAAATGCTCAACATCACTGATTATTAGAGAAATGCAAATCAAAATAAAATTACCATCTCATACCAGTCAGAATGGTTATTATTAAAAAGTCAAAAAACAACAGATGCTGGTGAGGTTGTGGAGAAAGGGAAACATTTATACACTGTTGGTGGAAGTGTAGATCAGTTCAACCGTTGTGGAAAGCATTACAGTGATTCCTCAAAGAGCTAAAAGCAGAACTATCATTTGTCCCAGCAATCCCATTACTGGATATACACCCAGAGGAATATAAGTCAATCTACTATAAAGACACATACATGCGAATGTTCATTGCAGCACTATTCACAGTAGCAAAGACATGGACTCAACCTAAATGCCCATCAATGACAGATTGGATAAAGAAAATGTGGTACATATATATGTAGAATATTATGCAGCCATAAAAAAGAACAAGATCATGTCTTTTGTGAAAACATGAATGGAGCTAGAGGGCTATTATCTTCAGCCTACTAATACAGGAACGGAAAACCAAATACCCCATATTCTCACTTATAAGTATGAGGTAAATGATGAAAACTTATGAACACAAAGGAGGAAACAACAGACCCTGGTGCCTACTTGAGTGATGATGGTGGGATGAGAGAAAAAAGCAGAAAAGATAACTATTGGCTACCGGACTTAATTCCAGGATGATGAAATAATCTGTACAACAAACCTCCACGACGTAAGTTTACTTATGGAACAAACCTTCGCATGTACCCCTGCATGTAAAATGAAAGTCTGTAAAGTTCAGAACCACTTGCAATTGGCAAAACACAGAATGTTTGTTATTTTAACAAGAATCACATTATCAATGAATAATATTGCTACATTTGCTACAAAGGCATTTAAAATATTTTCTTTTTAATACCCCAGTTCTCAATTTATGTTCCAAAAACTGAAACAATTCTTTTTGATATGTTTCTATGCCATCAAATTACCTAATAACTTATTCTCTACTAAACTGTTAACTAATATCTAATCCTGATAGAATAAAATATAATACATTTTAAAATTTCAAAAGAATTTTTTTTTGTTAACTCTACATGGCCTGTGTGTATTCAGTGAGAAATTTCTTACCTGACTTGCCAACCTGTGAGATATCAATCTTATTTAGAGCCTCCTATGCTAAATGGTTATCAGTTAAAATGGGTGAGTTTTATGATCTTTAACGTGGAAAGTGCTTGGGATTTGTGTGGTTTTGAAAGGGTAATTCAAGGCAATAATATAATAGTCATTTATAGTAGTAATCCCCAGGGATGCTGCTGTACATATGAACGTGTCTATGTGATTTAGTCAGAGCAATAGGAAAAATAATTATTTGACCTTTCATTGAACTCTCAGCTGTTATTTACATTATAACTACATTTCTAATATGTATAGAAACACTAGAAGCGATTTAAGTTTTTCCACGTCTCCCGCAAGATGTGAAAAATCAGTATGAGTCCTAATACTATGTGAAAAATGGATAGAACTTAGTATAGAGGATGATTGTTTACAAGATTCTAATTTTCTCCCAAATTCCAACCTCTTTTACATTGTACTCATCCCTCTGGGCGGGGGTGGAACAAACCTGTAAAATAATTTCTTTCTTGTTCTGACTCTCTATTCTCTTTTGAGACCAAGCATTTTCCCTTGTTCGTTTTCTTTTTCTTTTCATTGCCCCACACTTAAACAACCATCCCTTCTACATTTTTCCTCAAACTGTCATTTAAAATATATATTTTTCCAGTGAGGTATTACTTGTAAAGAGTTGAGGCTATATTTCTAAGAGATTATTATACATAAATGTCCCTAAAAAGGATCACTAAAGTGCAGTTTCTGGGCCCCAACTTAGGTACTTTGCTTGAATAGGTAAGAAGTATTTCTTAGGAATCTCCAATTTTAGCAAGCTAGGTTTCTGGAAATATTTACATACACAGAAAACCCTTGGACCAAGTCTTCAAGATCTTAGAGATACGTAGTCTGTCTAAGGTTCTGTACTTCAAACTCTGTAAGCAAGTTCCTCTCTGCCTACTCCCAAGACAAGCCAGCCCTCTCCTTAGTACCTCCCACTGAGTCATGAAAGTTAGAGGATTCTTTGAGAGTAATTTATTCATACATATTCCAACAGCCACATACTCATTCAACAAATATTGAGTCCCTTCTTTGTGGATGCAACTCTATGTTTTTGAATTGTATCAGTAAATAAAACACAGCAGTTTTTGTCCTCGTAGATCTTTCTTTCAAGAAGGGGAGATAGCCAATAAAGAGCATACTAAATGTACTATACATACATAACATACAATGAAATGGATTATTTTTTATACGGATTCTTGCTCTTGTTGCCAGGCTGGAGTGCAGTGGTGTGATCTCAGCTCACTGCAACCTCCAACTCCTGGGTTCAAGCAATCCTCCTGCCTCAGCCTCCCGAGTAGCTGGGACTACAGGCATGCGCCACCACACCCAGCTAATTTTTGTATTTTTAGTAGAGACGGGGTTTCAACGTGTTGGCCAGGATGGTCTCTATCTCTTGACCGCGTGGTCTGCCCGCCTCGGCCTCGCAAAGTGCTGGGATTACAGGCAACAGCCACTGTGCTCAGCCGAAATGTCAGTTTAACAGTATGTTATATAGTTGCTGGGTGAAAGAAAGAGTAGAGAAGGCTAAGGAAGCTGAGGAATGTAAGTTCATTGGGAAAAGATAACATTTTAAATAGGGATTAGGTAAACCCCATTGAAAAAGTGACATTTAAACAGAGATTTGAAAGGGGTAAGGGAGAGAGGCATGCGGGCATGCGGGAAAAGAATGTTCCAGGAAGAGTGGAAGAAGGAACAGTGGGTGTAAATATCTTTAAGAGTGTGCTCAAGGTGTTCAAGGAATTCCATGATGGCTGATGTGTCTCATGTGGAAAAAGTAAGCGGACAGTAGCCTGTGAGGACTTGAGCAAAATATCAGGCAGTGAAACCATCTAACACATTTTGATCCATTGTAAGGACTTGATATTTACTCTGAATGATATCAGGAACCACTGTAAGATTTTAGGCAGACGAATAACACATTCTACCTTACATTTTAAAAAGATAATTCACGGATTAGTTTTAGAGAGTGCAAACTACTCATCTGTAGTAATAGATAAAGGAATCCCCAGTTTGGAACAATACAATTTAAGTTGATTCAAACAGTGACTTTGAAAAATAAGAATTGGTGGTTAGTAAAACTGAGGGAATGGAGAGGTTATGGTTATTTTTAGTGCCAAGGACTAGAATGACAAAGAGAGTGAGTGGATGAGGAAGAAGGAAGACAGAATCTTTGGAGAAGAGAATTTCAAAAAACTGAGAGGCCAGTGGTGAGAAGCCGCCTCTACAAACTCAGAAAAAATAACAAAGAGCCAACAGCTAAAGCTGTTATCAAGAAGTGAAGCACAATAACTTGGGAATCAGCAAATGACATGATACTCAAAGTCGAAAATATTTACAGAGTGCATAATGTAGTAGAGTACAAAACAACTATAAGAGATGTCCTTGGCTAGGGACAAGGACAAGAAGGACATCTAACCCTGGTGGCCAGATGTGGCAAAGTTTTCCTACTATTACTCACCACTGGGCCTCTCTCTATCACTTAATAATCCTAGTAACAGTACCCATGCCTCTGTAACTAACACCTTCATTAAACTCACTTAGTTAGACCTTTATGAATGTATTGTTTCTTTTCTTCTGATATCCTAATCTATACAATTCCAGAGGTTAATGTGAGAAGAAGTTAGCTCTTTAACATTAAAATCTTTCAAACAGGAAATGAAGAATTGTTCTTCAACGATGTAGGGGAAAAGAATTTCTCCATCGGGTTGCAAGTTTGTCTGGATGTCCTCCAAGTTTCCTTCTAATTTTAAGACTGTGATATAAAATGGGATGCATTCCAGAAAATGGTGCATTAAATACATCACGAATACATAGAGTTGTTTCATAATTCTCATTTTTAAGATGTATTTCCAGCACTAAAAATTAGAAGTGTCTCCACTCTTCTAATTCTGTGGATTCGTGATATTACCTGGCTGTAGGTCCTTCCAACTAGCATTGTTGAAGAGCTGATCTATTCTAATGGATTTCAGTGATGTGCATTCTAACCTTCATGGCATCAAAGGACTTTCAACCATCTCAATCAGTCTGATGATTTTTGTCCTCTAAGTTTTTGGAAAGGACCTTCAACCATCTCAACCAGTCTGATGATTTTTGTCCTCTAAGTTTTTAGATATTTTATTGAAGTCACATTGAGAAGCTCTAAATCTCGTTTTTTAAAAAACATTCAGCTGACTAAACTTTTCATCCTTTGGAATTTTTTTCTTTAACATTATCATTTCTACATTGTTAGTCAGCCATTATGGATTAACATTACTAGTAGAATACAAAACAACTACAAGAAATAGAGGACCTTGTGTACAATAAGCACTATACACTACTGATCTCACATAATACATAAATAAGATATCCAAAACTTTTTCTGAGAACATTGTTCATATGACGGTATGTATTGTTTATTGGGAGAGAGTGTAGGGGACTATCTGTTTTATACATTTTTATTGCCTGAAAGCTAAATAGTTCCCTGTACCATCAGATAACATACTTAACAATATACAGAAATATAGTAATAAATTTTTCTGCATATATTTGTCAACATATGTGTATTTGAGTCTATAAGAAAATATGAATGCCAACTGAGTAGCATAAATTAAGGAAGTGCAGAAATTGATTTACTACCATATCTAATTAATTATTGAAGAAAAGGAAATTTGGAGGGGAGATTATAAAAATTAGCTGAGTATCTACTTTGTGACAGTTGCAAAGTTATGCATATTTTGCCTACTACTTAATTTGATTTTTGCAAAATCCCTGAGTGGTAGATATGCTTATGTCCATTTCACAAGTAAGCAAAATAGCTAGGAAATATCATATACTTTCCAAAATATGATAAAAACTCATCTAAGATTTAAATCTGGGTCAGCCTGAACCCAGATCCCATGTTTTTTGTTTGTTTGTTTTTTTATGACATCATGTGATTTGCTTTTGTGGAATGATTAACCATCCAGCTATCTTGAGTCCTATGAATTTCTACATCTTTTGCTTTACAAGAAGAAGGAAAAGGAGGAGGAGGGAGAAAAGAAGGACAAGGAAGATAAGAGGATCAAGAGGATGAAGAGGAGAGATAAAGAGAAGGAGAGACAGGTATGTGTTTGTATTAGAATCCATATCATGTGCAACAAAGTAATGTGAATATCATCTTATTTTACATTAATAAGCAAGTAACATCAATTACATTTTGATTCAGATGTTTTTGAATTTTTGATTTAGGGTTGAAGATCATTGGTAAATTACACCAATTCATTCATTTAAAAATTTTCCCTATGGAGTAATGTTTATGGTGATATATAACTAAATGAATATAGATTATATTTGAGACATCAAAGGACACCAGTGTGTGCTGCATTAGTGGAGATTTTACTCATTGGAAAAAGATATAAGCCAACTCAGGCTTTCAGCAAACATTCGAAAAGACTGGCACAAAGATTTGGAGGCAACGGCTTAAAACAGGACTTAGAACCAAAACAGGTGTGCAGATATAGCCAGCGGTTGAATTTCTGGCAGTGAGAAACGAGGTAAGGATTTAGGTGCAGGAACTAGGTTGAAGGTCAATGAGTGAACCACAGCAAAAATGATAACTGAATCACTGGGTAGCAGGATTAAAGCTCCTTATATTCTCCCTCACAAAAGGAATGAAGAGATTTATAGAATGACGAAGACTTGGCAAACCTTGAGGGCTCAAAGTATGTTGGATAACTGATCCAAGATCAACAAACTGGGCTATTCCTTACAGAAGTGATTATATTCTCCATTTGCTTATGGCCCAAACCAATTGCAATGTTTATTTTGGGTTAACATAGATTATAGCATAAGACTCTATTATGGAAAACACAAAGTTTATATCACTGCAATCAATAATTTTTCTTTTACCTGACTTCTACAAAATTTGTGAATTTCTACACAATTTTGAACACCTTTCTCTAGATCTCTAATTTATTTTCTGGATATGTTGAACCCCTTGCCTAAATGCAACTGAGGCAAACTTTTTTTTCTTTTTTCTCAGATATACCAAAGAAGCAAATGCATTGTGAACTCTTCCCCTTTTTTACTGAGTTTCATTTTCTTTGTCTTTCTTTTTCTTTTTCTTTTTTTAAAGACCTTGTAGCAGTTTAATCATATGCCTTTGGAAGTTCTCCAGCACACTTGTAAAAGGAAATGACAAGCATCTAGAATAATTTATCCCTTTAGAAGAGAAAAAAGCTATTTCTTTAGTTCCATCAACTAAGCTTTGACTCCACAAATTTAGGCATTGTCAATAGAGAGAAATTTCATCATCTCCTCCTAACCTCTCTACCATAAACTGTATTTTCTCTTTTATACCTGATAGAAAATTATCTGAAAGACTTTATGTATATCAGTGATTATATATATATATATATTTTTTATACTGGGCCTTGAGAAGTTAAGGTAATTCTGGGAAACAATAGGTTTATTTATGCTTGAGGTTTACATGTGATTATAATTTCCCAGTGAAGGTTATAAGAAAGGCATTAACTGAAACAACTTTTTTTAAGAGATGCTTTTTTTGGTATGCTTGTATATTTTTGACAAATTCTTTTTTGTTTTTAGATATGTGGAGATTTGATACTCATCTTCTGGAGTAAATCAATGGATCATTTATTTTTGTATCTTTTCTAGATATTTAAAAATAATACTTATAATGGAATTACAATTATGTCCTACTGTGTGGTAGCCATCATTAAGGTGTTTTTCATACAACATCTAGTGTTTTTTAATCACAATAACCTCTGAAAAGGAGAGTAACCTCAGGGATATTAAATAATTGCCTAAATTACTATCACTGTTAAAGGACAACTTCTCTTCTTATCCTTCCTTGGAATGTAAAAGCACACTCCCTTAATCAGAAAGGAGCTCTAATTTTACAGCTTCTACATATGACTAGATATTTGTTATAGAATCAAACAACTGATTTTGAAGAGTTCTTTAACAATGTTACTGATATTATTATACATATTATAGATATTTATGGGGCACTTGTGGTATTTGGGTACATGAATACAATGTGTAATGATCAAATCAGGGTATTTAGGATATTTATCATTTCTTTGTGTTGGAAATATTTCAAATTTTTTCTTCTAGTTATTTTGAAATATACAATAAATTGTTAACTAAAGTCACCCTACTGCACCATCAAACACTAGAATTTACTCCATCTGTCTAACTGTATGTTTGTACCCATTAGCAACCTCTTCATACGCCCTCACACATCCTTCACAGCCTCCAGTAACTATCATTCTACTCTCCACCTCCATGAGATTCACTTTTTTTTTTTTTAGCTCTCACTTAAGGATAAGAATACGCAATATTTGTCTTTCTGTGCCTAGCTTCTTTCGCTTAACATAATGACTATAGTTCCATCCATGTTGTTGCAAATGACATTTCCTTCTTTTTTGTGAATGAATAGTATTCCATTGTGTATATATACCACCTTTCTTTATTCACTCATTTGCTAATGGACACATAGGTTGATTCATATTTTGGCCATTGTAAATAGTGTTACAATTACCATGGAGGTACAGTTATTCATTTGGTATACTGATTTCCTTTCTTTTGGATAAATATCCAGTAGTGGGGTTACCAGATTGTATAATGATTCTATTGTTAGTTTTTTGAGGAACCCCCATACTGTTTTCCGTAATGGCTATACAATTTACATTCCCAACAATTAACAGAGTGAAGAGACAAAATCTGTGGAATAGGAGAAAATATTTACAAACTATTCATCTAAGGGACCAATATTCCAAAGAGACAAGGAACTCAAATAACTCAGCAGCAAGAAAACCCCAATAATCCGATCAAAAAGTGGACAAATTATCTGAATAGACATTTATGAAAAAAGACATACAAATGGTCAACAGTTGTATGACTTTGAGGTCTTAATTGATTTTCTGCTGAATGTTTGTTTAGTGTCTCATGCTTGTCGTGGGGTATCATTTAGCTGACTTTACATCACTAGAGTTGTATCATTTTTGTTTCCTTCATTTGCAAAAATAATCTGTCAAATCCACAAATTCACTGAAAAATATTAATATTGGCCCAAACTGTCAAATAGGTTATTTAGAACAAGACAGATCTAACATGTCATTGTTTTACCTCTTGTTGCCCTTTTTGTTTTTCGTGTTTTGCTGTTTTCCTTGAACAGGTACTATGATATTGGGTCAGTTATGGCCACGTTAAAACCTTACAGAAAGATGGCTAAAAGAGTAGCTGGCATTTTATAAATGGGGTATGTGGTGGAGAAAGGTGAAGAGCTTTACTTAATATACTGGAAGAATAATCAGAAAGGGGAAACTGTATCTAGTTTCTTTGATTTTTAGTAAAGTTCATATGAAGAGAATTATCCTCAACTATTCTCTACAATGGAAAGCTTTGCTATAATGACAGTTCATTTAAGAATTGTCATGTGTGAAGTTAAAACAACTTTATGGGGAAGTATAGCAACTGCTCCTTCCAGGAAAAAATTTATGTTATTAGTTACAAAACATGTATCCAAATATCTTTCATATCATATTTGTTTATGGATGCTAATGGCATTTTGGAACAATGAAGGCATTCCATCTGGCAAATAGGTGAAAGTCAAATCTTAACACAAATATCTTCGTGTCAATATAATAGCAAAACATTCACTGGCTTGTAGGTTACCTTGTTATTTGTTATGACTTTCCGTCAGATTTTCATGGGCACATTTTCTTAAACAGAAAATGTTTTTCTTAAACAGAAAAAGTTTGAAGAAGTTTTCCTACAACCACATGGCAAGACTTTAAATGTTTTATTATCTATTCTCCTGTTTGTGTTGCCTATACACTGCACACTTTGATTGAAGTATTTTTATATGCAAAGAGAAGAAAACAATATATAAAATCAGTTGTGTCCAGATGAAAGAAGTGAACTTCAGCAATGGCAAAGAAATTTGGCTAACAGGAGGGCAAATAGTTACAGGTTGATTCTTTTGATTGGAGACCTTAATTTGAAGTCCAATATGAGCTAGATGGGCACTTTGCACAGAGCCACGCAGCTGCATCATTTCCTTTAGAGTTAGCTAGTAAGGACACTGGAGTTTTTCAGGTAAGATCTGGTGGCTTGAACATGCTGTAAACAAACTCTTCTGCAGGCCTCTGTAAAATATTATAAAATGTATAAAATGTATAAAAATTGTAAATGAGTCAATTTTTACATATAAGATTACCAGGGTAACTCTTAATCTACAAGGTGGTTTTAAAACTAGCTACCTGTATGGAAATAACTTATTATCCTTCTTCCCCAAAGCTAGCATTAAAATACCCTTCTCTATCTCTGAAGATTCATAGCTATATTCGAGTTTAGGAAATGGGATTAGGAGAAGCAAAGAAAGTTGGTGTAAGGAGCAGAAGATCTCACTTCTGACTCTGTCTCCAAGTTTGAGTCAAATTGTGTTCCCTTGCTCCATCTCAGTTTTCTCATTTATAATGTGTGGAATTAAACTAAATGAACTCAGAAGTGCTCTGAAGCTCTAGTGCTTTGCCACATGTTTTTCTTCACAAAACAAGATGGTGTACTCTTGCTTACATTTTTTCCTGTCATTATCCAGGGAGTTCAGGAATAAAAATGTCTTACTTGGTTATTTGTACTCATCTTCAAGCTCATCATTTATTGTGATCCCATGTTTCTCGGTGGCTGGTTGGTGTTCCATTTTCAATTGAAGAGATGCCTGCTGTGGTATCTCTTCTTTTTCCTTGTCATATTAATATTGGATGATGATGATAATGATAAGCATTGGAAGAAAAGAACAAATTTGTCTTTCAAGAAGAGCAGAGGGACATGCATGCTCAAATATGCACACAAGAGAACATGAGAATAAAAAAGAAAGAGAAAATGTATCCAGAAATGGTCTTAGAAAAGAAAAGCAGTTTAACCTAGTTTTGTCACTCATAAGTGTTGAGAATACTGAATGATTGTTTACTAACATTGGTTTCAACTTCCTTCTAGTATGCTGCTAAACTTACATGCCACAGACTCTCTTGCATGTATTATTCTGAATGGAATGTAAGTTTCACCTTTAAGTGCTCTTAAACGAAAGGAATCTGAAGTAAGGAGAAACAAGGCATGAGCTTCTGTTTTACATGCAGAAGTGGTGAGGTTTTAAACCCATCGACTCTAAAATTATTTCCTAATTGAGTAAGTGAGTTCCATGTCAGGGAAGAAACATGGGAAAACACTGTAACCCAGTTTTGGGACATTTCATATGGAATTCATCCCTTAAACTTCACCGATTGTCTGCTTCTCTGCTAACAATTCTGTAAGCCATTTACAATGCCACAGCAATGACTTTTAAATTAATTTCATTAGAGCTGATTCTAGTTTCTTCAATCAAGCCCTAACTTACCTTTGTACACTATGTAACTTCTGTAAGTCCGTGTTTATTCCTCTAGCAAATGTGAGAAAAATAAAAATATTTTATCAGATTGTTGTTTGTGTATTAGGTAAGAGAGTATATGAGAAATACTTAGCAAAATGATTGATATATATTAAACCTTCAATAAGACAGTATATGAGAAATACTTAGCAAAATGATTGATACATATTAAACCTTCAATAAATATTTGCTATTGTCATAATTATTACTCTCAGATAGAGAAAACAGCATTTATCTTATTTTTTCTACCCTAATTATGCCTTGATGCAAATTAGCATAAAACAATATTTTATTATGTCATGAATCTAATATTTAGGGATTCAGAAATGAACATTGGATTACATTTGTCTGCTACAAATATCTGGAGTTCCAGAGGATATTCAAGGCAGAATTGAGTCAATGTCAGGGCATTGTTATCATCTCAAGACTCATCTACTGACAAATCTGGTGCCTGGACTTAAAAATAACCATCTATTTTGTTAATCTTAGGAGATTAAGGCTAATCTAAAATGTTTTTTCTTACTTTAATATATATTTCTGTTTCAATCATAGAGACCATCTCATGAACATTTTTGAAATCAATATATGAGCCATAGCAGTAAAGAAACATTTTTTAGCAGAAATTAATTAGGAAGTATGAAAGTGAAAAATGAGAAAGTAGAAAAGATAAACAAGTTATAGCATAAATTAAGATCAAGGATAAAGGCAAATGCATAAATATCAAAGATATGGAGTTCAGAATTTTGCCAAAGGGATTGAAAAAAAGTATCATAAAAAGGCATCTGGCATCTGAAGATATGTCACACTACAGACGCATGTCATAAATGCAGAAAAATATTTTAAATTTTAAAATTAGATTTGACATTGGGATTTCTTCTGTTCTCAGTATGAGAAACAATTTGATGGGAATATTTAAACTATATTCAGCAGTATATATAAACTAAATTTACCAGAAGAGAGAAATAGAAGATTGGTTTTTTCTAGTTATTTAAAAAAACAATTTTCATAGGTTCATCAGATAGTTAGCCTTCCAAAGATAATTTACATAAATGAGTCAGATTTCTTCCTTGTTCCCAGATAAAGATAATATTTTAAACATGATAAAATATTGAGATTTTTTTCAGAGTTGTCACCCAAGTATACTTTTTTTTTCTTTTTTTGAAACCGTGTCTCACTCTGTCATCCAGACTGGAGTGCAGTGGCACTACCTCGGCTCACTGCAACCTCCACCTCCTGGGTTCAAGCGATTCTCCTGCCTCAGAGGTATACCTCCTCCTCAGAGGTAACCTCCCTCTGGGGAGGCTGAGGTGGGCCGATCACAAGGTCAGGAGATCAAGACGATCCTGGCTAACATGGTGAAACCCCATCTCTACTAAAAATACAAAAAATTAGCCAGGTGTTATGGCACGCCAGCCTGTTATCCAAGTATACTATTATACTAAGAGGCTGAAGTCTGTGAGTGGAATTTGTGCTATTGGTTGTTTGGATGGTGAGTGATATATTCCATTCTTTGTCCTACATCCTTGCTTGTCTCACAATTGTACTGCCATATGTCCATACTGCTTTCTCTATGTCTATATCATAGTCTTAAAACTGACTATCTTAGTGTGGGCTGCCATTAACAAAATAACATGTATTGGATGGCTTAAAGAATACATTTATTTTCTCATAGTTTTGGAGGAAAGGAAGTCGAAGTTCGAGGCTCCAGGTGACTCAGTTCATGCTGAGAGCCCTCTTCCTGGTTGGTAGGTGGCCAACTTCCTGTTAGGTCCTCACATGGTCTTTTCTCAGTAGGTGCAAGCCTCTTATGAGATCATTATTCCTGAGACCATTATTCCCGCATGAAAGCATTACCCTCATGAATTCATTTAATTTTAATTGACTCTCAAAGGTTTCGTCTTCAAATACCATCACAGTAGAGGTTAGGGCTTAATTCAACATATAAATTTTGTGTGGACATAGATATTCAGTCTATAACATTGTCTTATAATTTTAAAATTACCCAAATACCACATTTGGGTAACAGAGAGAGACCAAGAGACAGAAAGAAAGAGAGAGAGTGAAAAAAGAATAAACAGAAAATAAAACCATGGATTATGATCCTATGGGATTTCATGTTTCTCCAGCACTTCTTCCCCAAGATTGAAGCACTCATCACCACAGCTTCAGGAGTGATGGTAGCTGATAGATTTTAGCTAAGTCTTTTTCTGGTACTTGGACTGGGCTAAAGAGCTGTCTCAATCAAAGTTATAATTGGCAGATGCAGGGGGATAAAGCTTTTGTCCCATTTCTCCAATTTAGGATGACTTCAAAGAGCGATATCAGCCATATAAGCCTCATATCAACCTCATGTAATCAACTGAGGTCTTTGTTTCAACTTCATCACAGTCCAGTTAACACTCTTCCCCGTCCTGCTTCCTTTACCTCCCTAAACACATTGATCTCAAGAGCACTCCCTAATGAACTTTCTACTTGCAAATCTCTGAGTAAGACCCTGCTTCCTAAGAAACCTGGAATCAGAAATAGTTAAAGAAAGGCCTGAAAAGAGGAATTTCAAGCTGTGTCAACCACCAGCTCACCAGCAATCAGAGCCCTACCACTGGTGATAGTCCATAATGAAGCATAAGGAAATATTAAAATTTTTCATTATGAATAGCCCATAGCAGATTGCCATGCTGCAACTTTACAGCTTCAGCTGGAGGTTAACTGGGGTAATAGATCAAGTGGAAGAGAATGAACTGACAAGCAGAATATTTTCAGCATTTGATAAATATGAGGAAAATTGTAATAATGAGTATGGAACTGGGACATTTGACATATTGAGAGATAAAATGAAAAGCCAGGAATTCTTAATAACAAATAAAGGTAGAAGGCCTCCTAGACAGCATTAAAAAGACTCTAATTTCCTTCAAGCAGAAGATAGAAAAATCTTGGGATTTTATGGAGAAAGAAAATCTTAAGCTCATTACTTAATAGTAAAAGTAGCACAGTTCTTGAGATATTTTAATTCTCAATCCGGATCCCTGTCAGATGTGAAACCTGAGATATGGAACAATGACACCAACATCAGTGTAAGTTTTGGGGCTTGCAAAAGTTGCCCGATGTATCCCTCTTAAAGGTGTGAATACCCCATTTACCTGAAAACAATACCAAGGCTTGTGACTTACAAGACAACACATCTCTCCTTCAGATCCACTGCACATCCCCTCCTGGCCAGCAGACCAGTAGTTATGGTTAAGGCCACAAAAGCCACCACATGATTTGTCCTCTGGGAGTTACTAGAGGACACTCATTTACCAAAACTCTACTGATAAAGGAACTGACATCACGGAGAAGTTCAGTGGTGGCTGTCCTTTGTAAGATAGAGCTTGTGGTAAGAGATGTTACATAAATAGGATCTCTGGTTGCAATGGATGTTATAAAATACTAAAAATAACAAAATGAAGATGGTAGTATTTACCCAAAGAAACAAGGTAGATGCACTTATTGTAATGACTAGCAAGATCAAAGAGTCGACTGTGGACTAACTCACAGAGAGCTATAGAAACAGTTAATGGAGCAGACATCTATAGAGGCAGATTAGATGGGCAGTCAACACGAGTGTTGCTCAGTCTCTACATCCAAAAGAAATAATGCATGGGTAATCAAGAAGCTGAGTAAAGCCACTGCAGCAAAAAGACACAATTCCTTGCTCCGTTTCCAGATCTGATTTAGTTTCTAGAATGCGGAACCACTGACTGAAGAATAAGCAGGCTCCCTAGGAGGAATGTTCCTACAACATCACAGTAAGTGTACTGATAGGTTAATGATTCCTCAGTGTTCCCCCAAAGTTACATATGGCAATTTACTTGGGTAACTGTGTACCAGGTAAAGGCTAATAAGCAGACTTTTTTTTTTTTAATTGAGACGGACTCTTTCTCTTTTGCCAGGGTGGAGTGCAACAGCGTGATCTGGGCTCACTGCTTCCCAGGTTCAAGCGATTCTCCTGCCTCAGCCTCCAGAGTAGCTGAGATTATAGCCTGGTTAATTTTCATATTTTTAGTAGAGACGAGGTTTCACCAAGTTGGCCAGGCTGGTCTCGAACTCCTGGCCTCAGACGATCTGCCTGCCTCAGCCTCCCAAAGTGCTGGGATTACAGGCAAAAGCCACCTCGCCCAGCCATAAGCAAACATTTTTAGGACTTAGTAGAACAGAGCCAAGACATTTATAACCTGGGAGCTGTAACATCCCCATTAGTTCACTTCTTAAAATGGAGGCATAAGAGTACTGATTATCAATGTTCTCTTGTACTCAGTGGGTATAGTAGGTCAGTAATTCCAGCTGGGGGTCATGTCCTATCTCCATATGTATAACTGAATGGACTGACTTAGTAATTGGAAAAAAAAATACCCTCATATTTGTTGTTTGGTGCATATGGTAAGGAATATTAGAGTGGGGAAAGACAAGTGAAAAATACTGAAAATTTTTTCATCTCTTCAAGGTATGAATGAACTATATTAAATGATATTAAATAAAAATGATACCACTTCTAGAAGTAATGATAAAAATCATTGACAACATTTCAGACCTAAAGCATATGATGGTAGTGTTTTCTATCTTATTCCCATTTAGTTTACGAGTCTGGCCACAACAAAATTTAGTCAGAGCCTGGAAAATGAAAGTGAACTTCCATAAAGTCAGAGCTGCTATGGCTGGTGTGTTATCTTTGCTAAGGTAAGTCAACATGGCTTTAGGTATATATTTGGACATTGAGCTGGTGTATGTGTTCTTTTCCATACTTATCAGAAAAAGGAACAGAAAGATGGAAAATCAAGTACATTTATAATCTTGCCCCAGTACCATGTTAATTTTCTTGCCCTCTGTTATATTATCTAAGGGGACCAGAAACATCTATATTGGACTATCTTAATTGGAACAGTATATTGAATAAATCATATGATTAGAACAAGACAAGCACAAAATGATAAGTCTGTTGGAGGCTTTAGAAAGACACATATCCTCTAAATATACCTATATACTCTAGAGAGTAGGAGATAAAAATCTATGAAGATATAAGGGTTTGCAATCAGGGAAGATTTTAGGAGGTCAGTAGTCTGTGAAATGCTAAAGCACCCCCTCAAAATAAAGAATATATTGTTAAATTCCACACCTTCACCACATAAGAAGGAAGGGCAATCCTTGGTAAACTCATGCTAACGCATTAGCTAGATAACACAAGGGGTCTGCAAAAAGAAGCCTGCAGTACAAGTCGCCCTGCTTCTTGAGCCATATGTAATAGAAAACGAATTACTGCTAAACTACTATCCCACTCAGAAATGATATTGAAAAGACTAGTGCAGGAAAATTCTCTGAAGGACAAAGCTTTGAGTAGGGTACCTGGTCATTTACTTTTTGTGAAAATAAATGGATTGGCTAGTTGGTCAGGAGCTTTAAAAATGTTGGAAGATCAGGAAAACAAGGCATTTTAGCTTCTTAGGACTGCCATAATAAATATTACCACAAAATTGGTGACTTAGAACAATAGACATTTAATTTCTCACAGTTTGGGAGTCCAGAAGTGTGAAATCAAAGTGTTGGCAGAACCAAAATCCCCTGAAGCCTCTAGGGAGAATCTATCCTTTGCCTCTTCCAGCATCTGGTGGATGTTAGAATTCCTTAAATTGTAGTCACCTATTCCAATCTCTGCTTCTGTGGTCACATTGTGTCGTACTTGTCTTCTTCTGTCTTCTCTGTGTATCTCTTAGAAGGACACACGTTATTGGATTTAGGCCCCACCCAGATACTCTAAAATGATATCCTCATGTCAAGATATTTAGTTACATATGCAAAGACTTTTTTCTTCAAATGTAACTTTCACATGTTTTGGGGATTCAGATGTGGACAGGGTCAGTTCAATAGAAGGAGATATGGAGAAGAGGCATATAGACTGATCTATGAGAATGGATGCAAAATATGAAGCTATTTGTATTATACATATCAAGTTCACCTGTGTCATTTAGTCCATTACAGACACTAAATAGCCAATTAGACAGAATGTCTTTTATAGGTGGCATTTGTCAATCTCTATCATTAGCCAGCCCAGGGCCGGCATGGAGGGCACATGGAACGGAGTAGTCATGATAGCAGCAATGGAGGTTATGCATGAGCCCATGGCATGGGTTCCCACTCATCAATGCAGATCTAGTTATTGCCATTGCCAAATATCCAACATATATTCAAGTCAAGCCCCCAGTATAACACAATCTCTAGAGGAAACAAATAAGGTACTTGGTGATAAGTTGACTATATTAGATACCTTACATCCTGGAAGGGGCAGTAATTCTTTCTGACTATCAGCCATCTATATTCCTGGTGTGATTTTGCCCTTCTTGTATGCAGAACCATAACAAGCATCACTCTCCAATGTCATAAATTTTATTGGATCTGCTGACATGGGATACTACATAATTTTATGGAGACCAAGGAATCTACTATATAGCAAGAGATATTTGGGGTTGTCACAGGACTGTGGAATCCACTAGTTCTATCATATACTGTACTTCCCAGAGGCTGCTAAACTTTCAACATTGTGTTTAAGGCACAGTGGAAGCACGAGCTTGGAGACTGCTATGTGACACTGGGATACAGAGTTAGGCACAATTTTATGACAGCCTCCAAGATCCTTGTTTTGTGTTGTATAACTTGTGTAATCTGTTGGCCTGTGGATATGATGGCTTTTATTCCCATGAACATGTTACCTTACACTGAAAAAAGGAAAGTTGTATATGTAATTTAGTTTCCAAATGAATTGACTTTAAAATAGGGCGACTATCCAGGTGGGATCGACTATCTCCCACGCCCAGCAAATCTGAGTCTAGAGGTCAGAAACAGTCAGAGATTCAAAGCATGGGAAGGATTCAATGTGCCATTACTGGCTTTAAGATAGAGAGGTCCACATGGCAAGGAATATGGGTCAGCTTTAGGAGTTGAGAGTGGCTTCTAAATAGGGGCAACAAGGAAACAGAAACTCAGTTCTACAGTTCCAAGGAAACCAATTCTGCCAATAGCAAGAGTCAGCTTGAACCCGATCTTTTACCTGCAGCCTCTAGATGAGAACTTCTCCTGACCAACACGTGAATTTTAGCTTTGTGATACCCTGATCATAGAACACAGCCATATTGTGCCAATCTTCTAGTCTACAAAACCATGAGCTAACAAATAGATGATGGTTTAAGCTGCTGTGATTGTGGTAATTTATTATGTAGTAATATAAAACTAATACAGATTTCAGAACTTGCAAATAAGTGACTCCTTAACACATAGCTAAAATGAAGGAGTGGTTTTGGAATCAAGAAGTGAGTAAAAGTCGGAATATGAAAGAAAATTATAGAATGCCTTGAACACATTGTTAGGGGTAATATAGACATGGATGGCTACCTTGGAGGGCTAAGAAGGAAGTCAACAACATGTTATCACACAGAAGAAAGGAAGATTTTTCATATGTAGCCATTGAAAGCTTAGCAGAAGTTGTCCTAAGTTGTGGAAAGCAAAATGTATGGGCAATTAATTTGGATATAAAGGTGAGGGGACCCCTCCAGCCCCCACCAAGTAAAGTGTTTACGGGAAGCACTGGTTTATTCTTGCTGCTTAGAGCAAAATGCAAGAAAAGAAAAATAAAGGAAGAAGTTACAATCAAAGATCACGAGGTCAGGAGATTGAGACCATCCTGGCCAACATGATGAAACCCGTTCTCTACTAAAAATACAAAAAATAAGCTGACCGTGGTGGCGCATGCCTGTAATCCTAACTACTCAGGAGGCTGAGACAGGAGAATCGCTTGAATGAGGGAGTCGGAGGTTGCAGTGAGCCAAGATCGCGCCATTGCACTCCAGCCTGGCAGCAGAGTGAGACTTTGTCTCAAAAAAATAAAAATAAAAATAAAAAAAGTAACTTCGATAATTTTAGCCTATTCACATGACAAAAGGTGCTAAGATGAGAGCACTAAAGACAGGGTGGCATAGAGAAAAGGCAGAGAGTGTGGTGGTATAAACTCAGACCAAAACCTCAGAATACTCAAAAGGTCAGAAAATTCTGTCATACAACTGGCTCTTTCCATAGATTAAGAAAATGCTTAGAGGACTACTAGGATTAGATTCCATAGATTAAGGAAATGCTTAGAGGACTACTAGGAATCTTAAGGACTTTGTGCCTCAGTCAGATCAACGGGAGCCAGAAATAAAGGAGGGATTATCTCAAAAAGATTTGTGGGTATGGCTGTTGTCCAATGGAGTGAAACCAAGTACAATTCGTGCAAGATCACAGGTTCTTGGGAAATCCATATCAGCAAAAATACTGCCAGTTTGTACTGCAAGAGCCAGAGAGCGGCAACAAGCAGGCTGATAAAACTTCTTTGCTAGAAACATGTGCTACCTTTTACAAAAAGAAAGAATGGTTCTAAGGGTAGAAGAAATTGCCCAGAGGGTGGAGCTGAGAGCCCAGAGGGCCATAGAAAATTACTCCCAGATCTTGAAATATAATTTTTAAAAATCCGCTGTTTTCTCAACTTGATTTCAGGAATATTTTGACCAGTTATTCATTTGTGCTTCCCATTTCTCTTTTTGAACCAGAATGTCTTAAAAGTCTTACCTTATGCCTGCCCCACTATTGAATATTGGGACTTTGGGGAGCAGATAATTTGTCTCTTAGTTTCACAAGTACAAAATTGGAGGGAAATTTTGCTCCAGCAGCTGTAGTTAATGGATTACACCCAGGATCCTCTTCCAAAACTGATATAGATGATATGGATGATATTTGAGATGTTGAGCTGATGCTGACATCCTTGAAAACTTTAGGAAAGGGTGAATGTATTTTGCTTTTGGAAGGGACATGAATCCTTGGGGCCAGAGGGTGAATTATGGTAGGCTGAATTCTACAATAGCCCCAAAGAAATTCTGTCCCTTTAGTGTACAGATACTGCAAAATTCTTAGTTCTGTGAATATGATGAATTTTACACCTGTGGTTACATTACGTTGTTTTGACTCTGGAGTGGCTGATGGAAACTAGTTCTAGTTCTTAATTTCTTCTTCTGTTGTAGTACATCAGCTCTCTGATCCCACAGTCAGTCCAAATTGACTGGTTGCTATTGTAGTGATCTAGTTATTCTTCTGGTTTCTCTTGTCTATGACAATTGTGTATCCCAGGAAGCTGGTTATATTACAGTTGTGTTTGCTTCAATTCATGCAAAGATTCTACCTTCTTTCTTTGAGCCTTTTCATATAAGCCTAGAAAAGAAGCAAAAGGGTCTGAAATTAAAAGAGTGAATGATTCCTTTCTGACTGTAACATTCTTGTCTTCAGACAGTTTAAGGTATATGAAATATTGATAGTATGCCTCTAATTATATTTCACTTCAGTGTGGGTCTTGACAGGGGCAGAGCCCAGCTTTCTAGAGGTGAGAATGCAGATGTGACTCATAAGAAGAATCCATAGATTTTATTCAGAAGGCATTCCCTGACATTACTGTTGAAGATGGATTTTTTCTTGATTCTCATGTGCTATCTGCCAGAAATGATTTCAGCTTCTGCTCTTGTTCAGTTTATGCTTTTAGGTGCCTAACAGACCTTTAGAATACCTAAGTTGGTTTCATCTTCAGTGAAATTAGAATGTGTATTTTCCTGCTCCTTGAAAGAAAGTAAATTTTAAAAATAAGAATCAAACTTGATGTGTTACTCTCTCCATCTTCTTGCCTCAAAAGAGTATTTTGAGAAAGAGCAGCTAAAGCCAACTTCATTGAGCTAAGAATGGTTTACTACAGAATGCTGTGATAGGAAAAACATCCGTGGGAGACGTGGAGTGTGGATTACATTTAGGCAGGATATTTGTTGTTAACAGGGTTGTAAAGAACAGCCCTAAAAAAGAAATCATGAACACTGTTACACAATATACCCATGTAACAAACCTTCATGTGTACCCCCTGAATCTAAAATAAAATAAAATAAAAGAAGAAGAAGAGGAACAAGAAGAAGGAGAATGAGAAGGAAAAGAGGAAAACACCATGGGAAAAAGATTGTATGAAAGGTGATGATTAAAAGGACCTGAGTTATCTCTATTTGGATAAGTGTGTCCCTGTGAAACGAGATGGCACTTGCTCCAATCTCCTCTCTCAGTACCCATTGCTTTCCTTCATCACCATATCTAGCCACATGTGTCCTGAAGGATAGCAAGACCCCTCCTCCCTGAAAGGATGGATTCTCTAACAATCAGTGAACTAAGGGCAGCTCTAACTTGAGAAGAATATTCATTTGATAAAGTGTACATTGAATGAATAGGAACATTAACTCCTACCTCTTGCTTGGTTCAGAGCTTATGTTGCATGAGTACAAATTAACAATTACCTCTCTGATTTTTTCTTTGTCTAAAATACACACACACACACACACACAAACACACACACCCCAATACAGGGTCTCACAGTTTTAACAATGAGAAAACTTGCTGAGGATAAAAATTATATCACTTAAAATATCAAATTCTAGGTTAAAGTTCCTTCTTGTAGCTCTCTGTAAAGAGAAAGGATTGACACCCAGTATCTTCTTCCATAAGTAATCATTCAACTCATCACCACTTCTCAGAAGGCAGAAGAAGCCATAGTCAGATATTTTTTCTGAAGAATTTTTTATTTTCATAATATATTAATGTTAAATGTCTTTTTTGGGTCTTTATTTTGTATCAGACTATTTATGTCAATTACAAATTCCATTGAGAATATTTTTGTGTTATTCATGTACATGACTATACAAATATCAACAAGACCTTTGACAGGGTAAAAAGTACCATTAAAAGTTTTCTTTTAATGCCCAGTGAAATTCAGATGCATTACATTTACAGTGTTAGATGTCTAATCTGAAGGCCCAATAACCCTTTTAAATAAATAAAATGAAATTACAAAGAGAAGCAGTTTTAAAATTACACCAGAATATATTTTACTGCATTAAGAAAAGCACAGTTTAGCGTAGAAGCAAATGAAACCTACATACTTAAAAATTAGAAAAAAAAATTACTGCCCTTTTAATTACTTAAAGGACATTTCTCAAAAGAATAAAAATTTGGAATTTAGCAAAATAGATGGAAGAGAGAATGCTGAACAGAGTAGGAAGGCCATTTTAGCCAGTTTGAGAAGGCTTTGGCAATGATCATGAGATGAATATGCAAGAAAAGAATGGGATGGTGTGTATTTGGACAGGGAAATCACGGAGGAAGGAATAGAAAGCACCCACCACACAAAGACAGTAGCCTGTATTTTTGTGAAAGTTTGTGAACCAGAAGGTGAGACCTCTACCCTCGGGGCTCTTAAAATCTTTTTGAAACACAAGACCCCTATGTAGAAAACATAAATACGTAATTTCAAAGCTTAACACAGCATGTATAATTTGGAAAATTTTTGTGACTAACTTAATGTTCCATTAATTTTTTTCCTTTTGTACATCTCAGTACTTATATGCAGTTTATATTAATTTTAAATGGATAATATAAATTCTTGTGTACATTTATTCACTTCCTTAACTCAATGACAAGGGCCAGATAAGACAAGGAAATTCCTACGAAAACAAACACACACAAACTACACTGAAATTGAGACATGAAGATAACAGTAAATTTGAAATCAGAAGCATACACACAAAAGGCATGCACACAAACCAGTTTGATCATAACAAATGAATAAAAGGAGAAATAAAAATGGAAACATTTAGGGATGTAGACTGGGTGTACTCGAGTCAGCTGAAAGCATGTTTGCCAAATATCACTTTGTAGACATTCACACATACTATGACACCAAAAACAAATATGTTTATGATTCCTTTAAAGTTTGAAAACATTTGTTTCAAGTGTCCCAGTTTCTCCAGCACCCAATAACCTGAAGTTTGGTAAAATATAACTCAATGCTGCTAAAGTTTTTAGTGTTTAAATGAAGGTATCATCCACTGAAATAAATATAACTCCTACATAATTGTTAATTTCTTTAAAGAAGAGCTGATATGATAAAATCTGTTATAAGTGTCAGACGAGCCTAACCCTTAATGTGTTAAAATAAAAGACCTTTATAGAAAAAAAGGCAAATTGAAATGGCTGTGAAAATATGTCTATCTTTTAAAAGGAAACACCTTATAAAATACCACTCACTGTACAAACATTCTCATTTTATAAGGTCAATTATTACGGAAAGAGATTACAATAAATTAACCAATTTCAAGCAGGGACAATGTGTTTAAAATTATGTGGTTAGGGCCGGGCGCGGTGGCTTACGCCTGTAATCCCAGCACTTTGGGGGGCCGAGGCTGGCTGATCACAAGGTCAGGAGATCAGCACTATCTTGGCTAACACTGTGAAACCCCATCTCTATTAAAAATACAAAAAATTAGACGGGTGTGGTGGCAGGTGCCTGTAGTCCCAGCTACTCCGGAGGCAGAAGCAGGAGAATGGCGTGAACGCGGGAGGCGGAGCTTGGAGTGAGCCTGAGCTTGCAGTGAGCTGAGATCGCGCCACTGCACTCCAGCCTGGGTGACAGAGTGAAACTCCATCTCAAAAAAGAAAAAAAAAAAAGTGGTTAGCACTGGATTATATATTGAACAATAAACCAAAAAAAAAAAACCAAAAAACAAAAAACAAAAAACAGAGAGAGCTTTAAAAAACCTCTTGTTTAACAAAATAAATTATCATCATAACTGCAATGTTTCATAGAACCAGTGAGAACAGGTATTGATTTAAGGCAGGAGGAAGAGTCATAATTTTTCTGACAAAACTATGTGGATGTACAAAAGAACACCAATCACTATTTGACTCTGATAGCTAGAACATACTAGTTACTTTTGCCAAAAACTATATGTGAAGGTTTTGTCAATTTTACTAAGGCCTCTTTTAATATTTTGATATTTATATGTTATTTTTGAAGTTTTGTATCATTTTCTGTAGCTGTTGAGCTATGTACCCCAGGAAGGTATGTGTCCAAGTCCTAACCGCCCAGCCCACCACTGTCTGTGCCTGTGATTTTATTTAGAAATAGGATTTTTGCAGATGTAAAAAAGTTAAGATGAGGTCATACTACGTCAAAGTGGGCCCTAAATCCATTGACTTACGTCTTTACAAGAAATAAAGGGTAATCAAATAGGAAGAGAGGAAGCCAAATTATCTCTGTTTGCAGATGACATGATTGTATATTTAGAAAATTCCATCGTCTCAGCCCCAAAACTCCTTAAGCTGATAAACAACTTCAGCAAAGTCTCAGGATATAAAATTAATGTGCAAAAATCACAAGGATTCCTGTACACCAATAATAGACAAACAGAGAGCCAAATTATGAGTGAACTCCCATTCACAATTGCTACAAAGAGAATAAAATACCTAGGAATCCAACTTATAAGGAATGTGAAGGACCTCTTACAGAAGAATTACAAACCACTGCTGAAGGAAATAAGAGAGGACACAAACAAATGGCAGAACATTCCATGCTCATGGATATGAAAAATCAATATTGTGAAAATGGCCATACTGCCCAAGGTAATTTATAGATTCAATGCTATTCCCATCAAGCTACCATTGACTATCTTCACAGAATTAGAAAAAAATATTTTAGGCCAAATGCGTGGCTCACGCCTGTAATCTTAACACTTTGGGAGGCTGAGGCGGGTGGATCACGAAGTCAGGAGTTCAAGACCAGCCTGGCTAAGATGGTGAAATCCCGTCCCTAATAAAAATACAAGAATTGGCCAGGCGTGGTGGTAGGGACCTGTAATCCCAGCTACTTGGGAGGCTGAGGTAGAGAATTGCTTGAACCAGGGAGTCAGAGGTTGCAGTGAGCTGAGATCACGCCACTGCACTCCAGCCTGGGCAACACAGCAAGACTCAGTCAAAAAAAACCCACAAAAACACTAATTTAAATTTCATATGGAACCAAAAAAGAGCCCGTATAGCCAAGACAATCCTAAACAAAAGGAACAAAGCTGGAGTCATCATTTTACCTGACTTCAAACTACACTACAAGGCTACAGTAACCAAAACAGCTTCGTACTGGTACCAAAACTGATATATAGGCCAATGGAACAGAACAGAGACCTCAGAAATAACACCACACATCTACAACCATTGGATCTTTGACAAACCTGACAAAAATAAGCAATGGGGAAAGGATTGCCTATTTAATAAATGGTGTTGGGAAAACTGGCTAACCATATGCAGAAAACTGAAACTGGATCCCTTCCTTACACCTTACACAAAAATTAACTTAAGATGGATTAAAGATTTAAATATAAGACCTAAAACCATGCAAACCCTAGAAGAAAACCTAGACAATACCATTCAGGACACAGGCATGGGCAAAGACTTCATGACTAAAACACCAAAAGCAATGGCAACAAAAGCCAAAATAGGCAAATGGGATCTAATTAAACTAAAGAGCTTCTGCACAGCAAGAGACTATCACCAGATTAAACAATCGACCTACAGAATGGGAGAACATTTTTGCAATCTATCCATCTGACAATGGGTTAATATCCAGAATCCACAAGGAACTTAAACAAATTTACAAGAAAATAACAAGCAACCCCATCAAAAAGTGGGCAAAGGATATGAACAGACACTTTTCAAAAGAAGACATTTATGTGGCCAACAAACATGAAAAAAAGCTTATCATCCCTGGTCATTAGAGAAATGCAAATCAAAACCACCATGAGATACCATCTCATACCAGTTAGAATGGCAATCATTAAAAAGTAAAGAAACAACAGATGCTGGAGAAGATGTGCAGAAATAGGAACACTTTTACACTGTTGGTGGGAGTGTAAATTGGTTCAACCACTGTGGAAGACAGTGTGGTGATTCCTCAAGGATCTAGAACCAGAAATACCTTTGACCCAGCAATCCCATTACTGGTTGTTTACCCAAAGGATTATAAACATTCTATTATAAAGACACATGTACATGTATGTTTACTGCAGCACTGTTCACAATAGCAGACTTGGAACCAACCTAAGTGCCTATCAATGATAGACTGGATAAAGAAAATGTGGCACATATACCCCATGGAATACTATGCAGCCATGAAAAAGGATGCGTTCATGTCCTTTGCAGGGACATGGATGAAGCTGTAAACCATCATTCTCAACAAACTAACACAGGAACAGAAAACCAAACACTGCATCTTCTCACTCATAAGTGGAAGTTGAACAATAAGAACATATGGGCACAGGGAGGGGAACATCATACACTGGGGCTTGTCAGGGGCTGGTGAGCAAGGGGAGGGATAGCATTAGGAGTAATAAGTAATGTAGATTACAGGTTGATAGGTACAGCAAACCACCATGGGACATGTATACCTATGCAACAAACCTGCATGTTCTGCACATGTATTCCAGAACTTTAGTATAATTTTTTTTAAAAAAAGAATATTTAGATACATAAAAGATACATAAGGTATCTTTCCTGAATTTTGGATAAAGTAGGTACCTAAAGGTACACGTACTATACATGAAGCATTTTTTTTATGTAACTTGGATACATAGATACATAAAGAAAATAATGCTATGTGAAGACAGAGACAGATTCGAGTGATGAGTCTACAATCAAAAAATGACAAAGATTTTCAGAAACCACCAGAAACTAGAAGAGAGGCATGGAACAAGATTTTTCCTGAGTCTCTAGAAGGTATCAATAGTGCTAACACATTAATTTTGGGCTTCTACCCTTCAGAACTGTGAAGGAATAAGTTTTTGATGCTGTAAGCCATTCAGTGTGTGGTAGGTACTTTGTTATGTCAGCACTGGGAAATGAATACATCATCCTCATCAATTATCTCTCCTCCAGTTCTTAACTCATCTATCTCTTTCAAATCTTTATCTGTCAGTCTCTTCATCAGTAATTTAGTTCCACATTTTTTGTTCCTAAGGACTTTATAGAATTGCTATTTTTGTGTGATTTAAATTTCGAGATCGATTTACTTGCAATTATGAGATATATAAAGCAGATACACCATAACACAGTGGGAAGGATTAGAATGGAATGCTAAGGTGGAAAAGAGTTTAAAGAGGGATAACATATATACAAGGTCAGTTAACTGTTACATTTTTCTTTGTGATGACTTGTTTCCCTAGACATTGCCATGATTGTAGAATTCGAAGAATGAATAATCAGGTAATAACGACCAACTGTTCTTTATTTAACTTGACTTTTGAAAGAAAAAGGAAGATTACTTGGAAAAAATAACTTTAATACAGACTTGAGAGAGACTTCATATTTGATGAAAGTAGAAGACTCATAGAAAGTTCTAGATACTAAATTTGAAGTTTGAAGTGAAATGAGAGGGGAGTTATAAAAAAAGAATGCACTATTGGATTATCAGTTTATTAAAATATAAAAATTTTATAGAGAGTATATGAAAAGACATTGATTGAAATATTTTCAGGCAGTCGATTCTTTGAAGATGAGAGAAATTTTTAAGTAATTTAAATAGAAATACTTCAGAAATGAAATAGATATAATAAAAAGCTATAAAATGAGATAAATTATGAAAATTAGGCATTAGAAGAGAAAGACAAGTCTCCTCAGTACCGTGTAAAATAAGAATGCCAATAATATCTATGTTTGTAGTTTCCTTATAATGGAAATTTCTGAAGTGCTGTCTTGAAAATGAATAGATCCTGATTGAAAATGAAAGAAAATAATTTTAATAGACTGATAAGAATAGTAGAGTTGTGCAATTGAGAATTCTTAAATAATTTAGATGTATCTATTTATATGTTTTTTTTTTCCACAAAGGTTTTCAATAAGAAATCAGTGACTATATGAACTGCTTCCTTATTTAGGGGAAAAATATATATATTTAGAAATCAGTCTGTCAACCAAGCAAGAGACATGGTTGAGTAACCTACAGATGAAGAGCATTGTACTTAATATGGTATGTAAGGATGGAAAAATAAATTAGTATAAACTTGAGAGATATTAAAAAATATTTACAGAGTATTTGAATTGTGATCATTAGAAGATCATACTCCTAATTATTTTATATGATCATATTGCTTAGCTGTTTGAAATTATACTTTGATTTACTATAACCTAAAGGATAAACTTTAGAATCATAAACATGATATATGTTAGACCCTTGAAATTTGCTACAACTTTTCCCACTGCTTCCTGGGCCTCCACTTTTCCTCTTTCTTATCTCATCCACACATAGGCCTTTGATGCTATCATATAAAATTGTTATTTTTTTCCTAAACTGCTTATGTCCATAGCAAACATTTTTCCCTTCCTCTTTGTCCTTCTGAGTAAACTTTCCTGCATTTTAACACTTTGCTCAAGTGTCACCTCCTTTATGAGGTCTTCCATTATTTCATTATCTAGTAATTATGTTTATATTTATCAGATAAATATCTGATAAACAGTATTTCTTGAGAAAATACCTACAAAACATATGAGTGACTTCAATTTAAATTAATCACAACAAAACCTTATGGAAACTCTATGCAGTTCATAATTTCTTACCATGATTTTCCTAGTTTATTCATAATGCTGCACACCAAATTCCATTTTTACTTCTCTATTTTATCAAAAGCCTTCTTATTTGCTGTACAAAAGTATTGAAATATCTGCACACATACTCCCTGTCAGCTAATGGCCTTGTTTTATATTGCATTTTTTAAAAAGATGCTATCAGATGGGATGTCCTTGCCTTCTTTCTCTTAAACCTCACAAGTTTTCTGAATCTGAGCCCATACTCCCTTCTCCTTCATTGTTACTATACAGAACATAGCTAACACAGGCTCTTGCATTCTGGATCACATTCTTTCTTAATTTCTCATAAATTTTATTCTGGAAATTACACATTGAATCATCCGAATTATCAATTTTTCCTTTTCTAGTGACATATTATAACCAGCTACAACCGTCTTCTTTAAAACTGACACACACACACGAATAAATCATCCCTCGACCTTCACTTCTTTGTCCAGGCACACCTCTCTGTTTGCTCATCTTTACAATAAAATTTTTGAAAGAATAAAATCTTGACAGTCACACCTATCTCAGATGAGCTTCTGTTACCTAACTCATCCAAATTTGATCTTATCAACTTTACCAATGACTTCAATTTGATAAACACAAATACTACATCTCTGTGTTCACCTATCATGTGTTCTTAGTATTATTCAACACAATGAATATTTTCTGAAAAATTATCTCTTCTTGTCTTGTATGTCACCATTCTTTTTGTTTTATTCCTACCTGTCTTAGTCCATCTGGGTTGCTATAACAAAGCATTACAAACTGGATAGCTTATATATAACATAAATTTATTTCTTACAGATCTGGAGGTTGGCAAGTCCAACATCGAGGAGCAAGCAGATTCAATGTCTGGTGATGGTCTGCTTTCTTCATAAATGTATGTCTTCTCACTGTAACCTTATGGAAGAAAGGGCTATCCATTTCTCTGGCATCTTTTGTATAAGGGGATTATTCCCATTCATTAGTTTGGAGCCCTAATGACCTAATCAACTACCAAAGGCCCCATATTCTAATACCATCACCTTGGGGGTTAAGTTTTAAGACAATATTGGGGGGAACACATTCAGATCATAGCACTAGCTCCAGAGGTAATGATTTGTATTCTCTTCCCTTGGTTCCTCTTATGCTTGCAGAACTATAAATATTGAAGTACTATCAAATGTTGGAACTGGACCCTATTTTCTTTTTTGTTATGCTCTTGTCTTTTGTGATATAATTTCAGGTGTGGTTTTAAAAACCCACTTACAACTGACTTCCATCTGTTTACCTCCTGTATTGAACTTTCTTCTAAGCTCCAACTGCTTTCTTGATATTTTTCACTTGTAGAACAACATGCCAAATGCAGAATTCATAATTAATTCTCTTACTGTGTCACACAAACTTTCTCTGCTTCTGTATTATACATTTCAAAACATATCCTGTGAGACAGGTATTTTCTGTAATCTGGGAAGCATCCATAAAGTCAATCTCTCAAAAATATATTCTGAAGCTATCCATTTCCATCTGTTTTCATTGCTGCTTCCCTAACTTAAGCCACCATTCTTATCCTCTAGACTCCTGTCAAAGAAGCTAGTGGGTCTACTTGATTCCACTTTTCACTAGTGCATTGCATTATCTACATGGAGTTCAGAGAGAATTAGATCAATTCACTCTTTTGCTCATAATACTGCCAAGGCTTATCTTACTAGCTATTATCAAATCCAGTCTCATTGACAATATTCATATTGACCTCTTGTAATCTGACACACACCTGGATCTCTGAATTTATCTCATGTTTTACCTCTGACTTCTTTCTCTCATTGATATGGATTAGAATGCTCTGTCTGGTCCTCGCAGTAGCAAGTTTGCTACAGCATTAAAACCTTTATATTTAGTTATTCTTTGGGCCATAATAATACACCTTCAGATTTTCATATGGTTAACTTTTTTCATCATTCAATAGTTTAGCTATTAGCTCCATAAAGAAGCCATTCTTGGCCATCCAATCATAAGTATCCTCCTACTACTCTACACCAGTTGTTCTCAATTAAAATTTCTATTTTATTCTTACACTTGACAATAGCCAAAGCCCAAGAAATGATCTATTTAATTTTTTATGGTATTTCATGAGGGCTGATATGATCACTTTTAATGTGCACTTTGATGCTCTTTGACAAACCATAAGGCCCATTAGAATAAGAGCCTGTGCCTCATCTCTGCTTAATTTTCAGCATCCGTAATGGTTTCTGACCCATAACACATAATAAATATTTGTTGAATGAATAAATTTTGTTTTATAACAGAGTTCAGCACATTTATCTACTTTCATTTAATACACTATAAGTTGTTTGAGAATAAGGACCATGGGTACGTTACCTGGATTTCCAGGTAATTATAAGATAAGAATCTCATAATAAAACAGTAACTAAAAACCTGTGAATACTTGGAAAATGGCGGTCATGGTGGTATACATTTTGCTAATCTCTGAATCCACCGATTAAAAAAAAGGCCAACTGCATATAACAAAATAAATAAAACAAAACAAAACACAGATAGCATATATAACATAATTGAATAACAGCTTAAGTGATGACAATTTACTAGTTGTGACATGACATCCATGATATGAGAATGTATGCAGGAATAAATAGATGGAAGCAGTAGCACATCTGATAGGTCAGAGAAGAGGAGAATCCCAAAGAGTCAACATATTTTCACTTTAAGGTCCTCTGGACCAATTTGAAAACAACAGCTGTAGTTGGATTTCGCTGCTCTAACAGCACAGAGATCCTGGGTATAGGTCCTAGAGCAGTTTGAGTCACAGAATCTCATGAAACCAGCCAGACATAGCTCCTTTCCAGGGCAGAGTCTGAAACTTGGGAGTAGAATCACAATGAAATAGAATAGAGAGATAAGAGAGATGAAGGAAAGATAGAGATCTAGATAAACAGGGGAGAGAAGAACAGAGCCTGGAAATCTCAGAAAGGAAGTTGCTGTGTTTTTAAACACATTCCCACAATAATGGAACAGGAAATTAAATGAAGTTAGAAAATCTATCTTGAACTATGTCTGCCTTTAACATTTTAGGTAAAATAATGTTGCCTTAAAGGCTCCAATCTCATAAAATGGTATTATTAAAAAAAAAAAAAACAGAGAATAAGGGGCAGAATAACACTGCTACAGTTAATGATAGCATGCAAGAAAGATACACCCACAAAACAGATCAAAACTGTTACCTATTATTTCTGGATGAGGTAAAATAAGAAAATGGTAATACTAAAAAACATACTTTACAAATTTATAAAAACTCACAAGTGAAGTAAGATATATCAGGTATAAATTAAAAATAATAGAAAAATAAGTTGCAGGTAAATTTGAAATCAGAAGAAACACAAAAGCAAATAACATAGGTAAGACCTTAAACGAAATAAGTAAAGAGAAGGGAATTAACTTTTTAAAGTAGAATTTAAAAATAAATTTTTTAAATATGAAAAATAATGAAAGTAGTCAAAAAACAACATATGGATTATAATACTTCCTAAAGAAATATAAAACAAGATAATGTAATAAATACTAAAAAAGCATTGTTCCAAACACTTTTGGAAAACTAAAAATAGCAAACCAGCAATTGACAGAGCACACTTCAGCCTAAGAATATCAACACAGAATAACCAACATTCAAACATATATACTTGCAAAACTTCTGGACTTTAAACAAAAGAAAAATGCTTTGGTAATCTAAGCCAAAAAAAGAAAATACCTTAAAAGGGAAGGAAAACTGGATAATCATCAGACACTTTGACAGTAACATTTTATGCTAGAAGAAATTAGAGAAACTATGAGCCAAAGATTTTATACCCACACACACACACACCTGACAATCAAGTATTAAAGACAAATTGCTATCAACATCTAAGAACTCAGGGATTATGACTCCCATAACAGTTTCTAAGAAATCGACTAAGAACAAGCTGCATAAAACCAAAGTAACTAGAGAAATATTAGTTTACACTTCTAGGTATAAAGGTGGAGACTCAATAAATGAGACTTTATTGGAAAAGTGAAACTGTATGAAAGTTAAAAGAGAAATAGTATCCTTTTTAGTGGCTCTATGTTCACACAATGTAAAGTACAATTATTAAAATATGGGGAAAGAATGGGAAGAGCCTAGAAAAACTGACTTCCTTAAGTAATCATACTGATGTGGATAATAATTTTTTGTGTTTAATGTGTGATAAACAAAATATCTTATTATTTCCTATGTTTTGGAAAATCAGGATTAGCTTTGTAGAAGAAATCATACAGATTTAGCATAGCATAAATAATAATCCTCTAGCCCTGAATTTAAATTGGTAATATAATTTCATGAAGTACTCTTTCCATATATATATGTAAATATATATGTATGTGTGTATATACACACACTTTAATATATTCTTTTACACACACATACATATATATAAATATAGTCTTCTAAATGAATTTAGAATTTTATATATATATAGATAGATAGATATAGATATATATACACTTAATTTGCTGACTAGACAAACTTCTAAGATAGTGCCCAGTGATCTCTGCCTCCTGGTATTCATGTCCTGGTGTAACTCCTAATCCTTATTGTCATCCTCCTTTTAATGAATAAGATGGCAAAACTGAGGGATGTCACTTCTGTGATTATAAGACAAAATATTATATCCTCCATCTTGCTAAGAGACTCTTTTATGGCTTTCTCAGCATGCATGCTTTGATGAAACAAGCTATTCTGTTCAAGAGGCCTACGTGGCAAATAATTTAGTTTAGTTTAAACTAGGACCCTCAATCCATCCCATAAAGAATTGCTTTCTGTTGACAACCATGTGGAAGTGAAAATGATTCTCCACAGTTGAGACTTTTGATGAGACCTCAGCCAACATCTTGACAGCAGCATGGCAAGAGATCCACTAAGGACATGGTAAATGTCATTAATGTCTAACACCTGCTAGATACTCAGTAAAGATTTGTGAAGTAAGTGAATATGTGTATTTTATACTTTAAGTTCTGGGATACATGTGCTGAATGTACAGGTTTGTTACATAGGTATACATGTGCCATGGTGGTTTGCTGCACCCATCAACCTGAAAAAAGATCCCGTATAGCCAAGACCATGCTAAGCAAAAAGAGCAAAGCTGGAGGCATTATGCTACCTGACTTCAAGGCTACAGTAACCAAAACAGCATGGTACTGGTACCAAAACAGATATATAGACCAATGGAACAAAACAGAGGCATCAGAAATAACACCACACATCTACAGCCATCTGATCTTTGACAAACCTGACAAAAGTAAGTGAATATATTAAAGTGTATGTTGAGAATACACACAAAATGAAGACTTATTTACTTGAAATTTATCTAAGATTATGTTTAACAGGGTTGTAAGTTCCTAATAACAAGGTTTAAAATATCTAGTTCTTTAAGAATTAACCATCCTCTGTCAATTGTGAAATACTTTTTTTTGTATTAAAAATAAAACAAAAAAAACTATTCTCATTGTATTGATAAAATAATTGCCCAAGGAATAGGGTTGTCTGGTGAGAGCTTAATTATGCCATTGTGAATTCCTTTCAGATTTGTGGGGCATGTAATGACTCTCGCTATGTAGCCAATTGTAATTATAAGGCACTTAAATACAAAAATTCAAGGTGGGCTGATTGATTGCTCATCAATAATCTGAAAAGTGGTCAGAGGCTAAGAAGTAAAATTAAATGATAAGTGTTAAGAGGTGACCACTTCCGAAAGGGGGCACAATCCAACTCTTAACAATCCCAATGGATTTAGTCTTCCATATGAACTTAAAATGTGAGATATTGAGACATTATGACCTCCTAGTACTTTAATACAGTAGTTGTTCCTCATTAGCAGGGCTAGAAATATAATTCTGTCAGATCATTATTAAACTGAATCCTAGTTTTTCTTTTCCTACTCAGACTGATTAACAATTTGAGAAACACATTTCCACTAACACTGAGAGGTATTTGAAGAAAGTGGTATTAAAATATATGATTTATTAAAGAGAAGTATTAAAGGTTTCATGATGAAAAGGTTTATGATACCTTTACTAAGGAAAAGAAGCACACGTTTTTTTCTTTTAACCCAAGTTAATTTTTACTGTTTAGGAATAGTATCATCATATTTCACAGAATCTAAAGTGCTACTATTAGTAATTTTAAGAGATTTCTAAGGAAATAATGCTGCCATTTATAATTATAAAACATGAACAATTGTAAAATGCTTCTGATTTCAGAGATAATAAATATAGGAAAATGTGAATTATAAAATATGGTACAAGTTATTAAGTCACCAGATCGTAGATATAAAGTTGGATGTTTCAGATGGCACACAAAGGAAGGTCTTGCTTTTCTATGTTTGATGCCTATTATTGTTCTATTATCTTTCAGGCACAATGCAAAAAATCACTCATTCTCCCTGCTTTAGTAAGTACTGCTTACTGCTTCAGTAACATGCTGAGTATGACATTCTTTTTTAATAAAAAATGCCTGTCTTTACAATTTCAGATGAAATACTAGGTCCTAAGGATATGATTTGATGGTAAATGAGGGAGAAAGCCATTATCACCTTACACATGCCTTACACTGACTATTATTTTCACAGAACTGTGCGCAACTGTATTCTGTCTTCGTAAGGGAAATAAATGCTCATGAGATCCAAGTCCCTGTCTTTTGAATGAGGAAGATGAGCCAACCTTTACATCTCAAATATGACCCTATAAAAAGTGTAAGATAGAGAATCCAAGCATTCATAAAATTTGAGTGATTCTTGACGGCAGAACATTGACATGAGTGAAATTTTTTTATTACAAAACCCCGATTTAAGGACAGCCTTGGGCAAATGAGTTTATAATGAAGTATACATAATGTTATATAGGTATTGGTATGAGGGACAGGTTTTAATTAAGAAAAGTTCCAGGAGGTCTGTCCCTTAAAGCTTCCAGAGTTTGAACCCTGTATTAATTTTCTGGGCTGCCATAACAAAGTTATACAGATTGGGTAACTTAAACAAAGGAAATTAATTTTCTCATGATTCTGGAAGCCAGAAGTTCAAGATCAAGGTGTCAGGGGTGTTGGTTTCTTCTGAGGGCCTATCATTTTGACTTGTAGATTAATATCTTCTCATTTTTTTTTTCAACATATGAATTTAAGGGAGTGGGAGGACAAAATCCAGCCCATAACAGACCCAAAGGAATTTAGTCTTCTAAATGAATTTAGAAGTATGGAGCTCACAGCTAGTAAATCCATCACCCTGGGTCTTGCCTCTGATGTAAGTTCAAGTGATTGAAATATCTGCCTCTTATGTTTGATACAATTTCAGAGAACTGCAGTGGGGTTGAATTGTCTGGAGGCAAATCTAGAAATTCTGTTACCCTTTATAGTGATAAACTAACAACACATGGAGACATAGGATATATTATGCCCACCCTAATGTTCAGACTCTGGCTGCTAAATTTATGACACCTAGATATTTGGTGGTAGCAATGTAGAAGCAGTTGTAAAATTATATCAATTCGATGTTACATAAAGATATGGATTGTTATTCTCCACTGAATGTTCAATTCAGATGAAAGGAGTTGCCTAGCTGTTTAACTTCAAAAGGACAGTTGCTTGATAAATTCATAGATAAGAAAGTGAGGAAGATCTAAGTAAGTGAATGATAAGGTAAACAATATGGAGCTCGGAAAATAGCTCCTTAAATGTATATTTAAAATTTTTCTTTTGGAATTTGAATTCCTAAACAATGCTGCAATGTTTACTTTAAAAAAGAAAAAGGCACTTAGTAAACGAGCTAGTGTTCCTGGAAAAGAGCAAAATGCGGGTTATTATTAATCAGCTTCATGGCAGTTTATGCAAATTTAAGTTCTAAACATGAATACTTAGTAAAAATTTCAAATTTGCTAGACTTGCTTTACCACTCTTAGAGACAATGTTGATAACAAATACCTTCTTTGAAATACAAAACTCCCTTTCTGTTATTCCTTGATATATATTCAGACAGTACAGATCTGCCATATTTATCCTACACCATTTACATTTTCACTACTCCAGAAAATTATGAGTTCTTAGAAAATAGATCTATCCTTCCTCATTTTTTCTCTAAATCTTAATTTACCTTTCTTTTGGTATCACCTATAAAAGCCTACACCCGTGTTTATGATTTTAGTTCTGATTAGATAAAAGTCTAATAACTAAGCAATAATTGGCTCTTGTCTTTTTAAAACCTAACTCTAGTTTTGCTTCAACATCAGCTTTTCCTACTTCAGAGGCTTTCATTATTTATAGCTGAAAATCATACAATTACCCTGTTTCTCTGAAGAAAATATGTAAGATAATATACAGCCCTTGGGGAGATTTAATTAAAAGGAAATTTTAAGATACTTTCCAGCTTAGTAAAATATAACATCCCAAGGACAATTGAGTTTTAAATATAAAATCACAACCTTAGCTACAATCAAGGAATGTCATAACCAGAGAAGATTAATAGAAAGATTTGCTCGCTTAATGAGAAAACTGAGGTCTAGAGAAATTAATGGCTTATCCAATTATACCAGAAGTTAATGCAAATATGTAATTTAAATGGAGCTATTCTGAATCCCAGATCACTAATAATATTTTGGTACAATAATTAATCCATTGTGTTTTTACATGTTTACAGTTTACAAAGGGATTTGTATGCATACCGTATACATTGCCTTATTTCATCTTCAAAATGACCTCTGCAACATGTAGGGAAAATATTTTAACCATTGAATTTCACTTACACATAAAATAATTGAACCTAGGGACATGAATTGGTTTGAAGAAGATTACAGAATTACAAAAAATACGTATTCTAGGTCAGTCTTATGCCATCTTGCTATAGAGCTTTGAATATTCCCACTACCAGCAGTTCAATGTCTAAAGTAATTTGCTGACCAAGTACCTGATGTGCCTCCTTCAAACCAAGTGCATTTGTTATTGTTTATAACTTCATAATAGTTCTCCAGACCTGCCATGCTGATTCAGCTGGAGACACTATCATTGTAGTACAGATATGGTATAGGACATCCTCACAGTCCCCAGGGAGTAGACAACCTTAAATTCTGAGTCACTGAGTTTTGATTCAAACTGAATTTAAGATACTGATTTTTTCTCTTCTTTCCTACTAATAAGACAGTAAGGGGGTAAGATTTGTTTTGTATTTTAATATTTTATTTTATTTTTTCTCTAGTCAAACCAATAAAGTTAAATGGAAACAGAATTCAGTTTTTCCATAAAAATTTAACTCAGAGTGAAAGTTAAAATTATATTTTCTTGTCATTGTCTGTTCTCAAGGAAAACTACCCAGTCAATAAGCATTTATTGACTGAGTGTGGCAGTCTTTGTCTACAATGGTTTGTCCTCATTTTACTGTGCTTGTAGAAATAAAATTGTAGGGTACTTGACTCACAAAGATAAGAATTTTTAGAAAACAGCTCACTGTGCAATTAATTTGCTGACAATGATAGGGAGAGATAATAGAATTGAATTGGGAGTCAGAAGTTCTTTGGGCTAGCCCTAACTTTACCATGAGCTTTCCGTGAACACATAGATCTGTTCCTTGGGACTCCTTCAGCATCCTGACTTCTTAAATTTTTGAATAAAATATTCTTGGAAATCCTTTCTGTTTCTAAAACATAGATATTTATATTTTCCTGGTTGGCCTTGGTGTTTGGTGCTTGATCCTGATGTCTCTTTTTCTTTTACTTTCTTTTTGGATTCTTTTATCAGTTAATCAACTGTATTCTTCAAAAAAAAAAAAAAGAAAAAAAAACCATGAAGAATCATGTCTTAATTTGAATATCTTCTAGCTATCCATTGATAAAACAGCTTCAATATGGCAATGTGTGGCACTTTTGCATGTATGTGGCTCCTGAGTGAGACTATACAGAATAAGGAGGAAAAGAAACTTTCAAGTTCAGTAATGCCTGCTGTTTCCTTCACTTTAAGAAACCTCTGCATATATATTTGTATTAATTATGTTTTATTTAATATTGGAATCATTTATCAAGGTATATTTCTAGTCTATTGCCTTCTGTTCAAAGAAGCAGTGTTCACCAAGTCTGTAGGTATCAGGCTTGAGGGTAGAGAGGATTGATTTGCATATGACAGGGTGAACTGAAGGTGGAAAGCACACACCTCCACATATATATGCATTCCATCTGCATTAAATCTAAGTTACTTGTTAATTCATTTGGGTATTAAGGCTTACTCTCTAATTTGTGTTGGGTGTGAAACTAAATGTAGGGTCATAGTTAATATGCTGGGTACATGCATTCTGGGAATAAGAGAAAAAGCACAAGCTTTGACTTGATCTGTGATTTATCTTGACTTACAATCTTTCTAATTCTAAATTTCTCCAACTAATAAAAGATGATGGATAGTGTTTTTTAACTTATAAGGTTATTATTTCTTAACATCTGAGGTTTTTGTAAATATTAAGTGTGATCATTTGTATACATCTAGATCCTGTAGTCCCGGATTTAAAGGGTATTGAAATCCATTTCTCAATTACTAACGACATACATAGACATACACAAATACATACACATAAATGAACACACACACACATTTACACAAACATACCTGAACACAACTGAATACCACATACTTGACACCCTTTTGCCTAAAGTGTTACATAATGCAATCCAAATTTTAAAAGCATAAGGACATCTATTAAACATAAAGTCCGTAAAAGAAAATAATATTTTAAAGAATATCTCATGCTTACAATGGAAACTGTTGAGTCAAAGTTCCTTGTTCTCTAAAGCATTACACTGTCCATCTCTTTGTGACTAGATCCAGATGTAACAGAAAGCATGGGCTTTGATGGTCAAACACATGTTGGATACAATTCTGGTCCCTTATACACCGTGCAACTTCAGATAAGTAATTTAAACTCTCTAAGCCTCGGATTTACTATTGTTGGTATGGAAATAATATTCTTCTCATACATGAAGAGTTAAAGAATGAATGAAATAACATAATGTCCCAACATGGCACATTCACATAATATCCCATCTTTTCTCTGTGCAGGTCTTTACCATAAACAGAACAAAATGTGCAGCCAAAAAATCTGCACTTCCCTTGATTCCTCAATATTAATATTTCCCTGAGTCTGTGGTACTCCTGATCCATGCTTATAATTGTGCTCTGCTCAAAGTTAACACAAGCAAGCAGCTGAAAAGTAATTTGAAAATAAACTACTTCCATTCTGTCTTGCCCCGAATGTTATACAATTACCAAGATTTCAAAGAGCAGCAGATGTTAGCCCTTCTGTCCATTCCTGTCCTTCTTGTTCACTTCTCAAACACTATACTATTCCAGTGATCCAGAGATGCTCTAAATTCCACCCTGATTGATGCTGAAAATGTTATTTTCTAATCTCAGTCTTTTGTAACACTTCTGCCTTTTCATGCTCCACTTGCCCATTAGATTCTTTCACTTCTTCCACCAATTCTTCCACATTTTAAGGGAGATAGAGTAGATCCTCATAAACACCATTTCTTGTAGTTTACTATTTGCTACATCCCAGACTGTGTATTTTACATACATTGTATTACTTAATACTCAGGAAAAGCAGTGATTCTTAGTGATATATGAGATGGCCAGCCATTATATTGTTATCAAATTATAGGGTCTTTTGAGATTGACATCTGACTGCTATGACAAAGATAAATTATTTCAATATTGCTGAATAACAAGATAAACATAATCAAAGAAAGCACACCTGTGATTCATCTCACAATTAGTGACTGTATGACACGCTGAAGTTAAACAAATTCACATTGATCTAAAGATGTTTTTACCAGCACTCAGCAATGCTAGCAATCTAATATAGCTTAAGATTTAATAAAAGGTAGACTCTATTAATCAAAGTGTTTATAAAGGCTATTGTTTCTTTGCCTTCTTTTATGATTTAGAATATTAGGGCCTTAAGGTTTTTCAGAGGAATTAACTACATTAGTTTAAAGATGAATCAGTACCCATTGATAAAATAATCTTTAAAAAGAATAATATATAATATTTAAAAGCTTATTCTAAGATAATAAATTACATTCTAATTTTTTTCAAATAAGCCGTTAATATCAGATGCAATTAAGAAGGGTTGGTGAATTTCAAACAATATACTCTAAATATTAGAGGCCATCTTAAGTTTCTCCTCTTATATTTGATATTTTACTATGAACACGGAAAAATCAAAGTTCTTTCATTTTCAGGTGTTTTGAAACAAAATGGAACAATGTTACAAAAGGATCAAGTCTTAAGGTATTGTTGGGAGATTGTGTTTATTTGTTTATTTATTCCTTCACTGATAAACATAATAAACAACTAACTTGTGTATGAGATAGTGTTTTGGAGATATTTTGGAAATCTAACTTTTCTCCTCTGGATCCTTGAGATGATCAGATAGTTTGATTAAACAATTATGTGATGATCTCATACTTCCATGAATAGTATTTTCGAGATTCAAATTTATATTCACAATTTGGTGTGAAATCACAATGTTTTGTTTGCTGTTTTTGCTTGTCTGGGTTTGTTTTGAAGGTGTCCCGTACCCATTGTCTGTGTTCCCTTTCACTTTAGGTAACCATTAGTTTCTCTTTAGTTTGGAAGATTTTTCTTCTGTTTTCTCTTAATGGATAATATTTATGATTTGTGTGTCCATACTTAGTCATTAAGAATAGGTGGTTTTGAAGAAAACATGCTTTTTTTTTCTTTTACATTTACTGGTTTATTATAAAGGATAATACAAAGGACATGCTGTTCTTATCTCTGACTTTCCTAATGCCAAGCTGGTTCTACTTTCCTACTGACTTCTATTTTGGAAAGAATAAGAAACACTGTTTTCAGAAGATCAGTGCTTTCAGACAGACTGAAACTTTCACATCGTGGAGAGGCACCAATGGAGTTTCCCAATTTCTTAATATAAATTATATAGGAGGAATAATTTTAAGAGATCTATTATAAAACATGGGGACCATAGTTAATGATAATATATTGTATACTTATGATCACTAATAGAGTAGATAAGTGTTCTCACCACACAAAAATAACTGTGAGGTAACGCATATGTTAAATGACTTGATTTAGCCATTCCACAATGTGTATATATTTCAAAAAATCATGTTATACACAAGATTATATGCAATTTTTCTTTGTCAATTACAAAAGTATTTAGTTAAAAATAAAAATTTAATAATTTTTTCCACTCGAGGCCTTCCTTTAACTTCCGAAACTTTTTTCCTTGTAGGAAGTGTTTTTTTTTCTAGAGCATTTCTGATATGGAGGATTAATATTTCATGAAATAATTATAAATGCCTGACTTGCAGCAGCTTTTAACAAGGAAAGGACACACAATGATGGAATATTAACGTATAAGCACCACTCATATTAAAGTTCTTGTCAGAAAAATTTGGGTTTGGAGTGAAAATATGTGTTTCCTTTTCTAGTTTATACAGCACTTTTATTATGGTGCTTTTATTTATTAAAGTACCTTGATGTAAAAGACTTAGGCAATCTTTCTATTTGTTTTATTGCTACTCTGTCAGGGAGAGAAAAATTATAATCAACTTTTTTCAAAGTAGAGAAGTGAAAATTGCAAATAAACTTCTAATGTGGGTCAAAATTCAAGAACTTTGGATTTTTATGATATCAATGACATAGTAGTTAAAACCTCAGATACACCTGTATTAAATTCTTTTTTTTGTTGTTGTTGTTTTTTTTGTTTTTTGTTTTGTTTTGTTTTGTTTTTTGAGACGGAGTCTCGCTTTGTCGCTGAGGCTGGAGTGCAGTGGCGCGATCTCTGCTTACTGCAACCTCCACCTCTTGGGTTCATGCCATTCTCCTGCCTCAGCCTCCTGAGTAGCCGGGACTACAGGCGTGTGCCACCACGCCCAGCTAATTTTTTTTGTATTTTTAGAGATGGGGTTTCACTATTGCTTTGTGATCATGTGCAAGATACTTAACTGTAATTCTCCTGCCTCTCATTTGAAAATAGAGATAATAACAGTACAATTGTCCCAGGATTGTGGTAAAGATTAAAGAAAATATGGCACAAGTATCGGGAATTGGTATCTATTATTATTATTATTATTATTATTAATTCAGGTCTAAATCTTCATTACATAATAAAATAATTGCTGTTTCTACCTTCACACAAATTCTTAAATCTCTGCCTTCCCTCTGATATTTTTTCCATTGCATGAAAACTGTTTCATTCCAAGGCAATACTAACTTCCTATTTGCTGAATAAATGGACATTTTTCAGACCTTATCTTCCACTCGCTGTAACTTTTGGCACTGTTTACCAGTGCTCTCTTCTTGCAACTGTGTAAAATTTTGCCTTCTCAGTTGATTGGAGGATACAGAGGAACTCTAGAGTATGAGCTTCCTCTCTTTACATCTTGTCTCACTGCTAAAGACCTCACTATTGTTTTAAGTATATGTCCTGTGCTCTGTGCCCTATATATGTGGGCTTTATTACCTATGTCCTTCTCTCTAGGCTATGTGGGCTGACTTTTCCACTATGGGTTTCCCAAGAGTAAAGGTATCAAGTTCATATACTTGTTACCTAAAATAGATGAAATGAGATTAAATGGCAAAACCTGACACATTATTTAAGTGAAAAACTATGCTTGTAACAATAGGGATGTGATTATATGTCTAGCTGTAGTTCCATAGACCATCTATGCTCCCTTAGTAAATTATCATATGTCACTGGCCTAAAGAAATAAGTAGAAAAGGCCAGGCGCAGTGGCTCATGCCTGTAATCCCAGCACTTTGGGAGACCGAGGCGGGCAGATCACCTGAGGTCGGGAGTTCGAGACCAGCCTGACCAACATGGAGAAACCCAGTCTCTACTAAAAATACAAAAATCAGCCAGGTGTGGTGATGCATACCTGTAATCCCAGCTACTCAGGAGGCTGAGGCAGGAGAATCGCTTGAACTCAGGAGGTGGAGGTTGCAGTGAGCCGAGATGGCACCATTGCACTCCAGCCTCGGCAACAAGAGTGAAAATCCAACACACACACACACACACACACACAAAAGGTATCATAGCTGGAGTTTCATAATTGAGGTAAAAATACTTAAAATAGTCTGTGACTTGCTTGCTGTAAGTCAGATATAATTGTCTTTCCAGTAGAAAACAGATGATTAAAAGTCAGAAAAGTTAAGGCATGAAGCAGCAGAAAAAACCTAGATAATGTCACTGCTATTGTAATACAAATAGGCAAGGTACTTGCAAAAGAAAAGTAAATATGTCAACCATGCATGGAAATGTGGTTCTCTAATTTTAATCCTCATAAAACTCATCTGAGATGTTTGTTTGTTTAAAATGCAAACTCTTATTCTCTATGTATTTGGGGTAATATCTTTTTTGAGATTGAGTCTTGCTCTGTCACCCAGGCTGGAGTGCAGTGGTGCAATCTCGGCTCACTGCAAGCTCCACCTCCCGGGTTCATGCCATTCTCCTGCCTCAGCCTCCCAAGTAGCTGTGACTACAGGTGCCCACCACCATGCCCAGCTAATTTTTTTGTATTTTTAGTAGAGACGGGGTTTCACTGTGTTAGCCAGGATGGTCTCGATCTCCTGACCTCATGATCTGCCCGCCTCGGCCTCCCAAAGTGCTGGGATTACAGGCATGAGCCACCGGAGGACATCTTATATACACTCTCAAAGAAATCCTCCTTTGTTGACTGCTGTTGCTCTTTTGCTAAGACTCTGGAGGGAATCTAACATGTCTATTGCAAGCCTACTCTGTGCCCAGGCATCAAGGGCTACAACTGTATTCTGCTATTTCTCCTCTTAGAAAATGCCACTCTACCAGAATATTTTTTCCGGTAAAAGCCAAGTATCGACACCTCTGAGCTTTTAAAACAATATCACCCTGCCTTTGGTTCTTACTAGAATGGGGCTTAGTATCACAATGCTCTGAAAAACAAAATGGGAAAGAAATGCATTATTGCCCTTATCAATTCTTTTCCTCTTCATGTATCACCCATATACTTGTAAGAAACTTTATCCTTCCATGCACCTTTCCTCACCACATATATCACGAAGTAAATACATGTCCTAGATACTGACTGCATATATACAGCCCTATCTGAGGCTAAATGGGGAATCTAGCCCTATTTGAACACAAGGTCTTTGTGCTGACATCTTTCCTTCTTCTCTATCTCCATCTGGTCCATTCTTCCCTCAAATAGAGCTTAAGGCAAATCTCATTATATCTCTCTTTGTCTCCAGATCCTTCAATGACTACCTGTGGTTTTCAGGATAAAATCTAATTTAACATAACCAGTATTCTGTTAATCTTTTGGCCTTAGTTCTCACTAATTACCTCCATATCTCATGTCTCCCACTTAGACATATGTCTCATAGTCTATGTCACTGAAGGAATTGGTGTGAACAACACTTTTTCTCCATTTACTGATTATTAGCCTTTTAACCAAATAATATTGTAAAATCAATGTTGTCTCATTCTTTTGTATTTTCCTGTTCTCTGGAGTAGGACTTTAAATATAGTTGCTAAAGTAAGGCAGAAAGACAAGAAGGAAGGAATGAAGAAGGAAGGAAGGAAGGAAGGAAGGAAGGAAGGAAGGAAGGAAAGAAGGAAGGAAGGAAGGAGAAGGGAAGGGAAGGGATAATATATTTCCTCTAGAAACTAATGCAAGATACAAGGGTTTGTTTAATGGTCTTATATATTAATACTTCATTTACCTAATGTGTTTGTACTAAAATAACAAAAACAAATATGTAGAGAATTATAAGCTATTTCTTCTTGGCTATAATTGCTCAGTGCTACCATTTTCACTTCATTCCTCTGAGGCTCATACTACTAATATGGTCAACAACCCATGCTGCTTATTCAGGAATCCATACAATCCCTTTAATAATTCATATTTCTGGACAGCAAAGGAGGTCAGAGAGGTAAAGAAATACTCCCCAACTGAGGAAGGTAATATTGTTTACAGGAGAAAACCGAGGAAAATATCTGTAAGTTAGGGATTTTTTAAAAATTGGTTTTCTTGGTTTTGCTGTTCTGAAATAATCCTTGAACACACATCAGAAGCTTCTGGCAGGCCATGAAGCAACAGCCCGTTTCCTTTGATTTCCCGGAGTCGCAATGAATATCAATGGAAGATAATGCATTTCACTTCTAATGCTTTTCACAGTTTATCATCAGACATCTAGTAGTTAGGAAGTAAAGAAAGAAGTTGGGCATGACTGGTATTTATCCATACATAGTTTTTCAGCCGAGGTCAACATTTCACACACTGTTCTCTGAAGCTGGGGCTAGGGCGGGCAAACAACATTATACAGACTTTTTATTTTATTTTATTTTATTTTATTTTATTTTATTTTATTTTTTGTCAGCTAGCTTTTTGTTAGGTTCTAAGAATAGAGGGCTTTAGTGGGACAGTGGGTGGCAAGAGGAGAGAAGAGACCCGTTTCCTGCTTCCTTGCTGTCCCTAGCATCATTACCCAAGTGTCTCTTTGTCACAATACCATTAGTTGGACTAGACTTCAGCTTCTTTTACCACTTCTAGCACCAACCCCATCATACTCGCTCACAGAGAATTGTGGAAACTGTATAACAATGCCTTATCCTTGTGGCCTGGGTCCACCTTACCTGACTTTTCCAAGCTTCTGGTAACTCAGTGCCTTCCATTTATTTTTCTGGCTACAGTGTATTAGGTGCTTTCTACAGTTACTGCCTTTAGATACCTCGGTGTTTGTTTTTTGATCCTTCACCACCACTCCTTTCCCCAGAAAATAGTTAACTAATATAGTTAACTAATATTTCGATAGATTGAATCCACTCTCTTGAAATATATATTGGCGGTTCTGTTTTTCTGTGTCTCTTCTTATACATCAGGACTCTGGATTCTCTTTTGAGTCTTCTGTTAATTTAGAGGTCTATACTATATTTCTATAGTATGCTTCCTATATCTCTACTTCCTGCCTTCAAACTTAGAGCCACATGTCTTGACTGCATTAAAGAAACCTCCTCTCATTTTCATGTTTCTCATTTCTAGTCAGCCTCATTTCCTGCCATGCCATAATACAACCTTATATGACAATTATTCTTTGGTCTGGTTGTTCGTTGTGTCTGAACACTTATTCCCATCAATATGCCTTTGCATATACTGTTTCCCAATATTTTCTTCCTACATATTCAAAATACCTCAGAGTTCTGCCCCAGCCCCTCTAACATTAAGTAGCAGCCTCTAACTTTCACAACTTAAAATAGTCAGTGTCTTCTGTAAGCTATTACCAGTATAGCTTACTCAGCAAGGGATATAGATTACCTTACCTTAAAATAATGATGATTTCCTGTTTATCATCAATGTCTTCTGAAGTTAAAGGTCACACAAGGACAGAGATCATATTCTCAATTCCTCTTCTACTGTCCATTGCACATATTAAACAGTCAATTTCACAGAGATGCATTGTAATTAAATTCAGATTGTCTAGTTTCTTTCAGCAACCTCACAAGTGATCATAGTTCATCCTTTTTTCCTCAGAGTAAATGGTTCTGAGTGTGGTGTTTCCAGTACACCCATACTTACCTTACAATATAAGGAGAAGGATTTTTTTAACAGTGATAAAATGTTTTAAATTTAGCCCATATAAAACTTTTTGGCAGTTTTACTACTGCTTTAATTATTTAAAGGCCTTTTTTGAAATCTCAGACTTGACATGTGCTTGAGTAATTAAAATTCCCGTACCTTTTCATGGTGTGTCAATAGTTCCATGACTGGCATATCCTAATCTTATTTTCTTGCTCCACTAAAAACGAGGTCTGTTTGCTAGTAGAAAACAAGTGGAGAAAATTATCTGTTGTTTGCTTTAATTCTAATCTTCATGACTGATGATCCTCCCTAGTGGCTCTCTCTACATTTTCTGTCTGCATCAGGGTTCTAGTTAGGTGAAGTATACGAAAAACTGACATTTAAAAATAAAACTGCTGGAACACGTTATTCTGGAGGTGCATAATAAGGAAAACAGTCAGTTCAAAAACAAAGTTTGCCATCTATCTTTAACGTAAATAAAAGATGTTATTCTAACTTGTGCTTATGTGGTACCCTTTTTGAGCAAGTAGAAAATATTTTAAAAAGAAAAAAGTGAGAATATCCTATGTTGCTTTTTCTTTAAAAATAAGGTGAAGGGCTCTTAAAAGTTAAACTTTTTATTTTTCAGTGTCAATGATAATGAAGGCTGCGCAGGAGAAAGGCGTGAATCCGGGAGGCGGAGCTTGCAGTGAGCTGAGATGGCGTCACTGCACTCCTGCCTGGGCGGCAGAGCGAGACTCCGTCTCAAAAAAAGAAAAAAAAAAAGGTAATGGCATATGAGATTTGACATAGGCCTTCACTTTCTAATATGTGACTAAAATAAAAAGGAAACATCTGTCTGTCCCAAAATTCTATTAGTAGACTCAGTGATTGGCTGGTATAGGATATAAATTGAGGCGGCAAAGAAAACTTATCCGGTCAGTTCTCCACACATTCTAATGAACTCCTGTCTCTGCTGGTTCAGTTGTGGAAACTGAAACGAATGTTTGCAGAAAAATCGTAAACATTTAGGAGATAGTAATATTCAGTTAGGGCTTTCACCTCTTACTTTGGTCCTTCCATTAGTGACTTTTTCTCTACCTCCTGCAGCTCCTGGTGACTCTGAAAACTTTGTCCTTTCACCATCTTTAGACAGAGGCACATCATGACTCTAACCTCAGCCCTATCATCAGATAAGCTGAAGAAACAATTCGCCCAGCAAGAGCTGGGAGGAGCTCCACTGCAGAGCTCCTGTCTGACCCATCAGTTAAAGGCTAGTACTTCCTGGGCACTGCTGCCTGTATTGTTTTCCTCCTTAAATTTATTTTCATTCCAAATTCCCATGATATCATGATTTTCCTACCTTAGATCCTGCCCCTCGTTTCAGACTGGAATTTCACTTTCCCTTTACCACTTGAGCTTGCTTTGAAGGTCTGCTTTCAATTCTCTTGCCCTAATAACAGGAATCTGAAATATCAAGAATAATTGCTACCAGGACTCCCTGTAACTACCTTCAACCTGTTGATTGAATACAGCAAGATCACCTACTGGGCTGGTAACTGTGACAAAGATTCATGTACTCCTTGGTGATCTGGTACTAGTTTATCACTGTGGACAATGAGACTATCTGAGTCCTCTTTTCTTCCTGCTGATCAGTCGGTTATTTCCAAAAATGTATCATCAAAGTTCATTTATCCATCTCTAAGATTTACTTGCTTTTCAGTTGTTATTGTAATATTTACGATCCGTGTGTGTGTGTGTGTGTGTGTGTGTGTGTGTGTGGTGCGTGCATGTGTTTCAATAAAACTTTTGGCTTTTCTTCGGCCTCTGGGTTTCTAGCAGGAATAGAGAATAGCTGGTTAAATCCAGTTATGCTTTCTATCTTTGAATATTATAAAATGAGACTGTAGTAGGGGGTTGGAGCAAAAAGCCAAATGCCTCCTGCAGACAGGTTTCTGCATGTTTCTGATACAAAACCTTTGAAGATTTTGTCTGAATTATATTTATTTATTTATTTATTTATTTATTTTTGAGACAGAGTTTCACTCTTGTTGCCCAGACTGGAGTGCAATGGCGCAATCTCGGCTCACCACAACCACCCCCCCGCCAGGTTCAAGTAATTCTCCTGCCTCAGCCTCCGAGTAGCTGGGATTACAGGCATGCACCACTACACCAAGCTAATTTTGTATTTTTAGTAGAGATGGGGTTTCTCCATGTTGAGGCTGGTCTCGAACTCCTGACCTCAGGTGATCTGCCCACCTCGGCCTCCCAAAGTGCTGGGATTACTAGTGTGAGCCACTGCGCCCGGCTTTGTCTGAATTTTAGTTACCTGTTCTGTTAGGCATGAACTTTGGCTACATTACTCACTTACATCTGACTGATGCAGGGGTTTTCTATCAGAAATTGGCATTTTACGCTTCTTACAAGCTAAGAAATTAGATAATTACAGCTTCATGGATGCTGATAGATGACAACAGACTGTAGGATCAGAGAGAAAAGATTTTATCACTTAAAGCACAGCAAGCATGCCATCAAGTCCTGCAGAGTAATGCAGAGGGGGCATTCTGGAAACTATGCATGCAGTGAGTTTGCATTGCAAAAAACTATGAACTTGAAGTATCACTGCTTCCATAGGAACCTGCTCTTTGTATGTATGAAGATATCTCATCCCTTAAGGATGCTCACTGCAAGTACAACCATCAGAAATGGCTGAGAAAAGAATTATCTGTGTCTTGCATTCTTGTTATGCCCAGCAAAAATGGGTATGAATATTCAATATTCATGCCAGATTAACTCTCCCAATATTCTTTAACTTCAAATTCCATAAGAATCTCTTGGAGAATTTGTTTAAAATCCACATTTCTGAATACCACATGGAAAGATTTTTTTCCACAGTTCTGAGATATTGTTCAAGAAACTGTACATTTCACATAATCAACACGTGATTCTGAAACAGATTATTCTCCTAGCACAGTATTTTATTGTTCCCAAATTGTGTATGCACAGGCATGCCAGTTGTGAAACAAAAAGAAAAGAGTAAAAAGAAAGAAACAAACAAAAACCTAAACATACCACACATTCCATAGTCAAGGATTAACATGTTCATGGCTCTCTATTACCCTGGCATATATGACCAATTCTGACCACAGAAGAGATATTATACTAGATTACTATCTTTGGCAAGATATTCATGTTTGTGGCTCTCTGTAAAGTGTTTTAGCAAAGACATGAACAAAGAAGAGGTGTAAGAGAGAAATGAATGACTCTGAGTCAAATGGAGTTGGAATATTCCCTCCTGAGAATCAGAGGATTATTAGAATAACAGTTTAGAAAGAAAGTAAGACAAAGAGCCTACATACTTGAGATCTGCTTTTGAGCTTATTCTTCTATAAACAATGTAACTTTAAGAAAATCACAGACTCTGTTAATTCATTTGTAAAATAGGGATCCTACCTGCCTTGACTGGGAGATGCTGTGACTCAGATGAGAAAATGAGTATACAGTATCTTGTCAGCTGGAAAGTGATATGTGGATGCCAGCAATGGTGATAATTTTACTCTAGGTAGTTTCTGCCCTTTAAGAAAAATGCAGCCTACTCTATAAAACAAATACAGGACTTTGGAATACGTCTTTTCAGGGTAACATATTATCTGATTAGCCTGAATATCTTTCAAATAGAAAAAATTTTGATTACACTAGTCCAGCTCTATTAAGGGATCTGTTGTTAGAAAGTCTTTTATTTTTATTTTTTATATTTTAAGTGCAATGGCATCATCTCAGCTCACTGCAACCACCACCTTTCAGGTTCAAGTGATTCTCCTACCTCAGCCTCCCAAGTAGCTGTGATTACAGGTGCCTGCCACCACAACCGGCTAGTTTTTGTATTTTTAGTAGAGATGGAGTTTTGCCATGTTGGCCAGGCTAGGCTTGAACTCCTGACCTCAGGTGATCTGCCCACCTCGGCCTCCCAAAGTGCTGGGATTACAGGCGTGAGACACTGTGCCTGAACTAGAAAGTCTCCTTTTATAATATTTTTCTATTGAGAATTGCTACTAATTAGCAATTTCTACATCACTGCCTTTTAGTACTTAGCAAAATTAAAAAGCAAAGAGCTACTCACCCAGAAGGCCTCAATGTTGTTTCTATACAATTATTTTTCTTTAACTCTTGCTCTTAGAGCCCTTTAGTGAAAATGTTCTAGTATAGAATAAAATGGCAGCATTGATAGACAAGTTGTTCTTTGTTTAATAGTTTCAGGCCACAGCCTAGGAGCTCAGGAAGTTTGTTCTCACAGTTTCTTCCTGACTGTGACTTCCCACCACATAATAGCTCTGCTCCAGGCATGATGTCTAGTGAGCACAAGTGGTCAGGTTTGAGCACTATCTACTATAAGAGAACTGATTTTAACTAAATTGTCCACATAGAGCAGGGGATCTGTGTTAGTCTGTTTGTGTTGCTGTAAAGGAATACCAGAGACTGAGTAATTTATGAAGAAAAGAGGTTTATTTGGCTCACAGTTTTCAGGCTATATGGGAAGCATAGTGCTGGTGTCTGCTTTTGGTGAAGGCCTCAGGGAGCTTTTGCTCATGGTGGAAGGCAAAGAGGGAGTTGGCATGTCACATGGCAAGAGGGAGAGACAGAGAGACTAAGAGAGAGGCAGGAGGTTCTAGACTCTTTTAAACAATGAGATCCTATGTGAACTCTTGAAGTGAGAATCACTTATTAACATGAGAACAGCACCAAGCCATTTAAGAGGGACCTGCCCTCATGACCCCAATACCTTCCACTAGACAAACCTCCAACTTTGGAGGTCATATTTTAAGATGAGATTTGGAGAGGACAAATATTTAAACTACATCATTCTACTCCTGGCCCCCTAAATCTATGTCCTTCTTATATTATAAAGTAAAATTAGCCCTTTTCAATAGTTTCCAAAAGTCATAAGTTGTTTTACCATTAACTTAATTAAAAGTCCAAAGTCTGGTCTTATTTGAGGCTTAAGACACATTTTGTTTCTGTTTGTTGGCTTTTGTTTTGTTTTAACCTATGAACCTGTTAAATTTAAAATAACTTACTTCTAAGATACAATGGTGGTACAGGTGTTGGGTAAACATTTCTATCTTAAAAGGGATAAACTGGCTAAAAGAGCAGGCAATATGCCTCACGCAAGTCTGAAACCCATCAGGGCAGGCAAGAAAATAATATTCTTTGACTCTTTTCCTCGTAACGTGAGCACACTGGTGCAAGCGGTGGGATCCCAAGGTCTTGAGCCGCTTTGGTCCTGTGGCTTTGCAGGATGAAGAGCCCATGGCTGCTTTCACAGGTTGGAGTTGAGTGCCTGTAGCTTTTCCAGGCTCAATGTATGAGCTGGGGATGGCTCTATCTTTCTTGGGTCTAGAGGGTGGTAGCCCCATTCCCACAGTTCCACAAGGTAGGGCCCTGATGGGAACTCTGTATGGGGGTTCAAACCCTTTATTTCCCTTCAGCACTGCCCTAGTAGGGTGTCTCTGTGTGGGTTTTACCCTTGTGGCAGACTTCTGCCTAGGCACCCAAGCTTGCCAGTACTTTCTTTGAAATCTAGAGGGAAGTTGCCATGACTCTTTTACTCTCATATATTGCACGCCTTCAGAATTAACATGATATGTAAGCTGCCAAAGCCTACAGCTTGTGCTCCAGTTTCCAATACATTTTTTATTTCCACCTGAGAATTTGTCAGCCATGCCTTCACTAACTATATTTTTGTTAGTACTTTGGTCCCAACCATTTAACAACTTCTCTAAGAAGTTCCAAACTTTTTCTTGTCTTTTTGTATTTCTTGTTGAGCCCTCTAAAATTTTTAAATCTCTCTTACCCAGTTCTAAAGCTGCTTCCACATTTTCATGTATTTTTATAGCAACACCCCACTCTCTGAACCGATTTTCTGTGTCAGTCTGTTTGAGTTGCTATAAAGGAATACCTGAGAGTGTGAGTATATAAAGAAAAAAAAATAATAAAGAAAATAGGTTTGTTTGGCTCATGGTTTTTCAGGCTGGACATGAAGCATGGTGCCAGCATCTGCTTTCAGTGAAGGCTTGGAAGCTTTTACTCATGACAAAAGTCTAAGGGGAAGTCAGCATATCACATGTCTAGAGAGAGAACAAAAGTGAGAGAGAGGAGATGCCAGGCCCTTTTAAATAACTAGATCTCACATGAATCCATGCGCTGAGAACTCACTCATTAACATGAAGTCAGCACAAAACCATTTATGAGGAATCTGCCCTTGTAACACAAACACCTTCCATTAGGCCCACCTTCACATCTGCTGGTCACATTTTAACATGAGATTTGGAGAGGACAAACATTTAAACTATGTTATGCTCTGAGTGCCAATTCTGTACAGCTGAATGGTCACTATCATAATGAACTGTGCCAGGGATTCTGAATTTATTAATAAGAATGGTTTACCTGCCTGGAGTTTTCTTTTAATGTTGATGCAAATCAAACTAGGGAAAAAGTACTTGTTTTTATTTATTAATTATTATTATTGTTTTTTTAGAGATGGAGTCTTGTTTTGGTCCCCAGGCTGGTCTCAAACTTCTGGCTTCAAGCAATCATCTCAGTCCTCTCACTCCTCCCAAAACCTGGGATTACAGGTGTGAGCCACATCATCCAGCCAGAGAAAGCATTTTTGCAATGACATAATCAAGTACAAAAAAAATTGTAAATATTTGTAATCTGAACATTTCTTATTTCTTCCCTTTTAAATGCTGATAAAAGTTTGTGTTATTTGTACTACGATTCAACATAGGACCATTTTTAAACTCAATGGACTCTTGATGTCACTTCATGATAATAAACACTTCTTTTAGAATCCCCAGTTTTCAAGTGAGGATCAAAATTCAGTACCCCATCAGTTAGGAAACTTTTTTCTGTGAGGAGTCAGATAATAGTTTTGAAAATATTGTATGGGTAGTAATATAACAAATGAGAGAACAGATTTCCCTAAGATTTTTATTGGTGAAATTCAAATAATAAAAATAAAAATAAAACTTTTTTTGTAATATAGGTTTACTAATAAGGAAAATGGAATCCATTTTTTGAATTAACATTTTATTTATTGGAGGTTCAAAATTGATGTTCCTTACCATCAGCAAAGCTACTGTAAGTATTCATTTGTTAAAAAAAAGTATTGGTTTGCAGAGAGTGAAAAGTATTCCCGTTAGTGCATCCAATTTGGCCCAAATTCATACTTTTTTCATCTCTGAAGTAAGTAGCCTACTTTGTGTCTACTTTTAGCCCAACCCTTGAGTGCTCTCTTAGATGCTAAGTCAAATAAAAGATTGAGTGATGAGTACAAAATACTCACAAGTGGTAATGATGACACTGGAAAGTACTGAGTAGAATTTTTGGTAGAACACGTCAATGGAATTTTTTTTTAATTTTACAAAGGATTAAGCCTTATGTCCTAGTAATAGTCAAGCCTTCATTCCTTATGCTAAAACTGTCTCCTATAAATTGTATGGTAGAACTGGTTACATAGGACAAGAGGTAAAGATTGTTTTATTCTTATACATTTTGAGAAAAAGATATGCTTTATAGTAAACTTTGTATTTTCATGAAATATAATTCTAAATGCAGAATTGTAGATTGATTATAGAACAAAAACTCACTTTACATCTGGGAGAGAGGACTCACAAAAATCCAAAGATATTAAATAAATTATCAGAGTCCTTGTTGGCTCTGATATCTCTCTTTATTCTCTAAAATGCAGAACCGCTTTAAATATGTTCTGAATTAGCTTTAGAGTAAGAGAATCTTGGGTCATAGTTTGACTCTGACTCTTACTAGCTTGGTAACATTTATCAAAGAATAGAGCTTATACAAATCATTCTTATCATGTATAAACTAGAAATTATAATACTTATTTTCTAATATCACTTTAAGAAAAAAATGAATATATTGTATGTGGAAAAACTACATATAGTAAGCGACATACACTCTTTTTTATGTTCCTTTTGAAATGTATTTCAACAAAGTATAACACTCTTGCACAAGAAAGATAAAGATTAATACTCATCATGGAGGTAAAAAATATATAACGTATAATTGTAAAAGGGGCATAATGATAGTTGTTTTTCACTTCACTTTTTCTCAACCATAAATAATAATATTTGTTAATTAAGGTTTGTATGAAGATGTGAATATAAAGTACTTTATATATTGGAAAATACCTGGTGATATTATATTATTATTTAGAAAACATATGATTATGGCAGGGTGTGGTGGCTCACGCCTGTAATTCTAGCACTTTGGGAGGCCAAGGCGAACAGATCACCTGAGGTCAGGAGTTCAAGACCAGCCTGGCCAACATGACAAAACCCCGTCTCTACTAAAAATACAAAAATTAGTGGGGTATGGTGTTGCATGCCTGTGGTCCCAGCTACTTGGCAGGCTGAGGCAGGGGGATTGCTTGAACCCAGGAGGCAGTGGTTGCAGTGAGCCAAGATTGCGCCACTGAACTCTAGCCTGGGTGACAGAGAGAGATTCCATCTCAAAAGTAAAAATAAAAAAGAAAAAGAAAAAGAAAATATATGATTATATGGTAGCTACTTTTGATTTACAGTTTGATTATCAGCATATTGTCATAGATGTTTTTCCTAAGCATCTATGTGATTCTTCACAAAAGAAACCCTAAATGTTAAAGATAAAGTTACAGAAAAGTTATTTAAGAAGTGGAAATGTATCCTTAAAACTCAGATTGGATTTCTGCATCTAACTTTGTTTTCCACATTGCAAAAGTGCAGTCATGGGTAGCAGTTATGTACAAGGATGTGGGGTGAGCAACTTACTGCTTTCCATGTCTTCACTGTGAACTCTAGAATCCCATTATTCTTTCTTCCTTCTCCAATAGATGGTGATTTTTTTTTTCATATATAAGTTTTTGTATGACAATTGTATCCACAGGATACATTATGATGTTTAGCCTCAAATCAAACATAGAGTAATAACTGCTTTATCACTTGTTCCGAAACACCAGCCCAGGTAAGCAAAACTCCAAACTGTCAACTAAACACCGAAGTTTGAGTGTGAATGACATTTGATTGAAGGGACAATCCTAATAATGGCCTGCAAAGCCATTATTGGACAGATTGATCCATACGATCTTGTCTCCTGCACATCTAACACCATCACTACCTCTCTGACCCTTTCCTACAACTCTGTCATTCTTCATTCCACTCCAGCTGCTCTGGCATTTCCTCAAACATGTGAGTCATGTTCTCTGCTTTGCTCTGACTGCCCTGTGCCTAGATAATCTTCCAATACATGCACATGGCTACCTCTTTCACTGCCTTTGAGACTTTACCTAAATACCACCTTCTCAAGGAGACTGAATTTCACCTCATATGTAAAATTGTTCTCCTCAACACCAATGTCCATGGTACTTTTTCCCCTGCCCTACTTTTATTTTTTTCCAGGTACTTGTCACTATTCCATCCAATTTATCCCCTGTGGCTGGAGTGACCACAAAAGTGGCAGCAGGGGAGTTTCTGCAGGGGGTACTTCAAACTCTCCTGAGTTGGCACTGGTTGCAATTCCAAAGACAGAAGCAGTAAATGCCAGAGTGATCAATCCTAACTATTTAGGAGAGGAACTTATATACAGAGGGCTGAAGCTTTCTGGTGACAGACAGCAACAGAACAGATGTTTGACCTGGATATGTCTTCCACCAGTTGGGAAGGAGATTTGGCTTATGGAGTTTATTAATATGAGGGTCTAAGGAGGTTCAGGGCTAGGGCTAGTTTCTATGCATTTAGCAAGAGAAATAATCTCTCACTGTTTTCAGTAACAACCTAAACAGCTTAATTAGTGCCTGGGCCTAGCTTGAGTTCAAGGGCCTAGCTTGAGTTTAAGCCTGCATGGAAACCACGCAGCTGGCTGGTTCACAGAGCTGTCAAGGCACTCCGAGTTTCTCAGGACAAAGACAGAAAGTAGGAGGAAGTGGGGGGCGCTAAAGTCACCTTCTAGTTAGAAGGTGACTAGTTAGAAAGTGACTATTGGTGCACTAGTTCACAGGGGATACTGAGTATGGAGTATATGGGAACTCTATTATACTACTTTTCTGGAAATTTAAATATATTCTAAAATAAAAACATTATTAAAAAGTAAGAAACAACCTGATAAAATGGTATTTTAAAACTGCAAAAATACAACATAATTTTACATTTAGTTAAAATAATATTGAAAGTTGTGTATGTTAGTAATATTTTCTAAATATCTATAATCTAGTTAGAATAATATTCACTATTATCCATAACATTAATAAATTATTAACAATATTATTAATATTCATTGTTAACAATAAACTAGATATATTGTTAGTAATACGTATTATTATATCATATACAATTATATTATTATATTATGTATTGATAATTATATAATTGATAATCAATATATGTATTGTTGATTATTACATAATAATTAACAATGATATTAATGATTATAACAGTAAATTTTATTATTTATTGTTCATCTCTCCTTGTAAAAATTTATGCTTCAAGAGGGATTTTTCTTGTACCTTGTTTAGTGCTGTCTCTCAAGCATTGAGGAGAGTACTTGGCATGTATTTATTGACCTGATTAATAAATAAAATGTGGAAAATTATTTTATTTGTGACTTATTTTAGATGTCTTTGTTTTCTTATTATCAACACCATAATATTTTTCTTTCCCTTTCTTACCCTTTGCTTATTTTGTTTTGTTTTTGGTCAATTTATCTTATTTTTGTCATTGAGGAGTAGTATCCATGATTCCAGGTTTGGTATAAAAATAATAATCTATTTTTTTAAAAAAATAAATTCTATTACCTATATTGCAGCTCTTTGCTGTGAAAGAAAATCACCCAAGTTTCTCAAAAGCCAATGTTGAAATCTAAGATAACTAAGGTTGTAATATATTTGTAAAGTACATACGTTCTCTCTGAGGATCTTAATATTTTAATACTCTACCCTACTATGATGGCCAATTTTGTTTGTCAACTTGACTGAGCCATGGGTTCCCAGATATTATCATAGCTCAAACATTATTCTGAGTGTTTCAGTGAGGGTAGTTTTGAATTAGATTACCATTTAAATTGGTAGATTTGCCCTCCTGAATGTGAGTGGGCCTCATTCAATCATTGGAAGGCCTAAACAGGACAAAAAGGCTGACTGTCTCCTCAGTGAGGGAGGATTGCTTCTGCTTGGTTGCCTTTGAACTGGGATATTGGCTTTCCCCAGCTTTTGAACTTGAGCTGAAACATTAGCTATTCTTGGGTCTCAAGCCTGCTGGCCTTGAGCCTGGAACTATATAGGCCCTGCTGTTTCTCAGATCTTTGGACTCAACTGGAACTGCATCATCAGCTCTCTTGGGAGTCCAGCTTTCGAACTTACCTGCAGATCCTGAGACTTGCCAACCTCCACAATCATGTGAGGCAATTCCTTATTAAAATAAATCGATCTCTGTGTACACACACACACACACACACACATCCTATTGGTTATGTTTTTCTGGAGAACTCTGACTGATACACCCAGTAATTTTCAAGAAATTTAATCTGAACATGAAAGTAAAAGAAAAAATAGCTTGAATTATAGCACATGAGACTTAGGTTAGACTTAAGTGAAAACTTAATTGACCTAGTTGGGAGTCTCTAGGTGAATTAAAGGAGATGATTTTGAGACAATCTCAGGATATGAATTTAATGAATCAGAGTAAACTACTTGCTGCAGATCTATTTAGAGGATAGCCTGATGTTGAGAGAATGACTTACATCACCCTGTGTGTAATCATGTTCAGGAGAGCCCATCTCTCCACTTCCCCATAGAAACCATCATGAAAGCTGCTGAAGAACCGACAGAAAGGATTGGGGTGTGTTAGCCCTTGGCTACAGGGCAGAATATGGCCAAAACCAAGCACCACAACCAGTCTGCACTATAGACACAATGTTTCACAGATTTGCTTGAGAGTTATGGCTACAGTTTAATCTAAAATATTAATAAATCTCATGGAGAAAGATTCCAAATAAATTGTGTACTTACTTGTCCTTAAGGAGGTGGAACATAACTTCTCTCTCCTTATTGTGGGATCACACAGCAAATTCCTTCCAAAAGAGTTGCATGTAGAAAGGGAAAGAAAGAGTAATATGACAGTGGAGGAATTTGAAAAACTTTAACTCAACAAGGTGATCAAGGCCAACAGCAACAAGCATAAATGATGTTGATAGTATGTAGTTGATAGAATGTAATGAAAATGGCACTTTACTCCTGTGTATATCTTTCCAAAAACCCATAGGCACAGTGTATGCATGAGATTAAAAAAAACAGATGAATCCCAACTGAGGGACATTCTCCAAAATATCTGAGTAGTGCTCCTCCAAGGTGTCAAAGTCATCAAAATCAAAGGAAATTTGAGAAACTATCACAGCTACAAGGAGCTCAAGGAGACTGAACAATTATATCTAATGTGATTTCCTGAATAAGATTCTGGCACAGAAAAAGGACATTCATTAAAACTAAGGGAATGTGAATAAAGTATGGACTTTAGTTAATAATAATGTATCAATATGGGCTCATTTGTTCACAGGGGATACTCAGTGTGGAATATATGGTACCTCTATTATCCCACTTCTCTGGAAAACTGAATAAATTCCAAAATAAAAACTTCATTAAAAAGTAAGAAAAAACTAATAAAATGATGTTTCAAAACTGCAAAAATACAATGTAAGTTTAAATTTAATTAAAACAATATTGAAATTTAGCTAAAATAACATTGAAAATATATAATATTTTTATAAATTGCTATTACTTTTGTATACATGTATAATATTTTACAATAATTAATTGCAGATACTATTCCACCAATATAACTCTGTATCATATACTTAGATGTTCAACCATTTTTAAACTGATGGGAAATATAGGAAGATCACTTTAGACAAAGCTTGTATTTATCTGTCTGTATATCTATTTATTTATAGATACAGTGTTTCATCTGATTTTGCATATGACATTTAAAATTTAGTACCTGAATTTTTACTGCTAGAGACTGAATTTTGTTACTTAGAGCTGAAAAATAAACAGTAATTTGTAAACGAATATGTATTTCAAACACTTGGTGAGAGTTCATGTAATTTTCTTACCATATGTCTTAAGAGATTTTAAACTCACCAGTAAGCCTTAATGCTCTTTCCAGCTACAAAATGTGACTTTTCTGTAACTTACCTGAAAAATGAGCCTATAATGAAAGTCAAACCTGTAACACTCAGTTCTCAAAACTGCCTGTGCTGTGACACTGTAAATGCTCTAAGACTTCTAAATTCAATTTGACTAGATGCCTGAAGCTATACTTGATACTAGAGTAGTATTAAATTATCCTACTTTTATATCAAAGAGAATGATCATCTGTCTATCTATCTATCTATCATCTATCTATCTATCTATCATCTATCTATCTATCTAATTTATCTGTCTGTCTCTAATGTGTATGTGTCAGGGAGGAAGGGGGGAGAATATAGGGTAATAATAATAAATGGATTCTTATTCAACCATAAATGCAGCAAAATACAAAGACACAGGTCAAAATCATCCTATAAGTCAAAAGATATAATAGGAATAACAATAGCTGTCATTTACTGAGTGCTTTCTTGTTGCAATCACCATAATAAGTACTTTTATTACATTCATTTACCCTGTCCAGCAATGAGAGTTGGTAGTTGAAGTTGATACTATCATCACATATCACATCAGGAAGGGGGAACTGAACACAGGGAGATTTAATAACCTGCTCACAGTCACACAGTTAGTTAGAGGTCGAATTCTAACCAGGTATCTAACACGAGGGTATACATCATAGGAGAAAATATCACCTGATCTGGACCTATTATTTCTAAAGAAAGTATTTCTCTGGTGTTAGGTTTTTACCACTTCCCACTTCCTGACTTAGAGGCTAAAATTTTTAAATCAATTTCAATTAACATTAACAATAAACTATGAAAAAATTAAAACAATCTCGTCCACAATAACATCAAAAAGGATAAAATACTTAAGCATAAATGTAACCGAGCTTGTGAAAGATCTGTACACTGAAAACTAAAAGACATTGATGAAAGAAATTGAACAAGACACAATAAATGGAAAGATATTCCATGTTCGTTGGAAGGATTAATATTGCTACAATGTCTATACTACCCAAAGCAATCTACATATTTAATGCTACTCCTAGCAAAATTTTAATGTGATTTTTCACAGAAATAGAAAATTAATATGTAACTAAAAATAGCCAAAACAATCTTGAGCAAAAGAACAAAGCAGGAAACATCATACTTCCTGATTTCAAACTATATTACAATGTAATAGTAATCAAAACAGTACTGGCATGAAAACAGACACATAAACAAATGGAGCAGAATAGAGAGTCCACAAATACGTCCACAAATCAATAGTAAACTAATGTTTGACAAGAGTGCCAAAAATAAAATGGTGTAGGAAAAACTGGGTATCAACATACAAAAGAATGAAACTGGACCTTTATCTGGCACCTCACACAAAACTTAACTTGAAGTTAATTAAAGACTTAAATGTAAGAATGGACACTGTAAAACACTTAGAATAAAACATAAGGAACAAGTTCTTTGAAACTGGCTTTGTCAATGAAATTTTGGATCTGATACCAAAACCAGAGGCAATAGAAATAAAAATAAACAAGTGAGACTACATAAAACTAAAAGGTTTGTTCATAGTAAAGGAAACTATCAACCAAATGAAAAGGAATGGGAGAAAATATTGGCAAACCATACATTGATAAGAAGTTAATATCCAAAATATATAAGGAACTCATACAATGCAATAGCAAAAAATATTTCAATTTTTAAATCCAGTAATTTTTCTCTTCGTTGTGTAGCTATACTAAAAACATTTTTTCTTTTATATACCAAAGTTTGTCTATAGCTAAATGTCCCAGGGTGAAACTGTGATGCTACTGCAGATGAAATCTTCAATGGGATTCCCTTGATCAATTTCAGTATTATAATATATGCACCCTAACATGAATAAATTCATTATATTTCTTTTTTTTTTTTTTTTTTGAGACAGAGTCTCGCTCTGTTGTCCAGGCTGGAGCGCAATGGCACGATCTCAGATCACTGCAACCTCTGCCTCCTGGGTTCAAGCAATTCTACTGCCTCAGCTTCCCAAGTAACTGGGATTTTAGGCACCTGCCACCATGCCTGGCTAATGTTTGTATTTCTTTTTTAGTAGAGACAGGTTTTCACCATGTTGGCCAGGCTGGTCTCAAACTCCTGACCTCAGGAGATCCACCCGCCTTGGCATCTCAAAGTGCTGGGATTACAGGCATGAACCTGGCCAATTCATTATATTTCTATTCTATAATCAAAGGTGCCTAATCTGTTTATTCTTTGAATTTCAGAATCCAGTTAAATTCTACATGTTCCAAATATGTATCCATATAACTCTTCTTAAATTTGGGACTCTAGGAAAGTATACTGAGATTGACTAATCTCATGTTTTAATAAGTAGATTGTACTGTGTAATTGGATTCTTGAGGGTATTAAAATTCATGAACTACTATAGGAACCAACTTTTTCTTTCTTTTCACTGCTTGAAAATGAACCATGGAATCTCTTTCCCTACCACTGGAAAATATCTTAAGCATATTTCATAGCTTTCTGGTTAGAGTACTGTGATTGTTACTATTGAGTGTCAATTTGGTTGGATAGAAGGATGCAAAGTATTGTTCCTGGGTGTGTCTGTGAGGGTGTTGCCAAAAGAGATTAACATTTGAGTCAGTGTACTGGGAGAGGCAGACCCACCCTCAGTCTGGGTGGACAACCTCTAATAAGCTGCCAGCATGGCTAGAATAAAGCAGGGAAAAGAACAGTTTAAGGACTTGACTTGCTGAGTCTTCCAGCCTTCATCTTTCCCCCATGGTGGATGCTTCCTGCACTTAAATATCAGACTCCAAGTTCTTCAGCTTTTGGACTCTTGGACTTACACCAGTGGTTTGCCAGGGGCTCTCAGGCCTTTCACCACAAACTGAAAGCTGCACTATTGGCTTCCCTACTTTTGAGGTTTTGGGATTTGGACTGATCCACCACTGGCTTCCTGCTCCTCAACTTGCAGACAGCCTATTGTGGACTTCACCTTGTGATCATATGAGTCAATTCTCCTAATAAGCTCCCTTCATATCTACATATATCCTATTAGTCCTGTCCCTTTAGATAACTCTGACTAATACAATTACTTTGGGTCTCATTATAATCTCAAATTTACATCAAAACTTCAATTTCACATCCAATTCCACACTTCAATCCTACCAATTTATGCCTTGAAATATGCAGAGGACACTTGTGGGATGTATGTATTCTTTTATTCCATTTGTCCTTGCCCTTTGATTTCTCCACAACCCTCCTGTTGTTAGTTCTTTAAAAGTTAGGAAAGAAATCTGTGAAATTCCAATTTTATTGGAGGGATGATACAGCAGAAAAAAAGGAGAGGGAATCAGATGAAAAGTGATGAAGTTTGATCTTGTTCCTTAAAGTTCTTTTTCTAAGGCTTCCACATGCTGGCTGTGTTTTTGAGGGATTCAATTCTTGGTTCTTTAGTACCTTATCATGAACACACGTACTATATTATTCACCAATGATGTACTCTTTGGTTAATCTTCTATAATCTTTCTCAGCACTTGAACTTTGATTCACCCCGTCAGCCTTTCACAGGTGGGGTTTATAGCCCAGGCAGGCTGCCTTCTTGGGCAGGTCAAAGCAATATAAGTCCAGTTACTTTCTGTAGCATAAAATTGATCCACAGAATGCTCATACCATTTTTTTTTTGGCAGTTAGTAATTGCAGATTGTCTGTTATTCCCTCTGTTTTTACCCTGCTATTTTGTTACCCTTGTCAATTCCTGACTTTGAATCTCTATGAGCTATAAACACATAGGCCCCTATTTCCACTGACAGAATACAGAAGAACTGAGATTGTGCAGATCAGCTATTATTTATATGGAAAAGGAGACACAGATCTTCCTAAGCGTAGAAACAGGATGCTCCTAGAACCCTTTTCATTTAGCCCAGATGAGGAAAGCATTCTGTTTTATTTTGAACATCAGTTCATACTCTGCTAAAAGCTCTCCTCTTCTGGGACTCTCTTCAATTCCATCCATATAAGTTTCTATCATATTTCTGATTTTCTCTCAAAGAGCTTTGATCAGAGGGTAATAGCTGGAAGGGTCTTGCTCCTTATAATTCATTGATGTCTCTCTAGATCACAAATAATGAATACTTTTTAGAAGGGTGTAAGAGAAAGAGAGGGAGAGATAAAGGGACGAAGGAGGGAAACAAGGAAGAAAGCAAAGAAGGGAGGAAGGGAGGGAAGGAAGGAAGAAGTACTTACCTGGTACAAATTTGTCAGAATAAAATTTTAGGAAAAAAACTAAAGCCATTCATACCATATTGGCCTTTTTTTAAAACAAAAGCAAGGGTTATGTGGAAAATTAGGATTGAGAGCTATAGGTAAAAATGTGATTTTTTAATTTTATGATTACTAATTCAAAGAAAACTACATAGAAAGTGCTAGTGTGTGTGTGTGTGTGTGTGTGTGTATTTCCTTCTAGTTGTCGTAAGGTTCTTTTCTACATTGCCATCTATTATAGGAGAAGTCTAGATAAGCATACCTGAACTAGTTACCAAAGCTTTGCCTGAAAGATTCTCTTAAGTTCTATTATTACTTGGAAGTGCTTCTAGCAAAGTGTAACCATTTTTTTCTAAGGGGTGAGATGGTGAAAGGAGGAATCAGAAGCTATGCCAATTCTAGAATAATCTGTATATTAGGAGAATATTTTAAATTTTCCAGTTGCTGTAATTCAAGAAAAACACTAAACTGCTTGTAATAATAGAGGTCCATTATGTACTCCCAGAAGGTTGAAGTGTGAGTGAATTGTGATACTTTGAAGACAAGGATCTGGAATAGTCTGAACTGATGTTTACTTTGATCATGTCTTAGAATTATAAAAGAGTGTTATGAATTTTCTAAAATGACATCTGTAATTGCTTGGTCTTAGGGTAAGATGAACTATATTTATGTTAATGATAATGAGCCTTTAACTTCATACCCTTCAGGAAAAAACACCACATAAAATTTAATGACCAGCGTGTCTGCATTGTTCCTTTTACATTTTACCTTTAAAAAAGCATCTTTAAGTACAATAACTTTCAGGGCACTTGTAAGTCTCCTTATACTTAAGAGGAAAATGATTCAGTAATGAAAATACTGGCGTTCCTTCTCAGAGTCTTTTGGGTCCTTGAATTTGCCTTTGGAAAAATCTCATTTAAATGCTGACCAGCTCTGCCCTTGCTCAGTTTGCGTCTTTTACAGCATCATTTTGAAAGACGATTAATCTGATTAGATAAGGACACAGATTCTTGGTGAATTGCTGTATCTGATTTTCCTTTGAGCCCATTTACATGATAATTGTCATGGATGTTTCGTGCAAGCACTTTAACTATAAAGTGCAGATATTTTAAAATCATGGTTAGTCACTAAAAAACACATGTTGGCACTTTTCCTATGATAGTAATTAGTGACATTAATGCAAAGAAAGATTAGTCTACTTATCCTAGTGACTGATAACACATCACTTATTCTTTCTTCATAGGCTGGCTTTTTAAATTAGTTAAATAAAGGATTATGTCACAAAGAAGACAATGCTCATGAGGTATCTTATCGAATTGAGGTGATGATTTAGTCATTCAGGTCTTTGCTCAGAATGATGTGCTTTTAGATGCTCAAATACTGACGAGACTGAAGAATGTTGCCATTTCTCAAGAATCATTTATTAATTACCTACTGCATGCTGACAGCTATGTAACACATTGTGGAGGGACACTAAGGAAAAAAATATGGTCTCCGCTTTGAAGAATTTTCAGTCCAACTAAGGAAACGTGATGGGGATATGAGGATGTGAGTTAAGAATTTTTACAAAATTTCCATGAGTAAGCGAAAAATAATCTACCATGTATCAGCTGAATGGTCTTAAAGAGGCTATTTGATTATGCTGAATCTCAGCCTTCTTGTTTATAAATGGAGATTAAATTAATATTCTTTTAGTGGTTTGTGAAGATATGTGCAGAAATTTATTTTCCAAGTGAAAATGCTTGTAAAAAGCTCATTGGTAAGGTATGCATTTAGGGGTTGTAAGGTGAAGGAAATTATAACAATGTGATAATCAGAGTAAGCAACTTTGAACACTTAGAGTTAGCAGAGGTTAAGGACATCAGATATCATGCTGTTCAGTTCATGTCCTGCTCTAAGCAAGGCTGCCCAAAGAGTTGTACATTGGGCCATCGATCATCTAGCTATGTAAGTTGAAATAGCTAAAAGGAAACCTGGCAGATTTGGAAGAATTAATTAGATGGATGTGAATGAAGTGATTAGAAGGGATTTTTATGTACGTATTATAATTTTGAGTAAACTTTTACTTAAACATATTTTGCACTCCCAAAACATATAGATCTAAGTTCATAGCCCAACACATTGTCACAGATTGAATAATCCCTTAAAATCAACACCCTGATCAAGAAATAGAACGGAAACTTCCCTAAAGTTAAGCCAGAAACGGCCCTCAAAGGGTAACTATTATATTATATTTAATTTTGAAATTATTCTTTGTCCTTTTTTGTAAGTTGTATGACTGAAATCATATTGTATGTACTCAATGGGCTTAGCTTAGCCTGTCATATATTGCATTTTTGAGTTCTATCTATGTTTTTGTATGTAGTAGTAACTCACTATTTCTCATTATTTAATTTAGTTCATTGGATAATGTACCACAATTAATTTATCAATTTTACTATGAAAGAACATTTGGGTTCTTTCCAGTTTTTCTTATTTTTAATTATTATTACAAATAATGCTCCTGCAAACATTTCTGTACATGACATTTGATATTTGTGATATTTGATATCAACATGTACAAATTTATGTCGGATAAATTTCTGGATCATGTTGTACGTGCATATTCAGCTTTAGAAGGTACTGCCAAACACTTTTCAGAAGTACAAGTTCACATGTCTACTCACAGTGTATGAGATTTTAATACCTTCCACACCCTTACACACTGGTTTGATAAGTCTTTATAATCTTAGCTATCATAATGAATGTATAATAGAATCTCATTGTAGATTTAATTTGCATTTCCTTAATGACAAAAAACATTGAACATCTTTCCATACTAGTAAACTATTTGGATATACTCTACTTTAAAATACCTGCTAGAATTTTTAGCTCATTTTAAAAATGGTTTAGTACTGTATTTTCCTTTTTGGTTTATAGGAATTCTTCATATAGTTCGTATACAAGTCCTTTGCTGGATATATGTGTTGTGGACACCTTCTCCCCCAGCATGCCTCTTCACTCTTATAATAGCATCTTTTGAGAATAAAAGTTTTAAATTATAATGTAATTTATCAATCTCTTTTCATTATCAATACAAGACTTTTAAAATAAAATACAAAGCTTTTGTATCTTGCTTCAAAGTCTTTTACAATTTTAATACAATTTATTTATTCTCCTTGGTTGAAGTTTTATCGTTCTGCCTTTTACATTTAGATCTACTAAACACCTGAAGTTGTGTTTTGTTATAATATCTGGAAAGAATCCAGGTATATATTTTTTCTAGATGGATAGTTGATTGTTACAGCAACATTTATTGAAAAAAGTGTCCTTTTACCATTGCACTACAGGTTTATTTTGGTTCTATGTCTGGTGACTGATATGTATCCCTCTTTAAAAGCAGACTTTTTAAGCTGGTTAATTCTATAGGTTTTATTAATGTTTAGTGTTATACATTGATTCTTTAGACTCTCATTCCTGGTTATGTTTTTAAGCTTTTTTTTTTTCTTGTATTGTCTCTCCTAGTTACCAACAATCAAAAGTAATCTGAGATAGTGTTAAGGTAAACCCTACATTTAAGACCTATTTCGGATTTTGAGGACAGCATGAATGCAGACCAAATTAAATTCTCTATTTGACATCATTTTGTATTTCATGGGTACCATTAATGCACTCCAGAAACTTATGTGCCAGCTTATGGCTACAGATTCTCAGGGGAGATTATTTCCCACCTGCCCCCAACACCAAGTTAGCAGAGAGCCTCAAACAAAAAAATAAATTTGACATTTTGTTAGTTCCCAAGATTGCAACTTTAATTTTATTTTGCCTCTGCATATTTAGAGCTATCTGTGCTATGGTAGTTTGGATTATTTTAAATCAAATACTATCTCTCCTAACTACACAGTATAGTGTTTTCATTAAGATAGCTTTACTTTAAAAAAATTTTCATAAAAATATACATAATTATTTTTTACTAAAGCTCCTTTCATAAAGAAGGTAATGACTTCCTGAATGGATTGAAGTTCCTAGAAGGCTGGCTATATACATGGTAGACAAGCCTCAAGGCAAAGACAGAATTTCTGAATCCTGATCTAGACTTTATTTCCTATGCCCCAAATAAATTATGACTTGACTAATGATTCTGAAAAGTGAAAATATTGTGCCATTTAACTCAGCAAATCAGTCAAAATCAGATCCTTAAGTGTCCATTTATAGATATAGTCACACGCAATAGGTTATCTTACTCAGTGGGAATTTTTAATAGAGTACCAGTTGGTAATAACCATTTGGAATATAGAAATCATGATTCATCCAACTAATGTTATAGATACTCTGAGAGGTTGGAAAATGATGGTATGAACTTGCTTCGTAGTTAATTGGAACACATTCAAACTTAGCATTTTGTATTTTATAGCCTCAAGTCACTTACCAGCCATAAGCATAAGTACTCAACAAAGATTTTTTGCTCCCCATAAATTTGAGAATGGAGAACCTGGAAGTGGGTCAATGTGCCTTTTTTCTTATAGAAACTTTACTGAGTCTACAGGATCTGACTCTGGATACAACAATCGATGTTTCAGTATTTTCCATTTGTCACATTTCTCTAAGGAACTCTCCAGTTCTACTTTTGAGAAGCAAATGGATTTGCAGCAATGAGCCAACCATAAAGGATAATTCATGAGTATTCAAATGTGAATTTAATGTGAATGTAGGCTTAAGATGGGACGTAGCTGCAAAATTCATATCAGCAGAATTTTCAGTTACCAGATCTCATTACACTTTTGTGCTTTTATTGTTGATGACATCTGTCTTAGTCCATTTTGTGTTGCTATAACAGAATAACTGGGACTGGGTAATTGTTTTTTAAAAAAGTTTATTTAGCTTATGATTCCAGTGGCTGGGAAGTCCAAGAGAATGGCACTGGCGTCTGCTAGGCTTCTGGCAAGGGCTTTCATTCTGCTTCAACTCAGTGCAGAAACCAGAAAGGAAAACCAGCAAAGAGAGACGCAGGAGAGTCTAGGTTTTTTTCTCTTGAGAGAACTAGTCCATTTTCAAGAGAGCAAAAACTCACTGACTTTCTCAAGCTGACATTAGTCTATTCATGGGGATGATTCTCCCATAATCCAAATACCATAGACCCCACCTCCCAACACTGTCACATTGGGAATTAAATTTCAACATGAGTTCTAGTGGGAGACAAACCACATCTAAACCATAGAAACAGTCCCTTTCCCTTGGCCATGAACTACAGTAGATATTTATGTGCCTGCTGCTTCTAATGGTTGGTCCCAAAAGACTATCTAATACCATTCCTGTTTTTTTAATACTTCAATTTTTATTGATAAAAAATTACAGTGACTCCTCCCAAGTACATATCCATTTTAATAGGGGATGTTTAAAAAGGATTCAAGATTTAAAAATAACCTCTCATAATAAAATGATGAACAAAGCAAGTGCTAGATAGGCAAGGGACTTCTCTGACTCCTTCTCTGATTTGTGTCACATAGGAAGTCACTTTTTGTGTCACTTCAACATCAGACTACCTTGATAGCCTCCAGTTCTGTTGAATAAACAATCCTTTGACATGCATGGGAGAATTCATTTTCTTGCTTTCTGTTTTTACCCTTGCTGACATAGCAAACGAAGCAGAAACCAGTAGCAAGGATTCAGGCTCAGGAGAGCCTAATATTTTTAGAGTCAACCAGTAATTTACTAGTTGGCCAAAGTTTGTCTTCTGCTATCTGCCTTGAGCCATTATGGTATAGAACAGAACGAAAATAAAATAGACCTCATTTACATATCTGTGTGCTTATTGTAAAATTTATTCAACAGTTCTCCAAACCCTATCAGTAGGAACTTGTAGATGCTTAGAATGTATAAAATGCTATATATTTGACTCTTTTCTTCCTCAGCCTGGTTTCTAAGTTAAAAAAGAGCAAATACAATGTTGATATACAAAATGGCAACATCATGTATTAAGTCCTCTGTGTTGGAGGCAAAAACAACGCTGAAATATCCCTGATCAAAGATGTATTCAATCTGTCACGTTTTTCACTTTGGCTTTAAATATTTGATTTAGGGAGAAATTATAGTATCCAGATATCTAAAGTGATGATCTATTTGGAAATCTTTGTTAAAACAAATACTAGCTTCACTCCATTTGGTGATGTCAGGTTGAGACTAATTCCTCTGTAGGGGAGGAGGATTTGTATTTGTTATCTATTGCTGCATAATACATAACTGTGGATTTTAGCAGGTTAAACAAAACATGTTTATTATCTCACAGTTAATATTGGTCAGTAATCTGGGTACAATTAACTGGAGCCTTTACTTCAGAGTTTCCCACAGGCTATAATCAAATTGCCATCTGGGCTGTAGTAATCTTTAAACTTAAAAAGGAAGAGATCTACTTTCAAGCCTAAGTGGCTCTTGGTAGAATTCAGTTCCTCATGAGTTGTTGGACTGATGGCTTCAGTTCCTCACCGTCTGTTGAACACGTTGCAAGAAGCAATCTGACACTTTCCCAGGTGCAATGTTTAAAAAAGTTCTTAATAAGCTGATACTCCAAAATCATAGAATTCTGGTATTTCTTCAGGTGAAAATAAAGCAATGATTCATTTTAAGTTTGGCAATAGAGCCTGAATTTCTCTTCTTTAAGAGTGTTGGTCTTTCATTAGAATTGAAGACCTGAGTTATTATTTATTTGGAGAGTGTTAACAGGTAACAGGCCTGAAGTACTAGTATTTATTCATTATGGCTATTTTTTTTTCAGGAATATAAGCTTCCTTGACCACTCATAGGCTTGTGCCATGTCCAGCTGAATACATTACTTTTATTTGACAAATAGCTGAAAATCAATATTTGCATTTCAGGTCTGTCACTGAAATAAAACCTAAAATTTTCAAAACAACTTTTTGGTTTTAAGATGGCCTTAATAAATATTTGCTAAAAGATAAAATGTTTAATTAGTAATGAGTAGCTTAATACATTATACTTTATGAGATTTAACTCCATAGAAGCCATTCAGAAGCTATTAACTTGTTAAAAAGGTTATCCAACCGTGAAAATTGAGGATGACTGGGAAAATTGAGGGGTGAAGAAATGCTACCAAGCATGTGATGGAACTGATTTCTTCCTCCTTCTTACTGATCTGTTATCATTTTTATATTCCAATTACTAGGCATTGCAAATGCAAACCTCTGAGTTGTTGTGTATTCTGCTCTCTAAATGGAACTCTCTCCTCTCAGATATCTGCATGCATTGTCCTTCTCACCAACCAGATCTATGCTAGAAGGGCACCATCCTTTCCTATCGGAGAGGCCCTTCCTCATCACTGAATTTAATAGAGTAAGACATTCTCCTCCATTACTCTCTATCCTCTGACACTGTTTATTCTACTCCGTAATACTTATCACCATCTGACATACATGCATACCCTGTTTTATTGCACTTTGTTTTATTGCATTTCACAGAGATTGTGTTTTTAAAAAATTGATGATTTATGGCAACCCTGTGTAGAGTAAGTCTCTCAGCACCATTTTTCCAACAGCTGGTGCTCACTTTGAGTCTCTGTGTTACATTTTGGTAACTCCCACAATATTTCAAACTTTTTCATTATTGTCATATCTGGTTACGGTTATCTGTCGTCAGGGTTCTTTGATGAATTACAATTACTATTATAATTAATTTTGGGCACCAAAAACCATACCCATATGACAGTGAATTTAATTGATGAATGTTGTATGTGTTCTGACTGCTACACTGACCAGTCATTATTTTGTTTCTTTCCTTCTCCTTGGGCCTCCCTAGTCCTTGAGACACATCAATATTGAAATTAGGCCAATTAATAACCTTACAATGGACTCGAGGTATTCATGTGAATGGAAGGGTTATTGGCCTCTCATTTTAAATAGAAAGCTAGAGATAACTAAGGTTAGTGAGGAAGGAATGTCCCAATCCAAGATATACTGAAAGCAAGGCCTCTTATACCAAATGGTTAGTTAAGTCATGAAAGCAAAGGGAATGTTCTTGAAGGAAAATAAAAGTGCTATTCCAGTGAACACACACACACAGACACACACACACACACACACACACACACACACAAAACAGACTTTTGCTGATTTACAGGACGTTTGAGTGGTCTGCGTAGAAGATCAAGCCAGCCACAACCTTTCCTTAAGCCAAAGCCTAATCCAGAGCAAGACCCTAACTCTCTTCAGTTATACAAAGGCTGAGACAGTTGAGGAAGCTGTAGAAGAAAAGTTTGAGGCTATCAGAGGTTTGTTTGTGAGGTTTAAGGAAAGAAGCCATGTGTATAACATGAAAGTGCAAAGTGAAGCAAGTGTTGATGTAGAAGCTACAGCAAGTTATCCAGAAGATTAGACTAAGATAATGGATGAAGGTGGTTACACTAGACAATAGATATACAATGGAGATAAAACACTCTTTTTTTTTTTTTTTAGAAAAAGATGCCACCTAACAGCTTTTACAACTAGACAGGAAAAGTCAATACCCAGCTTCAAAGCTTCAAAAGACAGACTTACTTTTATTAGGGGCTAATGTAATTGGTGACTTTAAGTTGAAGCCAATGCTTATTGACCATCCCAAATTTATATGGCTCTTAACACTGATGCTAAATCTATTATGCCTGTGCCATATAAATTGAAGAACAAAGCCATGACAACAGCACATCTGTTTACAGCATGGTTCACTGAATATTTTAAGCCCACTGTTGAGACCTACTGCTGAGAAAAAATAGTCCTTTTAAAATATCACTGCTTATTAACAAGATACCTGTTCACCCAAGAGCTCTGATGAAGATGTACAAGGAGGTGAATGTTGTTTTCATGCCTGCTAACACAACAGCCATTCTGCTGCTCATGTGTCAAGGAGTAATTTTGACTTTCAAGTTGTATTATTTAAGAAATACCTTTTATGAGGCTATAGTTGTCGTAGATAGTGATTCTTCTCATGTATCTGGGAAAAGTATATTAAAAACTTTCTGGAAAGGATTTCAAATTCTAGATGCCATTAAGAACATTCACGATTCATGGGAAGAAGTTGATATATCAATATAAACAGGAGTTTGAAGGAAATTGATTTTAACTCTCATGGGTGACTTTGAGGGGGTTTAAGAGTTCAATGGAGAAAGTCACTGAAGATGTGGTAGAAATAGAAAAAGAACTAGAATTAAAAATGGATGCTTAAGATTATTTTTGACTAAATTGCTGAAATCTTTTTTTTTTTTTTTTTTAGACAGAGTCTCACTGTCACCCAGGCTGGAGTGCAGTGGCACGATCTCAGCTCATTGCAGGCTCTGCTCCCCGGGGGTTCACGCCATTCTCCTGCCTCAGCCTCCCACGTAGCTGGGACTACAGGTGCCCGCCACCTCGCCTGGCTAATTTTTTGTATTTTTAGTAGAGACGGGGTTTCATCGTGTTAGCCAGGATGGTCTTGATCTCCTGACCTCGTGATCCACCTGCCTCGGCCTCCCAAAGTGCTGGGATTACAGGCGTGAGCCACTGCAACCGGCCAATTGCTGCAATCTTACAATGAAACTTGAACAAATGAAGAACTGCTTCTTATGAATGAGCAAAGAAAGTGTTTTTTAAGATAGAATCTACTCCTGGTAAAGATGCTATGAACATTGTTGAAAATATAACAACAGATTTAGGATATTACATAAACTTAATTGATAGGCTGGACTTAGTGGCTCATGCCTATAATCCCAGGCTGAAGTAGAAGCAGAATAAAACCCTGTCTCTAAAAAACTTAAAATTCACACTTAAATAAATTTTAATTAATAAAGCAGTGGTAGAGTCTGATAGAAGAGATTCTAATTTTGAAAGATGTTCTACTGTGAGTTAAATGCTATCACACAGCACCACATGCTACAAAGAAAACTTTTCTTTCTTTTTTATTTTTATTTTTGGAAAGAAAGTCTCACTCTATGGCCCAGGCTGGAGTGCAGTGGTGTCATCACAGCTCATTGCAGCCTAGAACTCCTAGTCTCCAGGGATCCTCCTGCCTCAGCCTTTTGAGTATTTGGAAATATAGGCACTTGCCACAAATCCAGGCTAATTAGAAACATATTTTTAGAGATAGGGCCTGCTATGTTGCGCAAGTTGATCTAACTCCTGGCCTCAAAGAATCATCCTGCTTTAGCCTTTCAAGTACATGGGAATGCAGGCATGAGCCATCACGCTTAGCTCTACGGAAAAATATTTTGTGAATGGAAGAGTCAATCAATGCAGCAAACTTTATTGCTATCTTATTTTAAGAAATTCCCACAGCCATCCCAACCTTCAACAACAACCACTCTGATCAGTCAGTAGCCATCAACATTGAGGGAAGACCCTCCACCAGCAAAAACATTACAACTTACTGAAGCCTCCGCTGATCGTTAGCATTTTATAGTAATAAGGTATTTTTAATTAAGATGTGTATTTTTTAAAAAGTGTAATACTATTAAACACTTAATAGACTTTATTATAGTGTACACATGATTTTTATATGCACTGGGAAAACAAAATTCCTGTGACTTACTTTATTGTCCTGGTTTGGAACTGAAATTGCTCTGAGGTATGCCTGTACTTTCTTGGGTTTTGTTTGTTTGTTTATCATCTGACTCATCTCACTTAGAATGTAAGATGCATAACAGCAGAGATTAGATCTGCTTTGTATTTCAGTATGTCAGAACTGTCAATTTAAAAGATTTGTGAGCAAGATTGTTAAAGGTGCTTCTTGCTCAAAAATCATTTTTTAGCTATCTGCTAGAAAATTGTCATAATAAATACATAAATCTACAATGACTTGAATTGTCCTAAAATTTCACAGTAGACAACCTGCAAAACTGTAAGTAACATCCTTAGTAACCCTGCTAAGAACCTGTATGAGTTGACTGGATTATTTACTGGATGAGTGATTACCAATACATTTACAGTTGTAAATGTATACCTCTGGTTTTAGGCTTTAATCTCCTTGAATTTTTTTACCCCTTATGAAGCTTGGTATAATATATTTTCCTCAGTAGAAATTCAACAAATTTATTTGTTTAAATAGATTAAAATGGCATCTCAGAATAATAAGAATCTTAGGAAAAAAAGACTTAATAAGAAGCCAAATATAATTAGAATTACCAATGAGGGAGTTACTTACTTCTTTCATTTCCGAAAATTTCCTTTACATGATTACTTTTCATTTGAATAAGACCTCTCTCTCTATCTCTCTGTCTGTCTTTCTGTCTCTGTCTCTCTCTCTCTCCATCTCTCTTTAGAATCAATCTGTGCTAAGAGCATAAACAGAGTGGTTATGGCTCTTAGGGTCTACTGGGTGTAGAGAAATACTTGTCGTTTATGAACAAAAATTCCCTGGATTTTTACAGTGTGCCAGACTCTACCCTAGGAACTAGAAGACATAATGATGACCAGACCCTCAGAGGGATAAGATTTACTCAAGTAATTATAGTACAAGTTAGTAAGAGATAAACTGCTGAACAAAATGCAGATAAGTAGTTATAAAAGTTAATGGAAGGATGAGCAAATTTCTATATAGAGAAACAGAGATGATTTTCTGACTGAAATATTTTTGTTCCACATATAAATAACTTTTTTTTTTTTTTTTGACAGAGTCTCGCTCTGTCACCAGGCTAGAGTACAGTGGTACGATCTTGGCTTACTGCAACCTCCACCTCCTGGATTCAAACAATTCTCCTGCCTCAGCCTCCCGAGTAGCTGGGACTACAGGTGCATGCCACCATGCCCAGCTAATTTTTTTGTGTGTGTTTTAGTAGAGACGGGGTTTCACTGTGTTGCCCACGCTGGTCTCGAACTCCTGAGCTCAGACAATCCTCCCGCCTGGGCCTCCCAAAGTGCTAGGATTACAGGTGTAAGCCACGGTGCCCGGCTTTGAATAAAAACTTTCAAAAGCTTTTTGATCCATTGTAACATAGTATCATCTTCCAGTAATCAATGACGAGATACTAAAAAGATAATAGCTATAAGGTTCCCATTCTTGGAAGCCTGAATAATAAAAGTATATGAAATGCTTTAAACTTGTATACTTCAACATAAAATGGAATCAATGCTATTTGCAATTGAATATATGTTGCTATGTGTATTGTATGAGGACTTCAAGAGGCTGTTGATATCACACATAAAAACCATATTGATTTGTAAATACTACCTGTCTTAAAAATGATACAGAAAGCCCACTTTAGAGAAGACCATTGTCCCCAATCTGAAGAAATAACACAGAGGTGTTGAAGAAGACAAAGAATTTCACAAGATGAGGAGATGATATCTCTCAGGAGAGAGACTGATGGAAATTAGATCGCCATCAACAATTCTTAACTTGGGTGCCAGGGACCACTATGGCAGTCTGATGAAGCCTGTGGTCATCTTTTCAACTAATATAAATGTGTATAAATGCATTCAATTATAGATATAGGATTACAAACTAAAGTCATTGATTGAACTGTTATTTTATTCAATGGAAGTCCATGAGCCCAAGTTTAAGAACCCCTGTACATCTGTTTGCTACAAGTCTTCCAAGTATGTATATTGCAAAGCTGAATAAGTTACATGAGGCTCAGTTTCTCAGCTATAAAATGTGAGAACAGCAAAAGTAACTCATAATTCCATGCATTGAGGTAAGGATTAAATAAAACAACACACGTAAGGAAGTTAGCACACTGTGCTATGGCCTTTAAGTGCCTAAGGAATGTTATTTATTAAGATTTTATATACTTTCCCATCCCACTATGTTGACTGTGGAGAAAAATAAGCTCCCCAAAGGGGACTCTTCCATATATGCTAACGCCAAGCTGTTTAGTTTCAAGGAGAAGACAAATGTCAGTTTCTCTTTCAAGTACATGTCCCTATTAGCGAGGCGATATTTATTAAACGTTTGCTTCACTAGGTCAGCCAGGAGCAGGCTTTCAATTTTTATACTCCCAAAGGCTTACTATCCACTGCATGAACCAAGAAGTCAGTTCACTAGAAAATTAGAGGGGCGGGGGGAAGGCCTTCTTAAAAACAAGGTTAAAGAAAAGAGAAATTTGGGGAGTTAGAAGCTCTAAATAATTCTATTCAAAATTTAAAGTAAGTTTAAATGGAATAAGTCTGTGAACACCTGCATGGCTAACAATAAACAGAAAAAAGAGAAGATAGTACATTAAAACTAAAAAGTCAGCCTCCACCTGGGAAGAAAGTACCTTACCTGGCATAAGTCTGTCAGCTCTTGGTCTGCCTCATTAGCGTCTTTGCAGAGTGGTGCAAATTCTCCCGAGAGAAATCCTTATCTGCAAAGAAACATTGGCACTGTGTTAAGTATGGGTAATACTTTACTCATTTTTGATGGGGGAAAAACACAGAATGCTTTTCTGCTAGGAAAGTATCTGGCTTCTTTCTTCCCATGTGAAAATCCAATAGTGGGAATCAAGAAAAGATTAAGTCTTAACTTAAAGGGCTAAGTCTTTTTTTTTTTATATACTTTAAGTTCTAGGGTATATGTGCAGAATGTGCAGGTTTGTTACATATGTATACATGTGCCATGTTGGTGTGCTGCCCCCATTAACTGGTGATTTACATTAGGTATATCTCCTAAAGATATTCCTCCCCCCTCCCCCCACCCCACAACAGGCCCCGGTGAGTGATGTCCCCCTTCCTGTGTCCAGGTGTTCTCATTGTTCAATTCCCACCTAAGAGTGAGAACATGTGGTGTTTGGTTTTTTGTCCTTGCGATAGCTTGCTGAGAATGATGGTTTCCAGCTTCATCCATGTCCCTACAAAGGACATGAACTCATTATTTTTCATGACTGCATAGTATTCCATGGTGTATATGTGCCACATTTTCGTAATCCAGTCTATCATTGCTGGACATTTGGGTTGGTTCCAGGTCTTTGCTATTGTGAATAGTGCTGCAATAAACATACATGTGCATGTGTCTTTATAGCAGCATGATTTATAATCCTTTGGGTATATACCCAGTAATGGGATGGCTGGGTCAAATGGTATTTCTAGTTCTAGATCCTTGAGGAATCACCACACTGTCTTCCACAATGGTTGAACCAGTTTACAGTCCCACCGACAATGTAAAATTGTTCCTATTTCTCCACATCCTCTCCAGCACCTGTTGTTTCCTGACTTTTTAATGATCTCCATTCTAACTGGTGTGAGATGGTATCTCATTGTAGTTTTGATTTGCATTTCTCTGATGGCCAGTGATGATGAGCATTTTTTCATGCGTCTGTTGGCTGCATAAATGTCTTCTTTTGAGAAGTGTCTGTTCATATACTTCACCCACTAGTTGATGGGGTTGTTTTTTTCTTGTAAATTTGTTTGAGTTTTTAAAGGGCTAAGTCTTAACCTCAGCACTGTACATCCCCATGATTCAATTACCTCACACAGGTCCCTCCCACAACACATGGGAATTTAAGATGAGATTTGGATGGGGACACAGCTAAACCATAGCAAGTTGTAAAAAAGTTGGCTTTACCTTCCTACTCATTTTTCTCTTTTCCCTGCTATCTTGATCAACTTGAGAACCAAATTTCACATATTAAATGAAATTCAGAGGGTTATAGAGATGATCTTACAGGTTTCTGAGAAATGAGGAGTCTCACAAGAATGATTGTATGTACATTACAGAAAGGGAAAGAATTTGGGGTATCAGCTTTATCCAAAAAGCATGGGTGAGCTTCAGGACAAAATTCTGTGCAGTATGCAATGATTATAATGTTCTCTGTCCTACTCTATTTTTCAGGGAGCCCTGTTACAGCCATGGGAAAATAAGGTAGTAAAACTAAGTGCTCACAAGGTATTTGCAACTGTTGGCCTATGTAACTGGCTGTAGTGTGGCTGGGGTGAGGGAAACCTTCCCTATTCTTATAATAACTACTAATGCTGGACAAGTAGTCATCTATAGTGAAAGTGAAGCAGAGGAGGGCATCATATACAAAGGATAAAGTGACATGGGATATCACCTCAGCCACCAAGGTAGGAAGAGAAGAAATAACTTCTGTGGGCACTTTTAAACATGACTTGGAGACTTGCTGAAATAGCTAGGTAAGGGTGTGAAACTTGGCTATATTGGAATTTTGAGGTTGGGAACAAAGCAGATAAACATAGGTTTTAAATATGACAACTAATTTAATATACTATCAAAGTATTGAGCCTTTTCCCAGGCACACTAAATCCACTTTCAGGGTAGAATCTAGCAATCTGAGTTTTAGCAACCCTTCCTGGTGATGTTGATACATGCTGAGTATGAGAACCACTCAATAGGATGATGTTTGAGATCCTATAGCAGACCTTGGTCTAGAAGAGTGGTTCTCAATGAGAGGCTATTTTGCTCCCCAGAAGACATTTGGTAATATCTGAACACATTTTTGGTTATTAACAGTGGGAAGGTGTGGATGATACTGACCACTAATGTGTAGCAGTCAAGAATACTGCTAAACATTCTGCAGTGTATAACACAGCACCCAACACCCAACAAAGAATTAACTGTCCTAAAATGTCTATAGTTCACAATTGAAGAAATCCTCATCAAGAGTGGCTTTCAACTTAAGCACACATTTTAATACCTCGGAAGCTTTAAAATTATTGCTGTTTCCATCTTTTTTTCAAAGATTCTTATTTAATGGATATACAATTTAACCTAGGAAACAGAAGTTGAGAACCACTGCACTAGAAGCTTGGTCTCTTTAATGCCCTCTCTATAATTAGCAAAGAGGTTCCTGGATTGGGGATTTTACAGACCTGGTGTGAAGGCTTGTATATTTGGGAAACCATTGCCTGAGACTGGTAAACTGAGTGCCAGGGGAGAAAAGAACATCCCATTAAATTTACTTGCTAAATTGTTTGATGATTATACATGTAATGATTATAGTTTTTTGATGACTACACATGTCAGAACTATTCTTCCCTTATTCCATGTTTATCATCTAAGGTTATCCATTAGCTTTGCCCTTTTACCCATATTATTGTCAAAACTTACAAGCTTAACTATAAAGTACAGAACTTATTGATTTAATAAACAAATCCTTCCAACATGTATATTTGTGATATATTTTGTTTCATTTTAGCCCCTCCTTCCCCTAACATATGAGCTCCTAGCTAGCTTTGGGCAGAAAACTTAACCTCTATGTTCTTTGATTTCTTCATCTTTAATACCTATTCTTTAGAACTGCTGATGTGATCAAATGAGGTGAACCATAGGACACATCTAGCGCAGGGCTTAAAATATGCCTACCTCTTGATCAATGGTAGCTGATAATTATTCTTCTCAGATGTTTGAGAAGAAAATCAACTCACCTCTAAATAAGGGTTTTAAGCCCACTATTTTTTGTTCCTTTTTTTCAAAGTCATTCAATAGTCTTGAATTACTCAAACTATCCATACTAAATAAGTATATTTAAGCACTGTGGAAATAAATGAAGACCAATCAAATGACAATAAGTAACGGCTGTTTATTCAGAGCTTGTTACAGCCAGGGAGTCAGTCATTATCACTTGGTTTGGCAGGGACTCAAAGGCAGGCAAAGGAATGTGAAAGCTTTAAAGTTATTGAAAGGGAAAGCTTCAGGTATTCCCTGATTGGAGACTGTTGGCATGTGGAAGCTAGAGACAGGCTAACTAGAAGTGGGACATCCTAGGTGATTTGTTAGTCTAGGATAACTGGCTTTCTTTGGTTGGTCCTAAATAGGAAAGTAAAGGTGGTTAAGGGCTTAGGATGTGGAATTAGGGAAGCTGTCAGTTACTGATTAAGTTCTGACCATTTGTGGGCATTTGCTATGCAGATTGTGGTTTGGCTTCCTGAACTGGTTGCTGAAGATTGTGGTTTAGCTCCTCACTGTGGTTTAGCTTCCCTAGTTGGTTGCTGGGGGTTTGCAGGTCAGAGTTCTATTTTAGTACAGATGCTCCTTGACTTACTATGACACTACATCCTGGTAAACCTATTGTAAATTGACAACAATGTAAATTGAAATACATTTAATATACCTAACCTACAAAACATCATAGCTTAGCCTATCCTACCTTAAATATACTCAGAACACTTATATATCTTATAGTTGGGCAAAATCATCAACATAAAGGTTATTAAAACAAAAAGTTGAATACCTTATGTAATTTATTGAATTCTATACTGAAAGTGAAAAACAGAATAGTTGTTCTACTGAATGCCTACTGCTTTATACTATTGTAAAGTCAAAAAATCTTAAGTCAAACTTTTATAAGTTGAGGAACATCTGTATATGGTATGGGCATTGTGCTTTGTATATTCAGTATAAGAAATACTGATGATTTTAGTAAATAAGACCAGTATAAAATAGAAGTGGTTGTACATCTTCTTAGGAGGCTCTAAAGCTATTACTAAAAAATCCATTTGCTAATGCCCAAAATTCTTTCAAAGTTGAGCTGTGTTAAAATTCAAGTTAATTAACTTTGAGGAAATTATTTGGTTTGAACACTAAACTTTATGCTTCTTTAATCTTCTCAGCCTGTTTTTCAAAGTAAATGGATATGATAGACCTACTTACATTACAAACACACATTTACATGTGGTACCTGTGTATGCCCAACTTTGGCACACATGACCATGCTCTTTACTTTTATCCTCTCATTAATAATCATAAATTTACATGGACAATGTAAATATTGAATAAAAAATTCTACTTAAGCTTTCAAGTGCCACCTTCCATGTTTAACACTTCTAAATCTTAATTTATTCTTTTAGAAAAAGAACTACATGCATAATTCCCAAATTATATGAATCTGAGGATACAGAAGACACAAAATAATAGCAATAAATCACTATTACTCTTCTTACTTCAATCTTCACAATCAAGGGGGGCTTTTTAAGTGCTAACTTTCCTCCAAATTAGTTCAGAAAGTCTCCAGGGACTAAGTTTAAGGCAAATACATTCCCTCCAGCTGCTCCTAACATTCACCACTCTCCCTCTTCATCTCTTCAGTTTGGCTTTCTGGAATACCATCCTTCTTTATTTTTTCAAAGCTTCACCAGGTAGGTAAGGTTTCCTTTATCTCTCACTTCTTGTAGAGATTTCAGAGACAGCAGGACTTGCAGTCTTTTACTGCAGATCCCTCTCCTTAGGACCCAGGAGAGTTGGAACAGGTAAGCAATTTGTGTAGCACACTCTATGAAGCTATAAAAAAACATCAAGGAAAGGCTTGACCCACAGCTTTCCTGAATTTTGACAGAATACTTTGTGATCCTGCTAGAACATGAAAGGATGGTAACTTAGTAAGAAGCAATTCGGAGGTCAGTCTCCCAACCGCCCCCTTATTCCCTCTGGGAGGCTGTCATGAGACAGTTTCTCATCACCTCCCGGGTTAAGGAATGGAATTTTTGCCCTAACCTCTCAGAGTAGAGCTGTAGACTAAACCTCTTAGCTGCAGGCTAGAATTCGCTCCTTAGCAGTGATATATCCCACAACATCCATTGCAGTCCTCTGGCTTCTTGGTTTTGGTGCCATTCTTGTAGGTGTCTAAGGACAAGGGATTTGGGTTGTTCTTCTTTTCACAGTCTATGTAAGTAATAAAAGAGGTTCTGAAAGAGGTTCCTTGTATTTCTATTGGCCAAACCAGTCAGACTTTGTTATTGGCTTTATTTTTTTCTAGTGTATGCTTGACAAATGGCAGCCTCCTGCTAAGGCTTGGCAACAGATCCACAGAAGCTGTAGCTACATAGAGGTAATAGCTTCCCATAGACCTCTCCCCAAGTTTCCCAGTCATGGGCTTACTTTGGAGGCTGAAAGTCATTAGCTTCACAGTATTTCCCTGCAAGCTTCAACTGCCTACCCAAGCCAGTGCTTCAGTCAGGCTGGTTAATGTGACCTTCTCTTTGATTTTCCAGCTCTCTGGAATTCTGGGATTTTACATCCTCATCTCTTCCCAGAACCATGTAATGTCTATTTACTATAATAAATCTCTTAATCCCATCAATAATCCTACTGAATCCGCTTCCTTGACTTAATCTTGTTTGATTAAAAAAAGTAAAGTTTGCATTCAAATTAAAAATCTCAAAAAATGTTAATATGTTAATAGATAGAAAATCTTTTGTCTAGAAGAGATAGTCCTTATAGTTTTGGAATTAGGCCAGCTATCATCAATTGTGTTTTTTCTTATTTTTCTTTGCTCAGAGTTTAATAAATCCAACCCAAATATCTGGATTATGAGATAGCAACTCTGATTGAAAGCTCTTGTCTCTCATTCTAATTAAGTTTATTTCCAAAATGTCATTTGACCTATCTTTGTCTATAATTTTCCACTGCTCTAAAATATAGAGAATGGAAGAGGACTACTGCTCAAAAGCAATTAGGTAATAAAAATTGGGGGAAAATGTGAAAATGATTAAATCATATGAAATGAGTATCTACTTTTGTTAAATTGAAATTGTCTTCTCATATGGGGACAACTGTTCTGATCTGGGCACAGAACTCCATATACCAGGTGAATTTTGAAATCCCTTTTGACTTTGTAATGCAATAACATTGGCATAACAGAGTTTTCTTAAAATTGTATATTTGTGTTAATACAATTGCAGTTTAAAAATAACTTTTATTTATAATATTTGTTTGGTTCTATATACTCTCTGTGTCTTATGTAAGACAAATGTTATTACCTTTGTTTTGTAAATTGAAACACACCATGTCAATAGTTTGAGTGACTTGTATTGTGTGGCAAAGCTTGGAAGTGGTAGAAAATAAACAATTTCATCAAAATGCATATGTTTTACTTCCAAGAACCATCTTTTAAGTAAGTTTTCAGATACTTGCAAGCTCAAAAGAGAAAATACAAAGATTACTTTGGTTTATCTGTGCCATTATTAAAAGTTAAAGCACACAGACTGTTTCTGCATTGTGACCTTGAATCCTGATGGCCAAAGTAGATCGAGAAAGAACAATATTTTTTCCTCATCTAGAGATAATTGGCAACAAATATTTTTGACATTAATAACTTTTGAAAATTTCAATTGGCCCACTATTGCTGACATTTGCAGTTATTGACGTTTTAGCCCAAATAATCTGAGACATTTTTTCCCCCTGGACTCTAAAACACGTAAAAGAAAAGCATTTACCAAAGGGTAATTGTGGCTAGACCATTAGATTTGCTCCAATAGGCTTGGTTTTCTGAAGCATGTATTACATAACATTTCACACAGCATCCTTATTTGAACATTAGATTAAACTTATTATTTAAACAACATTCTTGACACTTTTACTTGTTTAACACCAACCTTGCAAGAACTGATACATTTGGAATACTTAGAATAATCTGACTTTATGTTGTTTTTATATTTCCTAGTATGCCCTATTATACCTAATTTACTGAAGTAATGGTGTCAAACCAAATGTAGACCTTGAAATAATTTGTAGAACTTTTTCTAATATGTAGCCAAGGGAACTATCTTAGGTCTGGCCTCTGGAGGACAGAATCTGCACACATTTTTAAAAACAATCAAACAAAAAACACAACCTAAACTATTACTATCACAACCCCCAAAAAACTCCCTGAGTTATTTCTGTAATTCTGATGCACAGCATTATTTATAAACAAAAGTGTTGGCGCACAGTAGGCATTAAATAAATATTTTTCAATAAATAAACCAGTATTTAGCATTGATGTCAAGTCTAACCAGTTTTCTGTTAGTGATTCTTAGTACCCCAACTTAACTCTACCTGAACTTGCCCACGGCTATCTCACCGATTCCTAAGTAGTAGGAGAAATCTCCCCATCCATTACCCTTAGATGAAAGCACTACCCAAGACATAGGATGTCCCAGCAGTTGAAATTGAGTACTATATGTTATACAACTGCATTTATTTAAAAAAATTATTTCGTTTGTGTTATCTTGAGAATTATTGTGATCACCTCTCAATTTATTTTTTAAAATATTCAAAATTAAAATGTTCAACTCAATTAGCTCTATGTTACCAAAATAAATACTAATTCGTAAAGTCTGATTTTTGTCTTCTTAGGATTTAGTATTTTTCAATGTTTTTCTTTCTATGTTTAGTCAAATTGTAAGGTGCTGCATTTGCCTTAGAATATCTTTTGTTTGTATCTTTAAGGCTGCAGCCTCTTTCTCATATTTATTTTCTAAAATTTAATTCTAAAATTAAGAAAAAATACAGGTGACTGACACTCTTCTCTTCATGAAGGTACATAAAGCGTAATGAAGTGATGGGGAGTATATATTCACATTCAGAGTATATAGACTTTTGTATGATTAGGGAAAATAAAATATTTCTCTATTTAAATTTATTTTCTATTTGTCTTGATATCTTATAAAAGATTAATTTAAAACACTAATGGGAATTATTAACAAGCTGCTACAAGATATAACTCCTGAAATACAGTCTCAGCTCCTCTAGGAAATCTTCAATTTCAATTATTTGAAGAAATATGACAGAAAGGGTCACAGAAATATCATCATAATCTAAGGAGACAAGGTGTCTGCTTTTAAAGGGTAAGATTTTAAGGCTAGACCAAAATGAACATTTTGAAAGTTTCTACTTTCCTGGGTGAGAAATAAATTAAGGCATCAAAGCATACTTTCTTTTGTTCTGGAAAGATCTAATTTTTAAGTACATTTATTTAGTTATTCACTTAGTTCATTAGCTTATGTTTTTGATCAGTATTCTAATACCATGAAAAAAAAGCCAAATGCATAATCATTAGAGTGAAATAGTAAATATTCTGTTCAGTATTGTGAATTGAATATAGCTATGGCAGAATGCTGTCTCTGTGGAGTTGGAAAAATTTTATGGTCTAAATATGAATTTTTGCCTACTCATTGCTAAAAAAAGAAACGATAAGATTCTAAATGAAATAGAATTAACCACAGAACAGATGTAGCAGAAAAAGAGATTGGAACTAAATTACAGGACAATTGAAAATGTCTAGTTAGAAAGGGTAGAGGTAAAGAGTGTTGTGTGTGTGTGTGTGTGTGTGTGTGTGTGTGTGTGTGTGTGTGTGTGTGTTTGAAGTCCCAAAGGGAAGGAAAGAGACAGTAAAAGCAATGTTTAAAAGAAGGTGGAAAGTATTTTCTGAAAATGAGGAAAAGCTTATCCACCTAGTCATGAATCACTGCAAAGAAAAACTAGGCACAACACATAGTAAAACTTCAGAAAGTAAAATATAAAAATAAAATATTGAAAGTGACTAGCAAAAAAAGACTTTTTAATCATAAAAGAAAAAATAAGGAAAACAATTGACAATAGAAAATAATGGAAGCTAAAAACAATGAAATATGATTTTTAAACTGCCAAAATAACTGCTAACTTTTTATTCTATTCTCACAGAGCTTCCTCCACAATAAAGGCAATATAAACATAATATATGGCAAACAAAAGCTAAGAGATTTGATTGGCAGAATAATTATATTAAGAGCATTAGTTAGGAAGTTCTCCAGGAAGAAGTAATTTGTAGGCAGAAACAAAGAAATTTAGGAACTAATACATAGCCCTAAATAAGATAAGGAAAATTACTGTAGACTTTATAAAACAATAAAAATGTGTTTCAAGGCACATAAATTATATGAATTATTAAAATACAAGTAATCAATAACACAAAAGTATATTAAGGTCAAAGCTTTGTCTAGATAATGATAAATGAATTAATTTATATTAGAATTTAATGAGTGAAAAATACATGTTGTCAAATCCAGGATATCCACTAAAAACTAGTAAATAATGTAAAACTATTGAAGTACTAGAAGGAAAATAATAAAATATTTACACAACTGAAGATGAAACAGGTACTATTAATAAAAGCAAATAGTAATATGGATATATTTAATGTGTTGGAAATAGTAATAGTAGTGACAGTAAATTGTACTGAATACCCAAAGTAAATGTAAAGGATGCATTACAGGACCAAAAGAAACTATAAGTAACTTAAAAGGCACAAAACTTAAATATAAAGTTGTAGAATGTTCGATAGTAAATTGATGAAAAAATATAAATACAAAAGTTAACCCAAGAAAGCAAAAGTAATTATACAATAACCAAAATAACTGACTATAAGCAAGGATTATAAGAGACAATATAAGCAATTTCCTATCCAATGTAAATAAACTTTTTAAAAATTTGAAATTTTATAACCTATTTTATATTATTTCAAAATATATAAAGAAAAATGGCATTTAAAGAGAAATAGACAAATCCTCAATCATAAAAAATTTAGCACAAAGTTTTCAATAGCATATAGTAAACAAAAACAATACAGAAGATCTAAGTAAAATTAGAAAACATATTTATTCTAATGACATATATAGAGCAATATTCAACAACTATACAATGCTCATTTTAAAAGTGCAAATGTATCACAAACTAAAAGTGACAATTATTTAGAGAATGATTTCTGACAACAGTTTAATTAAGCAACAAAATTATAATAATTATATAAATTTTAAAAATTCTCATATGTAAGGATATTTTTAAAATGTGCTTATAAATAACTCATACTTCATGAGTAAAATAAGGCATCACAGTGGAAATTAGAAAATATTTGAAGTGATATATTGTGAAAATATAACATCTCTATACCTTTAGAATGTAACCAAAATTTACAAGATAATGTATATCCTTAAATACCTGCCTAAGAAAATAATAAAGGTGAAAAATCAATGATCTAAGTAAACATTTAAAAACTAGAAAACCATTAATAAGAAATTAAACATACCAAATAAAAATGTGAAAACAATAAATCCAAAACAGAAATGAATGTTAGAAATCAAATACACACCATAATCAATAATAACAAATATTAATATTAAAGAGCTTAATAAGCTGAATACAACCTTGACAAGATGGGTTGGAGAGAGGAAAGAAACAGAGAAAGAGTGAAGAAGGAAATATTATAAAAATAAAAGGTAACATACTACAGATCTCACAGACTTAAAAAGAAAAAAAAGGTAGTCTAAAATCTTTGTGACAAAAAATTAAATTTTTTTCAATTGGCATGAATCTTGAAAAACATAACAAGAAGAAATATAAGATCTGTATAACCAATATCTACAGAAAGATTAATAACTCCAAACCCAGGTGGCTTTACCAACGAATTATTTTAAATAGTTTTAGTAGAAATAAGGTTAATCATATAAAAATGTTTCCAGAAGATAGAAAAAGTAAGAATGTTTCTCAATATATTGTATGAAAGTAACCTGAAATGACCTTTTTTTAAATTAAAAAAAAAAAAACTAAGTCTTTTCAAAGATAGTTTTAAAAAGGGAAGTTACAGGACACTCTTTTAAAAACAAATACAAAAATTCTAAACAGAAAGATAATAAAGATATCAAATGTGATGTAAAAGAGTAATAGAAAACATATTTGAGTTTGCTCCAGAAGGGTCAGGTTGAAAATTAATCAATGTATTACATCCATATTTAGAGGAAAGAATAAAAATAATATTATAATCTTTATAGATGCAAAAACAAAGCTTGATAAAATTCAACCTAAATTCATAATCAAAACTTTAAACTAGCAACAAATGGAAGGAAACTTGCTCAATTCAGAGTATCTGCAAAATACCTAAGTAAATGTCACAGTTAATACAGAAATTTTGACATAATTCCCTCAAATATCAGAAATGAGGCAAAGATGTCTGCTATCATGACTTCCATTTCACTTCATACTGCAAGTCTTAGCCAGATCAATAAGATAAGAGAAAAAAACATAAGTTATAAGGTTTGAGAAAAAAGCCATACTGTCATTATATGTAGTTGACATTATTGTGTATGAACAGTATGCTAAATAATCACAAAGTACTAAAAACAATAAATGAATTTAGCCAACTCACTGGGTACGAGACCACTGTGGAAATCAATCTTATTTTCATAGAAATCGTCTAGCAACAATCACCAGGAAAGCAAATTTTTAAAATGGTAGCATTTATCACAGCTCCTAAGAACATCTAGAAACAAATTTAATAAAAGAAATGTATTCTATAATATGTTTCTTTCAATTATGTTTCATAATTCTATATTTAAAATTATAAAATTTCACAATAGACTCAAATAAATCACAATCAGAATTCCAGTATATGCTTTTTATCAAAATTGACAACATTCTAGAATTTATATACAAATTCAAAATGGCTACATCTAGTTAAGATAAACTTGGAAAAAAAAAGTTGGGAGAGTTATATTACTATTTGTGTTGGAGTTCAGGATCTAGAGCAAAGTCTGGTGAATTATAAGGAATCTTTTTTGGGGAGTGAGAGGGAGGATCTATAGTCCTTGAGAATTGGGCTCTGCTGGTGAGTTTAAAGAGAGGCACTTCATCTGAGTAAATGACAGTTTCCTAATTCAATCAGTTTTACACCTTAACTGGAGAAAAAGGTGAATAAAGACCATGACAGTGGAGTGGATAACCTGAATGGATGTAGTGCTGGAAGGTATCAGACATATCATCTATAGAGTAGAAAGGTTTTTGTACTCTTATGAGAAAGCCAGGTTAGAGAATAGGGATAAAATTTTTGTTAAGTGGGAGATTTTAGTAATTTGAAATTGATATTTTTTCTCACTCAAGGTATTATTTTAAGACTTTCTAAGCTTACAGCAAGATTCTATTATATAGCAATACTCAGCTATAAACCACTTCTTACTATTATTTCTGAACTCCTTCCTAGAATGAATAAGGGGATAAATGATGCATCATGAATTGATTTCTAGCTTTAGATTTAAAAGTGACTGGAGAGGAACAAGAAAGGAAGTGTTCTATCTGTGTTTCCTGCAGAGGCAGTAGAAAGAGCTTGATTTGAAGATTCAGTTGGAACTGGACATAAATGAGCCTCACAATAGGACATAGTACCTGAAATGGCAAGATATATATTTACCGCATCATAATCTAGGTTGGAGATGCGGATTTACATACCAAAGACAAGGCTTACATAGATTGAATGTACCGTAGGATATGACACACACACACATAAAATTCTCTTTTGCTTTTTCAGATTTTTTTGTTTTATTTTTATGATTTCTTAACTTCCAGCTACAACTGGATGCCTACCAGTTAGTCAGGAAAAATATGTAGAAACTAGTTAATATAACTTCAAAGACACATATATTAAAGGCATATTTTCACTCCTTTCTTGTTCAGGTATTTGTTCAGTACTATGCCCCAGGCATTCTTAAAGACACACTAAGCCATCCTTTGACTTCTTTTATCTGATGACTCTGATACAAAGCTAGCACAGGATCAAGTTCATAAATCCATTAACCTCCAGAACCACATCTCTAAGCCTGCTACTAACTGGAGGTGAGGCATCAGCAAAAACAAGTAGTTATGCAATGCCTGTTATCCTCTAAGTGCTGAGTTTTGGTGTTAGGATAGTGGGCACATCGTATAGTTTTTTTCTCACTGAAATACACATTCTAGTGGCAGATAGTAAGTTACTTCATGTAGTTTCTATTCCCTAATAATATTTGTGTGGGAATTCTGGGAAGTTTAAATAAATGTATACGTTGGAGAGGAGAAATTTAAGATCCTATACATATAGGTAAACCTCAATGGTATAATTATCCGTATAGTAGGGTATCAATCAACTTTTATTGAATCCGTTAAAACATTCCATAAGAAAACATCAAAGGCCTTTAACTTCATACACAAAGAGGTTTTTAACCTCAGCTGTAAAGTTATACATGACTATAAGCTGATTTCATTTGTTAATGTTACTTTAAAGTCTATGGGCAGGCAGGGAATATACTTGTTCATCAACACTGAAGTTTTCTATGTGAAAATGATAATGCTAAAAATGTTAATAACAACTAGCATTTATTTATTAGCTGGCAGAAACTCTTTACACTTAAGAACTTATAACTTTTTATATACTTCTTATTGCCTAGAAAAGTACTGCATATGTAATTGTGGCAGATAGTATTTTCAAAAAATGGCCACAACAGTATTCTAGTTTTCACATGCTCTTCCAGAAATTTGCCACCTTTCCATCAAGAGTAGAGACTCTTTCTACTCTCTTTGAAATTGGACTGGACTTTACGACTGCCTCAATGAATAAAATGCAGTGGGTGTAATGCTGTGACTTCTGAACTGTGAGAAAAGGTGATATCACTTCTACCTGGATTGTTCTTGCTTTTGGGACACTTATCCTTAGATCTCATTCTTCATGTTTTCAGGAAGCTCAGGCCACATGGAAAGGCCACATGTGGATTTTTTGGCTAAAGTCTCAACTGACACCTTGCATTCACTGACAGAAGTATGAAAGAAAGAGACATCAAAGTATTCTTGTCCCCTGCCTTGCAGCCACCCAGCTGATGCTGAGTGGGCTGGAGAGGATCTATCCCCGCACAAATGGCAGATTTATGAAAAAATAAATGTTCTTATTTTAAGCCATAACTTTTAGGGGTAATTTGTTACCCTGTGTTCAATAACAAAAACAAATACCTATACAAGTTCACTTCTCACAAAATGCATTTGAGCTGAGTACTTACTAGTGCCATATTAGAATCCTCATTTTACATAAGGAGTAATGTTAAATAACTTTTCAAATGTCACATAATTAGTGAACGTGTGTAGTAAATACATTAGTAAATATGAATGCTCAACATGCACAGTCTGTAATTGCTAAAGATCTATTTTTTTAAAAAAGAATAAATATGAATCATTTCCCCCAGCTAGGCTGTTATGATGAAACCTTCTTACCTCTCACTTACATTTCCACATGCAGGCTTTGGGAGGATTTCAGCCCAAGATTTTGGTCTGCACTGAAGCTCTATTTTGATGCTATAAGAGAGACTGACTCGAACGGCAGTGTTGTGATCTATCCCTTGGCCCACATTCAGTTTCCAGTGTGTTCAGTTCTTTCTTTCCTTGATCAACTTTGCAATCTCTGATATCTCTGCGTCTTCAAGGCACTGCTTTACGTCATTGGCTCTGCTATGATGACTGCACTCCCAGTAACTCCTAAGGTACTGCCTGCTCTCTGCCTGCCAGAGCTCTCTTGGGAATAATGAAGCATTGCTAGTCACAAATAAATATTCCCCAACAATTACATCTGCTCTACAACTAATGATTAATCTAATGAGTATCTCTTAACCTGTCCATTTTTTGTATTCTCCAATGGTCTGAACACAGAAACTTCTTATCTTATATATGTAGCTTAAACTTCATTCCAGCTTCCTCTACACCCTTCTTAGTTGGTTAAGTCCAATTAATATGCATAAACATTACACACATTTCAAGTTATTCATACAAGGATGGTATTTTTTGAGTGAAAAAATGAGAATACATGACCTTTCAAAAGTGAACTACATTGAAGTACATGGAATAGAACTTATGAAATAATGAAACACTTTAAACACTATAGGATTGTAATGGAAAGATCAGAACAAATGCTGATCATAATAATACCCTTTATGATGAATGTCAGATACATTAATATATATAATTATATTTTAAACCTCTCCATGCAGCTGTAAGCATTGTTTATATCAAAATATGTTAACCAATATACTAACAAATTTCCTTCAGATGATTTTTTTTTTGCAAATTGAACATTTTTTACCTGTTTAGAAAAAGCAGGAAAGAGAAATTTTTTTCTATGCAGAAAATGGAAAGTTGGACTGAATCCTATAACGCCCATGTCATTGAATTTTTACTTGAATTTTCTCTGGTTTGGTAAATGATAAGAATGACCACAATCTTTCACTCATTCCTGTTCCTAGTCTCTTTTGTAATGTGACTTTATAGCTTTTCACACCATGAGTAGCAGTATGGTGTCTTCCCTTGCAGTGCACCCTCTCCCACCCCCCAAACAAAAGTCTGGCTTTGCCCTGTAACTTGGTTTGGCCAATTGAATGCAGTAGAAGTAATGGTGTCTTCATTCCTAGCCTAGAACTTATATGCTTGTATCCTTCTGCTCACTGTCTTGAAATGTAAATCAGTAAAACATTATTTTCGTACCTTCTGCCTCTGTGTAGGTTAATTTTAGTGGTATTGCCATTTTGTACTCTCTTCATCGTCTGTAAGTTGATGAAAATTAATTGTGATTTTTGCCATTACTTTCAATATTTGTCTGACTAAATGATAACTTCAAAGTATGAAAAGAAGAATTCGAATTATGCTTTTTAATGCATTGTCAGTTGATCATTTGGAAACAGTGGACTTTATTTTGATTTAATTTAAAATGTGACAAAAGCGACATCTCTGTTACAAATTGTGATGACCAATGTCTAATCATGTGCAGCCCAAGACGTAATGAAATAGTAGAGAGCCCTGAACTACGGCCCATAATGAAATAGTAGAGAGCTCTGAACTATGACTCGTAATAAAATAGTAGGTAGCACTAAACACATAACAAGGTAGTATCTGTTAATCTGATTTTAAACATTAATAATGTGGTATCAAGTCTGATTTTTCAAAAACAGGTTAGCCTACATCAATCATGTAGTTTTTTTTAGATTTGACTTCTTTTATTTCCAGAAAAGAGAAACAGAAAACACTCATAATTTTAGACCTAAACCCAAGTTACAACATTACAAGAATTTCTCAAACCAGGATTCCCTCTGCTTATTGGTTCAAATGATGCAGGTCTAATTCTTGTTTGTTTTTAGAGACAATGAGATTGCTTTTGAAACTCATGCATTGGTTGGAGAAAAAGAAAAGTAATGAGGAGTCATAGAAGTAGCACACTCAACCCCTTCATTAACCATGAACTACACCTTTCTTTTATTTTTATTTATTTATTTATTTATTTATTTATTTATTTATTTATTTATTTATTTTTTGAGATGGAGTCTCATTCTGTCACCAGGCTGGAATGCAATGGCATGATCTCGGCTCACTGCAACCTCCGCCTCCCAGGTTCAAGTGATTCTCCTGCATCAGCCTCCCGAGTAGCTGAGACTACAGGCACACACCACCACGCCCAGCTAATTTTTGTATTTTTAGTAGAGACGGTGTTTCACCATGTTGGCCAGGATGGTCTCGATCTCTTGACCTCATAATCCATCTGCCTTGGCTTCCCAAAGTGCTGGGATTACAGGTGCGAGACACCATGCCCTGCCTAAATTTTTTATTTTCTTTTATTTATTTATTTTGAGACAAGATCTTGTTGTGTCGTCCAGACTGGCATGCAGTGGCACAATCTCGGCTCACTGCAACCTCCGCCTCCTGGGCTCAAATGATTCTCCCACCTCGCCCACCCAAGAAGCTGGTATTACAGGAGTGTGCCACCATGCTCATCTAATTTTTGTATTTTTTGTAGAGACAGGGTTTGACCATGTTGCCCAGGCTGGTCTCAAACTCCTGGACCCAAGTGATTTGCCCACCTTGACCTCCTAAATTGCTAGGATTACAGGCATGAGGCACCATGCCAGCCTGAACTACACTATTCTTTATTTTGTTTGTTTGTTTGTTTTTCCAAAAATCCTTGATGTTATGCCTTTTCTGGATCAATTATCAGCCACACACTTCAGCAATGTGTAAGACTCTGTTATCTTTGTGTAGCACAAAATGAAGAAGAAACTATTTTAAATAGGAGATGTAAATAAGTATTTTCTAGTAACTTCAGAGATGGCTCTTAATCTGGTATGAGTTTACCAAACATGAATTGACAGACCATTAAAAACAGAGGCCACAATAGCTAAACCACAGCCATCTTTTCTCAAATCCCCACCTTTTTTTTTTTAACCATTCTCCCAGTTTTTCTCTTTTGACTCCTTGCCTCACATTCCTTTTTTCAAGGATACGGTTTGCAAACATTTTAACAAGTTTCATTTTTTCAAAACACTCGTAACACTTCATAGACATACTCACATTAAGATTTTATTTAAAGACAAAAAATATGATGCGACAAGAGAAAGAAAGTTTGGACCCGAACTGCAGGTCTAATAAAGGGTCCTTATTCTCACAGAGACCTGTTCTCTCTCCAGGTTGAACCACCAAGATGTGTGTGATACATCTTGGCTTTGGGAGAGTTTAAAGCAGAAGTTCTCAGTGGATTTTTTATGCTTCTAATGTCACTTCGTCAAGACAGACTATTTAACGGGTTATGCCAGACTATTTAATGGGCTATGCCAGCTAAAAAATATTCATAAACAAACTGGCCTTGGGAGTTACCAGGGGAGTTCCAGATTTTAAATAGCACATCATAAATCCCACTGCTCTTAGCTTTTCCAGGAGTTGAAGCCAGACATTCAAGCTTTCATATAATTAAGACTACAGTTTTCCTTGTCCAGACGTGAATCACCTGTATCCAATACACCCTCCATTCAAGCACATGTTAAAAACTGTTTTTTTCTCCTACCGTAGGAGAATAATGTATGTTAAATATATACTTAATTTATGTCTTCTCTCACTTCTGTATTCTTTGCTGTGTTTACCTTTTTCTACATGTCAACTAACTTAACTGCTTGCTTCCATCTTTTCTTCTTTGGACACTTAACAATCGCTAGTAGATGCTTAGGTTATTGAAATAAATAAAACATATTTCTGTCCTTAATCAGCTCATCATCTACTGTCCCTTTGTCTTTTAGCTTCTCACCTAAGGATAACATATGTTAACAAATTTGGGAATAAGGATGTCAGGAAGATTTAGGATGCAAAGGGCTTTTCTCAGGGTTAATATGAAGATTGCTGTCCCTCTAATGCTACTGGTAAGGTTTAATCCTAAACCTCTTAGAAAAACACCCTTCATCGGAGACAGTGTAGCATCCCCATAATACTTTTATTAATAGAAACATTAAAATAGTAGTTTGACCCTGATAATACCTGGTGATGAAATTTGTCCTCTATTAAGCACATCATTACAGGGATGAAGGAGATAGTAAATTAGTGCTTATTTACTCTTAACTCTTTGCAGTCATTTCAGGCACCTCTTTAGAATGACCTGATTTTTTCCTAAAATCACTCAAGATAGCCAACCTTCAGCAAGGGTAATTGATTTATTTCCCTTCTAAATTGAAGCAAGAAGTAATTTGTTGGATGTAGCCTTGAGCAAAAGCAAATGTTGAGTTGACCTCATTCTCCATCTATTTTTAGCATAACAGTGGATGAGAAGGGTAAATAAAAAATAAAAATAGAAGTTAGACACACACACACACACACACACACACACACATTCCTGGTTACATTCATCAAAAGAAAAAGTTCTTTCTTACGAATTCTAGCTAATTATACCTTTTATCTTAAGGATTTTTAATAAACATACCTCAATTCATCTGACTCCTCTCCCACATTCAGTTATGCCATTTTGATGATTCTAAATCTCCAATTTCTCTCATACCAATTGTCTTCTGCACTCTTACATTATATAAGTTCATTCACTCATATTGTGTTATCTGGAATAATATTCTAATATACTAATTTCTCTGTCAGCAACATTGTATCTCTTAATTCAGATTTTTCACTTTGCCAGCAGAAACATATCTCTAAAATACAGATAGAAATATTTAAATTAATTTCTCAATAAACTTCCATGGCTAAAAAGTGTATAAATAAATTCAAAGCCCCTAAAGATATCTGCCCCTACTCTATCTTTAACCCACTCAAATCACAAGTAACTTGGAGCCACCCAATGTGACAGGCACAATGCTGAGCCCTCTTGATGTTTCTGTTTACTCCGTCTCTCCAAGTGGTTTCATGCTATCTCGGCTGCTCAGAGAATGCAGTGGTGTCTCTACACTATGTCCATCCAGACAGGCAAAATCAGTATCTTTTCCCCAAATCCTTCACTCTTTCTTTTGCTTACTAGTTCTTTTGACATTTAAAAAATTTCATTATAGAAATGTCCAAGCAGATATAAAAAATAGAAAATACTGAAATATACACTCACGTTTTCCCATCTCCCAATTTCAACTAAATTCTCAGTGATGGTCAAAATTCACTTCATTTATGTCCTTCACCCACTTCCCCATCTCTACTGTAAGTAATTTTCTTTTGCGTGGTTAAGCTACTGAATCTATACACACACACACATATACATATTATAGTAACTCCCCTAGATAAAAAAGCACCAGTCCTAATCAGCTGGTTGGCAGATTAACCTAATATAATCTTGATAACTGAACAAAAATGACTGAGGTACATGGATTGGCCAAAATTGAGATAAAGAGTCTCACTAACTACAGATGAGCATTGAGAGAAAGGCAGGTCCTAATAAAGCCTGATGATAAGCATTTCAGTTAGGGAAAGAATAAGTGTTAGACTGAGAAAAAGATAGCTTGATATAAATTTGGTATTGGCAGCATGGTATTGGTACCAAAACAGAGATATAGACCAATGGAACAGAACAGAGCCCTCAGAAATAATACCACACATCTGCAACCATCTGATCTTTGACAAACCTGATAAAAAGAAGAAATGGGGAAAGCATTCCCGATTTGATAAATGATGCTGGGAAAAATGGCTAGCCATAAGTAGAAAACTGAAACTGGATCCCTTCCTTACACCTTATACAAAAATTAATTCAAGATGGATTAAAGACTTACATGTCGGACCTAAAACCATAAAAACCCTAGAAGAAAACCTAGGCAACACCATTCAGGACATAGGCATGGGCAAGGACTTCATGTCTAAAACACCAAAAGCAATGGCAACAAAAGCCAAAATTGACAAATGGGATCTAATTAAACTAAAGAGCTTCTGCACAGCAAAATAAACTACCATCAGAGTGAACAGGCAACCTACAGAATGGGAGAAAATTTTTGCAATCTACTCATCTGACAAAGAGCTAATATCCAGAATCTACAAAGAACTAAAACAAATTTACAAGAAAAAAACAACCCCATCAACTAGTGGGCGAAGTATATGAACAGACACTTCTCAAAAGAAGACATTTATGCTGCCAACAGACACATGAAAAAATACTCATCATCACTGGCCATCAGAGAAATGCAAATCAAAACCGCAATGAGATACCATCTCACACCAGTTAGAATGATGATCATTAAAAAGTCAGGAAACCACAGGTGCTGGAAAGGACGTGGAGAAATAGGAACAATTTTACACTGTTGGTGGGACTGTAAACTAGTTCAACCATTGTGGAAGACAGTGTGGCGATTCCTCAAGGATCTAGAACTAGAAATACCATTTGACCCAGTCATCCCATTACTGGGTATATACCCAAAGGATTATAAAACATGCTGCTATAAAGACACATGCACATGTATGTTTATTGTGGCACTATTCACAATAGAAAAGACTTGGAACCAACCCATATGTCCATCAATGATAGACTGGATTAAGAAAATGTGGCACAATATACTATGGAATACTATGCAGCCTTAAGAAAGGATGAGTTATTGTCCTTTGTAGGGACATGGATGAAGCTGGAAACCATCATTCTCAGCAAACCATCTCAAGGACCAAAAACCAAACACTGCATGCTCTCACTCATAGGTGGGAATTGAACAATGAGAACAGTTGGACACAGGAAGGGGAACATCACACACTGGGGCCTGTCGTGGAGTGGGGGGAGGGGGGAGGGATAGCATTAGGAGATATACCTAATGTAAATGACGAGTTAATGGGTGCAGCACACCAACATGGCACATGTATACATATGTAACAAACCTGCACATTGTGCACATGTACCCTAGAACTTAAAGTATAATAAAAAAAAATAATAATAAATTTGGTTTTGGTACATCCTTAAAATCATATTTTACTAGAGAAGGCCTGTTTGGCTTTTGATTATCTTCTAAGTCAATATTTTCTACAGACAATATAACCTATAATTTCAGTTTATTCTTTGATGATTTTCATGCCTTTTGTAGAACCATTTAGCATAGTTTGGCAAAATTGATCTACACCTTGCAAATTCAAATACACAGATCAACTTGCATCTGACAGGTAGGAAGGAAGGGGCATAAATGCGGTTCCAGTTGTTATGACAAGGTCCTGAGACTCAAAGTAAATGTCTGAATTTCCTTGATCCTAAAGGCCTCTTTTAATAGCCTTTAGTTATTCCCTTATAAATGAGGCAGCTTGTAGAAATAAATATAAAATCATTCTCTTTTCACTGTGTCTAGTTTTAGGCCTCACACATTGGGTGCTTAGGTTGATTTAGACACAAGCAGCCCAGAGTGCAGTGCTCATTCCCCAGGTGGAGAAGTTGATGTGAATGAGGTGGCACTCTGTGCCCTAAGTCACTAGCATTCTTATCCAAGCTGAATAGCACAGGAAGCAGAGTGGAGGAGACATACACATATTAATAAAATGAAAGACTGAGACATGAATGATATGAGCAGACATAATCCATGTACAACTGAACTAAAGTCTAATTCCTCAAATAGCACATCTTATTGGTAAATTTAAAAAAATCTCTTGAGAATGTAAATAAGGTCCAAAGAATTTTAGAGGACATTCTAACATTACCCAGTACTATCAGGGGGAGGAAAAAAGTGCTATTTTCAGTAAAAATTAATAAAAGAGAGAATTGGCTTCAGTAAATATCTTGGGGCAGTATGAGATTAGAACTTATTCTGGGTGCCTTCATAAATTAAAATGACATTTGGACAGTTTTTAAACTGGAGGAGTAAGGCTTGGTTTTTCACAAAGGAGAGCCTATATAACTCTGGCACACAGCTGTGTAATTAACTGCAGTTTATGTATGCAAAATCAGCTCTGCCCTTCTACTTTAATACTGAAAAACAAAATTGCTACTTGGACCCAAAATGTTTAGAAAGGGAAAAAAGAGAACGGAAAGTGGAGTCTGGAGATGTACATGGAAAGGCACAGTAAAACAAGACTTTAAAACAAGAAGGTGGCATAAAGGTTATCACTGCAGCAATGTAGGGCTTTTTGTTTTTTAATCTCTTCAAAATTCCTCCTGAAAAAAAACAAACTTAATCAGAATTTGGACAAAGAAAGAAAGAAAGAAAGAAAGAAAGAAAGAAAGAAAGAAAGAAAGAAAGAAAGAAAGAAAACAAACAGGAAAAATGACAACAAATACATGAATAATATCATCAATATATCTACATAACAGTAAGTCCCACTAACCATCTTATAACATTCCAAGCAAGGTCAAATTAAAAATGTGCAGGAAAGACAGAATTAGAAAAATCTCCATTTTGCCACCCCAAAAGCTATTAATTGTGGCAACAATCACCAGTAAGTAAATTATTGGAGAAAAGTTGGGTGAGGAAACGTAAGAAGAGTAACCAGGCTGCCCACACCTGAATCTAACTTTCACTTTAGTCACATTAGCATCAGGATAATTTTGCACCTCCTGCTGCGATGTAATTTGAACCATGTAGTATTATGTAGAGCAGTCTTGTCAAAATTGGAACCTGATTTTAAGCAACTTTTAGAAATTATATCCATTCTTGGCATGTAGAAGGGGTAAAACAAGCTAAATGATGTTAAGAAAGAAAGCCACAGAAGGTAGGACACAATATAGGACCATCGATGTCATTGCTGTACTAAATCAATGGCAGGAAAAAAAATGAGTGAATGTATTAATTTAAGTTAAAAGAGACTGATAGATGATGATAGATGATTGATAGATAGATAGATAGATAGATAGATAGATAGATAGATAGATAGATAGATAGATAGAATAAGATAGATATGCGAAATAAATGTAAAGCCTAGGCTTTGTTTTAATACGTATTTAAACAAAGACACTGTAAAACAGTATTGAAAAGACAAGCGAGGAAATATGGCTTTGGACCAGGTATTATATACTACCAAAAGACTGTTTTCATTTGTATTAGTTGTGATAATGTCATTGTGATTATGTAAAAAAGAGTACATATTTCAGAGTAATTTCTGACACCCGAACAATACAAACAACCACAATTCAGGTGTAATTGAACTACAAATCAAATTCCACAAATAAAAAATCTTATTTGGCAAAACTGTCTCCCAAGAATTTGAGTACAGTGCTCATTCCCCAGGAGGAGAATTTGAGCAATTATGGGTATATTTAGTATGTTTAGTAGTTACGGGTATGTTTATGCATGTGAAAATGACAGGGTGTCTAAAATTTGCTTTAAACTATTTTATCAAAGGAAAATGACAAGAAGAATAAAAGAGTACAATTGGAAGCAAATATGAGCAAAAATTGATAGGTTTTAAATTTGGAGAATGTGTATTGCATTATTATTTCCAAAACTGTTCATTTAAAAAAGAAATTTAAAACATTAAATATATAAAGATAAATTTCAGCTGTTTTCTTCAACAAATATTTATTTAGCATCATATTTGTGCCAGACCTGGGGATGCAATGCTGATCATCCAGACATAGGCTATACAGACATGGAATTTACATTTTACTTCAGCAGAAAGACCAAAAACCAGTTAATAAAATATTGCAAAAAGCTATTTGTGCCATGAAGGAAATAAACAGATGCTGAAATAGAGAATAATGAGGAGTACCATCTTAAAAAAATAAAAGAAAAATTAAACATGACAGACATGTGGGATAGAATTAGCACTGTTACAGAAAAGATATTAGGCTGAAACTAAAAGACTTTAGACTTTTTTTTTTTTTTAATGAGAAAAGGGTATCCTAGGTAGAGAGAATGGCATTTATAAAATCTCTGTGCTGGGAAAGAATTTGGCTGGGCAAATATTTGAAAGGCCACTACTGGTTTTAGAGCTTAGTAATGAACCAAATGAGGTGGAAGAAGGAAACAGGATCTCATAGTTCAAGTAGCTCTCTTAAGCTTTCGAAAGGACACATTTTTATTTTAGTTTATGTTTAATAGGATGCTACAGAAAGGCCTTAAGAGAATGTCATTTTTCTTTTTGCATTTTAAGATGGCCAGAACTGCTGCATATTAAACAGTTTGGAAAATATACATTTACCTATGACTACGGTCAACTACTCAATAGCTATAGAGCCTGTATCACACAGTAAATGCTAGCTAAAGGTGCTATGGAGATACAAAAACCTTCTGTTCCCACGAATTTCAGAACAGGAAAGAGAAGAATGGGAGAAAACTTGGAAACTTATTAAAAAGCAAATGCTCTCGAAACTCAAATTACAGTTTAAATTTTTAAGCAAGCCTATTTTTAGCACAAGAATATCACTAACTGGAATGAATGAAATAAACAGTTTCATTTTGGACTGTTTTAAACAGTATCTGTCTCCTGATTAAGGAGTACAACTATATATATCAAGGTTCTCCTGAATTGCAAATGAATAGTTTTAGAAAATGAGTTTACATATATAGAGATTTTTTTTTTATTATACTTTAAGGTCTAGGGTACATGTGCACAACGTGCAGGTTTGTTACATATGTATACATGTGCCATGTTGGTGTGCTGCACCCATTAACTCGTCATTTACATTAGGTATCTCTCCCAATGCTATCCGTCCCCGCTCCCCCCACCCCACAACAGGCCCTGGTGTGTGATGTTCCCCTTCCTGTGTCCATGTGTTCTCATTGTTCAATTCCCACCTATGAGTGAGAACATGCGGTGTTTGGTTTTTTGTCCTTGCGATAGTTTGCTGAGAATGATGGTTTCCAGCTTCATCCATGTCCCTAGGATACATAAATACCCTTGGAAGAAAAAGCAAAGCAAAAATAACAAAGCAAAACAGAAAAAAAGTGTTTCTGATCCTTTTATTATGCTGAAGTAAATGTGGATGACTATTTTTGTTACAGTTTGTGCTAAATTACATGGAGTAATTTAGATACTGGTAGATACCTGTACTGTTTTCTAATCAAAGTTCTTTACATTATTTTAGTTCTATTTTTAAAGCATTTTGAGACTCACATTTGGAATATAACCAAGAGACAGATTTGCCTAGTGAAGTAGCTGTTTTAGACAACTGTGACTTATTTCTGATATATGCTGTACAAGCACTTGTGTTAGGATGACATTCATCAGAGATAATGGTAAGCTAAAAATGGCACTATCATATTTCATTCAGATAATCACAAAAGCATACACAGAAAGCCCTAATATTTCAGTCCACAGGAGCAAAACTCTCCAGTTGGCTTTCACAGCATAGATGTGTTTTAGCCAAAATAGTAGAAAAGAAGCAATGCTCAGGACTAATCTAGTCACATTGTCTATAATTGCATTTTGGTTGGTAGAAATTAATTTCAAGTCAATCTCTGCTTCTAGTTTCTGGATCAATATGACTACCATTATAATTTACAAAATGTGTTTTCCAAAGATGTAATAACATAGCAGGCCTTTCTGCGCCTGATGTTCTCACAATACATTGGCTAATTATTGAGTTAATTCTGACCATTTTAATCTGCATAAAAATATATCTATCCAAGCTAATAGAAATGACTTTGACAATTAATTATAATGAGAAACTCCATCTTATAATTTTACCCTAAACTTAAACTTTTTGCTTTCTTTCTCCTAAAAAAAGGAGGAGAAGCCAGTATATCAAGAAAGTGTCCTTGATATGAATCAGAGGAAGATTTTCAAACATATGGAAACAAGGCAGAATGTTTATGATATGCTTGTCTGCCACCAAACTACCCTAATACTCTAGATATAATATGTCCAATTATTTATTATGTACATCTTTTCTCATCAGGAGAAAAGATATAACAAGAAAGCATAATCTTATTTTAAAAATCATGTTATAGCAGTCTAGCATTCACTTACCAAAGTCAGATTTTCTACAAAGAGGCCGTTTGAGCACAAACAAGGATAAAGTATTGGAGTGAGACCTAGAGATACTGCAAAGCGTTCCAGGCAGAGGGGAGAGCCATTGCATGCTTTGTTGGTGAAGGTACAAGTTTAGGAACAGTGAGAGGATAGGGGGTTGGCAGATAAGCCTTGAGCAGAATAAGTACAGGGGAAAATAAAAGATGAGGTCAGAGAGTAATTGTGAGTCAGATCAGGTAGGACATTGTAAAAAATAGTAAGCATCCTGGCTCTTCCTCCGAGAGAAACAGGGAGTCACTAGAGCGCTGTGGGCAGAGGAGTGATGTGATTGGACTTAGGTTTTAAACAACGTCTTCTGTAATGAGAAGAGAATTCAGGGGTGAGGATGGGGAAGCAGTGAGACTAGTAAACAAGACCAGTAATGACATAATTGAGTTGTAGGGAGAAGATACAGCTATGAAGCTGAGAAGTGGTAAGATGGTGAACAGATTTAGTAGCACCCCTTGTGGTACCCTTGTGGGAAAAACAAATAGATGTGGCAGAAATGAGTAAATTTATGTGATTTACAGGAAGCAGATAAATAGATCACCTTGACCTAACTTAATAGCTCTTATCTCAGGGTTCTGACTTTGAACTTGAACTATTAAGTTGTGTTATTAATGACATATAATAGCAGAAAAAGCATGCTTATAAATTTTACATGTAAAAAATAAAAACAAATATGCTAACTAATATATTGGATTAAAACCCAATATATTTCCACAATCATAAAATTATAGTCCTGTAACTATTTAAATAAAATAACTGAAAAGCAGTAAAATAAATAAATCTTGCCAAATATAAGAATACCTTGAGTAAATAAACTGAGGTGTTTTATTTAACTTTAAACACACCATTCTTAAAGTATGAGACCTCATTAAAAAGTCAAATATAATCTTAGATCACTTTAATATATAAAATATATAATTATATTAACTAAAAGCAATAAAAGTAAGGTATGCTGTTCCAAATAAAGGTTTCATTTCCAAATAGCTGGGTTCAAAACTCCATATTAACTATGATGCTATAATGCATATTTTTGGAAAGATTTTCTTGGCCAGAAAATGATCAGCAAGCTACCTGCTAAGTATATATTTTTATTTTTTTAAGTAAGACAATGTAAAAAATTAAAGTCTTAATCATAAGCACTTATATTGTCACATCTGAGAAGTTATGCTCTTCTATTGATGTTATATTTTGCAAAAGTTAATAATGAAGTAGAGCATTTTGGGTAAGAAAATTCCACATAATCTTCTGGATCCCAGAATCTTCTACATTTATTCTGCTTACATTTATGCTCTTTAGGCTGGTGAAATAAAAACCAACCCAGGAAAATCACAGGAGAAAAGCTATGGTCATGATAGCGAGCTTGGCTGTGGAGCTGTTCAAGAACCGAACATGAAGAAGTGAATTTTTTGTTACCAGAAGTGATTAAGCAAAAGCAGAATTACTCATCTGACATGTGGGAACTGAGGCTGGAAGGCAGATCAGGTCTAGGTGGTGGGAAGAGATTGAAGCCAAGAATGGGTACCCCTCTTACCTTTTTCTTTTTCACTCAGGATGTTGAAGTTGCGTCGTCTGCGTCTGCTGTGTGAAAAAGAAAAAAATAAATAAATTCCAGCAGCTTAAATTAATGTGTTTAAGTCTTTAAGGATAAGGCTGGGGGAAACTCAAGCTCTGTTTGTTTGTCGTTCATTTCCGAATAAGTAGGGCTCTTCTGGTAAGAGGGGTACCAGAGGGAGAGTTTCCCAGCAGGCACAATAGTGGAAATAGAAGCTGGCAACACTCTGGTTTGGTTTGGCTCAAGATCTCAATCTATAGCCATACTGTGAGGCTTGAGAGAACCTTCTACCTTTTCCACAAGGAGATGAGGGCTAAGCTAAATAATGGGCCTCTCTAAGCCAATGCAGATCAATGATATTACTACCTTAAAATCGATTTCAGAGTCAAAAGGTAAGAAACATCATACTGTGAGGTCAGAATGGAAGGGCCAGGTGAAAGTAAGTGAAGAGCAGGTAGCTATAACAGAGAAAAAGTAGTCAAAGGAGTAGAGTGAGTAAACGAGGATAATTAAATGTCTGAGCCTTCAAACAGTGGATACTCAACCATGTATTTTTATTATTTGAGGTGGGTCATTTTCATTGTCTGGATCAGGATAGGCACAGGAAATTTGGGGGTGGGCAGGGGGAGTAAGCTTAGAGGCACCAAGCTTATTAACAACTATGAGTTTTTACCAACAGGGATCTCAAACTAGATGTAGAAATATCTGTACACCTGCTAAAAGAGTTGCAGCCACAAAGAGATACAGGATTAATGGAAAAAATTAATATCTACCAAATCCTGAAGATAATATTTTAAATAAATAGGAATTGATTCTTAAATATTATTTAGCAAAGTAGCTACTTGTATGAAAGTATTTTCTCTTTTATTACTTAATTTTTAAATATATCATGTAAAACAATAGGAATAGTAAAAATATTTGTGTTTTATTATACTTTATATGTGCATTTTCAAATGTAGAAAGAAAAACTATATAAAATTATCTCCCAATTTCCTATTATTTTAGGAAAACCTGCCTCCTAGGCCAGAAAGTCATGGGTGTGGCACTTAATTACAGAATATTATTATTGAGCTAAAATATGTAATAAAAAGTGAAAGACTCCTGAATTCTGATCTTGAATCAAAATATTCAATATGAGTAATAAGAGACAAATAGACAAAAAATATTACTTGTTGGTCTACAATGTTTTTATATAGATATGTCCCTAGTTATTATCTTCTTGTTGAGATATACTGCTGGAGTCAGGAATTTATTACAAGTACTTACTTAGGTTACAATTTAGATAGTAATAGAGATTAGAAGTTTTTAGGATTGTTATTATAATTTAGATATCTATATCACTCTATAGATATATAATATTCAGTATTTTTGCTGTAATTAATTTGGTTTACTTTCTAATTTTTAAATATTAGAGTAGGCACGGGCAAGGACTTCACGTCTAAAACACCAAAAGCAATGGCAACAAAAGACAAAATTGACAAATGGGATCTAATTAAACTAAAGAGCTTCTGCACAGCAAAAGAAACTACCATCAGAGTGAACAGGCAACACACAAAATGGGAGAAAATTTTCGCAACCTACTCATCTGACAAAGGGCTAATATCCACAATCTACAATGAACTCAAACAAATTTACAAGAAAAAAACAAACAACCCCATCAAAAAGTGGGCGAAGGACATGAACAGACACTTCTCAAAAGAAGACATTTATGCAGCCAAAAAACACATGAAAAAATGCTCGCCATCACTGGCTATCAGAGAAATGCAAATCAAAACCACAATGAGATATCATCTCACACCAGTTAGAATGGCAATCCTTAAAAAGTCAGGAAACCACAGGTGCTGGAGAGGATGTGGAGAAATAGGAACACCTTTACACTGTTGGTGGGACTGTAAAGTAGTTCAACCATTGTGGAAGTCAGTGTGGTGATTCCTCAGGGATCTAGAACTAGAAATACCATTTGACCCAGCCATCCTATTACTGGGTATATACCCAAAGGACTATAAATCATGCTGCTATAAAGACACATGCACACGTATGTTTATTGCAGCACTATTCACAATAGCAAAGACTTGGAAGCAACCCAAATGTCCAACAATGATAGACTGGATTAAGAAAATGTGGCACATATACACCATGGAATACTACGCAGCCATAAAAATTGATGAGTTCATGTCCTTTGTAGGGACATGGATGAAATTGGAAATCATCATTCTCAGTAAACTATCGCAAGAACAAAAAACCAAACACTGCATATTCCCACTCATAGGTGGGAATTGAACAATGAGAACACATGGACACAGGAAGGGGAACATCACACTCTGGGGACTGTTGTGGGGTGGGGGGAGAGGGGAGGGATAGCACTGGGAGATATACCTAATGCTAGATGACGAGTTAGTGGGTGCAGCACACCAGCATGTCACATGTATGCATACGTAACTAACCTGCACATTGTGCACATGTACCCTAAAACTTAAAGTATAATAATTAAAAAAAAGGAAAAAAAATCCTCTAAAAAAATTAGAGTAGGTGAATTATAAGGTAATAAAAAATTTGTTAATAAAATTTATGAATAAGACCTTGAGACTTTAATTATGACTACAATATGAATCCTTTTCATTCCTTGAAAGGCATTTTATGCCTAAATTAAAATATTCAATGTTATTTCAGAAAAAAATAGACATAAGCCATTACTTAGACTTAATTAAAATCAAACAATTAGCATAAGCATTTGTCATTAAGTTCATTATATTACAGAGAAAGTTCTAATTCAATCAGCATAACCAGAGCCTTGGAATGATGCCTCCACAGAAAGCACAGTCATTTTGAAGAAAGATGTTTGCCATTTAGATCATGTCTTTCCACTAGGGACTCACACGTTAAAGGCTGATGGATGGGAGAAGGTGGGCTTTTTTTCTAGTTAAATACCTATGACTTTATCATTATTTCTTTCTTCTCTGAAGAAGAAATTGAATTTCTCAGCTAGGCACCAAAAAATTCTGGGAAACAATCTATCTGCATTCACACAGACGTTTGTAGAATCCTCAGTCTCAATCAAGACATAAATCAAACGCATAGAGACAGGGCTTTCCACATTCTCTTGATGCGTAAATACAGGCCACGTGAGGACAAGTGGCTAGGGTCATTATGGGAGTCAACACAGTTGAACTGGATAAAATTATGAGCAGGCTTGACCATTATGCAATTATGATAAAGATAAAATTATGAACTGAGAAAAAAGAATGAGGGGATCTCCCACAGCAAGGACTCATTTGCTGCTACATAATAGAGCAGCTCTGAATTTTACTGACTGTGATGGTTAATATTGAGTGTCAACTTGATTGGATTAAAGGATGCAAAGTATTGTTCCTGGGTGTGTCTGTGAGAGTGTTGCCAAAGGAGATTAACATTTGAGTCAGTGGGCTGGGAGAGGCAGATCAACCCTCAAGCTGGGTGGGCACCATCTAATCAGCTGCCAACATAAAAGCAGGTATGGAAAGAGTGGACTGAGTCTTCTGGGCTCCATCTTTCTCCTGTGCTGGTTGATTCCCGCCCTCTAACATCAGACTGCAAGTTCTTCAGCTTTTGGACTCATGGACTTAAAACATGATTTGCTGGGGGTCTCAAGCCTTTGGCCACAGACTGAAGGCTGCACTATCGGCTTCTCCACTTTTTAGGTTTGGGGGCTTGGACTGGCTTCCTGGCTCCTCAGCTTGCAGATGGCCTTTTGTGGGACATCATCTTGTGTTCGCATGAGTCGGTTCTCCTAATAAACTCCCTTTCATATATCTATCTATCCTATTAGTTCCGTCTCTTTAGAGAACCCTGACTAATACACTGATAGTAAAGAATAATCCCACCTGTAACTAAATAGAGCTTTACAACTTTTTTCTTTCTAATAAATACAGACTTGTAAAAGAAGAATCTACTGGGAGTGTATTATTCAGTGTTCTCCAGAGAAACAGACCAACAAAAAATATACCTATATATCTATCTATACAGTTGTACATATAGATAATATAGATGTAGATTATACAAATAGACATAGTACACACAATGCACATATTTATTTTTAGGCACTGGTTCATGCAACTGAGAAGACTCGATGAATAGAAAACTTCCCAGAAGTCTGAGGATCCAGGGAAGAGCTGCAGTGCCAGTCCAAAGGCAGTGTGTTGGTCAAATTCCTTCTTGCTCAGGAGAGGTCTGTCTTTGTTCTATTGAAGTCTTCAACTGATTGCATGAGGCTTATACATATTATGGAGGGTAATCTGCTTTATTCAATGACTACCAATTTAAATGTTAATCTCATTCCAAAAAATACTTTCATGGAAATAACTAGAATAATGTTTGACCAAATATCTAAGGTCCAGCCAAGTTGACCTATAAAGTTAACCATTACAGTAAGAGTGTGTTAAGCATGGCCAACCCTGCTCACATTAGCCCCTTAGTGAAAAGAAGAAAATTTCCAGAAGCAGATATAGGGTGAGACAAAACTAATGACTCAAGTGCAGAGTAGGAGGTGGCCTAACGGGCATAGTGATATTTTTGTGACAAATATTCCAGAGATAGGGTTAATTTGTCCTGCTGAAAAGCTGAATTATGGTATTACATCTGGTATTAAACTGTTTCTAACATGGTCTTTGAAGGAGAATAAACCATAACAATGCTGAAACTCCTTGTTTCAGACTTCCTTTGATTAATTTGGATTCCTCAGCAATCATGGTCACCTGACCTTTGCCTCTATCTTGAATTTATCTCCCTTGCCCCATGCAAAAGAAGAGAATTAGGAAGCCTGGTGAACTCAGATGTATCTTTTGTTTATGATATTCTCATGTGCTTCTGGTGCTCATCACAGTTTGTGAATAGAACTGATTGCCCTCAAGTGCCATTTCTTCTGCTTTCTGATGCTATTACAGTCTTTTTAGAACACTGGCCATAGGTATCAATTTTTGGTATGAATATTGTGGTTACTGATTGTAAAAGGTATTTGCTGTGATTCTTAGTGACCCAATAGTCTTCATGAAATACACATAAATGCCTAGACATTGCTATAAAAACACATAGTGAATTAACATTTGGGGATATATTTTTAATTAAGTTTGGCTATGTAGAAAATTATTAATATTTTTAGGAAACAAGTATTTGAAGAACTGTCCATATAAGTCTCCCAACCCTAATCCTTCCTTATCGTCATAACCAACCTACTCAACTCCCTCCATAATAAAAGCATATATATGGTAAGTGACATATTTACTTTTTTGTTCTTTGAATTTCATACAACCAATGATCGATTTTTTCCTGAGCCAGTGACTAGGAGAATTATTTCTTTAATCAGCCATGTTGGGTATACATTTGGATTTAGATGCTTGATAATCATTTTGCAATTAGTCAAGGCACAAGCTGAAATGGGTGTCACTTCTAAAGAGCATACAACTGAGAAGCAAGTGTTAATATAAGCAATTAAGTCATATATAACTGTATAAAAAGACAGAACTTATTTTGTTTTGCTAGGATCTTCATAAAATGAAATTGGATGCCTGGTTCATGTTCTCAGGACTTACGCAGTTATATATTCTTATAGCTTTAACCCTTTATAAACTTGCTTACAAAGTGCATGTTATTCCTTTTTCTTGAGTGGCAGGCAATTTTTATTACAGAAACAATCTAATCAAGACAGTTCACAGTCTTTGAAAAGATTATAGGTATTTACTATTATGCAAGTGTCTACCAAGTAAAAGAGATAGATATTGTTTTGGAAATAGGATTCAATATAATCTCTCTTCAAATAGATTTCTATAATTTTTTCACAGTTAAAATGAGACCAGTTCAAGTTTAGCCAAAAATTAAAGAATCTAATCAGTTTAAACCTCCCAATCCTACCATGAAACACGTTGGTAGATACAACACATAGAAAATTCCTTTATATCTCTTTAAGACCCTATGAGCTGAGGAAGAGATTGAACAAATTATAAATTTTGAACATAGATTGCATCATCTCCCCTGCCTCTCATTTTAATAAGTGGGTCCCAGACTAGTCCTATATATAATAAAAGAAGTCAATACTATAATACCTAATATCTGTTATTAGATATTTATCAAAAATATTCCCCCGCCAAACAACAATAAAAAAAGCAACAAAAACTGTTTTCTGTTAGACTACCTCAGGCACAAATATTTCTTTTTTTTTCCTTTTTTAAAATACTTTAAATTCTGGGATACATGTGCAGAACATGCAGGTTTGTTACATAGGTATACACGTGCCATGGTTTGCTACACCCATTAACCTGTCATCTACATTAGGCATTTCTTCTAATGCTATCCTTCCCCTATCCCCCTACCCCCCAACAGACCCTGGTGTGTGATGTTCCTCTCCCTGTGTCCATGTGTTCTCATTGTTCAATTCCCACTTATGAGTGAGAACACGCAGTGTTTGGTTTTCTGTTCCTGTGTTAGTTTGCTGAGAATGATGGTTTCCAGCTTCATCCATGTCCCTGCAAAGGACATGAACTCATCCTTTTTTATGGCTGCATAGTATTCCATGGTATAGATGTGCCACATTTTCTTTATCTAGTCTATCATTGATAGGCATTTGGGTTGGTTCCAAGTCTTTGCTATTGTGAACAGTGCTGCAATAAACATACATGTGCATGTGTCTTTATAGTAGAATGATTTATATCCTTTGGATAAATAACCAGTAATGGGATTGCTGGGTCAAATGGTATTTCTGTTTCTAGATCCTTGAGGAACTGCCAAACTGTCTTCCACAATGGTTGAACTAATTTACACTCCCACCAACAGTGTAAAAGTGTTCCTATTTCCCCACATCCTCCCCAGCATCTGTTGTTTCCTGACTTTTTAACGATTGCCATTCTAATTGACATGAGATGTTATCTCATTGTGGTTTTGATTTGCATTTCTCTAATGATCAGTGATGATGAGCTTTTTTTCATATGTTTGTATAAATGTCTTCTTTTGAGAAGTGTCTCTTCATATCCTTTATTCTTGCAAATTTGTTTAAGTATTTTGTAGATTCTGGATATTAGCCCTTTGTCAGATGGATAGATTGCAAAAATTTTTTCCCATTCTTTAGGTTGCCTGTTCACTCTGATAATAGTTTCTTTTGCAGTGCAGAAGCTTTTTATTTAATTAGATACCATTTGTGAATTTTGGCTTTTGTTGCCATTGCTTTTGGTGTTTTAGTCATGAAGTCTTTGCCCATGCCTAATCTTGAATGCTATTGCCGAGGTTTTCTTCCAGGGTTTTTATGGTTTTAGGTCTTATGTTTAAGTCTCTAATCCATCTTGAGTTAATTTTTGTATAAGGTGTAAGGAAGGGGTCCAGTTTCAGTTTTCTGCATATGGCTAGCCAGTTTTCCAAACATCATTTATTAAACAGGGAATTATTTCCCCATTTCTTGTTTTTGTCAGGTTTGTCAAAGATCAGATGGTTGTCCTCTCTCACCACTCCTATTCAACACAGTATTGGAAGTTCTGGCTAGGGCAATCAGGAAAGAGAAAGAAATAAAGGATATTCAAATAGGAAGAGAGGAAGTCAAATTGTCTCTGTTTGCAGATGGCATGATTGTATATTTTGAAAATCCTACCATCTCAGCCCAAAATCTCTCTAAGCTGATAATCAACTTCAGCAAAGTCTCAGGATACAAAATCAATGTGTGCAAAAGTCACAAGCATTCCTATACACTAATAATAGACAAATGGAGAGCCAAATCATGAGTGAACTCCCATTCTCAATTGCTACAAAGAGAATAAAATACCTAAGAATACAACTTACAAGGGATGTGAATGATCTCTTTAAGGAGAACTACAAACCACTGCTCAAGGAAATAAGAGAGGACACAAACACATGGAAAAATATTCCGTGCTCATGGATATGAAGAATCAATATTGTGAACATGGCCATACTGCCCAAAGTAACTTATAGATTCAATGCTTTCCCTTCAAGCTACCACTGACTTTCTTCAGAGAATTAGAAAAAAAACTACTTTAAATTTTATACCAAAAAAGAGCCCATATAGCCAAGACAATCCTAAGCAAAAAGAACAAAGTGGGAGGCATCATGCTACCTGACTTCAAACTATACTACAAGCCTACAGTAACCAAAACAGCATGGTACTGGTACCAAAATAGATATAGGCCAAAGAAACAGAAGAGAGGCCTCAGAAATAATGCCGCACATTTCAGGCACAAATATTTCACTATTATTTGTATTATTTGGCTAAATGTAAAGAGAATCTCTTTTACAGCAAACTATTTTTTTCTTTGTTTGGAAAGGTTGAATTCAAAACTGTTTTCATTGTGTGGAATTACTTTACTAGGTAATTTTTCAATTAAAAAATTTTGAGATTAGATAAAGCTCACACCTAAAATTTAATAGAGATTGGAGAACAGAGAAAAATATTTGAATTCCAATTGAACCAGGAGTACTTGTCATCAGTGCTTGGGAAGTAATCTATGGGTAGATATAGTGGTGGGGATGGAGGATGAGAGAATCACCTTATTTAGATCCTTGATACTCAGAGAGTGGCCCTTGGCTACCATCATCTGCAGACTTGTTAGAAATGCAAAACAACAGGCCTCACACAAGATTTACTGAAATCTAATCTGTATTTTAACAGGATCTCAAATTCACAGGAACATTAATGTCTGAAAATGCTGATCTACACGACAATTTGATCCAGAGCTAGCCTGGCTCTATTGCATTTGAATAATGAGTTTTGACTTTCCATGGTGTGCAAATTCTAATACAGTGAAATGATTTTGATGGGATGATTGGCCACAGCTCATGAACAGTGCCATGAGCAACACAGACAGAAATTTACAGATTTGCTGCCATTATAATTTGTGCTGAATAACATCAATTAGATATTTTTTGCAGTCATTTTGACTGAAAACGGAGGCAGATTAGCATAAAAACATGGGAACAGGCCGGGCACAGTGGCTCACTCCTGTAATCCCAGCACTTTGGGAGGCAGAGGTGGGTGGATCACAAGGTTAGGAGCCCAAGGCCAGCCTGGCCAATATGGTGAAACCCTGTCTCTACTAAAATACAAAAATTAGCCGAGCATGGTGGCGCATGACTATAGTCCCAGCTACACCAGAGGCTGAGGCAGGAGAATCACTTGAACCCGAGAGGTGGAGGCTGCACTGAGCCGAGATGGCGCCACAGCACTCTAGCATGGGCAACAGAGCAAGACGTCATCTCAGGAAAAAAAAAAAAAAAAAAAAGGGAATAAGAACTATTTAGTTCAGAATAAAATATTTTATGACTTGAGTAAGGTATATAAGCATTTTGCACTTCAATTCCCATTTTTATAATTCAGGGAGCATAATGCCTATTTTGGAGAATTGGCTGAAAATTTAGATAAATTATGGAAAATTTATTGGTATGCATCCAAAAGCATATTTGGGTTTCCTGTTGGTATGTTTGTATCCTATAAAGTTACACTTATTTGTTACATAGTTTTATATATATATATATATATATGTGTGTGTGTGTGTACACACACATATATCTCCTATATACAAATCCTATATAGTTAGAATATATATGCATGTATATGCATATATTTATACAAATTTTATAGAGGTATTCTATATAGTTGGGATATATACATATATGTTTGTATGTATATGTGTATATATTTGTATATGCATAAATACATATTCTACATATTTGGGATAGGATATGTATATGTGTGTCTCTTTATATGTGTATGTGTGTATGCATTAATTTTCTCTGACTTAGAGGTTCAAAAAATCACAAATCCTCTCTTAATTTTTTGATATTAATTATAAACACTGACCTTCTAATATTTTATCTCCCCTACCTCATAGTGACTCTTAATTATATTGTTTTGTATTGATTTATGCTACTTCCCCACCATATCATTAGCTAGAAAACAGGAACAACTTCTGTTTTGATATTTTTGGCTGTATAACAAACCATCTTAAAATTTAGTAGCATAAAACAATGACTCTTTTAGTTGTCTACATTTCCGTGGGTCAGGAATTTCAGCTGAGCTACCCTCAATGTTTTTTTGTTTGTGTGATTAATTTTGACGGTTTTGATTGGATAGAAATACCTAACATAGCCCCCATCCGATTGGATTCAGTACAAGGATGGCCTAGACTGAGGTCCAAGAAGCCTCTCTCATGTCTGGGGCCTTGCTGTTATCAGCTGGGGCAACTCGTTTCTCTTGCTCATGGTGTCTTTCCAAATGTTATCTCATCCACCAAGGACTATCCACACATCCCATCTCTATGAAGATAGTCTTGGCATCCTTATAGTATGATTCCTGGCTCTATAGGCTAGGCTTTTAAAAGTAAAAATCAAAACAAACAGAAAAAACACACAGAAATTGCCTAGTCTTATTAATGTTTAGGGCTGGAACTGAATGGGATCATTTCATTCACATTTCATTGGTAAAAGCATATCACAGGGCCAGTAGCGACTCAAAGTGAGGAAACTGCAGGGCATGAGTACTAGAAAGTGTGGTTCATTGTGGGTTACAAATGCAACACACTACACAAATATTTTATGGCATTATAGAAGCTTAATGCTTTTAGACATAAAGAATATTTACATAAGGAAATGTGGATAAAACAGAAGGAAACAACAGAAAGCTAAATGTTTAGTTAAGTTATTCCAGCACACATAGAAGGATTACATTGGAGATAATATCAGTTGGTACATAGTCCATTGGAGTTCCAGGATAATATAGAAGAAATGATATGGCATGTTTACCAAAACTTAGAAGTCCGTTTCCATCTCAAGTTGTCCAGAACCCATTATCGGAATTGACAATGTTTTCCCGAAGTATAATCTGTATAACAATAGTTCTCTAAAATTCTATTTTAAAAAAATAAAATTAAAAAAAGGGTGCTGGAATAAATAAGTGGCCCAAAAGGCATGAAAACATATGTATTATATTTATTTAACATCATCATATAAAAATTACATCAATGAAGGAACCCCATTAACCTTGATTTCACTAGAATTCCCAAGACTTTTTCCTTCATATAACTGAATAACAATCTAAAGAAAATACTTCAGGAAATGTTACGATAGGTTTTACACCAAAATAAACTTGGAAAGTAAATTTTCACCAAGAGCCCTAGGGTTTAGTCCAACTCTAAGATTTTAGGGTTTTTTTTCCTTGTAGTAGCTAGAGAACTTTGTCACGTACATTATTATAATTTTTTTTTCCATTTTTCACTTTTCCTCTTTTTCTTGTGGAAATTCTCATTATTAATATTATTTTTCCTTAGGAGGAGTCAAAGTAGATACAAAATTTTCTACAAATTATCCTCCTTTGAGGGGTCAACAAATGGCCCCATTTCTTGCTGTGCTCACCTGTTCCTCCGTATCCCATGGTGTTTACTCAACAGGGAAGTTCCTCTTGGCCCCTGAAATTGGCTATCTGCAGTAGACAGAATGAATGTGGAGTACTACTAGAAATATTTTACACTATAATGTGCCAAAACTGTATTGTCAGCCTGCATGCCAGATATTAGGCTATCCCCTCCTGCTGCCAGTGTGCACTTCCCAGTGATGACTTCATGAGAGTAGAAGCAGGTGAGGTGGGGCAAGAGGAGGGAATCACACCAGCATGCCTCAGTGGCTTTCTTGAACCTAGTGCGAGCTTGCCGCACTCCCTTAGTGTTGGCTTCTGCTACTGGTGGAGGTTAAAACGGAGACAGACAGATGATTGTTCCCAGCTTCTCATTCCTCACTATAATAGGATTGAGTATGCATCCTTACCTGTTGCGTGAATCTTGCCTATAGGAGAAGCATTCATGCTCACTTCATTGACTACAGCTGTGATCATGTGACAGGTTTTGGCCAGTGGGAAGTAACTGAATATTGTACTTACTGAATCCAAGCCAAAGTTTTCCATGTAGTTCTATAGATTGACTGAGGATCCCCTGTTCCTCCTCCATACCCTGGAGAAAACATGTCCCAAATGGTGAATTTTCCTTCAGCTTGAGATAAGAATACCTGTAAGAACAAATAACCAATCCCATATGAGCTTAGCAGAGCTGAGGCGACCTGCAGCCAACCCACAGCAGACACACAGCCCACAAATAATTAAACAAGAAATAAATGTCCAAGTTACAGAGACAGTTTACCAAAAGATACCTAATTCAAGAAGCATGAAAGTTACATATCAGTCCATTTAATAAGACTTCATGAAGGCATTGAAGCTCATACACATGTTAGAATAAGCAAAAGTTCATATTCCCCTAAGGATATTTGTACCAAAGAGGAGCAAGATAGCATAGAAGAGATACATATGGCACCTGGACAAGCCACTCTCAAAGCTATGTGTGGGGTAGATAACATGGCCACATGACAAAATTTGATTTGGTTATTTATTCACATATCACCCCTCCATTAACAACTTCTCACTTCTAATTCACTTCTGATATTTCCAACCCAAATCCAAAGGGTTGAACTACTCACTTGAATTAGGTCTGTTGTTTCGTTTGGATAAACCTAATTAAAAAGAAAAGGGTGGTCACTTTTCAACAATGAAGATTTATTGTGAATAAATCTGTCAGTAATGGTACTGATAATGATTCAATTCATCTCATATAACTTGTAAATGCACCTACTACGTGTGAATAAATTAATATAATTAATGAGTGTCTTGAATTCTTTGAGAAAAGCAGTCTTTATTTCAAACAGAGATAGAGGTAACAATCCAATTTCAAAAGAATACAAATGTGTGACTATTCCTGAAAAATAGTAATGTAAAATGCTTGTGAAATGATAAATTCCTATGGGGTAGCTATGAATCTCCCGCTTGAAACTCATGAGGAACATTGTTCACCACTTCACTGGCTGAATTTCTCTCACACTGTCTCAAGCGAAAGGTTCGGCTTTTACTGAAGAGCGATGTCTTCTCAACATATGAAATGTTAATAACCCCTGCAGTAGGAGACTAACACTTATCTAGGAAACACTAAAAGTTTCTCAATATTCTCCTCTTTCAGCATATAAAAAAGATGGTTTTGATCTCAAGGAACATAGGATTGAAAGCACAGTGTATGATTCTGACAGACTCCCTGAAAACTTAACCATTTTCAAACACTCAGATACACAGGGATATTTCTTGCTGTAAAGACTACATCTCAATAAGATTAGCAAAATCAGAAGGGATTGTTGCAGAACAATACCACTTTTAAAAAATAAAAAAATGTTGATTTTGACACTTTGAAAATAATAACATCAAAGGAAATTCTGAATGCGAGTAAACTCTGAGATGATTACGTGAGGGTTATGCAAAGTTAGTTAGGTTAGTGAGGTTATGTGAAGCCCAATAACTTGCCTAGCAAATAGTATAAATCACATGGTATTCAATACGGAATATGAATTATATATCTACTTCAACAGTATAAGCACCATTAAAAAATTAAAAGATATATTTCTTTTTTGTTTGTTTTGTTTTTTGTTTGTTTTTTCTTTATTTTATTTTATTTTATTATTATTATACTTTAAGTTTTAGGGTACATGTGCACAATGTGCAGGTTAGTTACATATGTATACATGTGCCATGCTGGTGTGCTGCACCCATTAACTCATCATTTACCATTAGGTATATCTCCTAAAGCTATCCCTCCCCGCTCCCCCCACCCCACAGCAGTCCCCAGAGTGTGATGTTCCCCTTCCTGTGTCCTTGTGTTCTCATTGTTCAATTCCCACCTATGAGTGAGAATATGCGGTGTTTGGTTTTTTGTTCTTGCGATAGTTTACTGAGAATGATGGTTTTCAATTTCATCCATGTCCCTACAAAGGACATGAAATCATCATTTTTTATGGCTGCATACTATTCCTTGGTGTATATATGCCACATTTTCTTAATCCAGTCTATCATTGTTGGACATTTGGGTTGGTTCCAAGTCTTTGCTATTGTGAATAGTGCCGCAATAAGCATATGTGTGCATGTGTCTTTATAGCAGCATGATTTATAGTCCTTTGGGTATATACCCAGTAATGGGATGGCTGGGTCAAATGGTATTTCTAGTTCTAGATCCCTGAGGAATCACCACACTGACTTCCACAATGGTTGAACTAGTTTACAGTCCCACCAACAGTGTAAAAGTGTTCCTATTTCTCCACATCCTCTCCAGCACCTGTTGTTTCCTGACTTTTTAATGATTGCCATTCTAACTGGTATGAGATGGTATCTCATTGTGGTTTTGATTTGCATTTCTCTGATGGCCAGTGGTGGTGAGCATTTTTTCATGTGTTTTTTGGCTGCATAAATGTCTTCTTTTGAAAAGTGTCTGTTCATGTCCTTCGCCCACTTGTTGATGGGGTTGTTTGTTTTTTTCTTGTAAATTTGTTTGAGTTCATTGTAGATTCTGGATATTAGCCCTTTGTCAGATGAGTAGGTTGCGAAAATTTTCTCCCATTTTGTGTGTTGCCTGTTCACTCTGTTGGTAGTTTCTTTTGCTGTGCAGGAGCTCTTTAGTTTAATTAGATCCCATTTGTCAATTTTGTCTTTTGTTGCCATTGCTTTTGGTGTTTTAGACATGAAGTCCTTGCCCATGCCTATGTCCTGAATGGTAACGCCTAGGTTTTATTTTAGGGTTTTTATGGTTTTAGGTCTAATGTTTAAGTCTTTAATCCATCTTGAATTGATTTTTGTATAAGGTGTAAGGAAGGGATCCAGTTTCAGATTTCTACATATGGCTAGCCAGTTTTCCCAGCACCATTTATTAAATAGGGAATCCTTTCCCCATTGCTTGTTTTTCTCAGGTTTGTCAAAGATCAGATAGTTGTAGATATGTGGCGTTATTTCTGAGGGCTCTGTTCTGTTCCATTGGTCTATATCTCTGTTTTGGTACCAGTACCATGCTGTTTTGGTTACTGTAGGCTTGTAGTATAGTTTGAAGTCAGGTAGCGTGATGCCTCCAGCTTTGTTCTTTTGGCTTAGGATTGACTTGGCAATGAAGGCTCTTTTTTGGTTCCATATGAACTTTAAAGTAGTTTTTTACAATTCTGTGAAGAAAGTCATTGGTAGCTTGATGGGGATGGCATTGAATCTATAAATTACCTAGGGCAATATGGCCATTTTCACAATATTGATTCTTCCTACCTATGAGCATGGAATGTTCTTCCATTTCTTTGTATCCTCTTTTATTTCATTGATCAGTGGTTTGTCGTTCTCCTTGAAGAGGTCCTTCACGTCCCTTGTAAGTTGGATTCCTAGGTATTTTATTCTCTTTGAAGCAATTGTGAATGGGAGTTCACTCATGATTTGGCTCTCTGTTTGTCTTTATTGGTGTATAAGAATGCTTGTGATTTTTGTACATTGATTTTGTATCCTGAGACTTTGCTGAAGTTGCTTATCAGCTTAAGGAGATTTTGGGCTGAGACAATGGGGTTTTCTAGATATACAATCATGTCATCTGCAAACAGGGACAATTTGACTTCCTCTTTTCGTAATTGAATACCCTTTATTTCCTTCTCCTGCCTAATTGCCCTGGCCAGAACTTCCAATGCTATGTTGAATAGGAGTGGTGAGAGAGGGCATCCCTGTCTTGTGCCAGTTTTCAAAGGGAATGCTTCCAGTTTTTGCCCATTCAGTATGATATTGGCTGTGGGTTTGTCATAGATAGCTCTTATTATTTTGAGATACGTCCCATCAATACCTAATTTATTGAGAATTTTTAGCATGAAGGGGTGTTGAATTTTGTCAAAGGCCTTTTTCTGCATCTATTGAGATAATCACGTGGTTTTTGTCTTTGGTTCTGTTTATATGCTGGATTACGTTTATTGATTTGCGTATATTGAACCAGCCTTGCATCCCAGAGATGAAGCCCACTTGATCATGTTGATTAAGCTTTTTGATGTGCTGCTGGATTCGGTTTGCCAGTATTTTATTGAGGATTTTTGCATCAATGTTCATCAAGGATATTGGTCTAAAATTCTCTTTTTTGGTTGTGTCTCTGCCCGGCTTTGGTATCAGGATGATGCTGGCCTCATAAAATGAGTTAGGGAGGATTCCTTCTTTTTCTATTGATTGGAATAGTTTCAGAAGGAGTGGTACCAGTTCCTCCTTGTACCTCTGGTAGAATTCGGCTGTGAATCCATCTGGTTCTGGACTCTTTTTGATTGGTAAGCTATTGATTATTGCCACAATTTCAGAGCCTGTTATTGGTTTATTCAGAGAGTCAACTTCTTCCTGGTTTAGTCTTGGGAGGGTGTATGTGTCGAGGAATTTATCCATTTCTTCTAGATTTTCTAGTTTATTTGCATAGAGGTATTTGTAGTATTCTCTGATGGTAGTTTGTATTTCTGTGGGATCGGTGGTGTTATTCCCTTTATCATTTTTTATTGCATCTATTTGATTCTTCTCTCTTTTCTTCTTGATTAGTCTTGCTAGCGGTCTATCAATTTTGTTGATCCTTTCAAAAAACCAGCTCCTGGTTTTTTAATTTTTTGAACGGTTTTTTGTGTCTCTATTTCCTTCAGTTCTGCTCTGATTTTAGTTATTTCTTGCCTTCTGCTAGCTTTTGAATGTGTTTGCTCTTGCTTTTCTTGTTCTTTGACGTCAGGGTTTCAATTTTGGATCTTTCCTGCTTTCAACCCAGAATTTCATATCCAGGCAAACTAAGCTTCATAAGTGAAGGAGAAATAAAATACTTTACAGACAAGCAAATGCTGAGTGATTTTGTCACCACCAGGCCTGCCCTAAAAGAGCTCCTGAAGGAAGCACTAAACATGGAAAGGAACAACTGGTACCAGCCACTGCAAAATCATGCCAAGTTGTAAAGACCATCGAGGCTAGGAAGAAACGGCATCAACTAACAAGCAAAATAACCAGCTAACATCATAATGACAGGATCAAATTCACACATAACAGTATTAACTTTAAATGTAAATGGACTAAATGCTCCAATTAAAAGACACAGACTGGCACATTGGATAAAGAGTCAAGACCCATCAGTGTGCTGTATTCAGGAAACCCATCTCACGTGCAGAGACACACATAGGCTCAAAATAAAAGGATGGAGGAAGATCTACCAAGCAAATGGAAAACAGAAAAAGGCAGGGGTTGCAATCCTAGTCTCTGATAAAACAGACTTTAAACCAACAAAGATCAAAAGAGACAAAGAAGGCCATTACATAATGGTAAAGGGATCAATTCAACAAGAAGAGCTAACTATCCTAAATATATATGCACCCAATACAGGCGCACCCAGATTCATAAAGCAAGTCCTGAGTGACCTACAAAGAGACTTAGACTCCCACACAATAATAATGGGAGACTTTAACACCCCACTGTCAACATTAGACAGATCAACGAGACAGAAAGTTAACAAGGATACCCAGGAATTGAACTCAGCTCTGCACCAAGTGGACAGAACTCTCCACCCCAAATCAACAGAATATACATTTTTTTCAGCACCACACCACACCTATTCCAAAATTGACCACATAGTTGGAAGTAAAGTTCTCCTCAGCAAATGGAAAAGAACAGAAATTATAACAAACTGTCTCTCAGACCACAGTGCAATCAAACCAGAACTCAGGATTAAGAAACTCACTCAAAACCGCTCAACTATATGGAAACTGAACAACCTGCTCCTGAATGACTACTGGATACATAACGAAATTAAGGCAGAAATAAAGATGTTCTTTGAAACCAACGAGAACGAAGACACAACATTCCAGAATCTCTGGGACACATTCAAAGCAGTGTGTAGAAGGAAATTTATAGCACTAAATGCCCACAAAAGATACATTTCTTTACCGCAGTTATTTTCAGCCCTGTCATCATCATCATCATCTTCTTCTTCTTCCTCTTCATTGTTATCACAATGTCAGTGGTTGCCTATTATGTTGTAAAAATCTATGTGATGCTATAAATATGTAATATAGTATAGCATAAAATTTTCCAATACAGACATATATATATTTCTCAAAATTTATTTATATTCGAATATTGATTTTATACTGAAAACATTTGAAATTAAAAAATTCTGAACCAGTGTCAATTTTGAACTTTTAAACTTTTTATCTAATTGATTGTCTTGGTTTCAATATGATGCTTGCATGTTCTGTCAAATTCATATGAATTCATAAGTTTAGCCAGTATTGAATCATAATACATAATCAATGTGCTTAAAAGGAATATAGTAAAATGTCTGAAAACACAAAGAAACAAGGGTAAAACCAGTACATAAATTCAGACAGGAAACAACCCCATAGCTATAATTATTGGTGAAGTCTCATTGGAGGGTTAAGTTAGACATTGGAGACGGGAAATTATATAAATAGGTAAAGAGAAAGAGGTGAATGTTCCAGGCTATAGTTGCAGTTTGATCAAGGGTATAGAAAAGTAACAAATAGGACAGAGAACAATTAGGAAACACCAATCTAGCTAAATCAGAGAAATCAGGAAACAGAACAGTAGAAAATGTAGAACCTGACCGGTGTGGTGGCACTGAATTTAATGGTGAAGGTAATAGTGAGGGGGGCCAACGTTTTTGAAAGGTGAATAATAATTTTTATCACTGAGGGGTGACACTGAAGTTTGGACAATGTAGGCCTGGACCGTAAAGGGATTTATAGGCATCGGTGGTTTTATTTGCTAGTTGCCTGGGCACAAAGAATTCTGAGAATGACCAAGTAGGAGTAGCAGAAAGGGGGAGCTGACTGGACATGTGAGAGTGGGAACATTGAGGTTCATGCTGAGAGTATGGCCATAAGTGTGGCCCATAGTGTGGCCATGGCAAAGGCAAAGGAGATTTAAGACATGGCATCCCTAGGTAAAGCAAGCTCAGGGTATTGTGAGATTGCAAATGAACCTGCTGGTTCTATTATTTCATCTCAGCAACATAAGTGGACCTGATTCTGCATTTTCTGCATGTGTGGTCTCTTAAAGAAGCAGCTTCAGGGAACTGGAGAAAACAAACGCAAGCTAAAGAGGTCATGGTTGACATATGCATTGTGAATTGATGTCACCATGACAAAGACGATGGGGGAATTGAGGAAGATTCATTAAAGGCACAGAGATAATTGTGTATGTCTATTATTCAGAGGCACTCTAGGTGGGTAGCATTAATAATGACAGCTAAAATTCATTGAGATCTTGCTTTTGCCAAGCACTGAGCTAAGCATCTTAACTTAATTTCCCTATAAAACTCCTTTTACTAGACAGGTTACTAAGGCTTAGGGAAGGTAGATCATTAAAGGTCATAAAGCTACTAATGATAGAGGCGAAGCAAGTTCTGTTGTGTCTGTTCCCAAAGCCCTTCTCTTAAGGGCTATCACATTGCCCCCTACAGTTTTGAATGTACAGGATTCAGAGTATTAAGATAATAATAGAAGAGTCTGAGTGTTTGTGGAGAAATATGACTTTCGGTTTAGACATGCTGACACTGAGGCGACCGCACATCAATCAAGTAGACAATTAGTGATAATATTAGAGTTTGATAGAGACAGAATTCTTGGCTGCAGCTGGCTATCTAGAAATCTTATTAAAAAGGGGTTTACACTGAAGCCATAAGAGTGATTGAAATTTCCAATGCAGAGAACATACAGAGAAAGGACAGGGGGTCAATAGATGAAGTGAGAACTAGGATAGCATAAAGAAGCATAAAGAAAGCAAAATACTGGCAGAGATAGGAGAGACCTATTGTTGAAAAGTCAAAGAAAATAATACACGCATAAAGTCTACTTAGTCTATTAATTAACTTTTCATTGATATAAAAAAGAGAATAGTGGCTCCATTTATATATAAATACTTGACATACTTAGAAATAAAAAGTCAAATATTATTTTTAAACACACAATTTTATGTGAGAAAACATATAGCAGACATTTGTATGATAAGTGGTTAGAAGTATCTAGGGTGATCAGTGTAGTTACAGGCTGAGCTAATATTACATATTTTCAAAGAAATTTTATAACTAATATATTTAGCCAAAGAGCTACATAACACATAGCATGATTATTATATTAGAATGAGGCTTCTATGGTTTGAAAATTCTCTTGAGAAATGAATGAGAAGCTTGATGGAACACATTTCTTTTTTGTCTTAAATGCCTGTCTTCTGAACTTGCTTTAGAAAGAAGCCTTTTTTTTGTCAAGGTGACGATGATAATGTTGATGGTGGTGATGGTGATGGTGATGGTGGTGGTGGTGGTGTGATTATGGTGGCTAACATATATTAACCATATCCAATCTGCCAGAGCGCTAATCATTTTTAGATAATGTTCATTTAATCCTCAAAAAACTTTAAGAGAGAAACTGTTAACTTCATTTTTAAGATGAGGAAATGGAGGCATAAAGAGGTTAAGTAACTTTCTCTGGGCGTGCAGCTAGTCAGAGGATTCCACATCAGGCAGTCTGATTCAACAACATTCTTCCACACAGATTTTTTGTTTACTTGATAGATTCTTAATTTTATTCATAATTGACACCTAATGATCACACGTGTTTATGGGCTACAGTGTGATGTTTCAATACATGTATACATTGTATAATGATCAAATCAGGGTAGTTAGAATGTCCATCACTACAAACCTTTATCATTTCTTTGTGATGATACCTTTCAAAATCCTATTTTCTAGCAAAAATATAAACACTTTGTTATTAGTTATAGTCATCCTACCATATAACAAAATACCAGAACTTACTCCTCCTAACTGTAACTTTCTACCCAGCAAACAACCTCTTCCAATCTTTTCTTCCATCTTTGTTTCTGCCGCCTCTCCTACCACTATTCTAAATTTTACTTTGATGAGATTAGCTTTTGTAGATTCCAAGTATGAGTAAGGTATGAAGTTTTTGTCTTTCTGTTTTTAATTCATTTAACAACATGTTCTCCAGGTTCATTCATGTTGCCACAAATAAAGCATTTAATTCTCTTTTTATAGCTGAATAGTATTTAATCATGTACATATATATATATATATATATACACGCACACACACACCATATTTTCTTTATCCATTCATCCATAGATGGACACTTAGGTTGTTTCCATATCTTGGCCATAGTGAATAATGCTGCAATAAATGTGGGAGTGCAGATATCACTTTGACATATGGATTTCAATTCTTGTGTGTATACCAAGTAGTGGGAATGCTGGATCTTATGATGGTTCTTTTTTAAATTTGTGAAGGGATGTCCATGCTATTTTCTGTAACAGCTGTACTGATCTACATTCCCACCAACAGTGTATAAGCATTCCCTTTTCTCTGCATCTTCACCAACATTTCTTTTTGTCTTTTTAGAGAATGTAATCCATTTACATTTAAGGTTATGGTTGAAAACTAAAGGTCACTACTGCCATTTTGTTACTTGTCTCCTAGGTCATTTATTTCTTTTTTTCTCTTTCACTGTCTTCATTTGCTTTTCTCTGTAATGCGTTTTGATTATGTACTATTTATTTTTAGTGTATCTATTATAGGTTTTTGCTTCATAGTTACCATAGGGCTTAAAAAATAACTTATAATAAATTATTTTAAATTTATTACAACTTAACTTTGATTGCAAAGAAAAATAAAATAGCAAAAACCAAACAACACCATTGTCCACCTTCCCATTTTGACTTTTCAATATTTCAGTTCACGTCTTTTTATACTTCCTATTTCTTAACTAATCATTGTAGTTATTAATGTCTTTAATAGTTTTGTCATTTAGTCTTTATACTTAACATATAAGTGGTTTACATACCACAGTTACAGTGTTACAGTATTCTGATTTTGTCTTTATTTTTACTTTTAACATTGAGTTTTATATTTTCAAATATTTTCTTATTACATGTTAGCATTTTGTCTTTAAGACTGAAACGTTTCTTGTAAGACACATCTGGTGTTGATTCCTTCCCTCAGCTTTTGCCTGGAAGAGGTGTTCCCCCTGCCCCACTGCCTTCATGTTTGAATGATAGCCTTGCTGGGTATGTTAGTCTTGTCTGGTGATTTTCTTTTTCTTTAATACTTTGAATATATCATCCCTCTCTCTCTTGGCCTGCAGGGTTTCTGCTCAGAAATCTGCTAAAAGTTATATTGGGGCTCAGTTAAATCTGATATTGTTCTTTTTTCTTGTTCCTTTGAGTTTTCTTTCTTTGCCTTTGATTTTTTAATAATTTGATTATGATGTGCTTTGGGGAATTCCTCTGTAAGTTGAATTTGGTTGGTGACCTCTGAGCTTTCTGTACCTGAATGTCATCATCCTTCTCCATATTTGGGACATTTTTAGCTGTTATCTTATTAAATATACTTTCTAGGGCTTTTACTCTCTGACCTCCTTCAGTAACTGCTACTATGTGAGGTTAGTTTGCCTAATAACGTCTCATAATTTTCTTAATCTTTCTTTAATCTTTTTAATTTATTTTATCTTTTTGCTCCTTTGATTGGATAGTTTTATAGGTCCCATCTTTAAGCTCCCTGATTTTTTCCCTCTGTTTGATTAAGTCTGCCTTTGAAAATTTCTGGTAGACGTTTTCATTTTAGTTATTGTATTCTGTATTTCTAGGTTTTTTATTTGAACTTAAGTTGTTCCTATTTCTTTGTCAAAGTCTCATATTGTTCCTGAATGTTTATGAAATTTCATTCAGTTTTTTTTACCTGAATTTTCTTATGATTCCTTGAACTTCTTTAAGAAAATTATACTGAGTTTTTTGTCAGACATTTTATAGATGTTCTTCTAAATCCTTTATTGGTTTCTTTGGTGGTTTCATATTTCCCTGAGTTTTCACAATCACTACATCTTTACATTGATACCTGTACATTTGAGAACCTCTTAGACGTTTTTCTAGTGTTGTTTGGTGGTGTTAAACTTTTATTACTTAAATAAGGAGCTTAATCACTGGCCTACTGTTTCTTCCCATTCTAGGGAGGACATATATTGAAAATTGGAACTTAAGCATTACACAAGAATTAAACTGCTGCCTTGCCATTGTTTCACATTCTAGGGAAGTGAGCTTTCAAAATTATTGGGCAGTCTTTTAGTTGTTTCTCAGACAGGGAAAGGATCCATGTAAACCTCTTAGTTTTGTGGAAAATCTGACCAGGATCTCTGGCATTCCCATGAATCATGACCCCTGTGGCCCTGTGGCATCAGCTAGTCTTCTTAGCATGGCATCCTCACTGTTTGCAGTGCTTAGTAGCAACCAACATCTGCACACTAGTTGCTGCGATCAAATGCCTGCTCCTTGTCCCCAGTTCATCCCAGGTGGTTCGGCCCTCTTGGCAGTCCTAATGTTTCTGTGGGATGGGACTAGAGTGGGCTTCCTATGAAGATTCTCAGACCAATACGGAGATCAAACATCCACCTCCAATTCCCTCCTCCATCCTTGGAAACTGTGGCTCAAGGGAAATTTTATGTGGGTAATATTATGCTGGCTTGGAAGAGGAGGTGGCACAGTCTAAAATGAATATTCCTTTTACCAGTTATGGCTTCTTTAAATTCTGTGGGCCCAGGATTTTCAATGCTAGTCTTCTCTATCCTGGTGAATTCAGGGGGATGTTCTAGTTTTTAAGTGGCTTCTGGTAGTGCTTTTGTTGGAAGAGTGATGCAAGGGGATTTTCTATTCTGCCATCTTGGTGACGTCACTTCTAAACTCTCTCATTAAATCAAGAAAATCATCTCTGCGGTGGGAAAAAAGGTTTCCACAGTAAGACCTAAGCTTCTTTGTATTCACAGTATTTACTTGCTTAAAATCATTTTTTAGATAGCCAGTAAAAATCGTGTTAAAGCACTAATTCTTAAAGTCTGAGATGACTATGTAAGGGAAAATGTTATAAATAGAAAAAATAATAGAAAATATTGGGTAGAAAGTTAATCACCCTGAAAAAAGTATCATATATATGAAAACCTTTCAGAAGTGGATGCCATAACACAAACAGGAACACAGAATGGCAACCCAGTATTAACAACTAGGAGTAGGCTCCCGTAGAAAGCATTCTCTTCCTTACCTTCCGTGCCACTTTTCTCTGGCTTCCTTTTCCCACATCCAGTCTGGCCTGCTTCAAACATTTATACACTCTGCCTCAAAGGTAACTTTATTAACAAATTGAATCACGTGTCTCCTCTTCTTTAAAATACTGTCTACTTGATGCTTTATAATTTCTCTAACATGACAAGTACAGCTCCAAAAACTGTTCCCATATCCTCCTTTCTCCTTTCTTATTATTTTTCACCCACGTAGAATGTGTCCTAACTTGCTATTATATAAACACAACTAACACTTTCAACCTACCAAGCCTTTAAAATTCTATTTCTATATCTGAAATAGCTTTAATCTTCTCTGTCTATTAAGCAGTTATTTTTTAGGGTAGACATAATGTAAATTCATTGTAAAGCTTCATCTAACGTTGCCTCTCTTTTATAGTTTCTCTCTTCTCATGACCTTAAAACACTGTGTACATCATTTCATCATAAAACCCCTTCCACTGTATTACACACATATAGTTCCTACCAAATTGAGGGCTCCTCAAAGGAGGAAGCCTTTTTAATTTTTCACATACTTCTTTGGATTTCAAACACCTAAGTGGAATGCTTACTTTTTGTAGAATGAAGTTGATTTTCAGTAAATGAATATTTATGTATTTGAATTAGTGGAAAAATTAATGAACTTTCATACAAAAAAGATATTAATATTTTAACAGTTACTCTTAATCCATTTTTATGTTAAGTACTAAGCATTCAAAATCATATATTGTGTAGAAAGCTATTGATTAGGAGAGAGAAATAAATGTGTTTTAATTCTAGCTTCACAACATTTATTAAGCTATTCAAATGACCATGAACATTTAATTTTTAGAGACTCAATTTCCTCACCTGTGAAATACAGATTATACTCCCTGTGTTCTTAGCTCATGGAACTTTCATGAAGATGAAATGGAATAATGGACTTCAAAAGGCAAAAAATGCCATGTTTGTGTGAATATGAGGAGATTCATTTATAATGTCTAGTCAGAATAAAGCCACACAAGGATACATTGAAAGAGTGGCATTTTGGGGTATTTGTGAAACCAGGTATTGAACTGTGGCAGAGAATTCTGGGCTGTACAGCTGGAAGGAAATGTAGAAATATTGGGCTCTTGGGAGCTAGAGGCAAGAGTGGGCCAGAGAGTGGGAGAAAAGAGAGAAGCATATCGCCTGAAACAACAATTTCTCTGAAGGCTCAACTGACACTTTTGCCCTCACCAAAGGTGAATCTATCTACCTTATACACATTGAGGGAGAAAAATAATTTTCTTTCTAAAAATGTGGGGAAAAAAAGTTTTCCAATGAGAATTTTCTGTTAAAAACATGAAAAGCATCACTTTAACATGATCCAGTGGTTGGAAATTAATTTATTTCCACGTTAGATATGTTTAAGGTTCATTTTATGTGCATTTGCAACGTTTCATAACAATATCAAATTTCAAAGTAAAGTGTAAAGAAAATACTTAGTTTTGAAAGGCTCAGTTATTTAAAAATTATTTTTAGCCAGAACGTTACAGCATAAAATCTGAACTTGTATGGCAGATGTAGCGGGTGGTAGGTTGCAACCTGACGTACTTCCCAAAGGTAAATCACTTATATTTTGGAAAGAAATATATACATTTTAAGCTGGTTTGAATAACTCCATTAAAGGGAATAAATTGGCCTATAAAATGGACTTTAATGGTTTCCATTATAATATTTTATTATGCTGCCAGAATTTATCTAATTAATTTGTAAATCATATTAAAACCTTTGACTTTAAATTGTAATGAAACCACAGACTATTTTAGTGTTATGATTTTTAAAAGAGCTTCTATATGACTCTATGGACAAAATGTATGTGAGAAGTTGCATTGGGTCACCATCTTGAACTTAGTAAGATTTGCTTATTGTAATTTCTTCTCTAAGTTAATTTTATTGTCTTAATGTGGTTGTATTTTTGTATCTATGTGACTCTAATAATATCAAGGGCAGTTCTGCTCTAGACCTGTAGACCATATTTTCCCTTGATTTTACGGATAGAAGTTGTTCATAAAAGAATCTCCTGGAGTCTGAATATAAAGAATTAAAATTCTCTTTAGATTTTACTTTATTGAAAATCACTCTGCTTTGAGAGAGTTTGGGTAAGAAGTGACCAGTAAGGTCTCAATAGCCTTCCTGAGTTTTGACCAACTGCCAAGAAGAAGAGGATTGCTTCTTCTGAATATGGGGATACATCACATATGACAATTTTACTGAGTGTTAAGAGTAAATTTTGTAGTTTATTCATTTTATTTGTCTCTCACCTCTCTCACCTACCCACCACCAGACTGACTTTTATAAAACACCTCACATTGATTATACTTTTTAAAGCTCGATTCCTTTCCCTATGAGCCATTTTTGATTTTTATCTTATCTATAAAAGAAGCCTCAAAATTCTCCCTATATTCCTCTAAACTAAAGACAAAAAGTCATGACCACTTGTCCCTTTGTCGTAATATTACAATTTAATCCTTCTCTGATAGTAGGTTAAAGAAATGTTCTACTTCCCTGTAGTTAAATTTTAATTATCTTATAGAAGAAGTCAGTCATAAATAAACATGGACATACATAAGAAAACACCTATGTTTTTTCCGGGAAATACGGAGAGTGGGGTGTGTGTGAAAGAGAGGGAGACAGAAAGGGATAAATGGAACAAAGGTGTTAGGGTGCAGCTTCGGAGTGGGTAGATATAAAATAATAAGGGAAAAAAGACCAATGAATCAAATGAATATGGTAAAAATGTATTTAAATGTGAAATACCTGAGGATATAGGCATGTATGTTTTTTCAACAATTAACAATTTGTAATAAAATTTTCTCATATAGGATTAAATATATGTGTGACTTGATCCCAAGTGTGCTGTGCTATAGGATACATATTACCTCATAAGAAGAATGCTGTGGAAAAAAGGGAAAGATGAGAATGTTACAATCAATGAATGGAAATATTTAAGCAAAATTAAAACTTACACCACAATAGTACCGGGAATGGAATATTAAGGGTATGGTGACTTTATTCTCCTACTACCTTGTTTTTTATTTTTTATTTTTCTAGGCACATTACATATTTTGGTACAGGTATACAATGTGGAATAATCACATGAGAATAAATAGGGTATCCATCACTTTAAGCATTTGTCACTTATCCTTTCTGTTACAAACAATCCAGTTACACATTTCTAGTTTTTTTGTTGTTGTTTTGTTTTGTTTTGTTTTTGTTTTTGTTTTTGTTTGGAGACGGAGTTTCACTCTTGTTGCCCAGGCTGAGGCTGGAGTGCAATAGTGCCATCTTGGCTCACTGCAACCTCCGCCTCCCAGGTTCAAGCAATTCTTCTGCCTCAGCCTCCGGAGTAGCTGGGATTACAGGCATGCACCACCACACCCAGCTTATTTTGTATTTTTAGTAGAGATGGGGTTTCTCCATGTTGGTCAGGCTGGTCTCAAATTCCCGACTTCAGGTGACCCACCCACCTGAGCCTCCCAAAGTGCTGGGATTACAGGTATGAGCCACTGCGCCTGGCCTAGTTATTTTTAAATGTACAATTAAATTATTATTGACTACAGTCACCTTGTTATGCTATTGAATACTGGATCTTATTCATTATTTTAACTATTTTTTGTACCCATTAAACATCCCTACTTCTCCTCCAATCCCCACTACATTTCCCAGTCTCTGGTAACCATCATTTTTCTATCTCCATGAGTTCAATTGTTTTAATATTTAGCTTTCACAAATCAGTGAGAACATGCAGTTTTTCTGTCTATGCCTGGCTTATTTCATTTAAATTAATGACCTCTAGTTCCAATCATGTTGTTGAAAATGACAAGATCTTGTTATTTTTTAAGGCTGAATAGTATTCCATTGTGTATATGTATCACATTTTTTAATCCATTCCTCAGTTGATGGACACTTAGATTGCTTCCAAATCTTGGCTATTGTGAATAGTACTGGAATAAATATGGGTGTGTAGATATCTCTTCAATATCTCGATATCTTTCCTTTAGGACTGGAGTCCCCAACCCCCAGTCTGTGGACAGGTACAAGTCTGTTGCCTGTTAAGAACCAGGTCACACAGCAGGAGGTGAGTGGCTGGCAAGCTAGCATTACAGCCTGAACTCCACCTCCTGTCAGATCAGTGGTGGCATTAGATTCTCACAGGAGCTGGAACCAACTTGTGAACTGAGTATGGAGGGATCTAGGTTGTGCAACCTCTATGAGAATCTAATGCTAATACCTGAGGTGGAACAAAGTCATCCCAAAACCATAACATCTCCCGCCTCCACCCCCATCCGTGGAAAAATTGTCTTCCACAAAACCAGTCCCTGGTGCCAAAAAGGTTGGGGACCACTGCTTTTGAGTGTATACCTAGAAGTGGGATTATGAGATCATATGGTATTTCTATTTTTAGTTATGTGTGGAACCTCCAAACTGTTCTCCCTAGTGTTTGTAATAATTTACATTCCCACCTACAGTATGCAAGGGTTTCCTTTTCTCCACATTCTTACATTCCTTATTGCCTGTCTCATTGGTAAGCACCATTTTAACTGGGGTGAGGTAATATTTCGTTGTGGTTTTGAGTTGCATTTCTCTGATGGTCAATGATATTGAGCACTTTTTCATATACCTGTTTGCTATTTGTATGTCTTCTTCTGATAAATGTGTATTCATATCTTTTTCCCATTTTTTAATCGAATTATTAAAGTTTTCCCTGTAGAACTGTTTGAGCTCCTTATATATTCTGGTTATTAATCCCTTGTCAGATGGATAGTTTGAAAATGTTTTCTCCCATTCTGTGGGTTATCTCTTTGTTGATTGTTCCCTTTGCCATGCAGAAACTTAACCTCATGTGATCTCATTTGTCTATTTTTGCTTTAGTTGCCTGTGTTTGTGGGGTATTACTCAATAAAATCTTTGCCCAGTCCTGAAGAGGAGTTTCCCCAATATTTTCTTGTCTGAGGTCTTAGATGTAAGTCTTTTATCCATTTTTCTTTCATAATTTGAGGTCTCAGATGTAAGTCTTTCATCCATTTTTGATTTTCTTTTTATATGTGGCAAAACATAGGGATCTAGTTTCATTCTTGTGTATATGAATATCCAGTTTTCCCAGCATCATTTATTGAAGGGATTGTCCTATTCCCAATGTATGCTCTTGGCACCATTGTAGAAAATAAGCTTACTGTTTAGGTGCATGGACTTTTTAAAAAATTTTTTTGTGGGTACATACTAGGTGCATATATTTATGAAGTACTTGAGATATTTTGATAGAGGCATGCAATGTGAAATTAGCACAGCATTGAGAATAGGGTGTCTGTCTCCTCAAGCATTTATCCTTTGAGTGAAAAACTGTCCCATTACTTTTTTTTTTTTTTTTTTGAGATGGGGTTTCACTCTGTTACCCAGGCTGGAGTACAGTGGCTCAACCATGGCTCACTGCAGCCTCGACCTCCTGGGCTTAGGTGCTTCTCGCACCTCAGCCTCCTGATTAGATGAGACTACAGGTACGTGCCAACATTCCCAGCTAATTGTTTCTGTATTTGGAGTAGAGAGAGGGTTTTACCAGGTTGCCCAGGCTGGTCTCAAACCCCTGGGCTCAAGTGATGCATCTGCCTCAGTCTCCCACAGTGCTAGGATTACAGGTGTAAGCCACCTTGCCTGACCCAATTATACTCTTAAGATTATTTTAAAATGTACAATTAAGTTATTATTGACTACTGTCACCTGTTCCATTGGTCTGTGTGTCTGTGTCTATGCCAGTAGCATGCTGATTTGGTTAGTATACCTCTGTAGTATAAATCGAAGTCAGGTAATGTAATGCCTCCAGTTTTGTTCTTTTTGCTCAGCATAGCTTTGGCTATTCTGGAGCTTTTCTAGTTTCATCTAAATTTTAGAATTTTTCTTTCTATTTCTGTAAAGAATGTCATTGGTATTTTGACATGAATTACAATGAATCTGTAGGTTGCTTTGGGTACTATGGACATTTTAACAATATTGATTCTTCCAGTCTATGAACACAGAATATAATGCCAATATTTTTGTGTTCTCTTTAATTTCTTTTATCAGTGTTTTATATTTTCATTGTAGAGAACTTCCACTACTTTGGTTTGTTAATTTTTAGGTACATAATTTTATTTGTAGCTATTGTAAATGGGATTATTTTCTTGATCTTTTTCAGATTTTTGCTTTTGGCATATAGAAATGCTACTGATTATTGTATGTTGATTTTGTATCCCTGTGACATTTCTGAATTTATCAGTTCTAATAGTTTTTTAATGGAGTCTTTAGGTTTTTCCAAATATAAGATCATATAATTTGTAAACAAGCATAATTTTACTTCTTTTCCAATTTGAATTCACTTTATTTCTTTCTCTTTCTGATTGCTTTAGTTAGGACTTCCAGTACTATGTTAAAAAACAATGTTGAAAGTGGTCGTCCTTGTTGTGTTCCACATTTTAAGGGAAAGACTTTCAGTTTTTTCCCCATTCGGTGTGATACTAACTGTGGGTCTGTCATATATGGCTTTTATTCTGTTAAGGTATGTTCCTCGTATACCAAGTATTTTGAGGGGTTTTATCATGAAAAAAATGTTGAATTTCATCAAATGCTTTCACAGCATTAATTGAAATGATCATATTATTTTTGTCCTTCATTCTGTTGATAAAATGTATCACATGGATTAATTTACTTATGCTGAACCATTATCCTTGGGGTAAATCCCACTTGGTCATGAATAATGATCTTTTTAATGCATTGTTGAATTCAGTTTGCTGATATTTGGTTGAGGATTTTTGCATCTATGTTCATCAGAGATAATTGGCCTGTAGTTTTCTTTTTTCTTTTTCTTTCCTTTTTTTTTTTTTTTTTAATTTATCTTTGCTTTTGGTAACAGAATCGTACTGGCCCCATAAAATGAGTTTGGAAGTTTTTCCTTTGTCTCTATTTTTTGGATTAGTTCTAATAGGATTGGTAGTAGTTCTTTACATGTTTGGTAAAATGTATTAGTGAAGCCATCAGGTGCTGTGCTATTCTTTGCTGGGAGACATTTGATTATGGCTTGGCTCTTGTTACTTGTTATAAGGTTTTGATTTTTTCATGGTTCTCTTTGTAGGTTGTATGTGTCTAGGAATTTATTCATTTCTTCTGGATTGTCTAATTCATTGGTATATAGTTGCTCATAGTAGTCTACAATGATTCTTTGAATTTCTGCAGTATTGGTTGTAATGTCTTCTTTTTCATCTCTGACATTATTTATTTGGGTATTCTCTCTTTTTCTTAGTTAATCTGGCTAAAGTTTTGTCAATTTTGTTTATCTTTTCAAAAGAACATTTTTTGCTTATTGATCTTTTGTATTGTTTTCTTCAGTTCAATTTCATTTATTTCTTTTCTCATTTTTATTATGTTTTTCTACTAATTTTGGGTTTGGTTTGCTCTTGTTTTTCTAATTTTTTTTAAGATGCATCATTAAGCTGTTTATTTGAAGTTTATATTCTTCTTTGATGTAGGCACTTACAGCTATAAACTTCCCTCTTTGTACTACTTTTGCTGTATCCCATGGATTTTGGTAGGTTGTGTTTTCATTACCATTTGTTTAATGAAAACTTTCAATTTTCTTCTTACTGTCTTCATTGACCCCACTGGTCATTCAGGAGCATTTTGTTTTATTTCCATTTGTTTGTATGGTTTCCAAAATTCCTCTTGTCTATCTCTCTCTTTAGCTCTAATAACTTTTGCTTTTTATATCTGGGAGCTCCAGTGGTAGGTGCAAATATATTTACAATTGTTAAATCGTCTTGCTGATTTGACCCCTTTATCATTACATAATGGTCTTCTTTGTCTCTTTTTGTTGTTTTTGTCTGAAATCTATTTTGTCTTATACAAGTATAGCTACTGCTCTTTTTTTGGTTTGCATTGGCATGAAGTATCTTGTCCTTCCCCTTTATATTCAGGCTATCTGGGTCTTTATAAGGGAAGTATGTTTCTTGTAGGCAACAGATTGTTTGGTATAATTTTTAATTCATTCAGCCAATCTACATTTTCATTAGAGAATTTAGACCATTTATATTCAATGTTATTATTGATAAGAAAGGGCTTACTCCTACCATTCTATTATTTGTTTCCTAGACACTTGTAGTCGTCTTTTTTTCTTTTCTTTCTTCCTGTCTTCCTTTTAGTGAAGATGATTTTCTCTGGTAGTATGTTTCAATTTCTTGCTTTTTTTTTTGTATCCATTGTATGTTTTTAGATTAGAGGTTACTATGAGGTTTGCAAATACTATCTGATAACCCATTATTTTAAACGGATGGCAACTTAACACTGATTACATAAACAAACAAATAAAACAACAGACAAGCAAGAGAAAACTAATAAAACTCTACACTTTAATTTCGTCTCTCTATTTTTTAATTCTTTGCTCTTTCTGTTTATATCTTGCTGTAGTTCCTTTCTTGAAAAGTTCTTGTAGCTATTATTTTTGATCAATTCTTTATTTCATCTTTGTACTTAAGATATGAGTTTACACACCACAATTACAGTATTATATTCTGTGATATTCTGTGCATGTACTATTACCAGTGAGTTTGGTACCTTCAGACGATTACTTATTGTTCATTTACATTCTTTTCTTTCTGATTAAAGTATTGCCTTCAGCATTCCTTATGGGACAGGTCTGGTGTTGATAAAAACCCTCAGCTTTCCTTGGTCTGAGAAAGTCTTCATTTCTTCTTCATGGTTGAAGGATATTTTCACCAGATGTACTATTTTAGGGTAAAAAATTTATTCCTTCAGCACTTTAAATGTGACATGCCACTCTCCACTGGCCGGTAAGGTGTCTCCTGTCAGATGTAATGGAGCTCCATTGTATGCTATTTGTTTCTTTTCTCTTGCTGCTTTTAGGCTCCTTTTTTTCCCCTTGAACTTTGGGAGTTTAAATATTAAATAGCTTGAGGTAGGCTTCTGTGGGTTAAATCGTCTTGGTGTTCTATAACCTGCTTGTTCTTGGATATTGATATCTTTCTCTAGGTCTGGGAAGTTCTCTGCTATTATTCATTTGAATAGACTTTATCTGCCATCTTAATCTCTACCTCCTCTTTAAGGCCATTAACTCTTTTGAGGCTAGATAATAACTTTTTTTAGGGCTATTTTCTAGATCTGGTAGGCACACTTTGTTCTTTTTTATTCTTTTTTCTTTTGCCTCCCTTGAGTATTTTCAAATTGCCTGTCTTCAAGCTCACTAATTCTTTTTCTGCTTGATTACTGCTGCTATTAAGAGATCCTGATGCATTCTTAATTATGTCAATTGCATTTTTCGACTCCATAATTTTTTCTGGATTCTTGTAAAATATTTCCCTGTCTTTGTTAAATTTTTTTGATAGAGTTGTTCATTCCTTCTCTGTGGTATCTTGAATTTCTTTGAGTTTTCTAAAGCAGCTGTTTTGCATTCTCTAACAGGTCACATAGCTCTGTCTTTCCAGGATTTGTTCCCAGTGACTTATTTAGTTCATGTGGTAAGGTCATGTTTTCCTGCATGTTCATGATGTTTGTGTATGTTTGTCAGTGTCTAGTCATTTAAAAGTTAGGTATTTATTGTACTTCTCATAGACTGGGCTTGTCTTTACCCATTTTTGTTGGGATAGTTTTTCAGGTATTCAAAGGCACTTGGGTGTTGTGAGCTAAGGTTTTAGTCACTGCAGCTATATCTGCATTAGGGGGCACTCCAACCCCAGTAACACTGGAGTTCCTGCAGCATCAGAGAGGTATGGCCTTTATGGTCTTTGTTAAGTTCCAGAAGAATTATCTGGACTACCAGGTAGAGACACTTGTTGTCTTCCCTTACTTTCTCCCCAAAAAATGAAATCTCTCTTTCTTTCTCTGTGCTGAGCTGTCTGGGGCTGGGAGAGGGGTGACAGAACCACCCCTGTGTCCACCACTACTGGGACTGCACTAGGTCTGACCTAAAGCTTGCACAGCACTGGGTCTTGCCCAAGGCACAGTGTAACCACTACCTAGATACCACCTATCTTCATTGAAGGCTCTAGGACTCTACAATCATAAAGTGGCAGTGCCAGCCTGGCTTGTGTCTTTTCTTTTAGGGCAGCGAGCTCCCCCACACCCAGGTGGGTCCAGAGATCCTGTCTAGGAGCTAGGGCCTAGGGTGAGAAACCTTAGATATTTACCTGGTTCTTTATTCTCCTGCAGCTATGCTGGCACCAAAACTGCAAGATGCACTTCTTCCCACTCTTCTCTCCCTTTTCTCCAAGCAGAGGAGTCTCTCTCCATATTCATACCACCACAGGCCCCTGGTGAGTACAGCCAGGCTACCACTGATGTTCACTTAAGCCCCAAGGGCTCGTCAGTTAGTTTTTGGTGAATGCTGCCACACCTAGGACTCACTCATCAGGGCAATGGACTCCCCTACAGTTCAGGGTAAGCACAGAAATGCCATTCAAGAACCAAGGCCTAGAATCAGTGTCCCCAGGTAACTTCTCAGTGCTCTTCTCCACTTTGGCCAAGCTGGTACCTAAGCTGCAAGACAAAGTCCCCTTTAATTTCCTTCACCTTTTTACAAGAAAAAGGAGTCTCTTCCCATAGCCACCACAGCTGTGAATGTGCTGGGTCACACCTGAATCCAGCACATCTCAGAATTTCATCCAAGGCACATGGCATGTACTACCTAGTTACTGCTGCTAATTATTCAGAGCCCAAGGGCTCCTTAGTCATCAGGTGGGGAATCCTGCTGGGACTTGGTCCTTCCCTTCAGGGCAGTAGGTTCCCTTCTGGACAAGGTGTGTCTAGATATATTTTCCAGACCCTAGAGACTGGAATAAAGGCCTCATGACTATGCCCTGTACCCTATCCTTCTGCTGTTGAGTTGGTATCCAAGTTTCAAAGCAGAGTCATTTTACTATTTCCTCTCCTGCCTCAAGTGGAAAGAAGGGGTCTGCTTTGGAGTTGTGAATTGTGCTTCCTGAGATTGGGGAAAAATGATGCAAGTACTCCTTTAGCCACCCCAGCTGGTGTCTCACTAAGTTGGGGGCCCCTCAAGTCCACTGGTTCTGTGCCCAGAACAGCACTAGGACTTGCCTAGGAGTTATAATCCTTGCTGCTTAGACTGCCTTTCAAGTTTATGTAGCACCCCAGAGCACTTTAGCCCACAGTAGCAAGACTTGACAACACTCAGGTTCCACCTGACTGCTAGGATGGGCAATTGCCCTCTGGCTGGGATTAGTCTAAATAGTCCCTGCACACATGTTGTCTGAGTTCTCCTCAGTTTTGGCAGCACTGAGTTCCAATGTAAAGTCCCACAGTTGCTGCATTCTTCCTCCCTGGAGTGTACAGATTCTTTCTCTGTGCCACCTGGCCACTGTCAGGTGCAGGGGAGCTGGGTGAGGGAGGAGTGGTGTTGGAAGTTCAAGGCTCTTTCCTACTCCCTTTAGTTCCTCCTTCAGTGATACGAAGTTAAAATCAGGCACTGTTATCGCTTACGTGATATGTGATTCTTATGAATGTATTTTTTGTGTAGATATAAATGTGGTGTTTCTATAGGGAGCACAATTAATGAAGGCTTCTATTTGATCATCTTCCTCTACCTCCTCCTCTCCTTCCCACTTTGCATGTCCAAAAGAGAGGCAGCAAAAATTTACTTAAGTGAGCCCAGGTGGAAACCCCCGGAAGTTTTTCTTTTTCTGATGTTCCCTGAGATTGTCGTATTGGTCACATGGTAATTCTCTCTCTCTCTCTCTCTCTCTCTCTACTTCTCTCTCTCTCTCTCTCTGTGTGTGTGTGTGCATGCCTTATTTTAATGAAACACTTTCCAGATGTATCACAGCTATTCTCAATCACTTTGTTGTAGTTTACGAAGTTGGAAATGCCTGGGGTAATATTTCAACATTTGGAAAAAAGTGATTCGTTTATTGTAACAAATGACTTAATAAACAATCTGCTGCTTTTCCTGTGTTGCCAAATTTGAACATATTCATGAAGGACTAGGAGGTAGACTCCCTAACACATTTGAACATAAACCTCAAGACATGTAAAAGCATCAAAAAACATAATTTTAGGACAAATTAGATTTGCTTCCTGAATCTTACTTTCCAGCTATTAGACAAAATGAAAGATAAGATCTATTTAGGAAAAACCTGACAATATATAGGAAAAACAAAGCATTAAAATGTGTTAAAAACAATTCGATGAATGAAGATCGGTCTTTTTTTTTCTTTTTTTTTTATTATACTTTAAGTTTTAAGGTACATGTGCACATTGTGCAGGTTAGTTACATATGGATTAAGAAAATATGGCACATATACACCATGGAATACTATGCAGCCATAAAAAATGATGAGTTCATGTCCTTTGTAGGGACATGGATGAAATTGGAAACCATCATTCTCAGTAAACTATCGCAAGATCGGTCTTTTTAACCAATCAGAGATGTTCCAAATGGTTAATATGTTAAGCAAATAAACTCTCAAATAAATTTACCTGTGACATGTAACTATTTGGGAGAGACACAGATAAATTTAGAGCAGCATTCTAGTATTTTATTTCCCTCCACTGTAGGATGAATGGACAACAGGAAGGAATACAAAGCAGGCTCTCTCTGTCCAGCATTTAGCAGAAAAAATTCTCTATCCTTAGCTCAATCGCACCCTAGAAAATTCTCATGGTGTGAAGAGGAAAGGCAGTTTCCACTGTCACTCACTTTTTATTTATAAACCAAAGGTTCTTATGAATCTGGAAATTTTCCCACTGTAACTTCAAGAGTAAGATATACATATTTTTTAATGTTACATTTAAAAATAGTCTCCCATCACAACTGGACTCTCAGAATACATATTAATCTCAGAATACAATACTAGTTTTCCATCACAATTGGACTCTCAGAATACATATGAAATATGAAATAATATGAAAAATCAAAATATGCACATGTATTCACACATACTCAAAGTGCTTAAATGTTTTAAGCTTGAAACATAGCAGAATTTTAAATCTTGAAGAAATTTTAAATACTTTCTTAACTTTAAAGATTCTCCTACAAAGGAACAGAATCATGTCCTTTGTAAGCAACATGGAGGTAGCCGGAAGCTATTATCCTAAGCAAACTAATACAGGAAGAGAAAACCAGAAGCCACATGTTCTCACTTATAATCAGGAGCTAAACATTGAATACATGTGGACACAAAGATGGGAATGATAGACACTGTGGACTGATTGACATGGGAGGGTGGGAGGGAAACATCGGTTGAAAAACTATTCGGTTCTATGCTTTCATTTGTACACCAAACCTTAGTGACTCAAAATTGACCCATGTAACAAATCTGCACATGTACTCCCTGAACCTAGAATAAAAGTAGAGAAAATTTAAAAAATAAGATTCTTCTCTAAGTGCAACAGCTATGAGATACTACTCCAGATGCTAGTGTTCTTACTAACAAATTAATAGAGGGCTCAGTTAGGGAAGTTTGAACAAATAAGTGATAGTTTCTCAATTAGTAATAGCAGGGTTTTAATTAAGCTGAGTATAAGGTTGAGCAAGGAAAACCACAAAAGCATCAATTATTTACATTACTACATAGTTGTACAAAACTGAAATTGACTTTCAGAATTGCCACTGGATTTCCTTTTGTTTTAGTGACTGGTCTTGCACAATCGTTTTGTATCTATGGGAAAATAAAGAGTGCATCTTCTACATGAAAAGAAGTCCTTCCATTAAAATTTAAGACTGTGATATGAATAATAGGGTAAGAGAAAGGATTAATACAGTAAACTATGCATTATGTTGAAAAAACAGTAATTGTGAACAAACAAGTCTGGGAATTAAATCTTTCTTAAATTTGATTGCAGGCTCAGATTATTTTAAGGAAATTTTAAATAGCTTCTGAGGTTTACTTATATTTGACAGTTAATTGCTGATTACTTTCCTTATTATCAAATTGTTACTTTAAAATATAAGCTACAGTTCTTTTATGCATGGGAGTATACAGTTCTAGCTTATCATTAAAGCATTTTTGCTTTATCTCCCTAAATCACAATGTCACTTTTGGTGCCAAGACTATTAGGCTATTAGTTTCTCTTAACTTAGAGTGAGCTGAAATAGTTATGACCAATAATGACAGATGATCTTAAAAACAGCGTTTAATAAAGGCCTAGTTTGCCCTTCTCAGGAAACAAAAACAATTCAGAGAATTCAGAGCATCTATTTATATGTGCTCTTGGGAGTAAAGGAACATGTAATATGTCCTTCAAGTTTTATGTCTTTTATTTTTGTAAGGAACATACAAAGACTTAAAATGTCACCAGTGGTTTTTCAGAAGGATAGTGGCTAAAGTTAATTACTCATAGTGTATAGAAATGCTCAACAAACACAGCTTGGAAATGACAAATGTGATAAGAAATCATAAATTAAAAAATAAGAAGTAATTTTCTAAAATTGCTCATTTTAAGTTTAAATACTTGTCTTATATTACTCAGGATTATTATTTTGTTTTTTATTTGTTTTAATTTTTAAAAACATGAATATCTGCAAAATTCTTCCTCCTGAACTACACTGGTTGATGAAAAGAAAGAGACTCTTCATTGTCTTTCAGCTCCCTCTCTCCTAACATAACAGAGAAGACTTTATTATGGAAGTCCAAAAATGTCTTCAAATGTTTTTCACATGTGCGTTCAGCAGAGGAATAACCACCAGCCATTCCTAGACAAAGAGAAATGTTGGCCACTGATCCCCTTCTCCATACAGTGTAAGTTGCATTTGCAGCAGAGTCTCAAGCAGGAACATCAAGAAGAAAACTTTTATTGAGTTTTCAGATCCTTGATTATTCCCTGTGGCCTTAGAAGAATAGTCTATGCAGAAGGCTAAATGAGATCTTTGTCCTTTTGACATTTTATACCCAGCATGGTATTAGTCCTGCTCAGCAACTTCTTGTAGCAGAATCCAGGATATCATCTGCTACACTTAGCTATCAAAGCTCAAGCTGCTCTCCTGCAGAGTAGCTGATCAGTGACATGAAGGACACAGTCATCAGCAACCATTTTTCTTGGAATCTAGGATCCCATGACTGTAAGAAGCATGGCGCGCAAGTCATGAAAATAAAGAAGAAGGTTTAAAAGAAAAAAGAAAAGAAAAAATGTTATAAATTGCATTGTAAAATGCCATCAATTGTAAGACTCAGCATCATTTCGGAGAAGTTAAAATATGAAAACATATGTCTTTGAATTGATGAAATATGATAAATTGTTCCTCTTAAATCTTTAGCGAGTTTATATCTGAAGATTAAATAAAAGAACCAAACTGGCAAGAAGAAAAAGAGTATTTTTAAAGTAAATAATTAGCTTATATTTTTAAGTTATCATCTACAAAAAGTAAATAGAACACATGAAAATGAGAAATTGTGAAGCTATCTAAATAGATAACACCTCTTCCATCTCTTATCCTTATTCACTGACTTCTTAACCATCTCTCTTACTGTCAGTGGATATCTACCTTTTACCAAGATCCCCAGGAGATTTTTGTGCATATTAAAATTTGAGATGTGCTGAGCTAGAATATATTGCTCCTGAGTGGGCTGGTTAAGATGTATGAAAGTCCACTAACAGCTTGTGAATAATTGTGTATCGGCTTGGCTTTGTGAAATGGTAAAATTAAGTTATGACCTATCACCTCATAGTATTTTAAACACTAACAGGAGAATATGTTTAAATATGTCTTAATGGAATAAAAGATCCTGCTTGTATCTCTCTCTAAGATAATATTTTAAGTTTCACATGTTGCATATCTGTAAAAAATAAAAATGCCATTTTTGGGGAGCACTTTACTTAAAGCAGAAGAATGTTTTAGTAAGGTGTTTTATTCAAGTGTATATAAAAATTATGTATTCTGGAAGTAAAAATTTGTACATATAAATATCCATACATTAAATTAGTTACTGTATTGGTAGCACAAATAGTCTTACAGTTTAAGGCTACCTAACAGGGAAAAAAAAAAAAAAAGAATGTCAGCAGCAAAACCATCTCTGGGTAATTATCAAAAAAAAAGTGAAATTTGAATTGTGATAAGACATTAGCATTCTCACGTTCACTGCAGCACTATTCACAATAGCCATGATTTAGAAGCAACTTAGCTGTCCATTAATGGATGACTGGATAAAGGAAATATGGTATATATATGTAACAAAATATTATTCAGCCTTTAAAAAGAAGGAAATTTTATAACATGGGACAATATAAATGAACTGTGAGGATATTATGCTAACTGAAATAAGCCAGTCACAGAAGGACAAATGCTAAATGAGTGCACTCATATGAGGTACCTAGAATAATCAGATTTATAGAGATGAAAGTACAATATTGGTTGCCACTGGCTGGAGGGGAGGAAGAAGTGGATAGTTGCCATAAATGGGCATGAAGTTTCAGTTATGCAAGATGAATAAGTTCAAGAGATCTGCTGTACAATATGATGCCTAACATTAACAATATTGCATTGTACATTTAAAAATTTGGTAAGATTGTAGTTTTAATGTTAAATATTCTTACCACAATAATTTATTTTTTTAAAAAGAAAGAATCATTGTTTTGCTCATTCTAATTTCTGAAGCAGTCAAAACAGTAAAAGTGCTGTCTGTTTTCTTTTCTCTATAAGAATATTTTGAAGAGCAGGGATACACACACCGAATTTTCATCTAGTGAAATGCAAGTTATTTAAAACCTCTTCCATCTCTTTCATCTTCTTTAATTCTTAGCCATCTTACAATCAGTGAAAATGGAGACAGTCAAAACGAAATGGAGAAAACTGCCTAGGTAATGCAATTAATTTATAAAACTGGTCTACTATATACTTGAAGGAAGAAAAAAATCTCAAAACTGACAACAAAATTAAAATAAAATAAAACAAGTGTTTACTAAATTCATATATTCAATTATAAATCAATGCCACAAGATTTACCCAAATTTCAAAAATCATTAAACTATTACCTTAATCACTAAAATTATCAAACTCAGTTGATTCAGATAAGAAAAGAGGCTTCTCAGGCAGCAATATTGTAGCACACTACCTCCCCACATCATGGACTCCACAGGAATTCACTTAATGTCTTATTGGGCACCACTGGTACCTCTTGGAGCCCCAGTTTTCTCGTCTACTGCATTAGTGTGATAATGCTGTTGATCTGGGGTTTCTGTGAGAAAACTCCTTGGCAATGCACAGGCCCTTCAATAAAGTGACTTCCCTTATCATTATTTAGAACAGCTAGGTTATTTAACAGGCACCCAAAATCTGGCTATATTTTATTTAAACTAGAGGAAGAAACATGATTTTTATAGAATTAATGAAGTAACATATATAAATCGCCTGGAATAGGAATGAGCACTGAAAACATGTTTATTATTCATTTGTCCTTTTAATTTTCCAAATTAAAAAAGATCGTGTCTTTCCATTATATATATCCAGCAGGTATTCCCTCCTACCTCCCTTCCTCTAGCAGTAAGGAGTTGAGATTAAAATTTAAACATCTTTCACATTCTCATTATTCAAGAGTGTGTGTGTGAAGTTTTTGTCTGTGGGACACAAAGGGTTGGGGGCGGGAAGTGTCTGTGCATCTTGGGCAGTTTTATCTTTGTGTAGTCATGTGATAGAACATAATTCCTTTCCATATTCCTCCAAATGCAGTCAGTGTCAATAAACTACATGCCAGGCTACAAAAGGAAATTAATGGAAAATTAGAAAATTTCTTGCAGGTAATAATAAGTCCTTTGTGTCATTTTTAAATTTAGATTTTCTTTTTAATTTTTTTAATTTTTTGTGGATACATAGTAGATGTATATATTTATGGGGTACATGAGATATTTTGATACAGACATATGATACATAATAATCACATCATGGTAAATGGGATATCCATCACCTCAAGCATTTATCTTTTCTTTGTGTTAAAAACAATACAATTATAATCTTTTAGTTATTTTAGAATGTACGATAAATTATTGTTGAGTGTGTAGTCACCCTGTTCTGCAATAAAATACTAGATCTTATTCATTCCAACTTTAACTTGGTACCCATTAGCCATCCCCACTTGTCCTCCATCCCCACACCAGTGTCCTTCCCAGCCTCTGGTAACCATCATTTTACTCTGTACCTCCATGAGTTCAATTGTTTTATTTATTTATTTTTAGCTCTCACAAATAAATGAGAACATGTGAAGTTTGTCTTTCTATGACAGTGGCTTACCTAACTTAACATAATGATCTTCAGTTTCATCCATGTTGCTGCAATGGCAGGTTCTCTTTCCTTTTTAAGGTTGAATAGTACTTTTTTTCTTAGAGACAGGGTCTCAATCTGTCACCCAGGCTAGAGTTCAGTGGTGTGATCATGGCTTATTGCAGCCTTAATAACCCAGGCTTCCACAATCCTCCCATGTTAGCCTCTGAAATTGTGAGGATCAGAGGAACATGCCACTGCTCCAGGCTAAAATTTTTACTTTTGTAATGATGGAGTCTCACCACATAGCCCAGGCTGGTCTTGAACTCCAGAGCTCAAGCTATCCTCCCATCTCCATCTCCCAAACAGCTGGGATTACAAACTTGAGCCACCATGCCTGGCCCACGTTTTCTTTTTCCATTCATCTGTTGATAGACACAGGTTGCTTCCAAATCTTAGCTATTGTAAACAGTGTTGCAATAAACATGTGAGTTCAGATATCTCTTCAATATATTGATTTCCTTTCTTTTGAGTATATACTTAGCAGTGGGATTGTGAGACCATATGGTAGTTCTATTTTGAGTTATGTGAGGAAACTCCAAATTGTTCTCCATAGTGGTTGTACTAATTTACATTCCCACCAACAGTGTGTGAGTGTTCCCTTTTCTCCGTATCTTTGCCAGCATTTGTTATTGTCGGTCTTCTGGACATAAACCATTTTAACTGTGGTGAAATGGTATCTCATTGTAGTTTTGATTTACATTTCTCTGATGATCAATGATATTGAGCACCTTTTCATATGCCTGTTTGCCATTTGTATCTCTTCTTTTGAGAAATGTCTATTCAGATGCTTTCCCTATTTTTAAATTAGATTATTCGAGTTTTTTATTAAGGAGTTGTTTGAGCTCCTGATACATTCTTCTTACTAATCCGTTGTCACATAGATAGTTTGCAAATATTTTTCTCATTCGGTAGGTTGTCTCTTCACTTTGTTGATTGTTTCTTTTGCCTTGAGGAAGCTTGTTAACTTCATGTGATTCCATTTGTCTATTTTTGCTTTAGTCACTTGTGTTTGTAGGGTATTACTCAAGAAACCTTTGCTAAGTCCAATTTCCTGGATAATTTCCCCAAAGTTTTCTTCCAGTAGTTTAATAGTTTAAGGTCTTAGATTTGAGCCTTTAATTCATTTTGATTTGATTTTTGTAAATAGCAAGAGATAGGGGTCTAGTTTCATTATTCTGCATAGGAATATCCAGTTTTCCAAGCACTATTTATTGAAGAAACTGTCAAAAAGAGACTGTCAATACAGTGTTTCCCCATTGTATACTCTTGGCACTTTGTTGCAAATAGTTTCATTGTAGATGTATGAATTCTATTTAAATTTTGGAAACTTTTTTTCTATTTCTGTAAAGAATGCCATTGGTATTTTGATAGGGTATTTAGATTTTTCACTGTTTGCTTTTGTGAAGATAAAATGCATTCACAATTCCTTTCAGCTCAGACACATAAACGAGTTGAAAACATTGAGTGTCTCACTTTCACAGAAATGCCCATTGGATGCAGGTTTTTGGAGAGCTAATGGGGCCTGACTGCACCTAGATTCTGTACATCACCTAACCATGTGGAAAAGAAAAGGCAAAGATCAACAACTTTCATGACTGTGCCTGAGACTCCTGACAAGGCAGGAAAACTAAGGGCAACTTCAACTCAGCCATCCAGGATAAGATGAAATCAAGTAAGAAAGATCATCAAGCACTTAAGAGCTGTGATGAAATGCTCTATCTGGATGCATTTTAAAAATAAAGTCAGTTATAAATCATTATTACAATGCTTCTGAACAGCTTCAAAATACAATCACTGTGAACAGGTTTTCTGTAAACGAGAAGTGACACATTAGAGCTTAGTTCATAAGTTCTCAAGACAATATTCTTAACACTCTCATGTTTCCATACCCTTTATTTGTTTGGTCGTTTATCCTGCTCCATGCCACTTAGGAAAAGAGAAAATAGGTGGTCTGTTTTAGGAACTCCTTGCTAAACCAAATATCTATCCTCTACTTTCTATCCCAGAGTAAGTACCTTGGCAGAGACATGCATCATTTCTTCTTCTATTGTTCAGAAAGAACCAGGAAACATAATGAGGATTACATTGCTTGCATGATAATAAAGAATTATAGTAATGAAAAATATCTTAAAGGCTTCTAAAAACTCCATCTACGATTTACTAGAATAAACAAACACATAGACAAAGTTTGACCATTTGTAAAAATTATAACCAGCAATTATTTGAATGTGTACAATGTATTAGTCATTGTGCAAATTATTATTTGTTTTAATTAGCAACCATACTATGAAGTCCCTATAACATGAGTATGTTATTACCCTCATTTTATAGATGAGAGAACTGGGTTATGCAAATAGCAAATATTACATTGAAGATTACACAATCCATTTATTAAACGATCATGACTTACAGCCTCAAACTTCAATAGTTTTTAGTTGTGACAGTATCATCCTGTAGGGGATATTTTGGAAAATAGTGTGATGGTATTCTGTTTTATTTTGTTTATTTGGTTATTTGCTTTGGTTTGATTTTTTGTTGTTTTATGTAATATTTGAGTAAGGCACTGCTGTCTATAGCTGATGAAGGAAAGGATGTTTAGCATCTTGCAATGTGTGGGACCACTGAAACCAGGAAAAAAAAAATTGTCGCATGTCTCAGTAGACACTCATGGACATAAATTTTTTAAAAGTACATAAAAATGATTTAAGCATAGCAACAAACTACTTAAAATACTTTAGCATGGATTAAATAAGCATCACATTTTCGTGGTTTGGGACTGGTACTCTGGTCCGTTTTTCAAATTTTCATAAAAGTCATTCACCATTTCATCATACTAAAAATACCATGCTTTAATTTTGTTTAGATTGTGTTTAATCTACATCAATTTGGGAAGAACTCATATTTGGCAATATCCCATCTTCCAAAAGTTGAAAAGTCTATATCTCTGCACTTATTTAGGTTTTAGTTTATTTTTCTTAACAATTATTTTTAGTATTATCAGATAAATTTAGGACATAAATTATCAATAATAAATGTTCTAGTGGCTGTTTTAAAACGTCAATTTCCAATCAATTGTTAGTAGTTTAGAGAAAGAAAAGTTATTTTTCTATTTTGATGTTATATTCTACAATCTTACTAAATTCACTAATTTTGCCTAGAAGCACTTTGTAGATTCTCGGATCATTGCATAGAAGCTTGGAGTTGAAATTCTTACTTTTTTTCAAATTTCATGGTGAAAGCATTGCTCTTTTACTATTGCACATGATATTCGCTGTTGGTTTTTTGAAAAGCCCTTTACTGAGTTGAGAACATTTCCCTCTATTCTTTTATATGGATATTTTTATCATGATTAATGATTCATCATGTAGTATAATTACCTGATACAGAAAAATAAAATATTTCTTAATAATAATCAATAATTTTTCTCTATTTTAAATTTCTATTTGTGCTATTATTGTTATTTTATCCCTGCTTTCGTTGGATTTTATTTTCTCTCTTCTTTCTATACATTTAAAGTTTGAATCTTAGGTAATTGATTTGAAATGCTTCTTCTTCACTACATGAACATTTAATATGCATAATTCCAGTCCCACTATGGGGATGTAAACCCAGTAGAGCCTACTTCTTCCACTAATTACATCTAAAAACTCTAGAAAACATATAAACAGACTTTGCTTCTATTTCTCCCTCAACAGCAGTGTACCTTTACCTGGGACCAGTGACAGAAAGGTTTCCTGTCCCTCTTAGGGACAGAATGTAGGCTGCTATTCCTTGTTACTCAGTATGAGGCTCATGGTGGAGCAAGGGGATTTGATACTCCACCTAATGAGGAAGATAGCTTTTGCTTCTACTCCTCCCCTAGAGCCTGTGGATATTTGCTTAGGCCCCTGGGATGGAAACATTTCCTTCTTTACCCCAGTGTCCCTTCATTCTCTCAGTGAAGGGTCTACAAACAAGGCAAGTTTGCACACCTGTGTATTACTAAGGGGGACTATTTTAGGTATCCTTCCATCCTTTCAATCTTACTGTCCTTTGTATCTGAAACTCCCAGATATTCTAAATTTCCATGATAGTCCACACATGGTCCTTAAGAAATCCTTACATTTTCAGCTGTTTCCTCCTTCTCCAGTTTTATAGCAGCTGCTCCTTCCTGCTGTGTTCTGACAAAGGAAAAAAAGCTTGTGCAACCTATTTCTCCTAGGAGAGAGCTGTCACCCTTGGAATTTATTTTACATAGTCACCTAGCAATTTCATATTTTTTGTGGGCTGAACAAAACTTGCAACCTTACATACTATCCAGACTTTTTATTAAGGAGTAAGTTCTACTGAGGATTTCTACATACAAAATGGAAGCAGAACTACTCTACTGATTTATTTAAAAATTATGTGGATAGGCTGGGTGCAGTGGCTCACGCCTATAATCCCAGAACTTTGGGAGGCTGAGGTGGGCACTTGAGGGCAGGAGTTCAAGACCAGCCTGGCCAACATGGTGAAACTCCGTCTCTACGAAAAATACAAAAATTAGCTGGATGTAGTGGCACATGCCTGTAATGCCAGCTACTCGGGAGGCTGAGGAGAATTACTTGAGCCCAGGAGGCAGAGGTTGCAGTGAGCAGAGATTGCTCCACTGCACTCTAGCCTGGGCGACAGAGAGAGACTCCATCTCAAAAATAAAAATAAAAATAAATTAAAATAAAAAATGAATTTAAAAAATTATGTGTATAGGTAGATCAGCTTGGGAAAGTCATTCCGAGTTAGTAAAATGGTCCAAAATCTGTTTTATAAATTTTTATTGTCATATTTGATGAAACTGGGAACACTAATCTATAGGAAACTCTTGAAAAACCTCCGTGAGTCATCGCCACATATAATCCATGTTATAAATTATTATCCTAAAGGGGTAACCTCGGCCGGGCGTGGTAGCTCACGCCTGTAATCCCAGCACTTTGGGAGGCCGACGCGGGCGGATCACGAGGTCGGGAGATGTAGACCAGCCTGGCTAACAGGGTGAAACCCCGTCTCTACTAAAAAAAAATACAAAAAATTAGCCGGGCGTGGTGGCCGGCACCTGTAGTCCCAGCTACTCAGGAGGCTGAGGCAGGAGAATGGCATGAACCCAGGAGGTGGAGCTTGCAGTGAGCAGAGATCATGCCACTGCACTCCAGCCTGGACGAAAGAGCGAGACTGCCTCTCAAAAAAAAAAAAAAAAAAAAAAAGGAAGGGGTAACCTGGATTCAAATCCCTAATTACTGGCTACAAAGGAATTCACCAGAACAAGGGTGAATAGTCCATTTGTTAGCATAGCACTATGTTAACTTCCAGTTTGTTATTTTTTTAACCCGAATAGTGTAAACACTATTCTTCCAAACACATGCTCCAGGACAATGAAAACATTAATAGTTTCCTCACCTTTCACAGAACTGTCCAAGAAGAATCAGACAGACCCTGTGGATTTACTTGGGGTTTTTAGTCACTTTCCCTAAGAGAAAAATACGGTCAACCTTTATATGCTGAAAATCTCACCTTTCCTACAGTCCTTGAAAACATTATCCTATACAATACTTTTATTTTTGTGAGGGCTGGTAACACTAAGTACTTAGGTGAGGTCACGCATTAAGTAAGAGAACTAACACCATCAGGTCTCATCTTTTATACTCACTGAACCACAATTAACATGTCAGGGGTATATATAAAGCTTATCACCTACAAGTAACGATTCTTAATTAAATGCATATTCATAAGCCAAATGATTACTTATAAAGCTGTGAGATTTAGCAACTGATCTAGAAAGGCCACTAAGAATTCGTTTTTATAAAATATAAGAAGTATTTTAATTGATTATCATGTAATTAAAACAATGACCTATGACCAATTGATAAGTAATTCCAAATGACCAAGAAATGTCCAGCTAATGTCTCTTAATGTGGAATCAGAAACATAACCCAGAAGATTAGAATCAACCTAATTGAATTAAAAGATAAGAGCAAATCTCTTTTTAATTCTCCATACAAATTTATCATAGATTCATACATTCTATAAGTAACATCTTCAAAGTAGAATCTCCATCAATTTTGTTATTACAAAGAAGACATTCTAAAAACAAGAATTAGGGAGTCTGATTATTTCCACAGAGGCAATGGGAATGGCTATTTAAAAAGTATACAATGCCACCTCCTGCATCTCAATGTCTGATATGATTTGGCTGTATGTCTCCACCCAAATCCCACCTTGAATTGTAATTCCCATAATCCCCTCATATCAAGGGCAGGACCAGGTGGAGGTAATTGAATCATGGGGCAGTTTTCCCCATACTGTTCTCATGATAATGTGTGAGTATCATGAGATCTGATGGTTTTTAAGCATCTGGCATTTCCCCTGCTTGCACTTCTTCCTGCTGCCCTGTGAAGAAGGTGCCTTGCTTCCTCTTTGTCTTCCACCATGATTGTAAATAACCTGAGGCCTGCCATCCATACTGAAACATGTATCAATTAAATCTCTTTCCTTTATAAGTCACCCAGTCTTGGATATGTCTTTATTAGCAGCATGAAAATGAACTAGTACAATGTCCAAAGATGAAATATGAGTTTTTGTGTACAGGAAAGAGTAGTTGTACTATTACCAGGCCAATACAAAAACAAAAAAAAATGATGTATTGGTGGATATTTGTCTAGGCCCCTGGGATGGAAACATGGCTGCTGCAGCAAATTACTACAACTTTGGTGGCTTAAAAAAGCAGAAAATTATTCTTTCACAACTGTGGAAGCCGGAAGCCAGAAGCCTGAAATCAGCATCAGGCCCCAATCAACCAAAGTGTCAGCAGGGATGTGCCCTCTACAGAGGCTCTAGAGGATAATTTGTTCCTTACTTCTTCCAGCTCCTGGAGGCTGCTCCCATTCCTTATTTTGTGGCCACATCACTTCAATCTCTGCCTCCTTTCACATTGCCTTTTTTTCTGTGTATGTCAGATGTCCCTCTGCTTTGCTTTTATAAAGACACATGTGATGATATTTTGGGCCTGTCCGGATGATTTAGGATAATCTTCCCATCTTAAAATCATTAATTTAATCACACCTGCACAGAACTTTTTTTTTTTTCTAAATTAGGTAACATTTACAAGTTCCAGGGAATGGGAACTGCTATATTTAGAGGTGATCATCAGCCCACTACAGAAGACAAGACATAGATCAGAGAGCATAGCTCTTGTGTATAGCAATAAATAGCTTATTTCCTAATTTCTCAGTAATGAAACAGTTGCACTGGGCAACCTTTATGTTTACCACAACTGTGAATTGAGATTTCTTACAAAGTAGCTGTCTAATACAGTTTCAAAATTGATGTGAGTTTGCCTATTTTCCACCATTACGATCTTATGATGGTGTGAATTGATATGCCTAGAGTGAGCACAAAAGCAGTTATAATTTGTGTCTTGTTTCCTTAAAAATCTTGCCTTCACACATGAGATAGAGTAAATAAAAGCAAATAGTCATAATTTGGAATTTTAGACTTGAATATCAGACTATAACTACATTTATTTTATATAGAAAGAATTCCATCACATTTAATTTATTGGTGTTTACTCATCAAATAAATAATAATATACCTTTAAGTTTTGTTTACTGGGAAGTTTTAGATTTGCATTGTGTCTCAGGATCATCTCATGGAAAACCTTGGTTTATATAGGTTAAATGGAAGTCTGGTAAGTGTGGTGGACCAGCCAAGACCAAATGAATAAATAGATGCCAAGCTTCAATGCCTAGAGCACTATCATTTTCACTATTCTACTTTTTCCTCTCCCATTGATTCAAGGAAACTTCCCTTGGAATTCCTTGAAGTCTCCTTACCAAAAACCTTTGGTGGAGTCTTTAAAAAACACTTGGAGGAGAGAATGGACTGGGTTATAAGGATCTAAAATCCTAGAAATTTTGTAAACTGAGAAATCTCTGCAATCATAGCCCAGCTAATTGAAAATAAAATAATTAGTAATATATGAAACATATACTAATTGTACATACTAGTTAAACATATGACACAATGTATAACCTGAATTGATTACAAAGTTAAAAGATTAGATATATTTTGTTTCAATACAGACATTTGCACAAACAAGTTGTGTTAGATTGAACAGGACATTCAATTCCTCTCAATGTTAGAACATTCAATTGCAAAATGTATATATTGATGCTTATTTAGTAGCTCAATACAAAGAGTTCACTGAGATAACACTTGAGAAAGTATTTTGTTAGCTATAAACTGTTAGCAAATGTAAACTACAAATTGTGGTCTACAGAAGAATGCAACATCTAAAAATCGAAAACTAAATTATGGCCTCTGACTTTGTGACTTAAAGCTATATGACTTTACCTCTCTCACTTCCAACTTTCCAATCTTTAGAAGAAGATGTGACTAACACAGGAACAGAAAACCAAGTACTGCCTGTTCTCACTTATAAGTAGTAGTTAAATGATGAGAACATATGGGCACATAGAGGGGAACAACAGACACTGGGGTCTACTGGAGGGTGGAGGGTGGAAGGAGGGAGAGGATCAGGAAAAATAACTAATGGTTACCAGGCTTAATACCTGGGTGACAAAATAATCTGTAAACAAAACTCCATGACACAAATTTACCTATATACCAAACCTGCATATGTACCCCTGAACTTAAAAGTTACAAAAAAGATATGATTCCTCCCTCAATTTCAGAACTTTTTGCTAAGTCAATGCAGCAGTATTTCAAAAAGTACACTGTAAATTGAAACATTTCCTGGAAATACTTTATAATAATTCTTCATGATAATGTTGATGATAATGACATAATGACGGATGTTCATCATGTAAAGTAATTCTCTGATATAGAAAAAGAAAATATTTCTTAATAAAACTGGTATTTTATGATATAAAAATATGTAAATAAATAAAAGTCAATCAGAAGATCCTTACACACATTTGTCCTTTAGTAACACTTAATGGATGAAGTATAGAGATGAATTCACTATTAAAATTATTCACAGTTCAGATATCTATGCTTTAATATGATATCCACCAAACATTATATAGTTTTCCTGAATTAATATTCTCAATTTAATAAAAAATTTCTATATTTATATGACTTGTTGATTTGTGTTTGTTCATTGGCTTTTTTAAGGATATTAGGATGAGCAAACATTTTTAAGCATTATTCCACATCAGTTGGTTGCCAACCTTTTTTTTCCTGTGCGCAAATTTAATATTTATTTTAAAGCATTTAGCTGACTTCTCTTAAATATCTTACCATTAAAGAAGCTGAAAAAGTTAGTTCTGTCAATAATCACTTTGTTCTCCATCTCAGAATTTTACTTTAGGAAAGAAGAAAAAATGCAGCTAGACTAAATTTGTTAGTGAACATTCAATTGGATAAATAAGATCTGTTAACATATTAGAAAACAGGCAGACTCATTGGGATATGAATACATTTTAAATTGTATTATTTACTGTGGTAAAAAGCATGACTCTTTAAATAAGTGGCAGATTTGAAATACATTAGATGCAAGCAAGCATTTTTGTATATCCAGTAAAATATAATTTGGGAATTCGTTTCCTGAAATATAATAAATTCTATTCCTTTGTGAAGTTATGATATATGTGCTGTTTATTTGACATTGCATCCAACTTAATTTGACTCTGTAGAAATCCCCAAAATTATTTATTTGTTTATATTTGTAAACTTCATCTAAGCAATAAACCAGCCCATATGGCATCCCAATAGGACCTTGAAGTGACAGTGAGACTATAAACAGAATAGATTAAATTTGCATTGTGCTTATTTGCAGTTTTAGTCTTTGCCAAAATAGAGAATTAAGTTCATTGGAACATTCTTTTATCATACTTAGCAGCTGAAAGATGAATTTGAATTTCTAGCACTTATATACCGCCTACCCTGTGAAATATAAACCTATTTCAAATAGGAAGTGGATCAAAAATTACAATTTGGTGGAGTCACAAATTACAGCTAAACAAGTTAACATTCACTCTCCAACTTAATTATTTTATCTAAATGTATTTTTCTTTTAGTCTGATAATCAACGTATCTATTATTTACTTTTTATTTTACAGAGGTCTAATTTGAGTGAAAGCTAATCATGAATTTGATCTATAATCTACTTTCACATATATTATTATATATAATCATCTAAATATTCATATGAATAAGGTAGGACATATATTACTGTTCCTATTTTCTCAAGCAAACACTGAAACTCAGATAGTTACTGATTTGTGCAAGGTGGGCAACTAACTAGGCAGAGCCCAAATACTATTCCATATCATCTGATTTCAAATCTTTTTAAATTTTTCATCTTTTCATTCTCACAGCTGCCTGTCAGTGCTCAATTATTTTCCATATAAGAATGAAGAGGGGAAGGGCAAGCAAAATAATAATAAAAAAAATAATCCTATATTGGCTCTACCTACAAATTTATATTTCTCTTTTCTGTAAAATACAAGTTTCAAGAGAGGAATTTCCTCAATTGCTGCATTTAACTGTCTTCCATGTACTCTTCAAGATACTACACTCAGGTACCACGTTAGTGATTTCCTAATTACCAAATGCTTTTTTTCACCCTATTTTATGTGACTTATCTGCAGCATTTCACACCTTATCACTCTCTTCCTCTTGAAGTTTCCTTCTCTGGCCTCTGCTTCACCACTGTTTTTGACTGTTGGTGCTTCCCCTTTGACTCTCATCAATATTCACATTGCATGTTCTCTCAATTATTTCTTGCATTTGTATGTCAACAGCTACCATCCTAGAAACTAGTAACTCAGTGGCAGAAATAATTAACTAAAATTCATGATCTCTCAATCGAATACAGAGTTGTCAACTAAGATACAGGTATGCAGCTGGGTTCTTATTTCCCAGCTCTATGAGAAACACTGCCAATGTCACCTGAGCGCATACATAGTATCTTCTTGGCTTTTAACTAGATGTGGCTTCTCCTAGTACTTGTTCCTCTTAGAATGACATTTCCAAACCTCTGACTCTCATCCAACTGCATGCTGTTGGCAAATGCCTATTTGACCTTTAAGACTCAGTTTGGGGTCATCTTTCCAACGCATACTTTCATTGCCAGTAATGCATTCTTGGGATCATCTATCTTGGTTTCTATTTCACTTTAGTAGTTGCTTGTATTATTATATTATACTATAAGCTTTTCAAAGTCAACGATCACATATTAATTAGTGTTTCATCCCCATCATCTAGAATAGTACATAATAAAAATTAAATACTTGTTTGTTATATCAATGAATGCTTTCCTACAGCTATTTCTGGTACCATAGTGTGGACTCCCTAATGTAACCTGAGTACAAGGGTTGTATGATTTCTTTTGCTGTCTCATACTGTCTCATTCCCCAAATTTTTTATTCCATATAAAATCATATGAGTACTTTTATCTATTAACAACATGGGGAAGATTCTAGGAGTTTAAGATTTTTCAAATTACATTTTCGAAATAATGTTAAGATCTACTGATTAGTGTGAATATACACTCAATGTGTGGTGGAAAATGTAGTGTAGTAAAGGAATGAAATGTCATAAATGCATCATTTCTATTTACATAAGATAACTACAATTATAGGGAACTAGGGAGGTTTTGGGTTTTTTTCCATCTCTGCTTAGCACACCTCACATGTATGTTTATATGCCTTTGCCTACTTGCTTCTCAGGACATTTTCAAGAGCGATTTATGGAAGAGAGAAGTTACCATCAGGAAAGGAAGAAATTTAGCCATCCCCAGTGGGTCAAGGAAGACCCACAAAGGAAACAACTGATCATCTTGATCACTTCAACTTTGGATACATTTCTCAGTTGGTCAATTCTTATGATGCTTTTCTTTATCTTATACTGTATCTCTATATTTTATTATCTCCAAAGCATCATCATCAGCTATAATTTTTTCATAATTTGCAATGAATTTTTTAACCAATTGGTGCAATTAATAATTACGAAGAAAATCTACTCATTCTGTTTAGTACTAAATGTATCTATCTATATTAATTTATGCAAAAAATATGTAAGGATACTGTGCATATAAAAGTCTATTTCATAAATGCTATCGATAACTGCCTTGTTAGTAACCCATTTTTTATGAGATGACAAAGAATCCTCAGAATAAAGTCTGATGGTTTCCTTATGGCAGTGTGACTTTCATATACAACAAACACTGGGATTTATTTGAGCCTTGTGATGAGAAATGAGTTTAGATGGAACAGTTAATCTTATGTTTATCTCTTCACTACTCAGAGCTCTAGATTTTAGATGATTTATCTTGCAGCCAGTTTTAATTCCAGTTGGATGAGAATGCTCCAGGTGAATGGGAAAAAGTTTACTGCACCTCAAAGTTCAGCAGTCCATTTGTTTCATCTTGTTGCCCATTTCCTAAGTGATTCTGTTGGACGTTATGGCTTTGGAAGCATAAATCTGTTATATAATTAGAGCTTCGTGTATCTTATGACATATATCTTCACTTTGCAGCACTGCCCCTTCGAAAGCACTCCTCCCCATCTTTTTTTAAATCATGTTTCGGTCAAAATTCACTATTTGGTAGCTTTTCAATTGATGAGTATTTGGTGTCCCCAACAATACTGCCAAGTTTATATGAACTGTGCCTGAGGCAATCTGATAGGAATCCTGTTTACATATGTTCATACTACCTATTCTATTTTTCAGGTGAGCAATACATTCGTATTTTAATCAGATAAAATAGCTATTTGCCAAAATTGAAAAAATAACTTCAGTTTTCTATCAGTTCAATTGCATTAGATGCAAATAACAGATTAGTTTATTTAAACTGTCTAACAAAGATGGCAAGTTATATGTCCATGTAAATGTATGTCCTGAGGTAAGGCTTCAGACAAGTACAATCTTGTAGCTCAGTGATATTACCAAAAACCCTGGTTGTTTCTATCCATTTCCTCATTTTCCCCATCAATTTTGCCTTATCCTAGTGGTGGTTACCCTGAGTAGGTAAAGATAATAGTCAGAAATCTCCAGGACTACAAGTTTCCTGGTTCATCAGCAGTGAGAAAGGGATTGACAGTCTGTTCCCAGGATTTCCAGCAATCTATGAACAGTCCACCCTGAACAAAAAGACTTAGGTCTGTGTGCACAACTAAATCTACAGCTTAGGGGATTATAAAATGTGGATTGGTGTACTCTTTTGTTGCTGCATTCCTAAATCAGCAACTCTAGCCCCCGCCCCAAAAATGAAATCCAGCCCTTTGCAACAACATGGATGGAACTGATGATCATTGTATTAAGTGAAATAATCCAGGCACAGAAAGATAAACTCACATGTTATCACTTATTTTGGAGATCTAAAAATCAAATGAATTGAACTCATGGACATAGAGACTAGAAGGATGGTTATAAGAGGCTGGGAAGGGTAGTGGGGAATTGGAGGGGAAGTGGGGATGGTTAATGGGTACAAAAAATTAGAAAGAATGAGTAATACCTACTATTTGATAACACAATAGAGTGACTATAGTCAATAATAACTTAGTTGTGTATTTTAAAATAACTTAAAGAATATAATTAGATTCTTTGTAACTCAAAGGAAAATGCTTGAGAGGATGGATCCCCCATTTTCCAGGATGTGCTTATTTTCCATGCATGCTTGTATCAAAACATCTTATGTATTCCAAAAATATATACACCTACTATGTACCCACAAAAAATTTAAATATTATTTTTAAATTCTTTATTTCCATGGGTTTGGGGAAACTGGTGGTATTTGATTACATGAATAAGTTCTTTAGTGGTGATTTGTGGGATTTTGGTACACCCACCACCCCAGCAGTGTACAATGAACCCCATTTGTAGTCTTTTTCCCCTCACACCCCTCCCACCCTTTTGCCTAAGTCACCAAAATCCATGTATCATTCTTATGCCTTTGCATCCTCAAAGCTTAGCTCCCTCTTATGAATGAGAACATATGATGTTTGATTTTCCATTCCTGAGTTACTTCACTTAGAATAATAGTCTCCAGTTGCACCCAGGTTGTTGCAAATGCCATTAATTAGTTCCTTTTTATTGCTGAGTAATATTCCATGGTGTGTGTGTATATATATATATATATATATATATATACACTTTTTTCTTTATTCACTCATTGATTGCTGGGCACTTAGTTCAGTTCCATATTTTTGCAACTGCAAATTGTGCTGCTATAAATATGCATGTGTGTTCATCTTTTTCATATAATAACTTATTTTTCTTTGAGTAAATACCCAGTAGTGGAATTGCTGGATCGAATGGTAGTTCTACTTTTAGTTCTTTAAGGACTCTCCACACTGTTTTCCATAGTGGTTGTACTAGTTTACATTCCCACCAGCAGTGTAGAAGTGTTCCCTTTTCACCACATCCACACCAACATCTATTATTTTAAATTTTTTATTATGGCCATTTTTGCAAGAGTAAGGTATTGGGAACAGGCCCCCCAAAATCTGGCCATAAACTGGCCCCAAAACTGGCCATAAACAAAATCTCTGCAGCACTGTGACATGTTCATGATGGCCATAATGCTCACACTGGAAGGTTGTGGCTTTACTGGAATGAGGGCAAGGAATACCTGGCCCACCCAGGGCCGAAAACCGCTTAAAGGCGTTCTTAAACCACAAACAGTAGCATGAGCGATCTGTGACTTAAGGACATGCTCCTGCTGCAGATAACTAACCCAACTCATCCTTTTATTTCAGCCCTTCCCTTTGTTTCCCATAAGGGATACTTTTAGTTAATCTAATATCTATAGAAACAATGCTAATGACTGGCTTGTGTTTAATAAATACATGAGTAAATCTGTTTGAGGCTCTCAGCTCCAAAGGCTGTGAGACACCTGATTTCCCACTTCACACCTCTATATTTCTGTGTGTGTCTTTAATTCCTCTAGTGCTGCTGGGTTAGAGTCTCCCCAACCGAGCTGGTCTTGGCAGTAAGGTAGTATCATACTGTGATTTTGATTCTCATTTCCCTGATCATTAGTGATGTTGAGCATTTTCTCATATATTTGTTGGCCATTTGTATATCTTCTTTTGAGAATTGTCTATTCACATCCTTAGCCCACTTTTTGATGGGATTGTTTCTTTCTTGCTTGCTAACTTGTTTGAGTTAGTTGTAGATTCTGGATATTAGCCCTTTGTCAGATGTGTAGATTGTGAAGATTTTCTCCCACTCTATGGGTTTTCTGTTACTATTCTGACTGTTCTTTTTGCTGCACAGAAGCTCATTAGTTTAATTAAGTCCCATCTATTTATCTTTGTTTTTGTTGCATTTGCTTTTGGGTTCTTGGTCATGAAGTCTTTGCCTAAGCCAATGTCTAGAAGGATTCTTCCGAAGTTATCTTTTAGAATTACATAGTTTCAGGCTTTAGATTTAAGTCTTTTATCCATCTTGGGTTGATTTTTGTATAAGGTAAAAGATGAAGATCCAGTTTCATTCTCCTATATGTGGCTTGTCAATTATCCCAGCACCATTTGTTGAATAGAGTGTCCTTTCCTCACTTTATGTTTTTGTTTGCTTTGTTGAAGATCAGTTGTTGTAAGTATTTGGGGTTATTTCTGGATTCTCTGTTGTGTTTCATTGGTCTATGTGTCTATTTCTATACCAGTTCCATATTGTTATGGTGACTATGGCCTTGTAGTATAGTTTAAAGTCAGGTAATGTGATTTTTCCAGATTTGTTCTTTTTGCTTAGTCTTGCTTTGGCTATTTGGGCTCTTTTTTGTTCCATATAAATTTTAGGATTGTCTTTTTAGTTGTGTGAAGAATGATGGTGGTATTTTGATTGGAATTGCATTGAATTTGTAGCTTGTTTTTTGGCAGTATGGTCATTTTGACAATACTGATTCTACCCATCCATGAGCATGGGATGTGTTTTCATTTGTTTGTGTCATGTATGATTTCTTTCAGCAGTGTTTTGTAGTTTTCCTTGTAGAGGTCTTTCATCTCCTTGATTAAGTGTATGCCTAAGTATTTTATACATTGATGCAGCTATTGTAAAAAGGGGTTGAGTTATTGATTTGATTCTCAGCTTGGTTGCTGTACGTTTATAGCAGAACTACTAATTTGAATCCTGAAACTTTGCTGAATTCATTTATCAGTTCCAGGAGCTTTTTGGAGGAGTCTTTAGGGTTTTCTAGGTATATGATCATATCATCAGCAAATAGCAACAGTTTGACTTTCTCTGTTTACCAATTTGGATGCCCTTTGTTTCTTTTTCTTGTCTGATTGCTCTGGCTAGGACTTCCAGTGCTATGCTGAATAGAAGTGGTGAGAGTGGGCATCCTTGTCTTTTTCCGGTTCTCAGAGGGAATGCTTTCAACTTTTCTCCACTCAGAATTATGTTGTCTGTGGGTTTGTCATAGATGGCTTTTACTACATTGAGATATATCCCTTGTATACCAATTTTGCTGAAGGCTTAAATCGTAAAGTGATGCTGGATTTTGTCAAATGTTCTTTTTTGCATCAGTTGAAATGATAATGTGATTTTTCTTTTTAATTCTGTTTATGTGGCATATCACATTGTTTGACTTACATATGTTAAACCATCCCTGCATCCCTGGTATGAAACCCACTTGATCATGGTGGATTATCTTTTTGATATGCTGTTGGATTCAGTTAGCTAGTATTTAGTTAAGGATTTTTGCATCTATGTTCATCAGGGATATTAGTCTGTAGTTTTCTTTTTGATGATGTCCTCTCTTGTTTGGGTATTAGGATGATGCTGGTTTCTTAGAATGATTTAGGGAGGATTCCTTCTTACTCTATATTGTGAAATAGTGTCAATAGGATTGGTACCAATTCTTCTTTGAATGTCTGACAGAATTCAGCTGTGAATGCATCTGGCCCTGAATTTTTTTTTGTTGTTGTTGGTAATTTATTGCCATTTCAATCTTGCTGCTTGTCATTGGTCTGTTCAGGGTTTATAATTCTTCCTGATTTAAGCTAGGAGGGCTGTATATTGCTAAAAGAAGCTCTAAATTTTGAAACAAATCTTGGAAACACATCAAAACAGAACCTCTTTAAAGCATGAATCTCACAGAAACTATAAAACAAAAATACAATAAAAAAGAAACAAGGTATTCAAGCAAAAACTAGCACAGTAAATGGAATAATACCTCACATCTCAATACTAACATTGAATGTAAATTACCTAAATGCTCCACTTAAAAGATACAGAATTGCAGAATGAATAAGAATTTGCCAATCAAGGATCTGCTGCTTTCAAGAGACTCACCTAACACATAAGAACTCACATAAACTTAAGGTAAAGGGGTAGAAAAAGACATTCCATGCAAATGGACACTAAAAGCAAGCAGGAGTAGCTATTCTTATATTAGACAAAACCATCTTTAAATCAACAGCAGTTTAAAAAGACAAAAAGGGACATTATATAATGATAAAAGGCCTTGTCCAACAGGAAAATATCATAATTCTAAAAATACATTCACCTAACAATGGAGCTCCCAAACTTATAAAACAATTACTACTAGACCTAAGAAATGACATAGACAGCAACACAGTAACAGTGGGGGAGTTCAATACTCCACTAACAGCACTAGACTTGTCATCAAGACAGAAAGTCAATAATGAAACAACAGATTTAAACTGTATCTTAGAACAAATGGACTTAACAGATATTTACAGATCATTCTACCCAACAACTGCAGAATATACATTTTATTCATCAGTGCAAGGGAATTTCCCCAAGATAGACCATTTGACAGGCCACAAAACAAGTCTCAATAAATTTAAGAAAATTGAAATTATTTCAAGATACTGAGATGACAGTGGAATAAAATTGGAAATCAACTACAAAAGGAATCTTCAAAACAATGCAAATACATGGAAATTAAATTAACTGCTCCTGAATGATTATTAGGTCAACAATGAAATCAAGATGGGAATTTAAAAATTCTTTGAAGTGAATCATAATAGTGACACAACCTATTGAAACCTCTGGGATACAGCAAAAGTGGTGCTAAGAGGAAAATTTCTAGCCTTAAATGCCTACATCAAAAAGTCTGAAAGAGGACAAGTAGACAATCTAAGGTATAGGAACTAAAGAAACAAGAACAAACCAAACCCTAAACCAGTAAGAGAAAAGACAAACCAAGATTAGAGCAGAAATAAATGAAATTGAAACACAAAATATGAAAGATAAATGAAACAAAAAGTTGGTTCTTTGAAAAGATAAAGAAAATTGATAGACCATTAGCAAGATTAACCGAGAAAAGAAGAGCAAAGATCTGAATAAGCTCAATGAGAAATAAAATAGGAGATATTACATCCAACACTACAGAAATACAAAAGATAATTCAAGGCTATTATGAACACTTTTACATGCATAAAAAAATTGAAAACATGAAATAGACTATTTACCAATCTGTTTTCACCACTGTAAATAAGACATATCACCAGTCCTATAAAAGTGTCATGGCTAATAATGGTGATAGAATTATTATTTTTAAAATAATCAAATCGGAATATTACAAAAGATATGCATACAGAGTGAAAAAAAACATAATTATGACAATTTTTTATTCTTATGTATGCTTTTATTTGAAAATAGAAATGATTCATTTGCCATTTTTCATGAGTTTATAAATGAGTTACATCCAAATAGAGCGTGTAGATCCTAAAATAGTAATCTCACACATTCATCTTTTTATCCACCAGAGGACATAATTGCTGTGTGGCAGGGAAGGATTTGACTTAAGAAAGCAGAGAATGGTTTATACAAGTCCTCCTTTCTTCTCAAATGCAGATATATTTAAGTTGTAAAGCTCATAGAAATACTTGAAATGTAGTTACTTGTTAATTTTTAGAAGTTACAAATTTCTTAATGATTAGGAGGGACAAACATCAATATGGAGAAAATTTAGCTCACCTTCTATTTGGAGGAGCATTGCAACTTAATGATGTCGTTGTGCCTAAAATATTATTACAAATCTTAATGAAATATATATGAAAAACAAACAAACTATTGGGGTAGCCATGTACTCTGCTTTTTCAATAATGATAGCCTATGACAGCCAATATCTCTAAACTTCCAATCTAATACACATCTTCATAACAACTTCTGGTTCTCCAATTTATGACGTATTAATGGAAAAAGAAAGTTCTAAATGTCTTGTGTTGTCTCCCGGATTCTACTGAGAATAAATAATGAGAAACTTCTGAGAAACAATTTTACCAATATCTTGGTAAAATTAAAACTAATGGAGTACCCATCCATCACATTTAATAAACATTAGTTAAATTCATGTAGACATGTGTGCTTGATACAGCCTTTTGTTTAATAATATTTTATGTCTAAGTATACATAATTATGAAATTAAAATGGGTATAGTTATATGTAAAATACCAAGAGTATAAGGAATATTTTTTTTTTTTCTCCGAGACGGAGTCTGGCTCTGTCGCCCAAGCTGGAGTGCAGTGGCGCGATCTTGGCTCACTGCAAGCTCTGCCTCCCGGGTTCACGCCATTCTCCTGCCTCAGCCTCCTGAGTAGCTGGGACTACAGGCGCCTGCCACCACGCCTGGCTAATTTTTAGTATTTTTAGTAGAGACGGGGTTTCACTGTGTTAGCCAGGATCGTCTCAGTCTCCTGACCTAGTGATCCGCCTGTCTCGGCCTCCCAAAGTGCTGAGATTACAGGCATGAGCCACCGCACCCGGCCAAGGAATAATTTTTAAGTGCTTTTAATTCTATCACCCAAAGGTGCATCTGTTAAGTATTATATTCTTCTTCTATTCCTCATCTCTTCCCTATTTATCTAGCTGAATGAATACAGTAATAGACAGACACATATAAGAATCTATGAAATCTGATAACGTGAAGTGAGGATTTGTCTTATAGAAAAGGACACTAGAGTTGTACTTGAATTTTCTGGCTTGAGAACTTCACCAGTTGCCTGGCACATAATATCTAAAAGACTTCCAAAAACTTTCCTCTGGAAGCTTTTTATACTTTTCTATAACAGCCTATGGGAACTAGACAAATGACTGTTTTCTTTCACTTCTTTAAATATTCTGCCCATTTAGGCTATTGACCATGAACTACAGTTAAAGCTGTGGTTTGTTTAATAAATATTTGAGTACCTACCCTGTATTAAGTACTGTTCAAGACTATGGACATACAGTGATGAATAAAATGCACATTGTCTATACCGTTGCAGTCAACATTAGAGTCACATTAAACAATTTGGTAGAAATGAGTGGCATTTTAAGAAATTTATACAATTAATGGTAAAATCAAACTTGCGTCAAGTTCATAAGTCTTCCCTGAGTTAGTTACATCAAGTGTGACACTAATGAGGCAAAAGTGGCTGTATGTATACGTAGTATATAGGTGGGTGGGAAGGAGGCTAGTAGCATGTGATTTACATAAGGTAGTGTTACATGCAAAGGCATTAAGACTGGAAATAACACAAAAGAAAAAAATGAGTCATTCTAGGTGGAATGTACCTTACAAAGAATTGGGTAAGATATAAACACGGTTTATCTCACTGGACAATGACACATCATGGGCAATGTTAATAATCTGAGGCTTTAATAAAAATAGAGGATAATTGGAGAGTTTTAGACAGAAGAGTAAAATAATCACTATGATTTTTTTATAAGTCCCTAATTGTCATGTAAAGTGTACTCTTGGCCAGGCGCGGTGGCTCACGCCTGTAATCTCGGCACTTTGGGAGACCGAGGCAGGCGGATCACGAAGTCAGGAGATCAAGACCATCCTGGCTAACACGGTGAAACCCCGTCTCTACTAAAAATACAAAAAATTGACGCCTGTAATCCCAGCACTTTGGGAGGCCGAGGCGGGGGGATCACGAGGTCAAGAGATGGAGACCATCCTGGCCAACATGGTGAAACCCTGTCTGTATTAAAAATACAAAAATTAGCTAGGCATGGCGGCGTGTGCCTGTAGTCTCAGCTGCTTGGGAGACAGAGGCGGGAGAACCGCTTTAACCCGGGAAGCGGAGGTTGCCGTGAACCGAGATTGTGCCACTGCACTTCACTCTGGTGACGGAATGAGACTCCGTCTCAAAAAAAAAAAAGGAAAAAAAAAAGAAAATTAGCCGGGCATGGTGGCACCCGTGCCTGTAGTCCCAGGTACTCGGGAGGCGGAAGTTGCAGTGAGCCGAGATCGCGCCACCGCACTCCAGGCTAGGTGAGAGAGCGAGACTCCGTCTCAAAAAAAAAAAAAAAAAAAAAAAAAAAAAAAAGAATATTCTCGAAAGAGAAAGAATGATATATAACTTCATCTAGTCTAGGAGATGGTGTGATAACCAAGGTAAACAATAATAGGAATTAGGATGACAAAAGACATTCAAATAAATTAATGAAATCACATGATATTTACACAAAAAAAGTTGATGTCTGGGTGATTAATTGAATCTAGAGGCTAAGAGTGAGCAAAACGTCAGATACAAATTTCATGTACTCTAGGAGCAAGGCATTTGTTGAGCTATTTGCTGAGATAGTAAACACTGGAGAAGAAACAAATTGAGGGAGGGTGGGGAATTGTCATCTAAATCTTAGAAAATTTGGCCAGAAACAGGTGTTAAATAGAAAGAGTAAATGTACCTTTATGAGTCAAGAGAAAACTCTGCAATGTAGATATACATTTGGTAATTTTCCATATATGGTTTGCAACTGAATACATGAGAATAAATAAAATTCCCTCTCAGAGATAGAAACTTGGCCTTAAGTAGAACGTCAAATGATTCTAACATTTAATTACTAAACTCAGATAAATAATATGTTAAAGAAGAAAATTTGAAGGGTAACAGAGAACTTGGTGTTACTCAAGAAAAGGAAAAATAATGTTTAAGAAAGAAATAAACATTGGAATATAGAAGACTATCTATCTGTTATCTGTATGCCAATGACTTTCTAAGAAGAAATAATCACAAAACCAAAGACAGTTTGATTTAATACTTAGTTATCTCAATCAGAGCACAATCTAAACAAATATAAAGTCAGACATTACACATGGGAAAATGAAAGCAAACTCATATTCTCAATATGTAATTGAAAGGAAAATACAAGTTTAGACTTTGAAACGATGACTTAGTTCTTCCAGTTTTCAGAACCTGTACCTAAAGCAATACTGAGAAGTTCAGATAAGCAAATAAAGGCTCCTAACTTTTTGTGGGGCAGAGACAAGACAGGGTTGTTATTTTGGAATTGACCTGCACAACCAGATCTTTTCTGAAGATGAGATGTAAATGCATGCAAGTTGCCCATGAACCATATATTAGCAAACAAGGGAAAAGTCAGTGTGAGGTCATTTATGGTTTCCTAGAAAAGCGAAGGGACGTCAACAACAAGAAGCACAAATGAAATTCAGGACTCAAGGAAGGTTCCCAACTGACTACCAGTGTATTCACTCAAGTCAGGAGAGCTACAAGAGAGAGGAGCTTAGTCTTAAGGTATCTAACAGACTACAGCAAGCATAGAGCTTGTGTTCATTGACACCATTTCAAGTGGGGAATATTTCTTTTTTTCCTCTCCTCTGTCTTCAAGTCCTAGTGCCAGAGGCTTAAGACCAGATAGTTACTTGGAAGGAGAATGAAAAGACACCCCTCCCCCTGTGCTCAATGTGCGATTACAAGAAGTGGGCTTGAAGGAATGGAGAATAATTAGTGGCAAATCAAGTCCAGAATTTTGGTTACTATATTAGAGGAGGCATTTAAATTTTGAATAGGGGCTGGGCTTGAAAATTGAAAAGACTGCCTATTAGTTCAGATTGAGCAAACTGTCATCACTCTGATGATATTTTATCCAGTGGCTACAGAAAAATGTTTCCTACTGAATAAAATGTAAGAGAATGACAGAAAAAATGACATTTTGTGGGTGACAAAATTTGTATGTATTCAACATAGCACATAAATACATTATATAAAAGTTATAAGGAAAGGAACTAAAGTGTTAAATAATTTATCTTTCAGTATGGTATTGTTGGTGATTTTTATTTTTACTTCATACTTTATTTTCCAAATTATATCTAGGGAGTGTTTTCTTTATATTTTATAACTTAAAATGGAAATTTTAAAAAGTCTACCTAAGTTAATGTTATTTCTGTAAATCATGATTTGGGGGATCATCATATTTATGATGAGATTATTTTATATCTCTTTAAAAGACATTAGTACTTCTATTAAAATGTGGATGAATTAAGGGAAATAATGAGTAATTCATAATGAATCAGTTTTGCTATTTTTAAAGTTTTGATAAATAAAAAAAGAAAACTAAACATATGGTTCATTTCCTTAGAATTAATCTTCAGGTAGATAGATTTTAGTTCACCATATAAGTATATAATGTTTAATATTTTATGTTATGTGCATATAAGTATATAATGTTTAATGTTTAATATTTTGTTATATTTCCAATATATTATTTCCAATTTAAAATGAGACATTAAAAATTGATGAAGTTTTAAAAAGTAATAAAGATTTCTAATGCTAATTCTTTTGTTCTATCCACTTTCTCCATCACTGATACTCTTTTCTCCGAAGAGCCAATCACCTCAAGATGTTTAAACTCCATTTATATTCCAGCATAATTTTTCAGTTAAGAAAAGAAATACAGCTGCCTCAGTTGGACTATCAACTGATGAGTGTCATTGACATCTACAGAAAGTGTTGTCTCCTTCATTCTCTTGCTGATGAATTATGTTAGTTCCCCAAAACAAGCAAAAATAATAATTTCCTATTATTTACAGAACCAATGCATCTTGAAATTGTGGTATCTTAAGTCTTATCTCATGAGCTCATTTATTTCTTTTTGGTCACATATTCTCACTCTAACTGTAGTGATGTCATAGCACATTTCTTTTCTTTGCATAGTGTTTGAATGAAATAACTTTTTTCTGTAGCTGAGTAACATTTTGAACAAGAAGCAGCCTACTTCTTATGGTACTAAATAAATGAATTAATGAACAAATTAAATGTCCAACTGCTTAATTAACTGCTATGTTTTGGTCATTGTATTAAAGTAAACAGGCATTAGAGACCACCATTATAATAATGAATGCCTTGGTACCATGATTATTTAGTAAGATACACTTTTAAACAACAATATAACATTTGTAAATATATATGCACCCAACACTGGAGCACACAAATATATAAAGCAAATGTTGTTAGATCTAAAGAGAGAAATAGATGGAAATACAATCATAATAAAGTTCTTTAAAACTCAACTTTCAACACTGAGCAGAGCATCTAAACAGAGAATAAATAGAAACCTCAGACTTAAACTATATCATAGACCAAATGAACTTAACAGATATTTACAAAACCTTCCATCCAGCCACTGCAGAATACACATTCACCTCAGCTACACATGCAACATTCTTCAGGATCAATCATATGTCAGGCCTCAAAACAAGTTTTAACAATTGTAAGAAAATAAAGATCATATCAAATATCTTTGCAATCCAGAATGGTATAAACATAGAAATCAACAAGAAAAATTTTAGAGACCTTACAAATACATGGAAATTAAAAAACCCATTTCTAAATAATCAATGAGTCAATGAAAAAAATAAAACGAAAATTTAAAAATTCCTTGAGACAAATGAGAATGGAAACATATCATACCAAGACATATGGGACAAAGCAAAAGATGTTCTAAAATGAAATTTTATAGTACTAAATGCCTATGTCAAAAAAGAAAACAATATTTCTAATAAACAATCTAACCATGCACCACAAGGAACTAGAAAACCAAGAACAAACTAAACCCAAAATTGATAGATGGAAGGAAATAATAAAGCTCATAGCAAAGATAAATAATATAGACTTAAAGAAATTCAAAGATCAACAAAATGAAGAGTTGTCTTTTTGATAATAAAATTGACATACCTTTAGCCAGACTAGGGAAAAAAATACAAATAAATGAAATTAGAAATGAAAAAGGAGGCATTAAAACTGATATCACAAAAATATAAAGGTTAATAAAAGACTGCTATTCACATCTATAAACCAACATATTTGAAGACATAGAATACACAGATGAATTATTGAACATGTACAACCTACCAAGATTAAATTACAATGAAAACAAACAAACAAATGAACAAAAAACCTGGAGCAGGTTAATAGTGAGTGAGGAAATTGGACCAGTAAGAAAAAGTCTTTCATCTAAAATAGCCCAGGACTTGATGATTTCACTGCTGAATTTTACCTAACATTTAAAGAACTAATACCATTTCTTCTAAAACTATTTCAGAAAATTGAAGAAAAGGAATTAATCCAAACTCATTTTATGAGGTCAGCATTATCCTGATTCCAAAACCAGACAAAGACACAGCAAAAAAAAAAAAAAAAAAAAAAAAAAAAGGAACACTACAGGCCAATATTCATGATAAACATAAATGTAAAAATTATCAATAAGATACTAGCAAATAGAATTCAACAGCAAATTAAAAAAATCATCCACTATAACCAAGTGAAATTCATCCTAGGGATGAAAAATTAGTTAAACATACAAAAATTAATAAATGTGATACCCAACATTAATAAAAAGAAAGATGAAAAACAAACCATGTGATCAAGAAATTCAGAAAAAGTATTTGACAAAATTTAATATCCCTTTGTGATAAAAACTATCAGCAAATTTGGGTATAGAAATAACATACCTCAACACAAAGCTAACATTATAGTGAAAGGGAAAAAGATAGAAGCTTTTTTTCTTTTATCTGGAACAAGGAAAACATGCCAACTTCAATCACTTTTATTCAACATAATACTAAAGGTCCTAGCCAGAGCAGTTTGGCAAGCAAGAGACAAATCAAATAGCAAAGGAGAAAGTCAAATTGTTCCTGTTGGCAGATGGCATAATTTGATATATGGAAAACTCTAAAAATTCCACCAAAATACTGTTAAAACAAATAAAACATCTAGGTAAAGTCACAAGATACAAAATCAACATAAAAAATTAGTAGTATTTCTGTATATCAATAACAAACTACCTGAAAAAGAAATCAAGAAAATAATTCCATTTACAATAATTACAAAAAATAAAATACCTAGAAATAAATTAATTCAAAGAGATGAAAACTATAAAACATTGATGAAAGAATTTGAAGAAGACACAAATTACACAAATAAATGTAACTATATTCCATGTCCATGGGTTGCAAAAATTTATATTTTTATAATTTCCCTACTATCTGATATGGTTTGGATATTTACTCCCTCCAAATCTCATGTTGAAATGCAATCCCTAATGTTGGAAGTGAGGCCTAGTCAGAGGTGTTTGATCATAGGAGTAGATGTCTCAAGAATGACTTAGCATCATCCCTTTTGTGATGAGTGAGTTCTTGCTTTTAGTTTGTATGAAAGCTGGTTGTTTAAAAGAGCCTAGCATTTATTTTGTTTTCTTTCCCACTATATGACATGCCAGTTCAGCTTTGCCTTCTACCATGATTCCAAGCTGCCTGAGGCCCTCATCAGAAGCCAGGCAGATACTGGTGCCATGCTTATAGAGCCTGCAGAACTGTAAGCCAAATAAATCTCATTTCTTTATAAATCGTCCAGTCTCAGCCCAAAGTGATCTACAGATATAACTGCAATCCTTATCAAAATACAAATTACGTTCTTCACAGAAAGAGAAGCAAAAACGCTAAAATTCATATGGAACTACAAAAGACCTTAAAAAGCCAAAGTACTATTGAGCAAAAGGAACAAAGCTGGAGATATTTGACTTCAAAATATATTACAAAACTATAGTAACAAAAGCAGAATGGTCCTGGCATAAAAACAGACACAGAGACAAATGGAACAGAATAGAGAACTCAGAAATAAATTCATACATTTATCCTAAACTGATTTCTGTCAATATTGCCAAGAACTCATATTGAGGAAAAGGCAGTTTTTGAAATAAACGGTGCTCAGAAAATTGGATATACAAGTGCGGAAGAATGAGACTAGACACTACCTCTCACCATATACAAAAATCAACTCAAAATCTATTAAGAACCCAAACCATAAAAACTAGTAAAAGGAAACACAGGAGATATGCTTTAAAACTTTGAGCTAGGCAGGCAATTGAAAAAAAGACCTCAAAAGCATGGCAACTAAAGCAAAAAGAGGCAAATGGAATTAGGTCAAACTAAAAAGGTTTTGCACAGCAAAGAAAATAATTAACAGAGTGAAGAGACAGCCTACCAAATGGGAGAAAATATTTGCAAACTATACAATTTACAAAGGGTTAATATCCAGAATATATAAGAAACTTAAGCAATTCAACAACAACAACAACAAAAGTAACCCAATTAAAAAGTAAGGAGAAGACCTTATAGACATTTCTCAAACTAAGATATACAAAAGGCCAATGTGTACATTATAAAATTCTCAACAACACTAATCATTAGGGCAATGCAAATAAAAGCCACAATGAGATACCACTTCACTCCAGTTAGAATGGCTACAATAAAAAAGACAACAGAAAACAAGGTTTGGTGAGGATGCAGATAACATAGAACACTTAAACATTTTTAATGACATTGTAAATGGAAAACAGTATGGTGGTACCTGAGAAAGTTAAAAATAGAACTATCATACAATCCAGGAATCCCACTACTGAGTATATATCCAAAGGAAATGAAATCAGTATGTTGAAGAGGTATTTGAACTATGATATAAATCAAAACATTATTTACAATAGCTGAGATATGGAATCAACCCAAGTGTCCAAAACTGGATGAATGGATAAAGAAAATTTGGTGTGCATACGCAATGGAATACTATTCAGCGATAAAAAAGATTGATATCTTTTTATTTGCTACCACATGGATGGACCTGGAGGACATCATGTTAAGTGAAATAAGCCAGACACAAAAAGGCAAATACTACATGATGTCACTTACATGTGGAATATTAAAAACAAGAAAAAGAAAAAAAAGAGACTTGATATAATAAAAGCAGAAAGTAGAACTATGGTGTATTGGTCTGTTTGTGTTGCCATAAGGGATTTTCTGAGACTGGGTAATTTATAAAGAAAATAGGTTGATTTTGTTCACAGTTCTGCAGGCTGTACAAGCATGGAACCAGCACCTGCTCAGCTCCTGATGAGGCCTAATGAAGATTTTACTCATGGCAGAATGTGAAGGGGGAGCAGTCATGTCATCTGGCAAAGGAAGGAGCAAGAAAGAAAGGAGGAAGTGTTAGGCTCCCTTAAACAACCAGCTCCTGCATTAATGAACACAGCAAGAACTCACCCATTACCAGGGGGAGGGCACCCTGAGGCATCCACTCCCATGACTCAAACATCTCCACTAGGCCCAGTCTCCAACTTTGGGGATCATATTTCAACATGAGATTTGGAGGGGACAAATATCCAAAGTATATCATTCTGCCCCCCCACCTCCCAAATCTCATGTTCTTCCTACATTGCAAAATATAACCATCCTTCTCAACAGTCCTCAAGAATCTCTACTTCTTCTGGCGTCAACTCAAAAAGTCCAAAGTCTCATTTGAGACTCCAAGTCAAGTTCTTTCAGCCTACTTCTTCCAGCATCAACTCAAAAAGTCCAAAGTCTCATCTGAGACTCCAAGTCAAGTTCTTTCAGCCTATGAACCTGTAAAATCAAAACAAAGAAAGATATTTATTTCCAAGGAACAAAGATATTTATTACCAAAGGGATGGTACACACATTGGGTAACATTCCCATTCCAAAAGGGATAAATCAGCCAACAGAAAGGAGTAACAGGCCCCATGCAATTCTGGAACCCAGAGGGCACATATTAAATCTTAAAGCTCTAAAATTATCTCCCTTGACTCTATGTCCTACATACTGGACCCACTGGTGCAGGGAGTGGGCTCCCAAGGCCTTGGGCAGCTCTAGCCATGTGGCTTTGCATGGTGCAGCCCCCTGTGGTTGCTTTCACTGGTTGGAGTCTGTTGCCTATGGCTTTTTTACACTAAGGTTGCAAACTATTGATGACTGTAACATCATGGGGTCTAGAGGGTGATGGCCCTGTTCCCATAGCTCCACTGGGAAGTACCATAGTGGGTACTCTTTGTGGGGGCTTCAACTCTATGTCCTTGGCACTGACCTAGTACAGACTCCCTGTGAGGGCTTTGCCCCTGTGGCAGGCTACTGCCTGGGCACCTAGGCTTTCCAATACATCCTCTGAAATATAGGTGGAAACTGCCAAGCCCTCTTTACTTTTGTATTTTGCACACCCACATGCTTAACACCATATGAAAACCACCAAGGCTTATAACATGTGCCCTCTGAAGTGGTGGCCTGAGCTCCAACTCCTTGGTGCTTAAACTTCAGAGAAACCTCAAGTAGTGCCTGGGTATCAGTCAAATAGCCCAGCAAGAGTTTATGGTCTGGGGAAAATTTATGATATGCATGAGTGTTGGGGTACATTTAGCTAGCTAAATGCTCAGAGATGTGATACATTTTTACTAAATACATTGAATTATAATATCTCATGAATTTGCCTTTTTGTAACCACTTAAGAAAGAAATTTGAATCACTAAACAGAAAGAGGATCTTAAGATTATGCGTTTGAGCAAATTACTTGCTAATTTCTATATTCCATTTGAATTTTAATTGAAGTGCAATTTAATATCTCCTTATCATAGCAAAGTATTTTTACATTTAGCATATCCTCTACATAAAACCTTTTAAAATTATTGGGCAGAAAGATATGAGCTACCTCATCTTGACTCTCTAGTTATAATGTTATTTTTAGGTCATATATAAAAATCTCATATTCTTCACTTCTACTTTGTTAAAATCAGTTCAATAGCTATTGTCTCATATAAAAATAAGAATGATTTTAGAGATGGTGGTTTTTGTGAATTACTATTGGTTCGGCATGAGTTTTAAAGTCATAAATATTTATGTAGAACCATCATGTTTCTGCAAAACTTTAATATATTCTTGACAAATATAATTCAAGACTTCAAGTTTGTGAGAACAGAGAATGCTGAAATAAGATCGCACATCTACAATCATCTGATCATCGACAAACCTGATGAAAACCAGCAATGGTGAAAGGATTCCCTATTTAATAAATGGTGCCCAGAGAACTGGCTAGCAATATGCAGAAAATTGAAACTGGTCCCCTTCCTTACACCTTATATAAAACTTAACTCAAGATGGATTAAAGACTTAAATGTAAAACCCAAAACTATAAAAACTGTAGAAGAAAACCTAGGCAATACCATTCAGGACATAGGCACCGGCAAACATTTCATGATGAAATCACCAAAAGCAATTGCAACAAAAGCAAAAATTGACAAATGGGAGCTAATTAAATAAAAGAGCTACTGTACAGCAAAGAAACTATCATCAGAATGAACAAGCAACCTATGGAGTGGGAGAAAATTTTTGCAATCTATCCATCTTATCCGTCTGACAAAGGTCTAATATCCAGAATCTACAAGGAACTTAAACAAATTTACAAAAAAAAAAAAAAAAAAAAAAACGTAAAAAGTAGGCAAAGGACAGGAACAGACAATTCTCAAAGAAGACATTTAAGCGGCCAACAAAAATATGAAAAAAAGCTCAGCATCACTAATCATTAGAGAAATGCAAATCAAAACCACAATTAGATACCATCTCATGCCAGTCTGAATGAATTAAATGAATGAATTAAAAAGGCAAGAAACAACAGTTGCTGGCGAGGTTGTGGAGAAATGGGAACACTTTTACACTGTTGGTGGAAATGTAAATTAGTTCAACCATTGTGGAATACTGTGTGGTGATTCCTCAAAGATCTAGAACCAGAAGTCTCACTTGAGCCAGCAATCCCATTACTGGGTATATAGCCAAAGGAATATAAATCATTCTGTTACAAAGATGCATGCACACATATGTCCATTGCGTCACTATTCACAATTGCAAAGACACGGAATCAATCCAAATGCCTAATATTATAGACTGGATAAAGTAAAATGTGGTATATATACAGCATGGAATACTATGCAGCCATAAAAAGGAACGAGATCATGTCCTTTTCATGGATATGGATGGAGCTGGAAGCCATTATCCTCAGCAAACCAATGCAGGAACAGAAAACTAAACATCACATGTTCTCACTTATAAGTGGGAGCTGAACAATGAGAACACATGGACACAGGGAGGAGAACAACATACCAGGGGCCGTCAGGGGTTGGGGTTGGGGGAGGGAGAGCATTAGGAAAAATAGCTAATGCATGCTGGGCTTAATACCCAGGTAATGGGTTGATAGGTGCAGCAGACCACCATGGCATGTGTTTACCTGTGTAACAAACCTGCACATCCTGCACATGTACCCCAGAACTTAAGATAAAAATTAAAATTAAAAAAATAATTTCACCAAAAATGGTTTTAAGCTTGTGGCTCTAATATTATGATTAAATAGACAATGCTAAGCCAATGGTTAACTTATTATACGCTTGCTTAGTCATAATAATCGGATATTTCTATGCTAACCTAACTCAGGAAATACATTTTGTTTTGCTGTCTTCTATTAAAATATTGTTTAAATTCTCTTCTTAGTATCACAGAAAATTTCTTCCTCCAATGTGAAGTACACAGAATGGTGACCAAAATGTGCCTAGGGTATTTATCTAAAATTACAAGCCCTTGGTATCTGAAGACGGACTTTGAAATTAGGTTTGACCAGTTAACAACTATATGACTTTGGGCAAGATAAAACTATTCTAATCATTATTTTTCTCATTTAAAATATGAAAATCATATAACAGTTATATTGAGATAAAATTCAAATTTAATAATGCATATCCTTTATAATTCCTCGGGTATTCTTCACATATGATTTGCTTATATTTTGGAAAGCAATAATTTTATCCACTTTATCTTACTCTATGCAATTTACATGAAGAATATGATTCATTTCAGCAAAAGTTATTATCAAAGTGTTCATAACATAGTTCTTCCATGCATAGAGAAAGCAGGAAGCTTCAATATTATATGATGTGTTTGATGCTTTATGCTTCGTTACCATGATAATGTTTGGTATAATGAAGGCATATATAATGTTTATTTTTATTACTACTTTATTCACATCTTTTAAGGGCAACTACATGCCCTTACAGAATAGGATGCTTACCTTATTGCTTTCAAAACACACAAATACCTATTTCTTGATCCTTTTATTAAAAAATAATCTACTGACTTGATACATTGGAAAATGAGAAATTTAGTAGATTTTAAAAAATTCCTCCCCTTGTCATTATTCAAATTGTTAGTTAGTTCAAATGGTTGTCCTTTAAATTTAAATAATGTGATAAAACTTCTATTTCTTCATTAATCAATTTTAAAAATATCAATCATTTATAAATATGAGGAAACCAACAACTATACTTCGCCTACAAATCTTTTCCACAACTTTCTTATTTATCTTAAATATAGCATTACATTTCAAAATTAAATATAATCACATTTTGGCCAGGCGCAGTGGCTCAAGCTTGTAATCCCAGCACTTTGGAAGACCGAGGCGGGTGGATCATGAGGTCAGGAATTCAAGAACTGTCTGTCCAGCATGGTGAAACCCTGTCTCTACTAAAAATACAAAAAAATTAGCTGCGCATGGTGGAGATTGCCTGTAATCCCAGCTACTTGGGAGGGTGAGGCAGGAGAATTGCTTGAACCGGGACCTGGGAGGCAGAGTTTTCAGCGAGCTGAGATGGTGTCACTGCACTCCAGCCTGGGCTACAGAGAAAGACTCCGTTTCCAAAAATAAATAAATAAATAAATAATATATAAATGCGATTATATATAATATATATATAATATATAATATCACATTTTAATTTGTTATATAGCTAAAAATCTCCTGAATTCATTTTACAATTATTTTAAAAATATAAAAACTATTCATGACAATTATAACATCATAATTGTATAACCATTTTCACTGTAGAATGAATAATTGTACCTGTACATATGGAAATTATAGTTACAGATAAGAATTTATTTTCTACATCTCTAAACCTGTGCCATTTAATTAAGAATATTTCCTGCATCTACAACAAATGCTATTTAAATTTCTTACATCTTATCAAGTGATTACAATCATGCTGCAGTTCTTTTTTTTTTTTTTCATATTTGAACCACAGTTTTTTTTTTTTGTTTTTTGAGACAGTCTTGCTCTGTCACCCAGGCTGGAGTGCAGCGGCGTGATCTCAGCTCACTGCAACTTCTGCCTCCTGATGAACCAGTTGTTTATTCAATATTTTTTTTGTCTGAAGTTTGTATACCTTCATTTTACTTTATTTTTTAATAAGTGAAGAATATGCCTTCATTTTATTATTATCATCCAATTTCTTAACAATGTTTTATGATAGACGCCATTCTCTAACTTCTCAAAGACATTATTAAAATCCTGTGGTCCCCTACAATAAATCAAATTGGTGGTCTCATACACATATTTGGGACACTTTCATTTTGCTTTTCTAAGCTAGAATTTTGTTTTCCACTTTATCTGGAATGTTGCAGCATCCTTCTTTTCAAATTGTAGAATAATACTGTACTTATTTTTTAAGAGAATGTATAATTGTAGAATAATACATCCTTCTTTTCAAATTGTAGAATAATACTGTACTTATTTTTTAAGAGAATATTCAAAGGATGTTTACGGAGTACTTACATATTAATATTTATGTCTATATTTATATATATCCTGCTATCTTTCTTATATCGGTCTCTATCATCTACCTATCTCTATGTTAATTTTCTCTTGTTAGCATTTGTATATTTCATCGGCTAGAGGACTCTAGTACTAAAGTCATTGCTGTAATGTCTTCCAGCACCCAGTGCTCCTGCAGGGATGCTTGGTACCAATTGGGTGTTTTCCATTGAATGGTATCCTAGTCCCTGCTCCTCTTTCCCAGAATCCTTTGGGTTTTCACTTTTGTCTTAAAATATAAAAATTGTATGGCAATATTTCTATGTGTGAGTCTTTTAAACATTTTCTGGCTTTTATCCTTATAAACCCCTCTCTGAGGATTTACATTCTAATATTTCTGGATTATTTCTTACCATCTATATTTTCTATTCTCTTTCTGAAATGCCTATTATGTGAGCCCTCTACTCATTGTTTTCTTGATGTTTTTCTCTTCATTTATATTAATTATTATTTTCCTCAAGTGTTCATGGATATTTGCTCTTCCTACCTTTCTCTTTGGGCTACTCACTTTCCTCAAATGGCTAGTGACTCCTCGTTGTCAGTACATATTAATAAATAAGAGTTATGTCATAAATGCAGAAGTTTGGGGTTTTCTCTGTAAATTTATCAACCTGTGGGGACATAGCCAATCATTCCCTACCTCAAGCCCCTCAATATACCACTTTACTGCGGCATCCAACTCAGGATAGTGATTCATTTTGTTACACAAACCAGGTCCAAGTCCAAAAACACCTTCTCAGTTGCAGTTCTTCAAGTACGGTTACTCAATTCTGACAGTATGTGTTATGGTTTGGCTGTGTCCCCACCCAAATCTCATCTTAAACTGTGGCTCCTATAATTCCCATGTGTTGTGGTAGGGACCTGGTGGGAGATAATTGAATCATGGGGGTACTTTCCTCAATACTGTTCTTATGGTAGTGAATAAGTCTCACAAGATCCGATGGTTTTATAAGGGGTTTCTGCTTTAGGTTGGTTCTCATTCCTTCTTTCCTGTGGCCATGTAAGACATGCCTTCTGCCATGATTGTGAGGCCTCCCCAGCCACGTGGAAGTGTGAGTCCATCAAATCTCTTTTTCTTTATAAATTACCCAGTCTCGGGTATGTCTTTATTAGCAGCATGAAAATTGACTAATACAGTGTGTATCTAAAAAAACAATGATCTTCCACTCATACAGCCAGTCTACAGTAATTGAGCAGGCATTAATAGCCAACTATTATAGAGGCCTCTGTTTAGAAAGAGGAAAAATGGAATACACACAGTAGCCCTTGGTTCATAGTAGATATGAAATTCACTCATACTCATAGTGCCAGTTCCTTAATTGGGCTTCAGTCTTATTTCCTACAGGGTCTATTGCCTCTGCCTTTTGGGCTCTTTGATTTATCTTTTGTTATTCTGTTCCCACAAGAAATGGCCAGTGTTTGAAGCTGGGTAGTTTCCTAACCATTTACTAACTATTGAAGTTTGGAGGCCATGAGACCTCTTTTTCATTGTGTCTCTGTCCCTTTCAATTCAAGGCGATATAATTCTTTTAAAAATGTTAACAGCTTCTTAGGAATCAATGTATAATATATTTCATTATACAAAAGACTTTCTATACCTTGGGCTTCCTGTGATACTGCTATGGGACTTGGTTTTTAAGATTCTTAGAGAAGTATTGTGAGGCCTGCCTGGAAGATTCTTAGAGGGGCATAGTCTGGCAGAATGGCTCCCTCAGGCATTGCTTTATAGCTTTCTGAGTTCTTAACAAAAGATTTTAGAGCCACATCATAGATTTTATCTTTGCCATGAAGGCTTTTCTTAATTTGAGAATCTTGAAGAGCAGAGTATAAGAATTATTTATTTTCAAACCCAGTATGTTCTTGCTCCCTTGTAGGTACTCTAAAATTAGTTGAAGACTGGACAATATTTTTAGCTCACCTCCACTCTCATTTTATCATAGTCATTGAGAAGAAGCCAGAAGACTCTTCTAAATTCTGCCCAAAAATCTCCTTCTCTAGATTCATCAATTTACTAGGTACAGTTTCTATTTTCCACATTATGACAAACAAATAAACTTCTCACTGCTATGGAAGAAAAGCCCCTCTTCCTCCATCCTGCTGTTACATTTTTTCCTACTTTCTTCTAAGAATCCCCTAACAGGCTTCTTGAAAGCCATACGACTTCTCCTAACAATCACTTTGAGGTTGTTGTAATCCATTTGAGTTGCTGTAACAGAATAATACCATAAACTGGGTAGCTTATAAACAACAGAAATGTATTTCTTGCAGTTCTGGAGGCTGAGAACTCTAGGATTAGGGCACCCCCTGATTTGGTGTCTGGTGGAGGGCCTGTTCCCTGGTTCAGAGATGATGCCTGCTTGCTGTCTCTTCACATTGTCAGAAGGGGTGAGGGGTCTTTCTTGGGCCTACTTTTATAGAAGCTCTATTTCCTCTCATGAAGGCTCTGCCCTCAGGACCTCATCACCTCCTAAAGGCCCCACTTCCTAATACCACCAGTTAGGGATTAGGATTTCAACATATGAATTTTGTTTGAACACAAACATTCAGACCATGGCAGAGGCCCTTTCAACTTTTACAAACATTCTCCTCGTTTCAGCTTCCACCCATCATATGCTTCCAATGGTAAGTGTTTGAGTTTTGTTACTACAATAATGTGCTTCCAGGTACCAACATCTGTTTCACTCACTGTGACTCCATAAACTACTCTAAAATGTAGAGGAACAATACAACCACTTATGCTATCCTTTGTAGATCAGAATTTGGACAGATCAGTAGAGATGGCTTTTCTCTGCTTCCCATTATCTGTGACTTCAGCTGGAAGACTGTAAGGCTGAAGGCTAGAATCTTTTGAAGCTCATTCACTCATGTCTGACGGTCGATGTCTTTGGATGTGGTCTCGGTTTGTCTCCACTTGAATCTCTTCATGGGAGCCATCTTGGACTTCCTCACAAGATAATGACTGAGCTCTAAAGCTCAGAAAGAGAGAAGAGAGAAGAGAGAGAGAGAACAATCCAGATGGGCATCCTATCCCGTTTTATGATCAATCCTTGGAAGTTAGGCAGACTCACATGAGCTTCATTATTATTACTGAGGCAGCTACAAAATTCTGTCCAGTTTTAAGGGAGAAGAAATAGATTTCATATACTGCAGGAAACTGGCAAAAATATAGAAGAACATGTGAAGCTGGCAATATTACTGTGGTCCTCATTGGGAAATAAAGCGTGCCACCCTTAGTTTGACTCTACTTGGCTCTACTTCCTTCTATGATAAGGACAGAGAGTGGGCAGCAAATAGTGCATTTGACAGCCTAGGATCATCTAATGGAACTACCTTTGCATGTGTTCTCTTTCTTTCCTTACATTATTCAGTTCTGCTGGACTTTACACCTCCAAAAATAGTTAAATATACTCCTGGAATCTCCAGGCTTTCAGTGTCTGTGTGTGTGTGTGTGTGTGTGTGTGTGTGTGTGTGTGTTACAGGGTCCTTTGTGCCATTTTTCTGTTTCATCTGTCTTCTCTTGCCCTGAGCAGTAAACAGCCTGCTAGAGATCCTAGAAATGATCATTAGGGGAATGAATTAAGTTCTGCTTTGTATTTGGCCCAAAGTCTAATTCAAATAGAAGCTGACAGTAAATCAACAAAAGTAGACCTGGGACATCTCCCTCTGTGTAAGACTGCTGACTCATTTCCTCATCACATTAGAGAATGTATTACAGTGAATATTTTTATGGTGACAAAGAAGATAACACTATGTGCTAATGGGCATTTTTGACTGTATTTTCTTTGATTTAGTATTATTTCATGGCTAGAGCAGCAAGGAGATATTTTGTATTCTTTTAAATTATGATACAAATGAATATAGCATGTTTTTAAATTTTATTGCTAGATCTTAAATCATCAAATTAAGACTACAATAATATAATTTGTACAATTGGAGGAGAAAGGAAGTATTTTGAAAAATAAACAGAATGTGATTGTACTACATCCTACTCCCTAGTAAAGAAAAATTAATACTTAATCAGCAGGAGAGTGATTTTTATTATTACACCACTATGACACCAAATTTCTATTTTTATATAGCTTTTCATGCTACATAAAAGATGGATAAAGTAATGAAGCTTAACAGTAGATCTATTTGGAGACTTGAAGATAGCTTCCTAAATATCATGAAACTAATATTAAGTAACTAGAAAACATAAATTTCATTTAATTCAAATAGTAACTATTAAGCAACTTCTATGTGGTAAGCACAGTGAATAATTCAACAATGTGTCTCTCTCAAATAGATAAAGCATGCAAATAATTTAAAAGCAGTCATCCATTTGTTGACTTTGACATGCACAGCAATTCAGCACTTGGCAAGGATGTACTTTGTCCTTCAGAGATTTTATAATTTGTTTTAGAAGAGGAGTAAAACAAAAATAATTAATATGTGAAAACAGTAATTTTCTTTGAAAAATTGAGCCCTAAACACCAAATCCTATGAGTTTTTCAAGTAAAAAGAAACATAAAAGACCAATGTAGAGTGAATACTTCAGTATTTGAAAAGGAAGGAATTTTAAACCAAGCTTTAGAGGGTCAGTAGGGTTTCCACAGGTAGAGAGGAAGAGAAAAGAGACTTTTAGAAAAGTGAGAGAACTAAATATGAATACGACCATGGAGATGGGGAAGAAAGACCCTCAATATGAAGAAATACCCCTTAGAACAATTCAGGAGCAGCCTTCTGGGTGGTGAACTAGGGAAACCGGGCTCTGGGGCAGTTTCTCCACACTTCTGATTTCCTCACCATGCAAGGAGGACAACTACACTGTCCCCATTGTAGTGGTAACAATTAAATCACACAGTGCCAAAGCCTGTGCAGCATATAGACATTAGACAATAAACTTTGTTATGAAAGGAGTTATTTATTGCTAAGCACTGTAACAGTATCCAACATAGTGTGGATACTTTAGCTGAAGTAGTTACATGAGTCTTTCAGTCTACAGCAAGCAGCCACTTACTGAAAATGTGCCATTGATGCTGTTACTCTCTTGGAAGGGACCCAACATGATGCCTGAAATAGGATACAGGTTAGCCCCACTTCAGGAGTTTCCTGACATACTGGGTGTATTCTCTTTAAAACATGGCTAAGGCACTTAGCCTAATGACGTACATATTTGCCCCAACTTTATGTGAAAGACGGTGGAGGGTGGTGGAAAATTCTGGAGTTTGGATGAAGATGCATCTGGGTTCAAATATTGCCTTCACTGTATATACAACGTGTGCCTCGGGCAAGTCACAGAGGAATACTGGCCCCCAATGCCCAAAGGTAAGAACAAAACTTGCCCTTTCTTACTTCACAGGTTTATTGTATATGTAGTATATGTGTGTGTGTGTGTGTGTGTGTGTGTGTGTGTGTGTTCTTACTTCACAGGTTTATTGTATATGTAGTGTGTGTGTGTATGTGTGTAGAATGTGTAAGTGTTAAATATCTCAGAAGGGCAAGTGTGTTGCACAACACTATGCCAACTTCGATTACAGTCCTACTTCTATGAATAAACAAGAACTGAATTTCCTTCCCATTAGATCTCTACCAGCTTGTGCCATTCTGTCATACCTTAAACGCATGACTTAAAAATGTGCTTTAGCATATTCATTTCCTGCAAAGCTCAGAGATACTTAGATACCAACTTTTAGGGCTCTTTATTCTTAAGACTTAACAAAGATTCAGTATTAAAGTCCAAGGTATAATTGAAAAATCATATATTTTGATCTGCAGTAAACCTAAAGGGAAATTTTTTCAAGTCTATCTTATACTTCCCAAGTCTGTTTTATGTAAACAAAAATACAGAATTCAATGACATCTTCGGAAATATTCAACTCATAAATTGTTACTACTGAGCTTTGCTACTTTGGACTATTACCAGAGAACTTTTACTTTCATACATTACTTTGGTCTCTTTCTTTTTCACTACTCTGACAGGCTTCTTCCTTAATTTTCCCTGAAACGAACAGAAAGCCTTTTCTCTTTGGGTCTTAATTCCATGCTGTAGTCAGTTTGATTCATCCACACTTACTACTAAATACCTTCTTTCATCCACACTTACATACTAAATAACTTACGTACTAAATATACTTACATATGAAATAACTTGTTTTAGAATAGTCGAGCCCTGAAATTGTCCTAATAACTGTCCCCAAAATAGTCTACAAAATAAGCCAATCATCTGTTGCAGGGCTCTTATTCTCAGTCACTGGCTTACAGCTACAGGGGAAGGATATTGGCTCACTTCATCAACATATGTATCGTACAAGGGCAATAAGGCATCCTTTTTACTTATCTTACCTTTACTGGTAGCTCTTTTCTCACCGTCAGAAGGATCATACTGCAATGTTTTCAACATATATTCTTAGCATCTCTGTGGATGACAGCTGTATGACACTATCCCCTCTTTGCTAGGTCAGAACATACTGGAAAATATATGTCTTTAGCAGAAAAAAGCAGTTTCATTTTTACTGTTGTATACAAAAGCACAAACATCTACAATACAGTGAACCTACTGTTCATAATAAAATAAATAAAATGTAACTATAAACCAAAAGCTGCAGAAGGAATTAAAACAGTACCATGAAAATAAAATGCATATTTCTAGACTCTCAAATAGTTGATTTTGAAGTCCCACAGAGGCCCATTAATGGCTGTGTTTATGTTTATGTAAATAGAGTCGATGGTTAGGAACATGCAGTGACTGTTAAATTTAAAAAGCATTTTGGGAATAGTGGACAACTAAGGTTTCTCTTAACGATTACATGTCATGTTTTCACCTTTTCCAGAATCCGTTGACTCACTACCATTATTGACTGTGTATGTTCTCAACTATTTTATTTCTGTCTGCTTCTTATATTATTACATGGTAACTTTATTTGTATAATGTGTTCTTAGTGCCTTAGGGAACAATGGATAATTGGAGTGGTCAATTTGTCCCCAGATATCTTAGAAAAAACACTTTTATGTTCTGTCAGTGAGGGATTTCAGGGAGCCCCCAGTTGAATGTTACATTTGAGAAAATGCTTCCAGGTTCACAGAGCACAAGTTTTCTTGCAGAGCGAAGGGTAGGGATAATAGCCTCATTTCTTAATCATCTTTAGTAATGATTCTATGAAGAATATTTCTGTGGTGGTCCATCTGTGAAACTTTCGACTGTAGTTACAAAGAGTTGCTCAAAATCCTGACAGAGATCTGCCTGTGGTCACGATACTTGGAACAAATGAGTCAGAAGTTTAGGAGTTGAGCAATTAGCTGGACATAACCAGAGGATAGGACCACCATGACTAATAAGTGGGCACAAAAAGGAAGTCAATTAGGAATAAACCTAATAAAGCCTTCAGAAATACTTACACTACAAAGGCATTTCCACTCAACTTCACTAAATTATGGTGATGACTTTGGAAAATTTATCTGCTGCCTTCTTCAAGAGCATAGTCATGGGGGTGGGGGTGAAGTTACCCATGAACCCTAGTCCCTGTGTAGTAACTGAAACTCTCTCCATAAATAAAGAAACCAAGGAAATTTTGAGGTGGCCAGCATTACAAAATTTAGAGTTTAGAGGCCTACTACACATGCCCATTAGAACCTATATCTATTTTATAATTCATCCCTACATTTCTTCAGTAAATAATTATTAAGCACCTACTATATGCCAGACACTATTCTAGAACGCATCACAGAACATCACAAAGAACCTCCGGCAGGGAGTTTCCATACAAAGTGAGAGATCTCATTCATAAATACAAAATAAGGGGGAATTCAGAAAGGCTACTAGCGTTCTCCAAAGTCATTCATCTGGTCAATAATTGAGCCAGGATATAAACTCATAATCAAAGGCTGTTTCTTTCACAAAGCTAACATACAAGTAGAATTGAGTCTGCATACATACACAATTGAGCACACAAAAACACATTGCTGATTTCTATGTAGTTAAAAGGTCTATGCCTTTACACTATAGGATTACATAATGTTATAAAAACCTTTTTTCCAGGATTTTCAGATGATGTTCATGTATCTTTATGATATAAAACAAACAAACAAACAAAACAGAACTTCAGACAATGTGGATTGTGAAAATTTTGATATGAATCATTTTATTGGAATGTTTCTTCATCTTTATTCTAATAAACCATCTAGTCAAAACTATAAAGACATTTCAGATTTGCCTTTTCTGCCTTACAGTGGGTAATCTTTCAGGACTCTACACTGAAAGGTGCCACACAATAATCAAATAATTCTTTAAACAACTGGCATGCTTAAATTTCTTAAAATACTAAAATATATACAAGTATGTGTTTTTATTTTTGTTTTTATTTTATTTTATTGCAAGTCAATGCAAAACAAATAAGCTAAAAATTAGCTATATCTTTCAATGCATCTTATTTTTAGTTTCTTGGGGAGCTGAGTGTCAAATCTGAAATCTCCAGGCTTTTTGGGTGTTTAGACATTCCATTTGACCTCTTTATCCTTCAGCCCAGGGGAAGGTGGCAATGACTGCCTGAGGAAACTTCATAGAATTATGTGCACTCTGAAGTAGGCAAGATGGAGCATGTAAGAATTCCTGTAATCATCCCATAAGATGGCTGACAGAGTTTTATTTGGTCTCCATGTGGGTTCCACAGTTAGAAAAATAAATGTTTCGGAATTCAGAATTCATAAACTAGACAAGAAGCGTAGAGATGAAGACCATTGACACTATGGGGTCTGCTATAGTTTGAAGGTTTGAATGTGTTCCCCAAAGTTTATATGTCGGAAACTTAAACCCCAATGATACAATGTTAAGGGAAAGGACTTTTAAGAAGTGATTAGGTCATGAGGGTTCTACCATCATGAATAAATTAATGTCCTCATGGTTGGAGTGGATTTCTGATTAAAAAAATAAAAATAAAGAATTCTGCCCCCTTCCTCTTTGTCTCATCCTCTCTCATTGTCTTGCCTTCTTTCATGGGAAAGCACAGAAAGAAGATTCTTGCCAGATGCCAGCGCCTTGATATCTGACTTTCTTGCTTTCAGAACTGTGAAATAAACTTATCCTCTTTTTAAGTCTCCCAGTTTGTCATAGTCTGTTACAGCAACACAAAATGGGCTAAGATAAGGCCCATTACAAAAACACGGGATGCAGGCATCAGATCCAGGCAGGTAAAGAAGAGTTGTGCTGAGAGAATGGCAGAAACTGAGGCGGGAAAGGAAGGCAGCAGTTAGATTATGAAGGGCCTTAAGTGCTAAATTCATATGTTTAAATTTTTTTTGCTGGAAGCTTTAAGAATTATTGAGATATTATAAGCTGGACAACATCCTGTGTTTGTGTTTTGTTTTAAATTACTTTGTCCTTTGTGAGAAGGGTGAATTAGAGGGAAGCCAGTATGGCAGCTCATGGTCCCTAGTAGTAACAATAGTGATAGCCTGAATTATAATACTCATAGCAGAGAGGTAGTAAAGGGGGGATGGTCTAAATATGGTTAACAGTAGATTCAGCAGCACATTATTGATGGATTAATTAACTAACTGATTAGATATTAGAAGAGACTAGATTGATTCTCAAATGTCTGCTATAGATGTCTAGAGAATGGAGTCGTAACTAATACAATTGATACTAGGGAACAAACAGCCAACCCTAGGGAAAAAAAGAGATGAGTCCCTTTTGGACAGGGATTTCACATGCCTGTAGATGTTCAATTAGCCTGTTCAGTCAGCTGTCAGATACATTGTGTTATAGATCTCCCAACAAATCTGAACTAAATTAGAAATAAAATAAGAAAAGAAGAATCCTGCAGGCAGGCCATGGCTTTGCAAGGAAAGGATGTATACTTCACAAGGTACATCTCTCTGCTGACTTCATCACAGTCTGATATCTGTTTCTCAATGTCACTGCCCAGAAAAGCAATTTCTTTAGGATCCCAGAATTAATGAGACTAAAAAATGATGACTCACACTAAGAAAACTTTAGAAAAACCAATGTATAACAAAGGAATGTAAATGCATAATGCTGTAAAAAAAGAAAATAATGATCAAATCAGTAAATACTCATTAACCTACCTTTTTAGTCCTCCTTATTTGCAGGTTTCAAGGGATGCTAAACAATCAAAAGCTTTCTCAAGAAACACAGAATCAGACAATACATAATTCCATGGAGTGGGAATAAATTTAATAGTAAAAAACTCGTCTATCACTAAAACACACTTACTTGAATGGTCAACATCCAAAATGCTGACCACACTAAACGATGATGAAGACATGGAGCAACAAGGCCTCCCAACAAGGAATGGAAAATGGTACAGCCACTTTGAAAAACAATTTGGCAGGTTCTTACAAAACTAAACATACCTTTACCATACAGTCCATCAATTGCACTTCTTGATATTTACTAAAAGTAGCTGAAAACTTACGTCCACACAAATACAGCACATAGATGTTTATAGCAGTTTTATTCATAATTATCTAAACTTGGAAACAACTAAGATATTTTTAGCAAGTAAATGCATAAATAATATGTGATACCTTCAGACAGTGGATTATTACTCAGTGCTAAAAAGAAATGTGTCATCAAGCTGTGGAAAGACATAGGAAACTTAAATGCTTATATCTTATTATTTTTTATTTATTTATTTATTTTTGAGATGGAGTCTGGCTCTGTTACCCAGGCTGGAGTGCAGTGGCGCAATCTCGGGTCACTGCAACCTATGCCTCCTGGGTTCAAGCAATTCTCTTGCCTCAGCCTCCCAAATAGAGTAGCTGGGACTACAAGCATGCGCCACCATGCCCAGCTAATTTTTGTATTTTTAGTACAGACGGGGTTTCTCCATGTTGGCCAGGCTGGTCTTGAACTTCTGACCTCAAGTGATCCACCTGCCTCAGCCTCCCAAAGTGCTGGGATTATAGGCGTGAGCCACCATGCCTGGCCTTAAATGCTTGTTTCTATGTATGATTCTAATTATATGACTCTCTGGAAAAGGCAAAATTCCAGAGTCCTGGGTAGAAGGGGGGTGGATCCCCAGTAAGGCCCCACATTAGGACCAGGGAGGGCCTGAAGGCTGGGGGCCGAGCTACCAGTCCCCTGGACTGGAGTGTGAACTAGTGGTGCTTCTTCGGGGCAGCCTATGGCCGCCCATGGACCAATCAGTACACACTTCCTCCCTTCTGAGGTCCATAAAAGCCCTGGGCTCCGCCAGAGCAGGGTAGAGGATGGACAGAGAATGGAAAGGGCAGAGAGATGACAATGGGACAACCCACTGCAGAGAGGTATACTGTCTCTGCTGAGCTGGAGATGATGGGATGATCAGCTGCAGAGAGGAGTACCCTCTGCACTGAGAGCTGCAGAGATGACCTGCTGGCAGAGAGGAGCTACCCTTTCTGCTGAGAGCTTCAGAGACCTGCAAAGACGTTGGAGTAACTTGCCTGCAGAGAGGAGCTACCCTCTCCAGGGCCTCCTCTCTGCTGAGAACTGAACACTCGACTTGATGACCTGCCTGCAGTGAGGAGTTACCCACTCCTCTGAGCTGTTAAATAAAATGCTTATTCACCCTTCACTTGTCTGCATACCTCATTCTTCTTGGATCCAGGGCAAGAACTTGGGCAAAGGTGCCGCAGCCACAGAGGTTTCCAGTCAGAAAAATCAACACCCCAGAGACCCTGTAACAAAACTATTTTGTATGAGCCTATAATGGTGGATTCATGTCTGTATGTATTTGTCCAAACCTATAGAATTCTCAACGTAAAAGTGAGCCCTAATGTAAACTATGGACTTCGGGTGATAATGACATATCAATGTAGGTTTATATTATAACAACTGTATCACTCCAGCAGTAGATGTTAATAAGGGAGGAGGCTATGCCTGTGTTGGGGCAGGGATATGGGGCACATCTCTGTACCATCCTCTCAATTTTGCTGTGAACCTAAAGCTATTCTAAAAAGTAAAGTCTATTAACAAAAACAGAGACCATTCATAATTCATGTGCAATAATTTTACTCTTTTATTTCTGTAACTAGGTTTTCTTACTACATTAGACAACATTGTGTTTGATGCAACAAATATAAAACCTGATAATTTTCAAGTAACTCAGACAACTTCAGTAACTTGTAGTATAGTTTAAGGCTTAACATTTTAATCTCAGCACTCTTTCTGCCTCAGATTGCACGTATGTTCAAAGAAAGCTTTTCTACTATCATGGATGATTGTTATGCTTTTCATCTTTGTTATTTAGTATCTGTCAGGAGACAAAATGTCAACAAATATCTGTTAAAGAAGTAAATTAAGAAATCCTAAAGTGGCCGGGCGTGGTGGCTCATGCCTGTAATCCCAGCACTTTCGGAGGCCGAGGAGGGCAGATCACGAGGTCAGGCATTCAAGACCAGCCTGGTCAACATGATGAAACCCCATCTCTATTAAAAATATAAAAATTAGCTGGCCATGGTGGTGGGTGCCTATAGTCCCAGCTACTCGGGAAGCTGAGGCAGGAGAATCACTTGAACCCGGGAGGCAGAGGTTGTAGTGAGCTGACATCACGCCACTGCATTCCAGCCTGGGCAACAGAAAATAAAAAAGAAATCATAAAGTATTCCAAAACATTATATATCTTTGATAAATTCTAAAAGACGGCATAATATATCTGTAATACATTCTAAAAGATGTCATGACATATCTATGATACATTCTAAAAGATGACATATACTATAATCATAGTAGTCTTTCTCTTCTTGATTGTAAGGGAACAGTCTCTTGCCCTATTTAGTTAAAAGAAGGCTGAGCGTTAAGACTATGATATCAAATATTTCTTAGATATTCTTATTTTCTTTCCTACACCATGACTAACCATTTTATTAATAGAGTATGTGATGTATGAAGAGTCTAATTCATAGTCCTAGACAGTGTTTTACAAGTAAAAGAGTACTCAAAAATCAGGGACATTTGAAAACATGTATAACAAATTTATTTGTCACAATCATTAAGAGGGTTTAAAAAATTTAGAGGCAGGGATCAAAGATGATAAAATATTGAAATGTATAATACATTCCAGTACAAGAAGAAATTATCCCACATAAAATAACAACCACTCTATAACTGAGACACATAGATCTGGAATGTTAGAAATGATGTATATATAGCAAGCCCAGACCTAAATTCAAGTTTTCAGACTGCCTGAGATATCAGAACAAAGAATGAAACATCATAGCAATGTTAACTTCAGGACTGATCTGTGAAGTCTAGTTGATTTATCACTTCCACAAATCTTAACTGGATTCATGGACATTTAGCTGAAATTTGAGAAATCAGATTGATTTAGTGTACTTAGGAAATATCTGTGCTCTCTAAGTCGTGGTGTGTACATGCATGTGTGCATGCATGCCTGTGTATGTGTGTGAGCACCTCTGTGTGTGTATGTATGCCTTTGTGTGTGTCTGTGTGTGCGCATGCACCTCTGTGTGTGTGTGTGTGCACACATACGCACAAGAAAGGGAGAGAAAGAGGAAGAAGGTGACAGACTGAAAAGGAAAAAAGATACCTTCAAGTATTTGGGAGTATTTTTAACTTTACTTTCTTTATTCCCTAACCCTACTCTACCCAATTCTGTCAAGAAGAGTAAAGCGAAAGATATCACCAAGGATACCCATCATGCGATGTGCATGATTCTATGCTAAGATAAATTGGGTGTTTTTTGTAGACATCACTAATGTTTACCAATATTTATTTTCTTCTCATTCCTGAGCATAAAGAATACTAGACTTCCAACACCCTCATGTTAGGCAGAATCATATGTTACTGGCCAGTGTACAGTCAGTGGAAATGCCTAAAAAGAAGAACTGGTAAAAACACTGAAGAATTTGTCTGCTCTTTCTTCCTCTGTTGTGGTTACTAGGGGATTTTGGGTTGAGATGTGCAGCCATGAGATCAAAGTAGCTTGGATCACTAATCACCACATAGAGACCACTATCTGGAGTGTTTTATGGAACCTGAGCAGATTTTGAGTGTAAGAGGAATAAAAGTGCATTGTACCAAGTTATTGCTTGCTGAGAACTGTCTATTATTGCTTCATACCTATGCTACCCTAATACTGTTTTCTTATCTCCATCTTGCTGAAGCTTAGAGAATATAAGTAACTTTCCCTGCATCACAGTTAAGTGTCTGACCCCAGAATTAAACCCAAATCTGGTTGCCATTGTCACGGGATTCCCACATCACCACAATTGCCTTTCAGTAAATTCTTTAACTTTGTCCTCTGTGATTCCTTAACGTATCTCTTTATTCTTTCAGCTACCACACTGGAAGTCTGTGATGACTTGGCCTAAAGCAATGTTTTTCACCTGTTCATCTGACTATAGCCTGTCTTTAATCCAGACTATATAGCACTTCCTACCAGAATAGTTTCCTAAAATATTCCTTGGTTCATGACTCTTTTCTGCCAAAAAACTTCTGTAATTGCTGGCTTTGTGTAGGCTAAAATCTATTTTTAAAATATTGGAACCATAGAGTTTTCAAGTTTAGGAAAAGTTTAAGATTATTTATCTTAAACTTCTTATTTTGAAGAATATAAAACTGATGTCTGTGATTTCTCTATGGCCCCATAATTATAAGCAGCAAAGTCAGAGAAAATTACAGAGATTCTGCATTTATGAAAATGCATAAACTAGCTTTAACCTACTTTATGAGCATGAGTTATGGAGTCAGAATACCTGGTTGAATTCAATCTCTTTTGTCTGATAGCTGTGTAAGTTTATCAAGAACTTCTAGGATCTAATATTCTGATTTACCAACTGGGAATAATAATATCGTCTATCTCAAAAGGTTATTACTAGAATTAAATGAGCTAACATAGGTAAAGTATTTAAAGCAGTATGGCATATTGAAAGCTGTGTGTAACATAATCAATTTTCATTACTTCTCAAAACAGTTCATTTTCTTCAAGTAGTCCAGTGCTCCACATTTCCTCAGAATATGCCATTTGAATACATACAATTATACTTTTGTCTTTGCAGCTACCTCTGGCTGAGTACATGGCTTTGCTTCCATATTTGATGTTATCTACATATATTCAATATCAGATTGAAGTCCTACCTGCTATATAAACCATTCTGTGAATTCCCCAGCACCTGTGATCTCTCCAATCTTGGAATTCTGACTCTGTGTGTGTATGTGTGTGTGTGTGTGTGTGTGTGTGTGCATGCCTATCACATATTTGGTGCTTATCACATCCTGCCTTAAATTATCTTACCAACATTTCTCTCTCTATGATTATCTCAGGTAGCACACTTTGGTGAAGCAAGCCACTGCATTAAAGAGACCTTTGTGGCAAGAACTGCCATCAGCTTTGAGACAAGAGCCAGCTTAGAACTGACGAACTGAGGCCCTCAGCCCAATTTATAAGAAATGAGTTCTGCCAAAAATGATATATATTTGGAAATGTATCATTCTCAGTTGAGTCTTCAGACAAGATCTCATCCCTGGCCAACACCTTGATTCTAATTTTGTGAGGGATCCTGAAGTAAAGAACGCAGTTAAGCTTTGCCTGGATTCCTGACTCACAGAAACTGTGAGATCAAAAAAGTGTGTTAAGCTTCTAAGCTTATGGCTGATCATCTGTTATGTTGCAATAGGAAACTAGTACACCTGAGCCAGTGGCAGGAGAAAAGGCAGTTATTAGAATCTCACTTTTAAGGTCAGAGCGCAGAAAACAAGCCAGAGGCAAACAAATTAGTTTGACAAAAGATCATGTAGTAACTGTACTATGTATACATTTACATATCATATAGTATATGCAGAACATTGGAGAAAATATGCAAGGGGAAACTCAAACTTCCTGTCTCATTAGAAAGCTTTTTCGAGGCATAGTATCTACCCCGTTGCATGAGAAATGCCCTTCATTATCTGTAAATAACAGCAACAAGCTTGTTTGCTGAACATGATGTCAGTCTTCTAGTACTGCATAAAGATTCAAGAGACCTCTAGGGAATTTACAATTTAATCAAGGGGAAGACAAGACGGAGTATCTTTGCCCAGCTCCTGCCCCTACTCTCTCAAATCTTCTCACTTACTGCTTATTTACTCCATTTTCTTCTTGCAATATTATGTCATTAGACAGATGTGAATATTGAAATTTCAGAATAAAAAAGAAGAGCATTTTTCCTCTTCCCAGCTGAATTTTCCATATACTTCTTTAGAATATAGATAATGCCTATTAATTTATAAAGAAATGAAGCTCAGCTAAAAATATTTGCCTTACGGAAATGGTGCCATGCAGCTGAAAATATCTGTCATATGGAAGCTAATTTGCCTTAATTCAATAGAGGTAGTGTGCTATGCATTAAAGAACAAGAATTTAGAATCTAGAAAACATTTGAATTTGAATCTTGCTTTTATAATGTATGAGCTTTGCTACTTTTATTGTTTCTAAATCTTGATGAATCTGTTTTTTTTTTTCAGTGAAACTGAGATTTAAAAAAGCTATCTCAGTGTTGCTTTGATAAGTATATTAAGTAATTAATATAGTGTCCTCGAGACCTTGTAATAGTTCCTCAAATATCAATTACCCTCTCTCCACCTCCTCCCTGTCCCTTTCGCTTACCACACAAACTCACACAGGCAAATGTACATTTTGTTCCAGTGCTTTCTACAATCGAATGTTCCGCAGAGAGCATCACAGGATATTTTGCTGTCATAAGAGAACTAATTCTTTGTGTAGCACAATAAGAGCCACAGTTAAAAAACAAGAACAAACAAAAAAAACCTCTAACTTCTTTCTGTAGCTGTGGCTTGAGTTTCTTATTTTTTCTTGAAGGCCAAGGGAATTTAAAAAAGTTTTAATTGGGCCGGGCGCGGTGGCTCACGCCTGTAATCCCAGCACTTTGGGAGGCCGAGGCGGGCGGATCACGAGGTCAGGAGATCGAGACCATCCTGGCTAACACAGTGAAACCCCATCTCTACTAAAAATACAAAAAATTAGCCGGGCGTGGTAGCGGGCGCCTGTAGTCCCAGCTACTCGGGAGGCTGAGGCAGGAGAATGGCGTGAACCCAGGAGGCGGAGCTTGCAGTGAGCCGAGATCGCGCCACTGCACTCCAGCCTGGGCGACAGAGCGAGACTCCGTCTCAAAAAAAAAAAAAAAAAAAAAAAAAGTTTTAATTGGCAGATGAAATTATATGTATTTATCATGTACAACATGATGTTTTAAAATATATATACATTGTGTAATGACTACATCTAGCTAATTAACATGAGTTACTTCACAGTTATCAATTTTGTTGTGAGAATACTTAACATCCGCTATCTCCACATTTTTCAAGAACACAATATAATTTCAAGGCCCGGACTAAGCCTAAAGAGAGAACAGTGAAATGACACTTTAGGGCCTGGGATAAAAGAATACAATATATTGTTATGAACTATAGTCACCCTGTTGTACAATATATCTCTTGAACTTACTTTTCCTATCTAACTGAAATTTTGTATCCTGTGGCCAACATTCCCTCAATGTCTCCACTCCCATGATCCCAGCCCACAGTAACCACCATTCTATTCTCTAGCTTTGTGGGAGATCAACTTTTTTAAATTTCACATCTGAGTGAGATAATGCATTATTTGTCCTTCTGTGTGTGGCTTATTTCATTTAACATAATGTTCTCCAGGTTCATCCATGTTGTTGTAAATGGCAGAATTTTCTTCTTTTATATGGTCAAATAGCATTCCATTATACTTATATAATACATTGTCTTTATTCATTCATCCATTGACTGAGATTTAGGTTGATTCCATATCTTGACCATTGTGAATAATGCTGCCATAAACCTAAGAGTGCAGATATCACCCCACACCCGTTAGAATGGCTATTATCAAAAAGACAAAAGATAACAAGTGTTGGTGAGAATGTACTGATGTACTGATTTACATTCACACCAATAGTATAAAGGATAAAGGAAACCCTCTATACTACTGGTGGGAATGTAAACCCTCTATACTGTTGGTGGGAATGTAAATCAGTACAGCCATTATGAAAAACAGCATGAAGTTTCCTCAAAAAGATCAAAACATCACACCACATAATCCAGTAATCCCACTGCTGGGTGTGTATCCAAAAGATGGTGGAATTTTAATGTGACTATAATGTCCACAGCACATCTCTGAAGCACTCGGATGAAGTTATTTATCAAGCTGAATAAATATGTGGTGCCAGGGAAGTTTGATTTCAAAAGTAATACAAGATCACTTTTGACCACAGTTCAGAACAAATTCGTTATGTTTACAGAAATCTCTGGTACATATTTGTATTTAAGAATTTTCCTTTATATTTGAAAGAGTTCAAGCTTTAAGGGGTTTTCTGCTCAGCAAATCAGTTGTAAGCTGACCATGTGCTTCTTTTATAAGTTGGCATTTGCCTACTCCTTGCCAGAAAGAGATATTTGCCATTTTTTCCAACCATTTTTAATTAATTTGATGCATGCTACAAAATTCAGAATTTAGTTAGTCCTTATTTTTGTTGTGTCAGAATAATTGTTCTGCTCTGTCTTGCTATTAATTAAGTTAGTATACTAACGCTGAACAAACAGGGGACTTTATGGTCTTAGACTGGATTTCATACTATTTGACCTTGGCTGAAGTGAAATCTTTAAAACTGAGTAAGTTGGGGGCCAGATTTTAGTGTGCTTGTTGACTAATACAATTACATAATGCTATATTATTAGTTAATTTTTAAATTAAATTTTGGAATATAATTTTCTATCAGAGTTAGCTTAAGTCCATACTGACATTTGAATGATAGTCCCCCTAATCTCTCTATTAAGCTTAGTGGTAGCCCATACCAAAAAACTACATTTTGAACCACATCAGTAGGAGGTATATATCCAGACTTCTTACTTCAGTTATTTGCAAGGAGGTGTTAATGAGACTGACATCTTATACTTAGTCAATTATAGTTTAAATGCATGTATTGCTGTCTTCACCTCAGCAAGAAATTTGAAATGCAGGTGTCTTGTCATTTGAAGTCAGGAAGAATTATTCATCATTACATGAAAAATGTTTCATTTTACCTGAAAAATATATCTGCTGTAAGCCCTATGAATACTGGATTAGTAGGAAGACTGGGCTTTAGCATAAATGGAATATATAATATCTTCTAAGTAATGTAATGTTGAAACACTGTCTTAGTTTGTATTTCCCTCCCAAACAAAGCAGAGGCAAAGACATGGGTGCAGGAAGGTTATTTGGAATGAGTTCCCAGGAAGCAAGAATAAGGATATGAGAGAATAAGAAAGGACAAAAGGAAAAGTCATAATGAGAAAGAGAGAAAAAGGGAGAGAGAGAGAGAGAAAGAGAGGAGTTTGCCAGGATTTCTGAGAAATGTATGGAATGCTTCTCAAAATTGTTCACATGAATAGAAGGCTGTAACATTTATTTCATCTCTGGTCCTAATTGTTCAAGGATTATTCTTGAAAGCATGAACTGTCCTGTACTTCTGTAATATTCTAGCATTCATGGGCAGCAATATGCCATGTTATGAAAGACTTTGAGGCCAAATGAGAAAAGACAGTGGTGAAATTTCAGGTGAAACATTGGCAGCACAAGATGAATCAGAGCCCCCTAGAATTGAAATTGAATTGGATGTGTGTCATGGCATAAGATGTCAGCACCAAGTTCTCTCTAATAATTATTGGGTAAATCTTTCTTTTGAAATTATTTGTCAGCCAGTTCCTAAAACTTCCTTCTTGGGAAATTTTTCTTTGATTCCCTAAATAAAAGATAAGTTCAAAGGGAAAACGCGTCTTGTAGAAAAAAACTCAAATACCCCATTACATTTTAACGGAAGTGGCTGGTCTCAGAGATTTTATGAGCAGGTAAGTAATATGATGACATTGGCTTCTGAAAGACGTGGACATCAAGAAATGAGAAAATAACATAGCTAATTTTAGTTCACCTTACAATTTTTCCCAGCAACCTGAACAGTAATAAAATTTTTCCACATTGGTAGACAATTATCATAGGTAAATGTGTAACTATGAGGACACAGAGACATTATAGCCATTGTCTAAATTATCTATTGTTGCATAACAAACTATCCCAAAATTCAGTGGCTTAAAACAATTCTTGTGTTACATCTTAAGATTTTTTGGATTAGGAATCCAGGCACCATACAACTAAAGCGATATTTCTGCATTAGTTAAAGTGACCCAGTCGTACTGAGCTGGTTGATAAGTTGGCGTGGGAATCCAAGATGGCTTCACAGATCTGTCTGACACATTGGTGAAGAGGCTGCAAGGCTAGAATAAATTTTGACTGTCACGTGGAGAACATGTATGTGCCTTCTTTAGCATAGTGCTCTAACACTAAGGTCTCTCAGGGCTCTAAAAGAGAGTAATCCTTGAGGCCTGGGCAGAAACCAGAAGCTTCTTAAAACATGACCTTGATAGCACCACAATGTCACTTCTGCCATATACTATTAGTCAAGCATGTCGCTAAATCAGCGCAGATCCAAAAAGAGGGGAATTGAACTCTACTTCTTAATGCAAGGAGTAGCAAATAATTTATAACCATCTTTAATCTACCACAGCTGTGATATTTGATCTTGGCTTCAAATTAATGTTTTTATGGGATTTTAAGAAAGCTGTGAAGTTTTACTTTACCACATTAAGCGTTCTCCTCTTAAGAGGCAAGAAGCTAAGTCCCAGTTTACATGTCAGCCTCAGGAGGAAAATTTAATGAAAGATGAAACAAAGAACAGAATTTCAACCACAGATGTAAACACTGCAAGAATTTATTATACTTATTTCCATTGAAACTTTAAAATGTGGTTCGATAATCAGATTCATACCTTTAAATAATTAATAGCATATTGTGAGTTCCTCTTTTTTGACAAGATTGATTATGCAAAAACAGTTCATCTATTTGTGAAATTTTTCATATTTTGTCACATCTAAATATAAGCCTAGCCTCATGTTTTAAGGATATCTGTTACTAAGTGTATGCTTGAAGGCATAATAATATATATATATATATATATATACATATTTAATCCTTTTTTTTTTCTTTTTGAGACAGTTTCTTACTATGTTGCCCAGGTTGGAGTTCAGTGGCACGATCTCAGGTCACTGCAGTTTCCACCTCCCAGGCTCAAGCAATCCTCCCACCTCAGCCTCCAGAATAGCTGGGACTATAGGCATGCACCATCACGTCTTGTGATTTTTGTATTTTTTGGTAGAAACAGGGTTTTGCCATGTTGCCTGGGCTGCTCTTGAACTCCTGAGCTCAGGCGATCACCCCATCTCGACCTCCCAAAGTGCTGGAATTACAGGCATGAGCCATCCTGCTCGGCCCTCACAGTATTTGTTGGACTTGATCTTATTTATAGCTTTTAGAGTATGTTGTAGACTCTGTCTTCCATTTCTCCTGTGTTGTACAGGAATGTTCTCAGCATCTGTGTGCTAACTTGCATTGAAATGAATCCCAGAGGCTCATGTGTTTGCCTTAGTACTCTCAAAAGAACAACTTAAACAAAGATAACAGTCATGGAGTCAGCGGTCCTTCCAAGACTGAGTAGAAAACAGCTGCATTGATAGCCTTGGGACATTTCTACTGATTACCAATTTTTTCTGTTGAATTAATGGAAGAGCAGTTCTCCCTTTGAAGGCGCTGTTGTGGAGGTCTAGATTTTCCCTTTCACTCTAAAGCACTGGTCTCAGAGGGCTAGCAATTAAATCACTAACCAAGTGGTTAATGAGGTAGACTGAACTCTGAACCTGGGCCATGTCCCAGGCAAGGGGTTATAACTTAGAAACAATTTGATTATAGATTCCCCTTGCATTCTCATTTAGTGCTCCTCTTGGCTATTTTAAAGCTTCATCTTACTCCAGGTATCTGCCCTGTTCTGTCAAAATTCTTAGGTGCTAGCTAGTGGTCTTATATGAAAGTCTGATTCATTGCACATTTTCTATCTTTTCTCATGTTTCTAATGTTCCCCACCAATCTGATCTAAACATCATAAGCAAATCATTCCAAAGGAATATTAATGTTTGCACAGAGGGAAAAGGAATTCTATCAACTGGCATTTGTGTCCTAATCCATAACTTCATGTTCTATGGCCCTCATTTGTTTCATCATCTCCACTCCTCCTAGTGTTTCCACTTCCTGGTCTCCTCCCCTGTCTCCAACATGAAAACTCACCTAAAGAGCCATCTTCAGAATGCCGTCCCGGAATCCCTGACTATGGGAGATAATGAATTCTACCTCCCCTGAAACCTCATTATGAGTTATTTACACATTGCTTATAATGAGTGTTTTTGTCTGTTCTGTGGTATGGATATTTTGAATTGACCGCCCTTCTCCACCCCTGCAGGCACTGTTTGAATGCTCTTTGAAAACATTTATTTTTATTTTAAAGTACAGTTTTCTCATACTAAATAATTTTTATTTTAAAAGTCATGTAACATATATACTTGGTAAAGAGTATAAACAGAATGAAAACGATATATAGTAAAATATAAATGTCCCTCCTACTTCAAACTCCAAGTTACCTTCAGTAAAGCAACTACTGTTAAGTTTCCCATTTGTACTTGTAAAAAATTGCACTATGCCTACAAATATATGACATAATGCTATGCCATAAGTTTACCTTTTCCAATTAACAATTCATAATTTATAAACTTTTTTCACACTACCACATATTGATCTCTCTTGTGATTTTAGCAGACGTACTACATCCCATTGTATACAGACAGGTACTATACGTCATTGAAACAGTACCTTATTAACTACTTTTAACTTGTTCCAAGTCTTTTTTCTTTTTTTTTTTTTTCCTTTTTAAACAGAGTCTCACTCTTGTTGTCCAGGCTGGAGCACAATGGCACGATCGGGGCTCATCACAACCTCCGCCTCCCGGGTTCAAGTGATTCTCCTGCCTCAGCCTCCCGAGTAGCTGGGATTACAGGCATGCACCACCACATCCAACTAATTTTGTATTGTTAGTAGAGACAGAGTTTCTCCATGTTGGTCAGGCTGGTCTTGAACTCCCTACCTCAGGTGACCCACCCGCCTCGTCCTCCCAAAGTGCTGGGATTACAGGCATGAGTCACTGAATCCAACCTTTCCAATCTTTTGACATTAGTAATAATGCTGCAATGAAATTAGTTTATTGTTTTTAATGCACATATGTGAGTATAGCTTGGAGGAAGACCCTGAACTTCAGGTGAGATTACAGCTCTGGCCAATAATTTGATTACACCTTTGTGAGACCATGAGCAGAGAACTCATCTGATCTGTGTCCAGACTTCTAAACCAGGAAAACAGTTGTGGCAATTTGTTACATAGCAGGAAAAAACTAATACAACCCAAAAGGAAGGGAGCAGAAAGGTATTATAAATTAGTGGTTATCAGCAGATACTACAGAATCAGGCCTAGGTTTTATCCCCAGGAATGTTACCTAAAGTTAAACAGATGGTTATCTCAATATAACAAATTGTTATACTAACTTAGTATTTGTATAACTTTAGATAACATCCCTGATTCTTAGTGTCTTCATCTGAAAACAGGCACGCAACACTTACACTCAATGATTGCTACGAACATTAATAAACTAATGTAAGTTATATATTTAACATAATATTTGACACACTGTAAATGTTCAAATTATTGCAGCAATGCAATAATTTAATAATTAAATAATTATTTAAATAAAAAGTTCTTATTTCCAGGTTTTATTTTTTGATTGTTAATATCCATAGTCCATATTATACCAACCCTACAGGATTTGTGGGCATATCTAAGAGCAGTTATGGCTCTAAAAAATAATTTTCTGAAATGTTACATTTTCTAATTATATATCTCTCAGATTTAAAGTACCCAAAGCTTGAATCTGGCTGATAGAACTAAATGAATCATCATCAAATGCATTCCAAAAGTGTTGATAAAGATGACTTTACAACAGTTAGTTAATTTTTTACCCCAAACACATGTGTAGTCTCCATGAAAACGAGTCTTCCTACAATCAAATTCTCCTTCTTTTTTTTTTTTTTTTTTTTCATTTTAGAAACAGGGTCTTGCTTTGTCGCCCAGACTGCAGAGCTCACTGCAGGCATGATGTCCCAGGCTCAAGCAATCCTCCTACCTCAGTCCCTCAAATAGCTGGGACTACAGGTGTGCACCACCAAGCCCAGCTAATTTTTGTAATTTTTGTAGTGACAGGGTTTTGCCATATTGCCCAGGCTGGTCTCCACCTCCTGGTCTCAAGTCATCCACCAGCCTTGGCCTCCCGAAGTGCTGGGATTACAGGTGTGAGCCACCACACCCAGTCATCCCCTTCTTAACTATGGACCTAATTAATGTATTGAATGAAAAATGACTTGGAGTTTGGTCCATGTATAAGAGATTAATGATCAGTATCAAGCCTATGAATAGCCTTGAATGCAATCTTAGAGAAGTTAATCTTCATCCTGAAAGTCACAGTAAGCCATAAAAGAATTTTAAGAGGAAGAACCACAGTATGCCTTATGTGATAGATTACAAAAATGGGAACAAAATTTTGTAGCTTGTCCTAAAGGGTGTAATATATCTTCCCTCTTGCCCCAAGTTTGAGGTTGGTCAGGTAAGTTGTTTACCCGTTGGAACATCTGTAAAATTGACACAAAACAAAGGCCTGATATGTGTTCATACACTCAAGTTCTGTCTCTTTTGCTTTCTTAGAGACCATGCCCCATGGGGAAAGACCACAATAGGATGTTAAAAAACCAAGTGGAACAGAAACTAGGTTTCCCAGCCAAGGCCCTTCAAAACCAATCATGCCCCAGGCAACCTCACGTATGACTGTACGAGTCAGCCTACCATAGTCCGCTCCATATTCCAAGACATAAACATATGAGCAAATAAATGGCTATGATTTTAAGTTCCTAACTTTTGAGGTTGTTTGTTTGCAGCAAAAGCAGATAAAACACTGTTGCTTTTTCTCAATAACAAATAAAAAAATAAAAATAACTCCAATTAAAATCCGAATTTACTAATTTATATTTTTTCTTTTTTAGACTCTCATAATGCTTATATTTTCAAGTTTAAAGACAACATCTAGCTTTAAGCAACCTCTCGGTCTCTTATATTTAAAATTATATATATATATATATTAACTTATATACGTCTAGACTTATTCCAAAATACTTTTTGCAATACAAATTATTTGAGAGACTAAGAATAATTTTTTTGGAACACACGCACACACACACACATATATATGTGTTTATATATATATATATATAGAGAGAGAGAGAGAGAGCATATTTGTAAGGTATCTTCTGTTGACTAATTTTCTGTTAACTAATTGTTCATTAAGGAAGAATAATGAATTATATTCATGATCTCTCTGGGTAAGTTTTAGGTATCACAAATTGCCACTGTGTGACTAAAGTTCTCTAATTTTTAACTAGCTTTATAATGAAAATTTCTCAAAATATTAAAAAAATATTTTTTAATTGAAGAGACATTATTGAATTCTTTGGGTAAAAAGCAAAAATAAAACAGCAATATTTCCCACCTACTTCTGAAAATTTTTGCGATGTTAGGCAATGAATCAGGCAGATGGCAGATAAAAATACCATCTTTGGAAACTGCTGCTTTTGGCCAAAAGGGAGTACCAAGGACAGAACTTGCCCTCCCATCATAAACAACGATAAAACTTAGAAAATATGTGAAACAACATGGTTCAGATACTGGATAGTGGGCAGCTAGGATGTGACTCCTGGAATAAAAAGAAACAAGGTAGACCTGACAAATTCACCGCATGCTTCTCTGAATCATTTTTCAAGTTTGCAGCAAAACCATGGGAGGCCCAAACATAGCCTTGCAGTCTAATTATATTAAGAAGAAAAAGATTAGAGTTTGAGGAAGATAGAATTTGGGAAAAGGGTACCAAAAACCAAGAACTGTGCACACAGAGAGGTCCAGAGATTGAGAGGGGCATTTTTGAGTTTTCGGCTGAGCAACAATCTGAGCTTGCATAAAAAATAACTACCTAGGTTTAGAGAATATATCAGGAAGAAAACCATGAGGAAAAAGTAGGCAACAATTCATGGACTTCAAAGGGGCTGTAAAGGGTTTATCTTTCCACCAAACGGCATGGAAAGATACTGCAAAATATGGAGCATCAAGTAAGATCTCCAGAAGTTTATCTCCTTAATAGCATGCATACATGGCCCTAGATTAGAGGTCCAACCATAACAAAGCTTTTAGAAAAGCAGTTGTATAAATACACAACTGATTTCAAATAATTTAACTGTATTTCAGCAAAAAAATCTAACAACCAAAAATGTAAATTCACAATGTTCAGTATCCAATCTGAAATTGCCAAGCATTCAATGATGCAAGAAAATATGATCTATAGTTAGCAGAAAAATCATTTAATAAAAATAATCCCAGAAACAATAGATGATGAGAGTAGACAAGGACAATTAAAGAGCTTTGATAAATATTTCATATGTTTAAGATGGTAGAAGAAAGCCAGAGCACAATGAGGAAAGACACAAAATGTTTTTAAAAGACACAAATAAGATTTATAGAGATTAATATATCTGAAGAGAGAAATTTACTCGATTGAATTAACAGCAGACTTAGAGAGAACTTCTAGCATTTAATGTTTATATTACAGAAAAGAAGGGCCTCAAATAAAGGATCTATACTTTTACTCTAAGAACACCAAATTACCCATAACTTGAAATAATTCTATAGAGAAAATAAAGAGAAGAACTAAGTGGAATAGAAAATTTACAACAATGTTAAAAACAAAACTAAAAGCTAACTTTTTCAGAGAGTTAAAATGAGAGCAGGAAAAGGAAGACAGAAACATTAACGATGGGGTGTAACTTCTGATCCTGTAAATGTTAGTAGCTAACAACATGAATATTATAACAACTGTATGTCAGAGTTGAATAACTTCGAAGGAATAGTTTCTTTGAAAAATACAAAGGATCCAATCTCACTCTAGAATAAATAGATAGCCTAAGTAGTTTGATATGTATTTACAAATTGAATTTTTAGTTTTGAACTTTCCTACAAAGAAAACCCCAGGCCCAGAGAGCCTCATTGATGATTTTTTTTTTTTTTTGGTTTTTTTTGAGACAGAGTCTTGCTCTGTTGCCCAGGCTGGAGTGCAGTCGTGCAATCTTGGCTCACTGCAAGCTCCACCTCTTGGGTTCACGCCATTCTCCCGCCTCAGCATCCTGAGTAGCTGGGACTACAGGCACCCGCAACCATGCCTGGTGAATTTTTTGTATTTTTAGTAGAGATGGGGTTTCACCATGTTAGCCAGGGTGGTCTTGATCTCTTGACCTCGTGATCCACTGGCCTTGGCCTCCCAAAGTGCTGGGATTACAGGCATGAGCCACTGCGCCCGGCCCTCAATGATACATTTTACCAAACATTTAAGAAAACAAAATTATACCAATTCTACAGAGTCTTTCAGAAAACACTAGTGGAAACACTTCCCATTTCCTTTTATGAAGCTGGGATTACACTAATATTAAGACTATTCAAAGATATTATAAGAACAGAAAATTACCAACCAATATTCTTTGATCCCATATCCATACTTGCCATACATAATGCATTTTAAGATTTTAGAAAATTAAATCCAGAAATATAGACACAAAAGAACAAGTGAGGCTTATATCAGGAATGCAAAACTGGTTTAATACTTTAAAAAAATCAAGCAATGTAATTTGCAATGTCAAAAGAATAAAAAAGGGAAAACCTTACAATTATCTTAATTGATGCAGGAGAGGGATTTCAGGAAAACCCATCAACTAATCAGATAAAATCCCTCAGCAAACTGCTGATTGAAGGGGACCTTTTAATGTGATAAGGAAATCTGATCTCATATTTTTATTCATTATTTGCCTGGATTCCTAGCTAGAGAAAAATGAAAATATAATTAAAAGGCATATGTCTTGTAAATAAAATAATAAATTATTTTTATTTGCAGGTGATATGATTGTCTATCCAAAAAGTCTTAAGGAATTTACAAAAAAGCTATGAACACTAAAGTGGTATTGGCAAGTTCATAGATTTCAATAAACCAAAACCAATTATATTCCTATATACCAGCCATAAACATTTGGAGCTTGACACTTAAAATACATTTCTGACAAGATCAAAAAATAAAATACGCAGAGATAAGCTTAGCAAAATATGTGCAGGACCTATAAACTGAAAACTATAAAACATTTTAGAGAGAATGGAGATAGATACTATGTCCAAGGTTCATAAATAACGAAAAGATATACTATGTTCAAGTAGCAAAAGAATGAACCTTGTTAAGATGCTAATTCTCTCCAAATTCATCTATAGATTTAATATAGTACCAATTAAAATCTCAGCAATTGATTTTAGAAATGAATAAACTGGTTTGAAAATTTAGAATAGCCAAAACAATTTTCTTAAAGAAAAAGGTAAAGGACACACTACCTTATTTCAATACTCACTCTATAGATACAATAACCAAGGCTATGCTATGTGAATAAGGATAGATATATAAATAGGCCAGAACTATGTTTCAGAAACATATCCAAAATAGATGTTCAACTGATTTTTAATAAAAACACAAAATAGCCAATTATAAAAAATTTATAAACTGAAGATCAAAATAAATATGTTACCTTTTAAAAGTCATCATTAAAAAATGAATTGGCAGGCAACACAGAGAGAGAATATTTTCAAAACATGTACATGACCAAGAATTTATATCCAGAATATATTGTCTTATAACTTAAAAATAAAAAGCAAAGAACTCTATTAAACAAAGGAAGATAATTTTGAATAGATATTTCACCAAAAGGTATACATAAATTGTAAACAAATATATGAAAAGAGAGTCAAGGTCAGTAGTCAGTAAAAAATTTAAAATTGAAATCAAAATGAATACCAAAAAATTAGAGGGACTGATAATATTAAGTGTTGGTGAAGATATGAAGACAGCTTGATTGTGGGAATGGAAAATGGTACAACCACTTTAGCAAACAGTTTGGCAGATTCTACTAAAGTAAAACATAAACTTATCTTAGGATTCAAAAATACCACTTCCATATGTTTACTCAACAGAAATGAATAACGTATTTATGCAAAGTCTTATTATTAAATATTTATTCAAAAACGCACATCCTGGAAGCAACTCAGATAGCCAACTGGTATTTAGACACAAAGGAAGGAACTATTAATAAAAATAACAACATGGATGTACCTCAGAAGCATTATACTAAAGGAAATAAATCAGACACAAAAAGACGATACATTGTGTGATTCCATTTATGTGAAATTCTGAAAATGTCAAAAAAAGAGGGAAAAAATAAGATCCGTCACTGACAGGAGCAAGGCTTACAGGAAATCTATTGATTATACAGGGTTATGAGAGAACTTTTTGGGTTAATGCAAATGTTATATATTGTAATTGTGTTAGTTAAACACCTATACACATTGGTCAAAACACACACATATACTTTATTGATTGTTTATTTTAGGTAAATGATACTTATATAACTTTATTATTATAAAATAAGGCTGATAAAAATATTACCTAAAATACTGAAAAAGACTAAATAAAAGCTCCAATTGAGTTCTTATCTGAAGTCTGGAAGTCAACTTATCTTCCTAGCCAGTCATAAGCAGTGCTGGGCTAGCGCAGGCTTTTCCTCCCAATAGTGGGGAAGGGTACTAGGGTAGGACTTACTACATGAGGAAAGAAGAATGCCTGCTGTTGGGCACATGCAGTTCACAAGAAAGGAAATGTAAGAGCTGAGCTCAATTGAGGAAGTCCAGATTTTTCTGGTCAGTTTCATCAGTCAGATAAACCAGCCCACTTCCCAGAGGCATAATGAGTTAGGTGGTACAGACAAGTGTAGAGGACAAAAAAGGTGAGGCATTATCCACACAGAAGGAAACAGGGATGGGAAAGAAGCAAACATGCAGCGTGAGTAATCAGCAACTCACATTTAGTTGCTTTTATCTCCTTTTACATCATCTGTTTTCTACTGATATAAGCCCATCATTTCAGAATGTTATGGCAATTCATTTTCTTAGCTGAAATGCATATTTTCCCTACTGTTAACAAGCTGGTGTTAACCTGTAAATTTTGTAGGATCACCCCAAAGTGAGGTTTTATTGTTGGACCACTACCTGAATTATAATGTTTTTCTTTTCAGTAAACCCCATGAATATCATTTGAGATAATACTTTTGAAGGCATTCGACTAAAGAATAAGGCTATTGTCTCAAAAGGATGACTTGGTCTTCTTTCTTTTACTTTCAATGGCAAAAACCGCAAGTACTTTTGCACCAACCTAAGATTTATGGCCAATATGTGTTCTGTACTGAATAAGCTAGGTTGAACTCTTCAGAAAAAATCTAACTAGTATAAATTTTATTTCATCTTAGATGGTGGATCTTATGATAGATGGTAAAGACTTCTGGTAAGAGGTTGACTTTACTAATTTTTTCTTATCCACTTAAGTTTGAGTATAGTTTGTTCAAAAGATAAGAGAGAGCTACACATACATTATTGAATAAAAAAGTAGAATAAAGAAATGAGGCAAATTCAATATTGAAAGCTTTTTTTAAATAATTCTCAGTTTATAAGTCTCATCTTTTTTTAAATTTTCCCTCTCCTTCAGTCCATTACCTCCCCATCTCTCTGTGTCTGTCTCTATCTCTCTGTCTTTCTCACACATACACATACTTGATTGCGGGAATGGAATGTTGATGTCTTTGGACTAGTAGACTAGATAAGCTTAGTTCATTTATATTAAAAAAAAAACTGCTGAATCAGAAGCGTTGATCACTTTCAAAGATTCTTTCTTAGCCCCAGCTAGTCAAAATTATTATTTTCCCTACTTTGGCCATATTTCCTTAGCTTTAATTATTAATACCTATATTTTTTACATTTTAAAAATCCTTCAATTATTCACAGGAAGAAATAATAATCATTTTGAAAAATGAAATGAAAATTTATATTTTGACTAATAACACTTCGGGGAGAAGTTTTTAAAAAAATATTTCAGGTGTTGAAAGTGTTATTATTTCAGCTAGCCTTCTCCAGAAGCTACCCTGGTTGATATACATATAGGTAGGTGGGTAGATAGATAGATAGATAGATAGATAGATAGATACTATAGAGATAGAACATATAGCCTATAAAACCTAATAGTCTTGACTTCTCTCTGTGAAGAAAGACACTTTATTTTATCAATATTGAATCTTAGCATTATTTTCCATTAACTTATCAAAGACCTTATGAGCTTTCTCAAGACCACTCTAAAGATTAAAGACTAAAACCCCTCAAGAAGATGAATAATTATCTCATAATGAGTGATTAACCAGATATATATTTATGATAGAAAGAATTACTTTGACTATAACTTATATAGCTTTTCATTTCAAGAATATTTTACTTCTAAAATATATTTCCCAGAACAATAACTATTTAAGATTTCCAACAAAGATGTTTTTGGGAAATATTTTTGGAATATAAGAAAAGCACAGATTCTCTAATTCTAAAATGCTGGATAATTACCCTTCTTTCAATGTAATTTCTTAGTTTAATTAGCAATATTTATTAAATGATATGGCTAATACATACTATCTATAGACCCAAGAAGTTTATTTTGCCCTCATATGAGAAACTAAGACAATTTAATAGAAGAGAAAGAAAGAGATTTAGTGTAATTGGAGCATTTGAATTACAATATAGTTTGGGTCTGCATCCCTGCCCAAATCTCATGTCAAATTTTAATTCCCAGTGTTGGAGGTGGGGACAGGTGAAAGATGATTGGATCATGGGGCCAGATTTCCCCTTTGCTGCTGTTCTTATGATACTGAATGAGTTAATCACAAGATCTGGTTGTTTAAAAGTGTGTAGCACTACCCCTTCCTACACTTCTATCCTCCTCTGGCCATGTGAAGAATGCCTGCTTCCCTCTTCACCTTTGTCATGATTATAAGTTTCCTAAGGCCTCCCTAGCCATGCTTTCTGTCTAGCCTGCAGAACCATGAGCCAATGAAACCTCTTTTCTTTACAATTAACCCAGTCTTCAGTATTTCTTTACAGCAGTGTGAGAATGGACTACTACAAACTAATAATGAAAATGCACATTTTATAAGATAATTTTAACTATGAAACTTTCACAAAAGTATACTCTTCTGCCAATGTCAAACCTAAAACCTAATTGTACTCATTGTTTTCTTCTTAGTTATTGCTGCCTAACCTACCAATTTAACTAAGAAGTTAAGACTAATTTTGGTGACCATTAAATGATTTAGTGTCTTCACAAAGAAAAAAAAAATTAACATCATTATTTCTCAACATTTACCAAAGAACTTTGGAAGAAATATAAGTTAAATGCAGGATTAGTTTCAACAACATATGCAAATTATCCTCCTAAAATACATCAAGCAACATCAGGAAGACACCTAGTCTCTATTTGAATAAAATTCTCAGAGTTCATCCAAGCAAAACCAGATTCTCCAAAACAACTTTGAATCAACTCTAAGCTGAAAATAGGAACACTTTTTAAGGTACCTAAACCTTAAGGAGAGCTGAAAGTACTTAACCATATATAGAACACAAGTGGTATCATCTTAGATAATTTGTCACAATAAGCTAGTAAGAGAGCTCTTACAAATTTATTTTATAGCCACTGAATGCTATGACATTTTCTATTTTGCTTCAAAAAAACGTTGAAGTTGTTAGTTGCTTCCCCCCACCTTTTTTTCTTTTCAGAACTAAGGAAGTGTGAAATGGAAGTTTGGAAAATTGCTGAGAACAGCCCACTAGCCCTGCCAAAAGAACATCCCGGGGGATACAACTTCTGTTCTTTAGAGCAAGGCTTGCTATTTAGGAAGTTGGCTCACCTGCTGGAGTTGGGGGACGTATTAGGCAGACAGATGTTAGTGCCTCTAAAAGTTGCAATCTGAACACTCAGTTTTAAGGGCTGGAGCATTAGCTAAAGAATGGCTTGAAGGGCATTGAACTTGTTGACCTATTTTGAAGTTTTTTTATATTCTCAAGACACTAGTCATTTTTTATGAGATAAGAGGGAAAAATGATCATGTCCAATATTTTTTCACTAGTTTAAGCCAGCAAATGTGTTTTTTCTATTATTTTACTTGTTGTCTTGCATGTTTTCAACTTTATTGCTTTTGAAACTAATATATTTAACAGACGGTCTTTGTTGAATATTCACTGTCATGGGGACTGGAATGTTTACAATTGTCCAATATTTGAGAGTGATTTTAAGAAAAAAAATGTTTGAGGAATTGATTCCTATGTGTTAAAGACAGTCTTGTTTGAATAAAGGAAGATATTTCAAGTCATTGTTCCTCATGTGTTCATGGCTGTTGGCTCCAATTGGCCACTATTTCAAAAACCTGGAGTCCCATCATGGTGTTCATTCATTCATTCATGTAAGAAATACAATTTAAGATTCTACTATAAACCAGGCACTGTTCTGAGCACTGAGAATGTATTCATGGGAGATGGGGAACAAAAATCCATGCCCTCATGAAGCTAACATATTTGTGGGGCTAGAAAGACAAGAAACAAACAAACAAAAATATTGTGTAGTGCAATAGGAGGTTAAAAATTAAAATGGCACCAAATTGGGAAAAGTGGAAGAGCTATGGGAAGGGCTGAAATTGTGGATAAATGACCTGAGTAGCATTTTTGAGAAAGAAAAATCTGAGCACATAATCAAAGGAGTGGAGGAAGTAAATTCTGCAGATATGCGAAGAAAAGTTCTTCCAAGCACAGAGAACACAATGTAAAGCTCCAAGAGTGAAGTGTGCCTGGCAAGCTTAAGGAGCAGCAAAGGTGGAGCAGAGTGAGTAAGAAGAGGGTAGCAGTGAATTGTCACTGGTGCCAATACCATTATTGAGATTTCATATTTACCCTAAAACAACCGGAATCTCATTGAGGGGTTTTGCAGAGATGTGTGACATAATTGATACACATTTTGATAGGCTGTTTTGAGAATAAACTCTAGGGAGACAAAAATGGGACCTGGAAGACCAGTTGAGAGTCTATGGCAATAGCTAATGCCAGATATTGTAGTGCTTGGAATTAAGATAGAGCAATAAAGGGTAATTAGTAGATGGTTCTGGATATATTTTAAAGGTAGAGTTAACTCTGCTGGAGTAAATGTAGCATGTGGGTGAAATAAATATTTTTGGCTGGAACTACTGGTGGATAAAATTGCCAGCAATTAACATAAAAAGTTGTAAGTAAAACAGGGTCAGGGAATATGATTTAAGGTTTGGCTTAAATATTTTAATTTTGAAATGTCTAGATGTCTACAGACTTTCTATTAGAAATAAGAGGAAATGTCAAGTAGGCAGTAGAATACACAAGTATGGATTTCAAGAGAGAAATCAAGGAAATATATTTGCAAATAATCAGCAAGATATGGTATTTATGGAGATTATAGGAGTCTCCAAAGGAATTATAATTACAGACAGAAGAGAAGTGGTCTAAAGACTAAATCCTAAGGACCTCCAATATTGATAGAAACTGAGAACAAGTATCTGCAAGAAAGGAAGGAAGAAAATGAGGAGAATCTGACCATTTAAAACCCAAGTAACAAAAGCATTTCTTGGTGAAGGGAATCATAAAATGTTTCTAATTTTGCTTTTAGGTCAAGTAAAATAAAGACAGAATTGACTGTCAGATTTAATAATAGGAAACTCACTGGTGAGCTGAAATAAGCCTCACATAACTGTGCAAGTGATTTATACGTTTACAAGTTTTCTTTTATGATAAGTACAAAACAATGCACTAGTATTCTGAAGAATGCATTTTATTGTATTAGCTTACTAATTGCTGAAATAATCTCGCATTCTACTTAAGCTATTGATGTGTCCTCTGTTTGAGAAGACAAAAATAGTACAGACTTTGCACAGTTAAAGGCGTGAGCTTGAATCTTCATTCTTGAATTTATTAGTTCAGTTAGTGAAAAAAATTATTTTACCACCTAAAAATTCAATTTTAACTATAAACGAGAATCATATGCAGTTTATAGGACTGTTATAAAAATTAGATGTATTGCATTCGGAGACTTAGCAAAGATTACTTTAATGTATTCTATATGATAACAAAATAACATGGAGTAGTTTATCCAAAATGACAGATTAGGCATAATCATTTATCACCTTTTCCTCCTGAGATGTCATTACCTTGACAATAAAAGAATAAAGGGAATAAATATTCAACAACAATAAAAGAAAAGAGTAGGAGTTAGGTCTGAGCAGATAAGATAATATGACATTTTTCTGGAGCTTGTGAAACTAGAGTAGATGGAGGAATAGGAAGTAATAAAGCAGGGTAAAGGGAACTGCAGCCTAGGGTGTATGTGGTACAGGCCATTGTTCCAGGTAATTATATTTAGCACATTTATTAATCCTAAGAGCAGTCCTGCAAGTAATGTTAGTATCTAGTAAGTGTCTAGTATCTAGTAAGTTAGTAAATGGTATGGCTAAGATTGGATTTGTTTTCTTCCTAAATCTCACTCCATGATAATGTCAAAAGACCCAACAAAGCTATCACACACACACAAACACAATGTGTCTATTGGGTTCAGAGATTTTTAGATGCTAATATATTTGAAAATACAAGTTTTGTCACAATGAGAAAACTTAGCCTCTGAATGCCCTACCTGTTTGAATTTCTCTCTGTTTTTTACCTAATTAATTTAAAATGGAAACAGGATCAATCACTTTTACTCAAATTCAGTGTTTTAGACGGGTGATGTAAATATAACTAGAAAAAGGAAAATGTACTATCAATAATAAACCCCTTGGACTAACTACTGTACAAACCGAAAGAGCAATAATGTGCAAAACCAGAAAAGAGAAAAGGACATGTTGGAACATTAGCAAGAGCACTAAAGTGATTAAGAAGTGTCAAAGAGGGATGCTGAGTAAGATATCTGGTATTTAGCTGTCAAGGTACAACTAAGTGAGTCAAATTAGCCTTGAATAATATAATGTGAGTGACAATCAATTTACTTTCCTGAAGGAAAAGAATGTGGATAAGAGGTTGGTTGATTGAAGACAAACTCTTATATCACATAAGATATCAATCTCTTTTTACTTCAAAATTCTAGAGATTTGCTATATTCTGAAACACATCAACTCTTCTCATCTACGCTACTATTCTTTTTTAATGTCTGCTACCATGATAGTCAACCTAACAATATTCAGTATTATTTGAATTATTCAATTTAAACAAACAGCATGCACATTTTTAATGCTGACATTTATTTATGAAGATAACAGCAGAAGAGAACTTTTATGAAGGCTATTGGGCAGTTTTTGTTCAAGTTTTGTGGATAATGTTCGAAATTATATATAGGATTCATAAATTCAGATTTTTCAGGATATCCAAAAAATCACCAGTTGGGTAGCACAGACTTATGGATTTAAATGCTAGCAAGCCATTAAATTAAATTAAATTAAATTTGATGCTTGCCTAATCACCTTTTATTCCTTCTAAAAACTGCTTTTTAAAATTTTCAATATATAATTCCTAGATCAATTCTTTATTATGAATAACTTTTAGAAAACTTACACATTGAATATTTTAAGGTATATATTATTATTTAAATTATACTAGTTGCTGATTGCCTCCTCTGTATACCAAGGTACCTGGACTTGATCACAATTTGGAATCACTGATAATAGTGGGAGTAGTAGTGGTAATGGTAGTGCTAATATTAGTGATACTAATGCTTGTATTCACTTGCTATAAACTGGGCACTATTCTAAATCTTTACATATATTAATTTATTTAATGCTTATAAATAATCCTATGAGATAGAAACTATATTACATATGAGAAACAGAGACAGGTTAAGTAATTTGCATAGGTTCACAAAGATTGTTAGTAAAGGAACTAAATTTCAATTCCTACCATTCTAGCTACTAAACGTTGCTGCTTCAAATGAAAATATATATCACTTTTGGGATTTAAATTATTATACATTTATTTTGAAAACATGGCTTGCATCTTCAAACATGTGGAAGTCCACCAATAATTATGAATTTTAGGGGTATTCTCAATAATACTCATTTGTTCTGACCATTGTAATATCTTTATAAGAAAAAATTTGTCTAATAAACAGATGAACTCTCTAGTAATAAAACCTGGCAAGGCTTGTGGGTTACCTTGACTTTATTGACATAATCTACAGAAAAAAAACTTCAATTTGTAATTATGATGAATTATATTAGCATTCTGGTTACTGAATAAATCCTTTCTTCCTAGAACAAGTCTTATATGTTAGTAAGGTATTTTTGTCTCATTATTTGATTCTTTTGCTAGGAATTTATTTAGATTATCCTACTTATAGAGTGATATTTTTATTTGATCACAACTTGTTTGACAGTCTTATCGGATTTGGGTATTAAATGTATTCTGCCTTTATAAAATGATCATATAGCTTTCCATCTTTCCCTGATGATTTAAAGTATTTCAAATAATAATGAAAACGTATGTTCTTACTTCAAAATAATAAGAGCCATCTATGGCAAACACACAGCCAACATCATACTGAATGGGCAAAAGCTGGAAACATTCCCCTTGACAACTGGCACAAGGCAAGAATGCCCTCTCTCCTCACTTTTATTCAACATAGTATTGCAAGTACTGTCCAGGGCAATCATGCAAAGAAAGGAATAAATAAATAGAAAGCAAGAAAGCAAGGAAGCAAGGAAGAAAGGAAGACACCCAAAGAGAAACACAGGAAGTAAAACTATCACTGTTTGCAAATGACATGATCTAGAAAAACCCCATGGTCTCAGCCCAAAAGCTTCTTAAGCTGATAAACAACTTTGCCAAAGTCTCAGGATACAAAATCAATGTGCTAAAATCACTAACGTTTGTATACAGCAACAACAGTTGACATTGAGAGCCAAATCAGGAATGTAATCTCAGTCACAATTGCCAGAAGAGAATAAAGTACCAAGGAATACAGCTAACCAGGAACATGAAAGACCTCTGTAAGCAGAACTGCAAAACACTGCTCACGGAAATCAGAGATGACACAAACAGATGAAAAAAAAAATCCATGCTCATGGATAGGACGAGTCAATATTGTTAAAATGCCCATAATGCCCAAAGCAATTTATAGATTCAGTGCTATTACTATTAAAATACCATTGAGATTCTTCACAGAACTAAGAAGAACTATTTAAATTTCATGTGGAACCAAAAAAGCCAAAATAGCCAAAGCAAAACTACACAAACAGAACAAAGCAGGAAGCATCATGCTACCTGACTTCCAACTATACTACAGGGCTACAGTAACCAAAAGAACATGGTACTGGTACAAAAAAAAGACACACAGACCAAGGAACAGAATAAATAACCCAGAAATAAGACCTCACACCTACAAACCATCTGACCTTTAACAAAACTGACAAAAACAAGGAATGGGTAAAGGATTTCCTATTCAATAAATGGTGCTGGAATAACTGGCTAACCATATGCACAAGATTGACAGTGAACCCCTTCCTTACACCATATACAAAAATTAAGATGGACTAAAGACTTAGATGGAAAACCCAAAACCATAAAAACCCTAGAAGACAATCTAGGCAATACCACTCAGGACATAGGAACAGGCAAATATTTCATAATGAACATGCCAAAAGCAACTGCAACAAAACCAAAAATAGACAAATGGGATCTAATTAATCTAAAGAGCCTCTATGAAGCAAAGGAAACTATCAACAGAGTGAACAGAAAACCTACAGAATGGGAGAAAATGTTTGCAAAGTGTGTATCTAACAAAGGTCTAATATCCAGAATTTATAAGGCACTTAAATTTACAAAAAAAAAAACCATGAAAAGGTGGGCAAAGGACATGAACAGATACTTTTCAAAAAATGGCATACATATGGCTAGCAAGCATATGATAAAAAAGCTTAACATCACTGAACATTAGATAAATGCAAATTAAAACCAGAATGATATACTGTCTCTCCTCAGTCAGAATGGCTATTAATAAAAATTCATAAAATTACACATGCTGGCCAGGTTGAGGAGAAGATGGAATGCTTATACACTGTTACTAGGAGTGTAAATTAGTTCAACCATTTTGGAAGGCAGAGTGGGGATTTGTCAAAGACCTAGAGACAGAAATATCATTCGACCCAGCAATCCCATTACTGGGTATATACCCAAAGGAATATGAATTGTTTTATTATAGAGACAAATGCACACATATGTTGATTGCAGCACTAGTCACAGCAGCAAAGGCATGGAATCAACCTAAATGCCCATCAATGACAGGCTGGATAAAGAAAATGTGGTACAATTATACCATGGAATACTATGCAGTCATAAAAAAAGAACAAAATTTTGTCCTTTGTAGGAACATGATGGAGCTGGAGGCCATTATCCTTAGCAAACTAATGCAGGAACAGAAAACCAAATACTACATGTTCTCACTTATAGGTGGGAGCTAAATGATGAGAACGCATGGATACGTAGAGGGGAACAACACACACTGGGTATATTGAAGGGTGGAGGATGGGAGGAGGAAGAGGATCAGTAAAAAATCTCTAATGGGAACTAAGCTTAATACATGGGTGATGAAATAATTTGTACAACAATCACCTGTGACACAAGTTTACCTATATAATGAACTGGCACATGTACCCTGAACTTAAAAAAAAGTTAACTTTTTAAAAATAAATAAAATACACAATAAGGCATTGTTAACTGTAGTCACCCTATTGTGCTACTGAATACTAGATCTTATTTATTCTATCTAACTGTATTTTTATCTACATTAACAACTTCCACTATATCCCCTTCTGCCCACTACCTTTTCCATCCTCTGGTAGAACTATCATTCTACTATCTATCTCCATGAGTTCAATTTTTTTTTAGTCCCTCATATTAATGAGAACATGTGGTATTTGTCTTTCTGCCTTTAGTCTTACAGACTCCATTTCTTTCCAAATTATATAAATTAGCACCTTTCCTATGTAAACTTCCCCTGATAATGCTTTAAACAGATCACCTTTCTTTAGAATTCCAACTAGCCCCATCTTGGGACAGTTTGGGACAGTCCTTCGTAGGAGTTTTCCTATCTCTAATTTGGGGTGAATTTAGCTGTGGATTCAGATACACTGAGTAAATACAGAGAATAGTTTCTCTATCCAAAAAATTCTCTGTACTTCACCTACCCCACTCACTCTCCTTCAAAGCCCTGGCAAACATTGGTCTATGACTAATCTTGAGTTAATTTTGTAAAAGTTGTAAGATCTGGTCTAGATTCATTTTTTTTTTTTGGCATATGGTTGTCCAATTTTTCTCACATTTGTTTTGTAGAGAAAACTATCTTTCTCCATGGAATTTCCCTTGTTCCTTTGTCAAAGATCAGTTGACTGTATTTGCATGGGTCTATTTCTGGGTACTCTAGTTTGTTCCATTGATCTATGTATCCTTTTTTTTTCGCCACTACTAAGCTGTTTTGACTACAATAGCTTCATAATAAGTCTTGAAGTCAAGTATCATTGGTTCTCAAATATGGTTCTTCTTCAATGTTCTGTTGGCTATTCTGAGTCCTTTGCCTTTCCAAGTAAACTTTGGAATCAGTTGGTTAATACCATAAAATTGCTTCTTGGGAAGTTGATTGGGATTGTATTAAATCTATAGATGAACTTGGGAAGAATTGGCATTTTAACAATTTTGAGTCTTCCAATTCATGGACATCAAATATCTCTATATCCTATTTTATTCATTTCATCAGAGTTTTGTAGTTAGCTATGCAAAGATCTTGTATACATTTTTTAATTTGTGCTTTATTTCATGTTTTTATGCTACTAAATATGGTATTGTGTTTTTAATTTCAAAATTATAATTGTTCACTATTGGTATACAAAAAAGCAATCAACTTTTGTATGTTAACCTTGCATCCTATGAGCTTACCATAATTACTTTTTACTGCCAGAAGCTTTTCGTCAATTCTTTGAGACTTCTACATAATCATGTCATGCATGAAAAAAGACAGTGCATTTACTACCTTCATAACCTGTATATAATTTATTTTATTATCTTATTTCATTATCTAGGCCTTCCAGTATGACATTGAATAAATGTAGTAAGAGAGTACATTCTTATCTCTAATGTTGCAAGAAAAGCATCCAGAAAACCTACATTAACTGCAGGTTTTTAGTAGACATTCTTTATTAAGTTGGGAAAGTTCCCTTCTGTTTCTAATCTGCTCAGATTTTTTATCACTAATGACTGTTGGGTTTTGTTAAATACTTTTCCTTTATCAATCGATATGATTGTAGACTTTTTATTTCCTTATTCTATTGGTGTCGTAAATTACATTAATTCATTTTTAATGTGGAACCAACTTCAAATACATGAAATAAATCCCACTTTGTCATGGTGTATAATTCTGGCTAATATTTCATTAAGGATATTTGCATCTATGTTCATAAGAAACAGTGGTCTATAGTTTTCTTGTAATGTCTATCTAGTATTGTTATTAGGGTAATTATGACTTCTACTTTATGGAAGATACTGTAGAAAATCGACATAATTTCATTCTTAAATGTTTAGTAGAATTCACCATTGAACCCAGTCAGCCCTGGTGTATTTTGTTTTGGAAGGTTATTAAATATTTATTCAATTTAATAGGTTTAGGACCACTCAGATTATCTGCGTCTCTTTGTGTGAGCTTTGGTAGTTCGTGTCTTTTGGGGTATTGGCCCATTTTACTTAAGTAATCAAATTTGTGGTCATAAAGCTGTTTGTATTTTTTATCATTTTATTATCATTTTAATGCCTACAAATTCAGTAGTGATGACCCCACTTTTATTTCTAAAATTTGTGTGTTCTCATGTTTTTGTTTTTATTTTGTTTTTCTTAGTCTGGCTAGAGACTTTTCAATTTCATTAATTTCAAATAACAGCTTTTAATTTTTTTTGTTTTTCTCTATTGATTTTATGTTCTTAATTTTACAGATTTCCACTCTAATTTTTATCATTTCTTCTGCTTGCTTTAGGTTTAATTGTGCTTCTTTTTCAGTTTCCCATTTTTTCCATTTCTTTTTGCAGTTCTATCAGCTTTTGCTTCAATAATTTTGAATTGTTTTATTGGATTTATATATGCTAAGAATTGTTATGTCCTTCTGGGAAAGCATAATTATCAGACGAACAGTAAACTTCTCAGCAGAAATCTTATAAGCCAGAAGGTACTGGACTCCTGTCTATACTCTCCTTAAATAGAATAACTGTCAGCTAACAATGTTGTATCTAGAAAAACTAAGTTTAATAAATGAAGGAGAAATAGACTATTTTTCAGACAAACAATTGCTGAGGAAATCTATCAGTACTAGATCAGCTCCATAATAAATGCTAAAAGGAGTTCTAAATCTTGAAATAAAAGATCTATACACACCAGAATAGAAACTTCTGAAAGAATATAATTCACAGGGCTTAAAAAACAATAACACAGCCAGAAAACAAAGTTACCAGGTAAAAGTCAACATGATGATTGAAACAGATCCTCACGTATTAATATTAATGTTGAATGTAAATGATCTAAATTCTCCTCTTAAAAAGACACAGACTGACAAAAGAGACAAAAAAAAAATACAAGCCAAATATCTGCTGTCTTCAGGAGACACACCTAACAAGCAAATATTCTTATAGATTCCATGTAAAGAGGTGGAAAGTGATATTTTGTGCAAATGGAATCCAAAAGTGAGAAGTAAATTTCATAAAACAGACTTTAAATCAACAACAGTAGAAAATGACAGAAAAGGTCATTATATATTGATAAAATAATAAATTCAACAAGAAGATATAAAAATCCTAAATATATATGCACCTAACTCCATAGCTCTCAGATTCAGAAAGCAATTACTAGTAGAACTAAGAAAAGAGATAGGCAGCAACACAAAAATAATGGGGAATCTTCACCACTCCATTCACAGTACTAACTAGACAGATCCCCGAGGCAGAAAGTCAACAAAGAAATACTATATATATTATATATAACATATATATAATATAGTATTTCATATATATTTCATATATATAATATATATAGTATTTCATACATATAATATATAGTATTTCATATATATAATATATATAGTATTTCATATATATAATATATATAGTATTTCATATATATATATATATATACTTCACTCTAGAAAAAACAGACCTCATAGCTATTTACAACACATTCTACCCAAGAATATACATTTATCTCATCAGCACATAGAACATTCTCTAAGATAGACCATATAGTAGGCCACAAAACAAGTCTTAATAAATTTGAAAAAATCAAAATCATATCAAGTATCTTCTCAGAACACAGCAGAATAAACCAGAAATTAATTCTAAAAGGAGTCCTTGAAAGTATACAATATATGAAACTTAAATAATCTGGTCCTAAATGATTATTGTGTTCATAATAAAATCAAAATGAAAATTTAAAAAAATTAAATGAGCAATTACAGTGATACAAATTATCCAAACCTCTGGGAAACAGAAAAAGCAGTGCTAAGAGGAAGATTTATAGCACTGAATGTCTACATCAAGAAGACTGAAACTTTTTTTTTTTTTCAAGATGGTGGACAGGAGGCAGTGTCAGCATGCTCTCCCACTTGGAAGGACAGAATAGTGGGTAGAGATTCATGCTGTAATTTTTTTTTTCCAAGAATCACCAAAGGAACTTGACCAGGAAAGCCAAAATAAATCACAGAACCTTTGAAAGAAGCAGCATGCTGCAGCTACTCCAAGACACAGGTGAAAAACTGTAAGTTTCCAGAGTGTGAGAGGAGAGCTTGACTTCAAACACACATCCCCAGTGAGGAATCTGAAAATGCAAATCACGGGAGAAGTCCTTAACCCTGCCCAGAGCTGGAATGGATTTAGGGAGCAGCATGAAACTCCCAGCAGTGGGAAGTGTCTTGTAGGAATTCCCAATCTCCAGCTTAAGTCCAGGAAAGCCATTCCTGACTATATCTCACAGGGGACCTCAGAGAAGTCAGCAAACAAACTCAAGGAGGGATCACAGGGTGAAAGAACCTCCCACCTGAATTTTATGTTATAATTTCAAGTGGGGATGAACTCCCTTGAACAGAACTGAGGGACAAGCTGGAAGTGTGCTGAACACATGAGCACAGGAGCTGGATTCCTGGCCTTGTGGACAGATGGGGAGGCACATGGCATGAAAGCCCTGTTTGCTATCTCTGTGGGGAAGCTTATGGACTGAGGAAGTACTGAGTTCTGTGTGCAAGCTGCCAGGATCTAAACCTGGCACTGTTAGCAAGGCACTGTGGGAGTGAGACCAGCCTTGCAAACTGCATGGGAGCTGGGTGAGGCTTACTGCTGCTGTCTACACCCCACTCCCTTTGCAAACTCTTCTGCACAGCGGAGGCAGTTATAGTCCCCTCTGGAACGTTATCCCAGCAGCCTGAGAACCACGCCCCATCCCCCACAGTGGCCACAGCAAGCCCCGCCCAAGAAGAGTCTGAGCTCAGAACCACCTAACTCTGAGCCCACCTGATGGTATTTCTTTACCTTCCCTGGTAGCTTAACACAAAAGACACACAATTTTGGGAGATTTATGGCCCCACCTCTCACCTGAGGAACCAGAATACATCCTCTGGACAACTTGGGGCAAGCTCAAATCCCACTGCTACTACTGAAGCTGGTGTTTTCTTGGAAGCACCACCTCCTGGCTGGAGGCCAACCAACTCAGGCAATTACAGCACCTCTTGTCAGAATAACACTGAGCCCAGGAAGGAGAAAACAGCAGCAGGGTCTCAGCTAACATCACTGCTTGCTAATCAAAAGTCCTGACTCTGTCCATGTGACAAGTTCACTACTAAAACAACCAGCATTCTAGAAAGCCCACACACTAAGTCTATCTACAACCAAGAATTCTCACAGAGTCTATGTCACTCCCCTGCCACCTCCATCAGAGCAAGTGCTGGTATCCGCTGCTAGGAGACCTGAAAAGCCAGATAGCCCCACTGAGTGGCTAGACCCAGAAGAGTGATAAATAAGCACTGTAGTTCAGCTCTAAGGAAGCCCCATTCATAGGGGAAGAGGGAGAGCACCGCATCAAGGGAACATCCCATGGGGCAAAAGAATCTGAACGGCAGGCCTTGAGTCTAGTGGGAAGTTTCTTACGGCAGAGACACAATTGTAGTGCTGGGTGCAGTAGGGAAAGTCTGCACCTCTATCCTAATAGGTGGGCAATCTCTGTGATTGTGAAGGGCCTTAAAGAGGGGGTCCTTTTTCCCCTGCAGTACACCATTGAAGAGACAGCTGGGGATTCTCTCCAAAAACACAGTGTGGATACACCTTTAGACAGCCTTTCTGGAGCATTTCAGTGTGATGGAAGCCCCACAGGAGGAGCACTCCCCAGATTCAGATCTGAACAAAAGGCAGAATCACAGTTTCTCCCTACTTGGAAAATCAACATTTCTAAGGATGAAAAGAGGTACCTGTCTGATACGAATAACCAGAATACCGGGATAGGAGTGAGGCTGTGAAGTGGATAGCTTTCCTGCCTGGCATGGCAGGGGAGCTAAGGTAGCTCCCACTCTTCACTCTGATAAAACCTCAGCATATCTAATTGAGAGCTCCCCCAGTGGCTTTCATCAAGGCTAGTATATCTCCCCACCATTGGATATTATATCTACCCACTTGCCTTATTTATAACCATTGCCTACCCAGGGATGCCTCCCTATTGGCCTGATGCCTGAATCATTGACTCAGTAAATAAAATACTGGGGATAAATTAAATAAATAAATACAGTGTACACAGTGAAAGAATGAGATAAGCTTCAAAAGATTCTTGCCATTTCAACCCCATAAAAGACAGTGGACTTGCCCACACACCAAGTACATAACTACTACAAACAGCATCTGGGAAAGTCAGTACACAAAGAGCCTCTATAACTAAAAAACTCATACAGAGTATTCACCCTTTAAACACTAAGAATCAAATTAGCCTAAAATGAACTATAAATGTTAAACTTAGATTTATAAGAAAGAAAAATAAAAAATAAACACAGTCCAGTAAAAAATTTAAGAACAACTTTAAGAAATAATCTACCCAAATGAGGAGTCAAAAAGTAATTCTGGTAATATGACAAAATATGGTTCTATAACACCCCCAAAAGATCACACTAGCTCCCCAGCAATGGACCCAAACCATGAAGAAATCTCTGAAATTCCAGATAAAGAATTCAGAGGGTTGATTATTAAGCTACTCAAGGAGATACCATAGAAAGGTAAAAAGCAGCTTAAATAAATTTTTAAAAATCCAGGATATAAATGAAAAACTGTCCAGAGAAATATATATTATTAAAAAAAATCAGAACTTCTGGAAATCAAATATACAATTAGGGAAATATAAAATGCAGTGAAAGGTTTCAACAATAGACTAGAGCAAGACTAGAACTAGATGAATTTCAGACCTCAATGACAAGGCTTTTGGATTAACCCAATCATATAAAGACGAAGAAAAAATAATTTAAAAAATGAACAAAGTCTCCAAGAAATATGGGATTATGTAAAACAGCCAAACCTTTGAAAAATTGGTGTGCCTGAGGGAGAAGTCTCAAAGTTTGGAAAAATTATTTGAGGGAATAATTGAGGAAAACTTTCCTGGTCTTGGTAGAGATGTAGACATCCAAATACAAGAAGCTCAAAGAACACTTGGGGAATTCACTGAAAAAAGATCATCACGAAGGCCCATTGTCATCAGGCTATCTAAAGTCAAGACCAAGGAAGGAATCTCAAGAGCTGTGAGACAAAAGTATCAGGTAACCTGTAAAGTTAAAACCTATCAAACTAATAGCAGATTTCTCAGCAGAAGCCTTACAAGCCAGAAGGGATTGGGGTCCTAACTTTAGCTTCCTTAAACAAGATTATTTTCAGTGAAGAATTTTGTATCCAGCAAACCTAAACTTTATGAATGAAAGAGAAAGTCTTTTTCAGACAAATAAATGCTGAGGGAATTTGTCACTACCAGGCTAGCCCCACAAAAAATGCTACAAGGAGTTCTGAATCTTCAAGCAAAAGCTCGATATACACCACAAAGGAAACTTCATAATGCATAAATTTCACTAGGCCTACAGAAAAAAACAATAAAAAAAAACAAAGTATCTAGGCAACAATTAACATGATGAATGCAGAGGTACCTACAGCTCAATATTAATGTTGAATGTAAATGGCCTAAATGCTCTACTTAAAAGATAACAGAATGCCAGAATAAATTTAAAAAACCACCACCCAAATATCTGCTGCCTTCAAGAGTCTCATCTAACACATAAGGACTCACATAAACATAAAGTATAGGGGGAGAAAAAGATATTACACAGAAATTTAAACCAAAAGTCAGCAGGAGTACCTATTCTTATGTAAGAAAAAAACAGACTTTAAAGCAACAACAGTAAAAAAAAAAAAAAAAAGAAGGAAATTATATAATGATAAAAAAGTAGTCCAATATGAAGATATTACAATCCTAAATTTATGTGCATCTAACACTAGAGCTTTCAAATTTATAAAACAATTACTTCTTAGACCTAAGGAATGAGATAGAAACACAATAATAGCGGGGGACTCCAATACTCCACTGACAGCACTAGACAGGTCATTAAGACAGAAAGTAAACAAAGAAAAAATCAACTTAAACTGTACCCTAGAACAAATGAACTTAAGAGATATTTACAGAATATTATTCCCCAAATCTGAAGAATATACATTTTTCTCATCAGCACATGGAACATTCTCCAAGATAGACCATGTGATAGGCCACAAAACAAGTCTAAATAAATTTAAGAAAATTAAAATTATATAAAGCATCTTTTCAGACAACAGTGGAATAAAACTCAAAATCAACTCCAAAAGGAACCTCAAAACTATACCAATACATGGAAATTATTAGCCTGGCACAAAAATAATTGTTTTTTGACATGAAAAGTAATGGCACCAACCAACCTGATTCAAACATGGATCCAACCAATCTTTGGATTCACAGCTAAATTCTATCAGGCATTCAAAGAAGAATTGGTACCAATCCTAATAAAACTATTTTAAAAGATACAGAAAGAGAGAATCCCCCCCTAAATAATTCTATGAAGCCAGAATCACCCTAATACCAACTATTTTTGCACCAACCTAATAAATAATCTGTTCTGGAATGATTTGGGGATTAACAATGACATCAAGATGGAGGTTTAAAAAATATTTGTAATGAATGATAATAGTGACACAACTTATCAAAACTTCTGGGATACAGCAAAAGCAGTGCTAAGAGAAAAACTCATAGCATTTAATGCCTTCATCAAAAAGTTTGAAAGAGCACAAATAGACAATCTAGTATCACACCTCAAGGAACTAGAGAAACAAAAACAAACTAAACCCAAACCCAACAGAAGAAAAGAAATACAAAAGATAAGAGCAGAACTAAATGAAACAAACAAACAAAAAGTAAAAGCAACAGAAAGCTAGTCCTTTGAAAAGATAAACAAAATTGACAGATCATTAGTGAGATTAACTAAGAAAAGAGAGACGATCCAAATAAGTTCAATTAGAAATGAAAGTAGAGATATTACAACTGATACCACTGAAATACAAAAGACCACTCCGGACTATCATGAACACCTTTACACACACAAACTAAGAAATCTAGAGGAAATGGATAAATTCCTGGAGATATACAATCCTCTTAGATTAGATCGGGAATAAATAGAAACCCTAAACAAACCAATAACAAGCAGCAAGATTAAATAAGTAATAAAACAATTTCCAATTAAAAAATCCAGGACCAGATGGAGTCACAGCTAAATTGTATCAGACATTCAAAGAAGAATTGCTACCAATTCCAATAAAACTATTTTAAAATATAGAGAAAGAGGGAATCCTCCCTAAATCATTCTATGAAGCTAGGATCACCCTAATACCAGAACTGGGAAAGGACATAACAACAACAGACACTAGAGACCAATGTCCCTGATAAACATAGATACAAAAATCCTCAACAAAATGCTAGCTGATCAAATCCAACAGCATATCAAAAAGATAATACATAATTATCAAGTGGGTTTCATACCACAGATGCAGAGATGGTTTCACATATGCAAGTCAATAAATGTGATACCTCACATAAACAGAATTAAAAACAAAAGTTATTTGATCATGTTAATAGACGCAGTAAAACCATTTGGTAAAACCCAGCATCGCTTTGGGATTAAAAGCAACAACAGCAACTTGGATAAAGCTGGAGGCCATTATTCTAAGTGAAGTAACTCAGGAATAGAAAACCAAATATCGTATGTTCTCACTTATAAGTGAGAGCTAAACTATAAGAATGCAAATGCATTAAAATAATATAATAGACTTTGAGGACTCAATGGGAAGGATGGGAGAGGAGTGAGGGATAAAAGACTACGTAATCTGGTACAGTGTACACTGCTCAGTTGACAGGTGCACCAAAATCCCAGAAATCACCACTAAGGAATGTATCTATGTAAACACAAACCACCTATACCATACCAACTATGAAATTAAAATAAAAAATGATTAAAAGTCTGAAAGATGCCAAATTAACAACCTAATGTCATACCTCAAGGAACTAGAGAAACAAAAACAAATCTAACCCAAAGCTAGCAGAGGAAAATAAACATCAAAAATCAGAGCAGATCTAAAGAAACTGAATCAAAAAGAAGAAAAAACAAACAATACAAAAAAAATCAATGAAACAAAAAGATAAACAAAATTGATAGACCACTAGCTAGATTAAGCAAGAAAAGAGAAGATTCAAATAAGTTCAATTAGAAATAAAAATGGAGACATTACAGCTGACACCTGAAAAATACAAAGGATTATTCAACTCTGCTATGAGCACCTCTAGGAACACAAACTAGAAAATCTAGAAGAAATTGATAAATTCCTGGAAACATACAACTCCCCTAGCTTTCATCAGGAAGAAATAGAAATCCTGAACTGACAAATAACAAGCAGTAAGATTAAATCAGTAATTTAAACAACAACAAAAAAATCTACCCAAAAGAAAAATCACAGAGCCAGAGAGATTCACAGCCAAATTCTACTAGATATTTCAAGAAGAATAGGTACTAATTCTAAAGAAACTATTACAAAAGATTGAGAAGGAAGGAACCCTTCCTAACTCATTCTGTGAAGCCACTATTGCCCTGATACCAGAGCCCAGAAAGGACATTACAACAACAACAACAATCTACAGACCAATGTGCCTGATTAATATAGATGCCAGAATCCTCAACAAAATACTAGCAAACTGAATCCAGCAGCATATCAAAAAATAACAATTCACCATGATCAAGTAAATTTCATTCCAATGATGCAGATATAGTTCAACATATGTAAATCAATAAATGTGATCCATCACATAAACCGAATTAAAAACAAAAATGATATGATTATCTCAATGGATGCAGAAAAAGCATTTAATAAAAGCCAGCATTGCTTTATGATAAAAACCCTCAAAAAACTAGGCATAGAAGGAACATACCTCAAAATAATAAAAGCTGTATATGACAAACCCACAGCCAACATCACCCTAAATAGGGAAAAGTTGAAAGCATTCTCACTAAGAACTGGAGCAAGACAAAAATAGTACCAGAAGTCTTAGCCAGAGCAGTCAGGCAGGAATAAATAAAGGGCATCTAAATTGGAAAAGAGGAAGTCAAACTATGTCTGTTTGTTGATCATATAATCTTATACGTAGAAATCGCCAAGGACTCCTCCAAAAGACTCCTAGACCTGATAAATGAGTTTAGTGAGATGTCAGGTTGCAAGATCAATGTACACAAATCAGTAGCACTGCTATATACCAAGAACAACCAAGCAGAGAATCCAACTAAGAACTTAATTCCTTTTACAATAGCTTAAAAAAAAACACCTTTGAATATACTTAACCAAGGAGGTTAAAGATCTCTAGAAGGAGAATACAAAACACTGCTGAAAGAAGTCATAGATGACACAAATGGAAATATATCCCATGCTCATGGATTGGAAGAGTAAATATTTTGAAAACAACCGTATTGCCCAAAGCAATCTACAGGTTCAATACAATTCCTATCAAAATGCCACTATAATTTTTCACAGAATTAGAAAAAACAATCCTAAAATTTATATGGAACCGAAAAGGAGCCCAATAGCCAATGCAACCCTAAGCAAAAAGAACAAATCTGGAGACATCACATTATCACATCACATTTGACTTCAAACTATACTGCACAGCTATAAAAACCAAAACAGCATGGCACTGGCATAAAAGTCATGGTCTAATGGAAGGGAATATAAAACCCATAAATAATGCCAAATTCAACCAACTGATCCTTGACAAAGAACATTTTTATCTACATATATATTTGGCTTTATTTATGGATTTTCTATTCTGTTCCACGTGTGTGTGTGTGTGTGTCTAGTCAGCCATAAAAAAGAACAAAACAATTTCTTTTGCAACAACTTGAATGGAACTGAAGGCCATTATTCTAAGTGAAGTAACTCAGGAAGTGAAAACAAAATATCACATATTCTTGCTTATAAGCGGGAGATAAGCTATGGGTTCACAAGGACATATAGAGTGGTATAATGGACATTGGAGACTCAGAAGAGGGGAGAGTGATGGGGGAGGGGTGAAAAACTACCTATTGGGTATAATGTACACAACTTGGGTTTCTGGTTCACTGAAATCTTGGACTTCACCACTATACAATTCATCCATGTTACCAAAAACCACTTGTACTTCTGAAGCTATTGAAATTAAAATAAATAAATATATAAATAAATTCTTTCAAAAAATGTATTTTTAGATAATCAACCCTTGATAATTGTATGCCCCTCTCCTTATCCTTGATAATATTACCTATTTGGAAGCCTTCCTTATCTTAGTGTAATAAACTACTCCAACTTTATTTTGGCTAGTGTTGTCATGATATATCTTTCTTCATTCATTTACTTTTAACCTATCTTTGTCTTTATATTTAAAGTGGATTTCTCACAGACAACATAGAGTTTGATCTTTTCTTTAAATCTTTGTTGATCTCTCCTTCTGTATTGGTGCATATAGACCATTCACATTGAAAAGTATTATTGATATAGTTAATATTTACCATGTTTGTAGCTTTTCTACTTATTATACTAGTTCTTTCATTTCTTTTGTTTTTCTTCTCTTTTCTACCCTTTCCAGTTTCAATTGCAGATAATATACAATTCCATTTTATTTCCTAAGCATATTAATTATACTTTTAAAATATTTTAGGGTACTGGGGCTTGTAATAAGCATTTATAAGAAATTTAAGTTTACTCTCACTATGATACTTAATGAGTAGTACAGGAACTTTATACCAGAGTATTAGCAAGTTTACACTCCTGTCCTCATCATATTGCTGTCATTCATTTCACTTATATGTATTCCACAATTACCCACTATATAATTACTACTATTACTTTAAATAGACAGTTGCATATTAGAACAATTAAGAATTTTTTAAAATTATCTTTGTCTTTGTTTCTTCTTTGCTGATCTTTGATCTAAGGTTCTGACCTGTGTCATTTTTCTTCTCTACAAAGAACATTTTTAAACATTTCTTACAGGCTTGTTGTACTGACACAAAAATCCCTAAGATTTTGCTTATCTGACGAAGTATTTCTCCTTCAGCCTTGAAGGGTAATTTCAATAGATAAAAATATCTGTATTGGTGAGGTTTTTCTTTCAACACTTTACATATCTCACTGTACTCTTTACTTGCTTGTATGGTTTCTGGTGAAAATTCTGGTGTATTATGTACCCTTTTTCTTTTACATGTAATGTGGCTTTTTTGTCCTCTGTCGTCGTCTAAGATTTTCAGTTTTATTTTATTTTTCTGCAGTTTGAATATGGCATGCCTATGTGTATATTCTTTTGGTATTTCTTATGCTTGGAATTCTCTGAAATTCTCAGATCTGTGGTTTAATGTCTCATTAATTTTGGAAAATTGTTGGACATTATTTCTTTTTTTTTTAGAGGCTCAGCAATGCTTATTTATTTATTTATTTTTATTTTTTTAATTTTATTTTATTATTATTATACTTTAAGTTTTAGGGTACATGTGCACAACGTGCAGATTTGTTACATATGTATACATGTGCCATGTTGGTGTGCTGCACCCATTAACTCGTCATTTAGCATTTTAAGTATTTTAGCTTCTCCTTTTTCTCTCTTTTTTTCTCCTTTGCGTATTTCAATTACATATATGTTATACTTTTTTTTTTGGCATCATGCCTTAGTTCTTGAATACGTTTTTTTAAATGTTTTTTCTCTTTACACTTCAGTTTGGGCTGTCAAACTCACTGATTCTTTCCTTGGCCATATCTACTCTACTGATAACACCAGCATAGGCATTATTTGTATCTGTTAGCATTTTTTATTTTTACCATTTTCTTTCCATTCTTTCTTAGTGTTTCCATCTCTCTGCTTACATTATCCATCCGTTCTTACATGTTGTCTATTTTTTATTGGAAAACTTAACATAGTAAATTTGTATTAATTCAAATTAAATTTAAATTTTTCATCTAATAATTTCCAAATCTGTGTCATATTGAGTCCAATCCTGATGTTTGCTTTGTCTCTTCAGATTGTGTTTTTCTCTTGCCTTTTTCATATTTTGTTGTAACATTTTCGTGTGAAGTATTATTTAATTATATGGATAATAGGAACTGAGCCAAATAGGCTTTCAGTGTCAGGTGGTGTGTTATTCTGGCTAGGAGCTAGACTGTATTAATGTTTTTGAGCTAGACGGTATTAATGATTAATGTTTTTTGTGGCCATTGGTGTTACAGACTTGTTTCCTTTGCTGACCTTGTTTATGTTTCTCTCCTGATCCCTCTGTGTTTCTATAAGTATTACTTCTTAAATAGAAGCTGTGTCTTCTTGCTCTTTCAGTTCTAATCCACTGTTATACTGGAGCCCTATTGATACCATGGTAAGGTGCAGAGGAGGGGAACATTGTATGATTCTATGATTAAATCTCAATATTTTAGTGGGAGTGAATCCCTAGGCTGTGACTTTAGAATGTTTCTCAGCTTTTTCAACCTCTCTTTAGGTGAGACAGAGCCAGAGTGGGCTACAGCTTGGCAATTGCCCTTCCCCCAGTGGGATAAGGCTCTGAGAAATAGGCTTATCTTGGGGAGTAGGACTTTGTTGTGAATATTACTTTCAATGTATTTCAACATGATTAGCTTTCCTCTCCCCTGGCTCACAATTTGAGGGAATTGTTCTCAGATCTTCACCATGAGGATTTGGAGTAATTCTTGCAGTTAAAACCCTTGGAAGTGTGGGGTATCCCTGAGATTGAGACCTCAAGAACTCTTAAGCCTCCCCAAATTTGTCAAAATTACTATTTAATCTTTCCTGTTAGTTTATGGATCCAGTAGGTTCTGCTTCAGGTAAGGTATCTCACAGATAATTCTCTGTGTTGGCCTGTCTTTCCAAACTGGTGATTTACCCTGTGGTCTCAGTTCTCTGATGGCTGTAAGTAACTTTGTTGGTGTTTTTTGTTGTGTTTTGTTTTGTTTTTTTGTAAGAATAGATGTGATTACTTCCAAGCTCTTTAGCAGTCAGTGCTGAGACTGGAAGTTCCTAGTGTTAATCATTTAAATTTTCTGTTCAGACTTGTTCTTTTTCTGATACATATAAATGATTCTTTCTTTGTTGTATTCTTATGTAGAACTAGGGTTTGAGAACAGTAGAATCAGGATTATGGCTCTTTATTTTCTGTGTATGAGTTGTTTACATTCACTTGGGTAGTTTATAAATTTATTTGAACAGGTGGAAAACATCAGAGGATAGTTCTTGTTTTATAGTTTCCTGCATAGAAGAAACATTCATAGTCAGTTAAACCACACACACATCCACACATACTATCTCTCACAATATACATATTTAATGCCATCTTGGCCACCTGCCTTTAATAAATCTCAATTACCAGCATTACACCCTTTACTTTCAAATTGCACTGCCAATTCTGTGTTCATTGAGGACTAAGTGACAATGTTTGCCTAAAGATTTATTAAGAGACAAACCAGTTTTTGAATCTCTTGTAAGCTTTAACTTGAACTGCTATTCTATTTATTTAATCTCATTGTGAAACATTGGTATGTTGGTATTACACAGAAACTCTCAATTTTTAGGGTAATTGGAGGCAAGAATAGCAATGAGGGCAAAAGTTTGTAACCACTTTGATATAGTAGAGAAACTGGAGGTTGAAATACTTGGGAAGATGCCAGTATAAAGGGTATCATTAGAGGGCTGCGTAAATTGATAAACTATTCACATTTAATCATATCAAATATAAAATATTAATAATCAAGCTAGTTTCATATTAGTCTTCATATTAGGTAATTCAATTCTTAAATTTAAGTCCAGTAAACATTGTTACAACTTTCAGTCCTTATTTAAGGATGTGGCATTAACTTTCTTGATGAAGACCTAGATCAAGGCAAAGAGGAAGTGAAATGAATGTACAATATTTGTTAGGATGCTAGATGATGTGATAGCAGATGAAAATTAATTAAACATGATTATATTATCATGCAAATAGAATGATGCTAGGAATTATAACTAGTAACATGAACTGATATTTTTACATATTATAAATATGTAATGTCTTCATGACAACATTAAATTAAATTTATACACATATAGACATACATGAGCACACACACACATCTCAACTAAGTATTACCTGAAGTTTTCTGGTAACTAGAGACCTGGATACAATTGACTCAATGTTTTATTTCATGTTCATATAACTGCAAAGCTATGATTTCTTAAATTCTTGATTATTCTGACTATAGTTTTCTCTGTTCATAATACTTTCCTTGGTATGTAGCATTTTAATGGCTCTTCAGATTTTGAACCATAGGGTCAGGGAGGGGGAACATAGAGAGGACAAGGGAGGAGGAAAAGGAGGAAGACATAGAGGGGGAGGAAAGAAATGGAAAAAGAAGACAGAAGTGGAGGAAGAGGAAGAGAGGGATGGAAACCAGAAGGGATGGGGAGGTGGGGGAAGAAAGAGAGAGTCATTTGCCTTGTTTCCTCAACGTCTCTGTATAAATAACTACAAATATAAGTACATAGCTTGCCTAGTTGGTTGGTCATCGGGATAGGTAACAAAACACATTCTACATGAAGTAACATACAGTAACGATACTTTACTGTACACTTTAAAACAAGTAAAAAAGTATAATCATAATGTTTATAACACAAAAAAATGATAAATGCTTGCGGTAATGGATACCCCATTTACCCTGATGTGATTATTACAATTTGTATGCCAATATCAAAATATCTCATGTACTCCATAAATATATACACCTACAATGTACTCATAAAAATTAAAAAAAAACGACATATATACATTTCCAAATCAGAATCCTTTCCCCATCCTGGGGATTCTCATGGGAAACATCACTTTACTCAGCACACCAAGTTTTCCATCATTTCCTGTTTCTTTCTTCCACTGAACACTTTCTTTTGTGTCCTATCATCTAAAGGAGCAAATGTGAATCTCTGATTTCCTCATATAGAGCACTTTAGCCCTGTCATTTGTTATCTTGCTTCTTTCTGACATTCACCACTCAAAGCAGTTTAATAAAATATCATCAGCCAGCCTCTCTCTCTTCCTTTCTCTGTCTCTGTCTCTCTCACTCTCCCTCTCTCTCTTCTTTCTTTCACTTCCCTAAATCCTCTCTTTTACACATATAAATACAGTCACACAAACACAAAAGCAGTTTCAGAACTCTGACCCACTGACATTGAAAAAATAAACGCTAAACTTAATAAGGGAGACTACATCCTGGTCAATTAGCTGTAGTTTTATGTTTTTAATCACTATTTGTAAAGTTTATGTTTACGGGCATATTGAAAAAAAGTCAGAATGTAAGTCATTAGAATTTCTCATAACTGAATTCTGTTTTGCAAAAGGAAAGGTAAACAAGTCAGGAAGTATAACAAAAAGGCTCATCAGCTTGGTTGGAAAAAAAGAAATGAAATACGGATACTTACGCTGGGATACTTTAGGGATAAAGCTTCTTTGACTGGCATAAATGAAGTGTTAAGTGGAAGAAGTGACTTGTGACCCTTCCCAACATACGTGCAGACGGATTTCCTTGGTCATTTTAGGCATTTCAGGGATTAGAGGAGCTAACACATCTATCACAACATAGAATGTATAGACATGATTTAATTTTATTTGTTTTGACACGATTATATATCTGGATGTGTCACTAACAAACTAAAAAATAGTCAACACTTATTAATAGGAAGTTATTAATTTTAATAAATGTATATAAATATGTATATTTCTGAATGTGTTCCATGTTTTGGGTGATATGCTAAGAACACAATAATAAATAAGGAATTACACCTTTTAAACTTTTTGTTTTGGCCAGTCGTGGTGGCTCACGCCTATAATCCCAGCACTTTGGGAGGCCAAGGCGAGTGGATCACTTGAAGTCAGGAGTGAAATCCCATCTCTATTAAAAAAAAAAGTACAAAAAATTAGTCGGGCCTAGTGGCACGCGCCTGCAGTCCCAGCTACTTGGGGCGGGGGCCTGGCTGAGGCTGGAGAATCGCTTGAACCCGGCAGGTTGAGGCTGCAATGAAAAGAGATCGCGCCACTGCAGGATCGAAAAAGAGACAGGGTGTCGCTCTGTTGCCTAGGCTGGAGTGCAGTGGCAGGATCACGGCTCACTGGAGCCTAGAACTGCCGGGCTCATGCTATTCTCCCGCCTCAGCCTCCCTGGTAGCTGGGACTACAAGCATATGCCACCACACCCACTTAATTTTTTGTAGATATGGGATTTTGCCATGTTGCCCAGGCTGGGCTCGAACTCTTGAGTTCAAGCAACTTTAAAACTTTTAAGGATAGTGGAGTAAACAAACATAATAGCAAATAATTATAATTCAGTGCCTCAATTGCCCTAAGACTGTATTTCCTGTCAGGAATGACACCTAAGTCAATTTCCTTTCTTTGGCTTTTCACCTGCTAGCTAGGTTATCTCCACATCCAAGTCGTATGGCTTCTGACACGTAACCCATAGGTTTGGACAAAGTGAGAGCTCTGTTCAGTTAACCTCAAAAAGCACTAGAATTGGGTTCACCACATTGTGTTCCGAACCATGGATTAATGATTGGCTCCACTGGAGAACAGAGGCAAAAATTGCAGGGTGATGGAATATCGGGAAAAGCTTGAGTACATTACTCTGTGTCGTCAGGTGGGGTGTGGTTGGGAGCTAATAACTGTCATGAGTGTGCCTCAGTTCCCTGATTCTTTGAAAATCAGGAAATAACTGAATAGTTGAACTCAGTTTTTCTCTACCCTAGAAACTGGAAGATGGTAGGAGACCTTTCCACACTCTTAATGGCATCTTTTGATTAGCACACATTTCTTATTTTAATTTAGTCTATTAACTGATTTTTATGTGCTATTAAAGATATCATTGCCTATCCCAAAGTCATGAAGATATTCACTAGTATTATATTCTAGAAGCTTTATATATTTTTAATCATTCACACTGAAGTATGAAACCTTGATATTTGTGTATCATGTTAGGGAAGGGTTCATGATGTAATGATATTTTTATGGCTACCAATTACAGAAATGATTCCTTTCCCCACTGCTTTGCAATGCCAGTTTTGTTATAAAGCATGTTCATATATGTGTTGGTCTGTTTACACATGTGTTATTTTGATATGGTTTTCTGTCTACAATTTCTCTGATACCAAAATGTTTAGTTACCTCACCTTTATAGTAAGTTTCCATATATGGTTGTATGACTCCACTGATTTTGTTCTTAAAGTTTGTCTTAGCTAATTGTTTCACTTTTATTTTCAAGTAAATTTTAAAATTACCTTAACTTCCAGAATTGGCCTCTAAGAATTTCACTGTGGTTCCACCAAATCTATAAATCAATTTAAAGATGATAAATGAATGTCATTATACTAATGAACCTTTCAGTTCATGAATATGGTATATCTTTACATCTGTCTATATGGCATTTTTTGTTACTGAAAACTAATTTTAAAATTCATGCATAGGACTCATCTAATTCCATTGGTGTAGACTTTAGCACCATGCTTGCTACTTGCAATTGATGTCATAACACAGATACATTTTGGTTTGCAGTCTGTACTTTAGTAGTGTTTATTTAGTGGACTGTAGTAAAGCCCTTTATACATATCATTAAGCTCTTCACAGTACACATTTAACGATGGTCCAGTAATCTCAAAAAAGGCCTACTTTAGTCAATAAATTGAACAAAACCCACACAATGCTCTCCCACTCCCCAAAGCCAGGAGTTGTGAGTTATATTTACAGTGGAGCTTAATGTTTTTAAAATAGTTCTGGTTTTCCAACCACCCCATGCCACCTCAGGTTTGCAGAAATATTAATGTATTGTTTTATTCTAACCCTCCCAGTGTTATTAATCCAGTGACCTTTAGCTTTCTAAAATACAAATTAGGAAAGTGTTACTAACATGATTTTTTAAAAGGCATAGTCTTCTATAACAAGAATGACATATAAACCACTCGATAAAAGTATTTGACAAGACATGAAATTACCACAGGCACTGGCTGTTTTTTCACGTTGGGATCTCTATCCCGCTATCTCACATTCATAGTATTATTAAGGTAATTAAAATACTGAAAATTGGACTCCAAGTTGTGGGGTCTGAATGTGAATGCAAAATATATATTATCTTTTGAGCCCACTTCCCCTGCCAAAATTCAAGTTTTTTTGAGGTAAGAACTCAAAATCCAATTAACAGCCTTCTTTAATAAGGAAAAGTGATGATACTTTCAGGAAACAATTTTCATACTTGAAAACTGCCATGAGAGAGCATTCTTACCTGAGTGGTTTTTCATTTTATCTACAGGACAAATAAATCCACATTATGCCCTATGTATTCTAAATATAAAAGTAATTTTCCTTTTATGGAAAGGACATTCCTGTGTGTGTGTGTGTGTGTGTATGTATGTGTGTGTGTGTGTGTGTGTTGTGAGATGGAGTCACTCTGTCACCCAGGCCGGAGTGCAGTGGTGAAATCTCGGCTCACTGCAACTTCCGCCTTCTGGGTTCAAGCAATTCTCCTGTCTCAGCCTCCCGAGTAGCTGGGATTACAGGCGCCTGACACCACGACTGGCTGATTTTTGTATTTTTGTAGAGATGGGGTTTCACTATGTTGGCTAGGCTGGTCTCGAACTCCTGACCTCAAGTGATCCACTTGCGTGGGCCTCCCAAAGTGATGGGACTAAAGGCGTGAGCCACTGCACCTGGCTGAAAAGGACATTTCTCTAAGCATTCATGCTGGCAGAAACCACCCACCCACATTCATCCCAGGAGCCATCTGTATCAGTCCATTACTGAGTTGAGCCCTTTCCCTTCCTAACAAAGGCCATTGGTTTGGTTACTGAGATTCCTTCTGCTAGACGGCTTTTTTTTTTTAACTTTCCCCAGTAATATTTTTAACATTCTGCGTATAATTTTTATACAGATAAATTGAGTATTAGGGTTATGTTATTTTACACCAGGGAGGATTTGTCTTAACAATTTGAAGACTTAAGGTAGAATTAGGTAACTTTTAACACAATCAGTGATTGAATTGATTTGAAGCTAGCCTTCAGTGGTTTTTCATTTATCTTTGTTTCCAGTATATGTTAAATAGATAAATTTTTAGTATAAAGGAAACAAATATTATAAATGTCCAAGTGGAATCCATAGTCTTGGAGAAGTAGTCTATTTTAAGAGTTCATGACTCATACAATGTTAGGAGGAAGTGTGAATGGGTTAGAAAAAGATTGACCTGAAATAACTAACATAGACCACCGGGAAGATAATGATGTTGTTAAATGAAATAGAAAATATACGTAGAACTGAAAAGCTTACATATAAATTATTTCTGAGAAGATAATGATGTTGTTAAATGAAATAGAAAATATATGTAAAGCCAAAGCTTAAACAAAAATTATTTCAGTTTTGATCTTTTTGGAGGACAAGGTATGGAGGCTAAAGCAACTCCATCTTCTATGCTAATCCACCATGTTGGCTTCTAATTAACACGTGTTATGGGAAGGTCTCTGAGATTTCCATTTATCTATTGTTCTTTATGTTAGAGCAGGTACTTACACTAAATTCTGCTTTTAGGTCAAACAGCCTTGATGCTATTGTACTTCAACAGTCCTACCCTTCTGAACCATCCCTCACCTATGGCATCTATGCCCTAGGTCTGGGGTTAATGGCATGGGGTCCACCATCTTTACTTGCTGCTGCTCAAGACACAGACCTAACTTCTGTTCAAAAGTCTCGGTTAAATGTTTCTTCCTAAGAAACCGGATTTGTCAGCATCTTTCCTCGGCCTATTGGCTTCCTTGGATTTTGAGGTAGGTTTGTACAGACCTGTCCACTGTGAAACACAGGGTAATACCTGAGTCTTTATATCTCACAGATAGTTTAAAATTGTTGCTTAGTAGAGAAATTAGGGCCAAAATAATGATTTGGACCAAACTGAAAATAAATATGCAGAAATGTAGAGTTACTGGATTAAACAGATTGTAGATGGGTAACTTGTTTACTTGAAAGCTTTTAAAATTTTTATACATTTATATTTATTTTTAACACATTTTATGTGAGGTTTTTTAATGTATAGAAAAGATTCTTGACATTACTTTTTACTGAAATAAATAAAAATTATTTAAATTGAGTGCTAAGTATAGGCTGACCAAAACTCATATGTGCTTTTCTCTCTATTAACAAAATGACTAAGTACAGAAATTCAGGTTTCATGAAAGCTCTATCAAGACATTCTAGCATACTGGACAGTATAATATGTGTCACTGGAAGTTTTTCTCAGACGTTTTAATGAAGATGTGTTATCAGTATAGTGTTTGAGTATTATGGTCAAGTCGTGGGCTCTTTATAGACACAGCCTAAGACACATAAGAGCAACTAAGAATAAATAAATCATCCTTCACATCATAAAACTACTAAATAAATTCCAAATAGTCATGTATAAAATATTTTTTCTTTTTCCTTAAGTATATATTAAAGTCCATATTTTTTGATGTTATAATTTTGTCTTGTGGAGTAGTAGAAAACCTATTTTAGCATTGATTATATAAGTCAAGGAAAAATGGAATGCATTATAATTTAATTCACTGACAATAAAAGGAAAATGTAATTCTTAGAGTTTGAAAGAGCTGTTAGATAGATTTTAGCCCAGTAGTATTAAATTCTGGCTGCATCTTGGAATCACCTGAGAAGTTGCAAACAATGCTTGATCCTTATCCCAGATCAATTATTCCAAAATTCTTTGGGTTGGGGCCAGACATCTAATTTTTTTGTTTCTCATGAGAGTCTACTGTATAGCCAGTGGTAAATTAAAAAAAAATCCAACAAAAAACAAAACAAAAAAGAAAACACCAATCTAATTCAATCATCTCAATTTACAAATCAGAAATTTCAGAGCTAGAAAGGTTAAGTGATTTGCCCAATGACTCACTCGTAAATATCAGTGCCCAACACATAAATGAAAAATGCTCAGTATCTCTAATCTTCAAGGAGAGGCAAATTAAAACCACAATGAAATATTACCTCACACCTATTAGAGTTACTGTTATCAAAAAGACACATGATAACAAGTGTTTGGAAGGATGTGGAGAAAAGGAAATGTTTGCACACTGTTGGTGGAAGTGTAAATTAGTACTGTTATTTTGGAAATTAGTGTGGAGGTTTCTCAAAAATCTAAACATAAAATTACAATATGATCCAGCAATCTCACTGGGTGTATATTCAAAGGAATTGAAATTGGTATGTCAAAGAAATATCTGCACTTTCATGATCATTTTTGTATTTTTCACAATAGCCAGGACATGGGAGAAACCTAAATGTCCATCGACAGATGAATGGGTAAAGAAAATATTGTACATACATTCCCAGAGTTACAATGATGTGCCTTGTGATTTTTTGACTTCACAATGGTGTGATAACTATGTGCATTCAGTACACTCATCAATTTAAGATGAAATTATGCCTAGATTATCCTACCATATGTAGAAATATTCTGAAGGCAGAAACATCCTTTGACTTAGTATTTTCAGCGTGTGATGAGTTTATCAAGATATAACTCCATTGTAATTTGAAGAGCATCTTCATATATACACAATGAAATACCATACAGCCTTAAAAAAGGGAGGAAATTTTATCATTTGTGACAGTATAAATGAAATTGGAGGACATTATGCCAAGTGTAATAAACCAGGCACAGAAATATAAATCCTGTATAATTTCACTTATATGTGGAATCTAAAAAAGCTGACGTCATAGGAACGAGTAGAAAGATCATCACCAGAAATGTGGGAGATGGGGAGGGTTCAGGAAAGGGGAGGTGTCAATCACAGGGTACAAAATTTCAATTAGACAGGTACCGTGTGGTAACCACAGTTAAAAATAATCTATATGTCAAAATTGCTAAAATAATATATTTTTATTTATTTTATTTTATTATTATTATACTTTAAGTTTTAGGGTACATGTGCACAATGTGCAGGTTAGTTACATATGTATACATGTGCCATGCTGGTGTGCTGCACCCATTAACTCATCATTTAGCTTTAGGTATATCTCCTAAAGCTACCCTCCCCCCCTCGCCCCACCCCACAACAGTCCCCAGAGTGTGATGTTCCCCTTCCTGTGTCCATGTGTTCTCATTGTTCAATTCCCTCCTATGAGTGACAATATGCAGTGTTTGGTTTTTTGTTCTTGCAATAGTTTACTGAGAATGATGATTTCCAATTTCATCCATGTCCCTACAAAGGACATGAACTCATCATTTTTTATGGCTGCATAGTATTCCATGGTGTATATGTGCCACATTTTCTTAATCCAGTCTATCATTGTTGGATATTTGGGTTGGTTCCAAGTCTTTGCTATTGTGAATAGTGCCGCGATAAACATACGTGTGCATGTGTCTTTATAGGAGCATGACTTATAGTCCTTTGGGTATATACCCAGTAATGGGATGGCTGGGTCAAATGGTATTTCTAGTTCTAGATCCCTGAGGAAATGCCACACTGACTTCCACAATGGTTGAACTAGTTTACAGTCCCACCAACAGTGTAAAAGTGTTCCTGTTTCTCCACATCCTCTCCAGCACCTGTTGTTTCCTGACTTTTTAATGATTGCCATTCTAACTGGTGTGAGATAGTATCTCATTGTGGTTTTGATGTGCATTTCTCTGATGGCCAGTGATGGTGAGCGTTTTTTCATGTGTTTTTTGGCTGCATAAATGTCTTCTTTTGAGAAGTGTCTGTTCATGTCCTTCGCCCACTTTTTGATGGGGTTGCTTGTTTTTTTCTTGTAAATTTGTTTGAGTTCATTGTAGATTCTGGATATTAGCCCTTTGTCAGATGAGTAGGTTGTGAAAATTTTCTCCCATTCTGTAGGTTGCCTGTTCACTCTGATGGTAGTTTCTTTTACTGTGCAGAAGCTCTTTCGTTTAATTAGATCCCATTTGTCAATTTTGGCTTTTGTTGCCATTGCTTTTGGTGTTTTAGACATGAAGTCCTTGCCCATGCCTACATCCTGAATGGTAATGCCTAGGTTTTCTTCTAGGGTTTTTTTGGTTTTAGGTCTAACGTTTAAGTCTTTAATCCATCTTGAATTAATTTTTGTATAAGGTGTAAGGAAGGGATCCAGTTTCAGCTTTCTACGTATGGCTAGCCAATTTTCCCAGCACCATTTATTAAATAGGGAATCCTTTCCCCATTGCTTGTTTTTCTCAGGTTTGTCAAAGATCAGATAATTGTAGATATGCGGCATTATTTCTGAGGGCTCTGTTCTGTTTCATTGATCTATATCTCTGTTTTGGTACCAGTACCATGCTGTTTTGGTTACTGTAGCCTTGTAGTAGTTTGAAGTCAGGTAGCATGATGCCTCCACCTTTTTTCTTTTGGCTTAGGATTGACTTGGCGATGTGGGCTCTTTTTTGGTTCCATATGAACTTTAAAGTAGTTTTTTCCAATTCTGTGAAGAAAGTCATTGGTAGCTTGATGGGGATGGCATTGAATCTATAAATTACCCTGGGCAGTATGGCCATTTTCATGATATTGATTCTTCCTACCCATGAGCATGGAATATTCTTCCATTTGTTTGTGTCCTCTTTTATTTCATTGAGCAGTGTTTTGTAGTTCTCCTTGAAGAGGTCCTTCACATCCCTCGTAAGTTGGATTCCTAGGTATTTTATTCTCTTTGAAGCAATTGTGAATGGGAGTTCACTCATGATTTGCCTCTCTGTTTGTCTGTTATTGGTGTATAAGTATGCGTGTGATTTTTGTACATTGATTTTGTATCCTGAGACTTTGCTGAAGTTGCTTATCAGCTTAAGGAGATTTTGAGCTGAGACAATGGGGTTTTCTAGATATACAATCATGTCATCTGCAAACAAGGACATTTTGACTTCCTCTTTTCCTAATTGAATACCCTTTATTTCCTTCTCCTGCTGATAAAACAGACTTTAAACCAACAGAGACCAAAGAGACAAAGAAGGCCATTACATAATGGTAAAGGGATCAATTCAACAAGAAGAGCTAACTATCCTAAATATATATGCACCCAATACAGGAGCACCCAGATTCATAAAGCAAGTCCTGAGTGACCTACAAAGAGACTTAGACTCCCACACAATAATAATGGGAGACTTTAACACCCCACTGTCAACATTAGACAGATCAACGAGACAGAAAGTTAACAAGGATATCCAGGAATTGAACTCAGCTCTGCACCAAGAGGACCTATTAGACACCTACAGAACTCTCCACCCCAAATCAACAGAATATACATTTTTTTCAGCACCACACCACACCTATTCCAAAATTGACCACATAGTTGGAAGTAAAGCTCTCCTCAGCAAATGTAAAAGATCAGAAATTATAACAAACTGTCTCTCAGACCACAGTGCAATCAAACTAGAACTCAGGATTAAGAAACTCACTCAAAACCATTTAACTATGTGGAAACTGAAGAACCTGCTCCTGAATGACTACTGGATACATAACGAAATGAAGGCAGAAATAAAGATGTTCTTTGAAACCAATGAGAACAAAGACACAACATACCAGAATCTCTGGGACATATTCAAAGCAGTGTGTAGAGGGAAATTTATAGCACTAAATGCCCACAAGAGAAAGCAGGAAAGATCCAAAATTGATACCCTAACATCACAATTAAAAGAACTAGAAAAGCAAGAGCAAACACATTCAAAAGCTAGCAGAAGGCAAGAAATAACTAAAATCAGAGCAGAACTGAAGGAAATAGAGACATAAAAAACCCTTCAAAAAATTAACGAATCCAGGAGCTGGTTTTTTGAAAGGATCAACAAAATTGATAGACCACTAGCAAGACTAATAAAGAAGAAAAGAGAGAAGAATCAAATAGACGCAATAAAAAATGATAAAGGGGATATCACCACCAATCCCACAGAAATACAAACTACCATCAGAGAATACTACAAACACCTCTACACAAATAAACTAGAAAATCTAGAAGAAATGGATAAATTCCTCGACACATACACCCTCCCAAGACTGAACCAGGAAAAAGTTGAATCTCTCAATAGACCAATAACAGGCTCTGAAATTGTGGCAATAATCAATAGCTTACCAACCATAAAGAGTCCAGGACCAGGTGGATTCACAGCCGAATTCTATCAGAAGTACAAGGAGGAACTGGTACCACTCCTTCTGAAACTATTCCAATCAACAGAAAAAGAGGGAATCCTCCCTAACTCATTTTATGAGGCCAGCATCATCCTGATACCAAAGCCAGGCAGAGACACAACCAAAAAAGAGAATTTTAGACCAATATCCTTGATGAACATTGATGCAAAAATCCTCAATAAAATACTGGCAACCCGAATCCAGCAGCACATCAAAAAGCTTATCCACCATGATCAAGTGGGCTTCATCCCTGGGTTGCAAGGCTGGTTCAATATACGCAAATCAATAAATGTAATCCAGCATATAAACAGAACCAAAGACAAAAACCACATGATTATCTCAATAGATGCAGAAAAGGCCTTTGATAAAATTTAACAACTCTTCATGCTAAAAACTCTCAGTAAATTAGGTATTGATGGGACGTATCTCAAAATAATGAGAGCTATCTATGACAAACCCACAACAAATATCATACTGAATGGGAAAAACTGGAAGCATTCCCTTTGAAAACTGGCACAAGACAGGGATGCCCTCTCTCACCACTCCTATTCAACATAGTGATTTTTAATATTCTTACCACAAAAGAAGATAGGCTGGTGAGGTGATAGATACATTAATTATCTTGATTTTTGTCTTTCTGCAAGGTATGCATAGATCAAAACATTATATTGTACCCTATATATATACACAATAATTATTTGTCCATTAAAAACAAACACATAAATAATTTTACCATTAAAAGAAAACCAAGGTAGGTATCTGTATTCTCACTCCAGTGTGCTCTATAAACCACAGAGCAAGGAGCATACACTATAGGATCTACCATAGAATCATAAGTTGTGAAGGTCAAATATGTGAAATAAAGTAACGTATGTGTAAGATAGTGTTTTGTTAATGCTATACAGTTGCCATATATTGTGTCATATTTTAATGCATTTTCTTAAAGTAGCCAGAAGTTTTGAGTCTTACTGTTGTCCAACAATTCCACCATGCTATGTGCACAAATGTATTGTTTGTAGGGCTTATAATCAATAAAATGCTGATGATCATTCTTATGTGATTCATGAATTTTAAATATCTAAAAAATATATCTAAAAGATAAATCTATTCAATAGAAACCATTAACAATGACATTACAGAATCAGAATTTTAAATCACATACCTCCTAAAAGATACTGAACGAAGATTCTTATAGTGCCATGATACTTGGTATATTCTATATACTCCCCATGTATTTAATATGCTCAACTAAGTAAATCTTCAAAGCCACCCAGAATCTTTAGTCATTCTGTGTTATCCTCTGTGATCTCACTAGGAACTTATCAAAATGCAATTTCAGAGAGAAGCTCAAAGAAAATTTTACATTTGATACTCAGAAGCTTGAACAAAAAGACTAATAGAAATCTGATCTGCTTTAGCATTAAAACAAATCTTTGGTTTTTATTTTAACACCACTGAATATTGTGAAGATAACTGGCAACATCAGAGAATTATTAAGATCTCATGGAAGGAAAGAGTATTTTTGGTATTAAAAAATGAGTCTGTAAAGGAAAAATAGTTTATTGTAAACCATATAAAGAAGCCAAGAGAATGATTTCCTTTAGCAATAAGTTGTTCCTTCCAACAAAAATATACTTTATATAAGTTTCAGTTTTTATTTTTCCCTCATAGATTTCAAGTTAATGCTATAAAAGTTCAATGAAATAAAAATATGTAAAGCAGGCTCTTTGGTTCATATAAAAATGAACTTTTTATCTAGTTCATATAAAAAATCTCTAACTGTACTATAAATATTATACATTTTGGTTACAAAATCATCTGTCATTGTAACTTTGATTTCTATGTAATGAATTTGCAGAGTAATGTTTTGAGAAAATTTGTTAAATATGCTCAGATTTTTAAAACAAATATTTGATTTTGGAAACAATATTTTAAAAATCCTCTTAGTATCTTCTCCCTATGTAATAATTGCATCAATTGATCTACAAAATTATTCCAAAGTTATTATAATTGTGTCATCTACCACTATGCTCTTTGTTTTCTAAATGGCAGCATTTTCTCAGATTATTACTAAATATAAGAAAAAATTTCATATAAAGGGCACAGTGTTAACCTGATTAATGTCTTAAATATTAGAGGCCACTAGTGTGTCCATTTCTCTAATCTTCTAATCTTCCCTCCCTACATCTTTTGTCATCAAGCCATAAGTAAATTTTGATTAACTGACAGGTAATGTTGTAAGATTGGAGTATTGGTACTTAAAAACAATTAAAACAACAGAAATTTTAAAATGATGAAAAACAAAACAAAACAACCATAAGCAATAACAAACTTTTTATTCCATTTGAGATTATTGTGAGTGTTACAAAGCAGTTGAGGATGGATAAAAGGGATGTACATAAAAGTTTTACCTTAAATAAGATATCTATTATATATCCCACCCTCTGTTATCAGATTGACTCAACAATATTAGAAAACAAATCCCAAATGGTAAACAGAAAAGAAATGCAAGAGAGTGCATGCACACACACACACTCAAGTGCACACAAAGAATATGTAAAGATCATAGATGACAGGCATAATTAAAAAGCAAAGACCTGTGTAACCTTAGGGCTGTAGGTACAAGTGGAGTTTCAGAAATGAAGGAATGCACATTACAATTGGATATTTTAGGAAATAGGATCCATAAATAGGAAATGAAATGAGAAGAATGGAAAGGTTTATTAGAGCTTGGGAAAGACAAGTGAAAATGTATTTGAGAATTTGAAAAGTTAGGGTCTCTCTCTGTCACCCAAGCTAGAGTATCAGTGGTGTGATCACGGTTCACTGCAGACTCGACCTCCCAAGCTCAGGTGATCCTTCCACTTCAGCCTCTAGAGTAGCTGAGAACACAGGCCTGTGCCACTACACCCAGCTAATTTTTTTTAAATGTATTTTTTATGTTTTGTAGAGTCACGGTTTCACTATGTTTCCCAGGCTAGTCTTGAACTCCTGGGGTAAAGCAATTCACCCTCCTTAGGTTCTTAAAATGCTAGGATTACAGGTGTGAGCCACCGTGCCCAGCCAGAATTTGGAAAGTTTTTGATAAGCTTAATAAAACAGCACATGAATTCCTTCTCACCAAAATTTGAGAACAGCACCTAAGCCAGAAATCCCTTACATATTGAGGAGTTTAGCTTCTTCTGAATACTTAACTTGGCATCAAGTCAGAGGTGCATCTATGGAGAAGAGACAGATAATTTCATTAAGAAGTGGTTATGCTATCTGTTTTTGGTTTATAGCAGAAATTATCCTCATTCCCTTCACTTTGATAGAAATTTCTCTCTTAACTGAAATTTGCAATACTCAGAAAAAAATTGCTTGAATAGAGGAAATTTTTTTTTCCCTCAGTAGAAACCTCATTCGTCAGAAATTGCCCAGTACTTTGCTGGTTAAATCTTTCTACAAAGCAAATAATCCCCTTACTATCATGCCTTGTGCTTTTTCCATATTGTTCTGCTGTGGTGTAAGCCGAGGTTTGAGGCACTAGAACAAATTAGAACAGCGGTTATGAAGGCAAAAAACCCTGCTGTTCAAGGTCAGACCAGAAATTGGTTCAACAGTTCATAAAAGTATAGGACTTGATTTAACAGATATTATTATGTGCCCAGTATGAGCTACTTATTGCTAGGTGTTGGACACACAACAGAATGTAAGATGGACTTGTACTCTACCCATACGGGGTAGATCTTTAACTAGGGAGTCATGCAATTAAATAATTACAGTAGCATATTATAATTTTAATATAACAAGTACAAGGTTTAATGGGAATGCATAAAAAAGAGGACCTAACCTAGTACAGTGGGACAGAGGGTGAAAAAGCCCCTTAAGGGAGAAAATGGTAGATGCGATTAGGAAAAGGCAGGTGAATGAGGGCTAAGGTGGATTATAAAATTGTTACAGGCAGAGAGAATGCCATGTGTGAATGCCTTGAGGTAGGAGAGGGGCAGGAATATTGAGCATGAGAGGAGTCAATTTCTGCCTAAGAAGTACTGACATGAGGTACAAAGAGAGGAGGGCCTATAGGAGAGCTATGAGGAATATGAATGCTTAAGGATGATAAGCATCAAGGTAGGAGAAAAAACAGAAAAATGTGGCATTATAATAAGACAAAAGGAGTGTGGGATAAATATATGTGTGTGTGTGTGTGTGTGTTATAAACAGGTAGCATGAGAGAGTTTCTTTGTAGTCATGTAGGACAGTTCTGCTTCTTGGTTTGGGTAGTGGTTACGTGAGACTGTACACAGGATAAAATTTCATAAAACTATACACACCTGCACACAAATCATGAAAAATTATAAACTTATTAAAGTCTGTAGTCGAATCAATAGTGCTACTTCAGTGTCAATGTTCTGGTGTTGATATTATACTACAATCATATAAGATGTTACCATCAAGGAAGCTGTGCAAAGTCCACAAGTTCTTCTATGCTATTTTTGCAACTTTCTGTGAGTCTATAATTAGTTTCAATACAAGTTGAAAAGGTGAGGTGAGAATGTTTGGAAGAAAGGCAAGATTAATAATGTTTAACGAAGTGAAGAAGAAGACAAATTATTGAAGTATGCATTGGATGAAGCCTCAAGGAAGTTTTTGGTTACCTTTGAAGGGCAATTTAAGTAGTGGAGTGGGGTGGAAACCATATTGTGCCAATGGAATTCAGAGTTAGAGGTGATCAAATATAAGCAGTATGACAAATTTTATTAAGATCATTTCATCAAGAGATGAATAAAGAAAATTAGCTTAGTGGTTACCTTTAAAAAAAATTGAACATGTTTCTTTCTCATTTATCCTCTGGTTCCTTCATTTATTTTCTTTTCAACATGTAAGAGTGCTTTTTTGAGAACATTTTGAATATTAGACTTTTGACCACTAATTTCGTTACAATTTTTTCCAAAATAGTATTTTTATCAACTTAACGTTATTTTTGCCAAATAAAATATTTCATTTATTATAGAGACTGGTAAAATTCTATTTTCTTTCTTAGCCTCTAGTTTTAGAATTTGGTTTAGAATGTTTCCTTCTTACCAAGATGGCTCATATAGTCTCTTTAGAGAGTGCTTGTAGGTTTCTATAGTATATAGTTAAGTATTTAATGTATCTAGAATATGTATTTTTTGTGCATAAGATACATTAATGGTAATTTAGGAGTCTGAAAACCTTCTTATTCAACTTCCATGCTCAACCACTTTATTTCAGGCCAGTTTTTACAATAATGGCTGGAAAGCTCAATATATTATCTTTCAGCAATTTTCCTCACAGCCCAAAAAATAAAGTTCTAATCAAAGAATTAGAGAGTCACAGTTTTTTAATAAAATATGGCAAAACATAGCTAGCGGAAAGTCCTTTTTCTTTTTGTACCTTTCCTTTATATCTTCCCTGGATGACTAGAGTTTCAGGAGCCATTTTGCAACCATTGTGGTAGTCACGTAAATTTCCTCAGCAAACCTGGAGGTGGAAAGCCAGAAGGAAACCCATTGCTTACAACATTCTAGAGCATCTGCCTCAGCCTAGACTATCAACTTGTAGACTTTTTGCCAAGTGAGAAAGGTCAACACCTATGCATGACTTTTGTCCTGTTATTTATGGACAAAAGCATTTCTAACAGATACAGGATCTGAGATCAATTTTTTCTGTACACATAGCCAGTTGTGTCATCATAATACATTTTTTCTGACTAAATTAAAATACAATTCTTAGAGATACAGATTACTGTCTTATATACATTATAATCTATTCTAGTAATCTCTATTTAAAGAAAATTTCTTCTATTGTAGGGTTGATAAAATATCAATTTGATTCTTAAAGCTTTATAATTTGTTTTTATGCCAGGCAAGCAAGTTTATTCTTAGTCTTCATTTTTTATATATGTTTGGGCTTTTCTTGGACAATTATTCCTCTGTATACACTTACTGTATTTTTATAATAAGAAAAAAACAATTTGTTGTGGATCAATTTGGAAGTCAGAAAAATAATGTTAAGCCTTGGAAGCCTTGGTGTATTTATAATTTTATAATAATAGAATCTGCTCTTAGAAGGCAGGTCTTGGTGCTTGGGGCTTGTTTTTAAGTTGGTCAGTTAACTTATTCATTGTTCTTTATTCTCTAAAAGAAATTTTTTATTTTTATATATAATTATTATGACTTTATTAATTTAATTTTAAGTATTTTATAATTGTCCACATTCTGATTAAAATTTTTTCAAATTTCCGTTATAAAATGCTTATTCATAAAGACGTAGGTAAGTAGGTAGATTTTTAAAAGGATGTGTTTAACAGATTCTATTGTGTTTTCTGCATATACCATCTAAGATCATTCCAAAGATGGTTAACTATTTGTAGTCAATGTTTGTGATAGCAATTCCGTGTTTTACCTTAGTGTACTCACTGGAATCTCCAAGACAATGTTGACAACAATATTGTTTGTTGGCATACTTGTTTATCTCCTAAGTTTAACTAAAATATTTTTTCTTTAGATTTTTTTAGAATATTTTCTACCAGCTGTTTTTATATAGACTTTAAATAATTACATTTAAGAATATATTATTAAACATTTTATTTTTTAACATCTATTTATATTTTACAAAGTAACAAACAGGCTGAATTTTGTCAAATTATTTACACTCCCACCAACAGTGTACAAGTGTTTCTTTTTTAAAAAATATTTTATTTTATATTAAGTTCCAGGATACACATGCAGGATGTGCAGGTTTGTTACATAGGTAAATGTCTGTCGTGATGGTTTACTGCACCTATCAACCCATCATCTAGGTATTAAGAACCACATGCATTAGCTATTGATCCTGATGTTCTCCCTTCCCCCACCCACCGACGTGTTCCTCTCCCTGTGTCCATGTGTTCTCATTGTTCAGCTCCCACTTATAAGTGAGAACGTGCAGTGTTTGGTTTTATACTCTTGTGTTAGCAGTGTTCCTTTTTCTCTGCAACCTCAGCAGCATCTGCCATTTTTTGACTTTTTAGTAATAGCCATTTTGACTGGTGTGAGATGGTATCTCATTGTGGTTTTGGTATGTATTTCTCCAATGATCAGTGATGCTGAGCTTTTTGTCATATGCTTCTTGGCCACCTCTATGTCTTCTTTAAAAGTATCTGTTCATGTCCTTTGCCCACTTTTTCATGGGGTTTGTTTCTAGTAAATTTGTTTACGTTCCCTGTAGATACTGTATATCAGACCTTTGTCAGATGCAGAGTTTGCAAATATTTTCTCCCATTCTGTACATTGTCTGTTCACTCTGTTGATAGTTTCCTTTGCTGTGTAGAAGCTCTTTGATTTAATTAGGTTCCATTGTCAATTTTTGGTTTTGTTAGAATTGCTTTTGGCATCTTCATCATGAAATCTTTGCCTGTTCCTATGTCCTGAGTGGTATTGCCTAGATTATCTTCTAGGGGTTTTATGGTTTTGGGTTTTACATTTAAGTCTTTAATCCATTTTAAGTTAATTTTTGTATATGGTGTAAGGAAGGGGTCCAGTTTCAATCTTCTGCACATATCTAGTCAGTTATTCTAGCACCATTTATTTAATAGGATATTGTTTCCTCATTGCTTGTTTTTGTCAGGTTTATTAAAGATCAGATAGTTGTAGGTGTGCAATCTTACTTCTGGGTTCTCTGTTCTGTTCCTTGTTCTGTGTGTCTTTTTTTGTACCAGTACCATGCTGTTTTGGTTACTGTAGCCCGGTAGTATAGTTTGAAGGGAGGTAGTGTGATGCCTTCAGCTTTTTTCTCTTTGTGTAGGATTGCCTTGGCTATTTCGTTTTTGGTTCCATATGATTATTAAATTTTCTCTAGTTCTGTGAAGAATGTCAATGGTAGTTTAATAGAAATAGAACTGAATCTACAAATTGTTTTGTGTAGTATGGCCATTTTAGCAATATTGACTTTTTCTAGGCATGAGCAAGGAAGTTTTTCTGTTTGTTTGTGTCATCTCTGATCTCTTTGAGGAGTGTTTTGTAGTTCAGCTTGTAGAAATCTTTCATGCCCCAGATTAGCTGCTTTCCTAGGTATTTTATTCTTTCTTGTGTCAATTGTAAATGGGACTGTGCTCCTGATTTGGCTCTCAGCTTGACTATTGTTGGTGTATAGGAATGCTGGTGACTTTCGCACATTAATTTTGTATCCTGAGATTTTGCTGAAATTGTTTATCAGTTTAAGGAGCTTTTGGGCTGAGACTATGGGATTTTCCAGATATCTAATCTGCAAACAGAGATAATTTGACTTTCTCTTTTCCTATATGCATCTCCTTTATTTGTTTCTCTTGTCTGATTACCCTAGGCAGTACTTCCAATACTATGTTGAATAAAAGTGGTGAAAGAGGGCTTCCTTGTTTTGTGCTGACTTTCAAGTAGAATGCTTCCAGCTTTTGCCAATTCAGTATGATGCTGGCTGTGGGTTTCTCATAGATGGCTCTTATTATTTTGAGGGATGTTCCTCAAAACTGTTCCTTCAGTACCTATTTTGTTGAGAGTTTTTTAACATGAAGCGGTGTTTAATTTTATCAAAAGTCTTTTCTGCATCTATTGAGATAATCATGTGACTTTTGTCTATAGTTCTGTTCACATGAGGAATCAAGTTTATTGATTTGTTTATGTTGAACTAATCTTGTATCTCAGAGATAAAACCTACTTGATTGTGGTGGATAAGCTTTTGATGTGTTGCTGAATTTACCTTGCCGGTATTTTGTTGAGGATTTTTGCATCAATGTTCATCAAAAACATTGATGTGAAGTTTTCTTCTTTTGTTGTGTCTCTGCCAGGTTTTGGTATCAGGATAATGCTGGCCTCCTAGAATGAGTTAGGGAGGCATCCCTACTCCTCAGTATTTTGAAATAGTTTCAACAAGAATGATACCATCTCTTCTTTGTACATCTGGTAGAATTCAGCTATGAATCCATTTGGACCTGGGCTTATTTTGGCTGGTAAGCTATTTATTGCTGACTCAATTTCAGAGCTCGTTATTGGGCTGTTCAGGGATTCAATATCTTCCTGGTTCAGTCTTAGGAGGGTGTATGTGTCCAGGAATGTAACCATTTCTTCTAGATTTTCTATTTTATGTGCATAGAGTTGTCATAATATTTTCTGATGGTTGTTTGTATTTCTGACTGGTCAGTGGTAATATTCCCTGTCATTTCTGATGGTATTTGTTTGAATATTCCATTTTCTTCTTTATTAGTCTAACTAATGGTCTATCTATTTTATTAATTTCTTTCAACAAACCAGCTCCTGAATTTGTTGATCTTTTGAAAGTCGTGTGTGTGTGTGTGTGTGTGTGTCTCAATCTCCTTCAGTTCAGCTCTGATTTTGGTTATTTCTTGCCTTCTAGCTTTGGAATTTGTTTGCTCTTGGTTCTCTACTTCTTTTAGTTGTGATGTTAGGTTAACTTGACATCTTTCTAAGTTTTTACTGTGAATATTTAGTGCTATAAATTTCCTTCTTAACAGTGCCTTAGCTGTGTTGCAGAGATTCTGGTGTGTTGTATCTTCGTTCTCATTAGTTTTGGAGAACTTCTTGATTTACTCCTTAATTTCAGTATTTATTCTAAGGTCATTTAGGAGCAGGTTATTCAATTTTCAGGTAATTGTATGGTTTTGAATGTATTTCTTAGTCTTGATTTCTAATTTGATTGTGCTGTGGTTCGAGAGATTGTTTGTTATGATTTCAGTTCTTTTGCATTTGTTAAGGAAGGTTTTACTTCCAAGTATGTGATCAATTTCAGACTATATGCCATATGGCAATGAAAAGAATATATCTTCTGTTGGTTTTGGGTGGAGAGTCCTGTAGATATCTATCATGTTCATTTGATCCAGTGGTAACTTCCGGTTCTGAAGATCTTCATTAATTTTCTATCTTGATGACCTGTCTGATATTGTCAGTGGGATGTTAAAATCTCCCATTATTACTGTGAAGAAGTCTAAGTCCCTTTGAAGGTCTCTAAGAACTTGTTTTATCAATCTGGGTGCTCCTGTTTTGGGTGCATATATATTGGGTAGTTACATCTACTTGTTGAATTGAACTCTTTACCATTCTGTTATGCCCTTCTTTATCTTTTTTGATCCTTGTTGGTTAAAAGTCTGTTTTGTCAGAAACTAGGATTACAACCCTGGATGTTTTTCTGTTTTCCATTTGCTTGGTAGATTTTTCTCCATCCCTTTTTTTTGTTTTGTTTTGTTTTGTTTTGTTTTTGTTTTTTTGTTTGTTTGTTTTTGCCTATGGGTGTGAGATGGGTCTCTTGAAGACAGTATACCAAAGGGTCTTGGTTCTTTATCCAGGTTGTCACTCTGTGTCTTTTAATTGGGGTATTTAGCCCATTTACATTTAAGGTTAGTATTGATATGTGTGGATTTGATCTTGTCATAATGATGTTTACATGGTTATTTTGCTGACTTGTTTATGTGGTTGTTTTACAGTGGTCGCTTGTCTGTGTACTTAAGTGTGTTTTTTTAGGAACTGGTAGTAGTCTTTTCTTCCCATATTTAGTGCTTCCTTCAGGAACTCTCATAAGGCAAGTCTGGTGGTAACAAATTCCCTCAGCATTTACTTGTCTGAAAAGGATCTTATTTCTCCTTTGCTTATGAAGCCTAGTTTGGCTAGATATGACATTCTATGTTGGAATTTCTTTCCGTTAAGAATGCTGAATATTGTCCCCCTATCTCTTCTGGCTTGTAGGGTTTCTAAGGAAATGTCTGCTGTTAGTCTTTTCTCTCTAGCTGCCTTAAAAATTTTTTTTTTTTCATTTTGACCTTGGAGAATCTGATGATTATGTGTCTTTGGGATGATCTTTTTGTGAACTATCTTACTGAGGTTCTCTGCATTTCCTGAACTTGAATGCTGGCCTCTAGCTAGGTTGGGGAAATTCTAATGAATGATATTCTGAAATATGTTTTTCAAGTTGGTTCCATTCTCCCTATCTCTTTCAGGGACATCAACGAGCCATAGATTTTGTCTTCTTACATAATCCCATATTTCCCAGAGGCTTTGTTCATTGCTTTTTATTCTTTTTTCTCTATTATTTCCCAACTGTCTTATTTCAGAAAGCCAGTCTCCAAGCTCTAATATTCTTTCTTCCACTTGGTCTATTCTGCTGTTAATATTTATGATTGTATTATGAAATTCTTGTAGTGTGTTTTTCTGGTCTATCAGAGTGGTTATATTCTTTTCTACCCTGGTTATTTTGTTTGTCAGCTCCTGCACTGTTTTATCATGATTTTTAGCTTCCATGGATTGAGTTTCAATGCACTCCTGTACCTCAATGATCTTTGTTCCTATCTATATTCTGAATTCTATTTCTTTCATTTTAGCCATGTCAGTCTGGTTCAGAACCCTTCCTGAAGAGGTGATGCTCTCATTTGGAGAAAAAAAAAAGGCACTCTGGCTTGTTTAGTTTTCAGGGTTCTTGTGCTGATTTTTTCTCAACTTTGTGGGCTTATCTACCTTCTATCATTGAGGTTTCTGACTTTTGGATGAATTTTTTAAATCTTATTTGAGACCTTGAGGGTTTGCTTCTGTTATAAGGTGGATTCAGCCAATTTGCTTTGTTTCTAGAAGATTTTAGGTGGCCAGCACTGAACTCCCAACTCCTGGACTGTATGCTCTAACTCTGGGGGACTTGTGTTGGGCATTGACTTTGTTCTCTGGCTTCTTAAGGTTAGGAATCCACTGCCCTGGTGGTGCCTGAGATATGGCAGTTGTGGCAGAGTGCTAGCAGGTGCCACGGTGTTGGCCTCCCTGTGGGTGTTCACCACAATGGTGGAGGCAACACAGCTGGCAGGGGCCCCTGCTGGTGACTCTGTGCATGGTCTTCCTGGGTGGGGAGTGTTGGTGGATGCAGGTCTAGGTGCCTTCTCTAGGTGCCAAGTAGCAAGCAGGAGTGATTTCTCAGAGCACATATCTTAGTTTCGTCAGAGGTGTTGAAACCAGGGCGACTCTATCTGGAATAGGGTATGGGTAAAATCTTATGTATTTTTAAATAATGAAATGAATGGAATTTGAATGTTACTAACAGAAAGAAATTATAAGCGTTTGAGGTAATGGATACTTTAATTATTCTGATTTGATCATTACACATCATATGCCTGTATCAAAACATCACATTTACCCCATAAATAAATACAATTATTATGTACCCATAAAAATTAAAAATTAAATTTATTTTAAAAGACTAAAAGCAAAATAACTACACATATTTCTGTACTCTAGTTGGTAACATTCTTTACCACTAGGGCAAGGATTAAGAATTCTGATAACACTGTACACAGAAACAGGAATTGAAAAATTAAGTAAATACATGACAATTGATGGAAGCCAGGCTTCTCACTGTTGAAGTGGGGATCTACAGATAAGCAAGAAGAGAAATTTAATTGATCAATACTGTAATGAATTATAGCTTTTGACAATATTAAAAACTCTTATGTAACAATATAAATCAAGTTGGTTGTGTAGATAAATATTTATTAAAATGTGTATACAAATGGTTAGTATTCACACATATATTTCTTTGCTCTGACAGATGAGAGGTCTAAAATAAATGAGACCCCAGTAGCAATGAGTGCATCTATCACTCAGACTTTGATGTTTAATGCTATTACATGGAGCCAAGTCTCCTTGAAGAAATATTGATTCTAAGGCTGGAGAGGGAGATCAAAAAATCTGCAAGATGAACCTGAAGCATCTTATAGTGCCAGAAAGTAAGGAATTCTAAAAGCAAACAAACAGAAACAACAACAACATAAACAATTTTTTTTTAACTCGAGAAAACATAATAACAGGATATTTCAAAAAGACGCAGAAGCCGACTGAAAGAGCTCCCAACGGCCAAAGCTGGAACCATTTAAGCAAGAATATAAGTAAGGATTATGTATTGGATCATAGCCCAAAGTATAAAATAGATATCCATGAGATATTTATATAGATAATATATGTCTATACTTATATAAATACATGATTGAATAAACTAATAAATGGGAAAACGGAGACAGCCCATGCAGAAGAATTTCAAATAGAGTATGTAGACACTTCACCTTAAAAAGGTGGAGCTTAAATCCTTGCTCCTTAAGTGTGTGCTACGCATAATGTCTTCCCTCCAAAGAGTACAGTATAAAAAGGGTAAAAATATTAAGTCTACAGTAGAAAAACTTGATAAACACTACTTTAGCCAGATAATCAATGTCAATATCAATAGTCATAAATCATCTTAGGGCATACACTTAATATGATTTTATGAGAATGGCAGTTTACATGTGTGACCTTCTTCCCCAAAACTCATAACCCTGGTATATTTAGGAGAAAAATATTCGACAAATTTTAAAAGTCATATTGCAATACTTCTGACCATTGTTCCTCAAAAACATCAAGCTTCATCTAAAACAAGGGAAGTCAACAAAACTGTCACAGTAAAGAAGAGGCTAAGGAGACATGCCTACTAAATATAATGTGGTATCTATTATAGAGGAATTTCCGGAACAGAAAAAAGGACATTAGTTGATGCTATAGTTTGAATTTTTGTCCCACCAAGCCACATGTTAAAATTTGATCCCCAGCATTAGAGGTGGGGCCCGATGAGAAGTATGTGGGTCATGGCAGCAGATCTCTTACAAATGCCTTGGTGCCATCCTCATGGTAACGAGTGAGTTCCCACTCTTCTAGGATTATTTTAGTTCCTGAGAGAGCTGATTGTTAAAAACAGCCTGGCATCTCTTCCCTCCCTCTCTCTTGGGATTCCTGTCTCACCAGGTGATCTCTGCACACGCCAGTTCCTCTTTGCCTTGCACCATGAGGGGAAGTAAGCGTGAGGCTTCCACCAGATATCCAATCTTTCAGTTAGCAGATCTGTGAGCCAAATGAACCTCCTTTCTTTACAAATTACCCAGCCACAGGGATTATTTTATCACAAAAACTAAGGCAATCTGAGAAAGCATAAGCCTTGGTTAATAAAAATGTATCAATATCAGTGCATTCGTTACAACAAAAGTATACTAATGGAATATATTAATAGTAGAGGAATAATAGAGGAAACTACACAGTGATGTATAGGAACCACCTGTACCATCTGCTCAATTTTTCTGTAAATCTGAAACTGTTGTAAAAAATAAAGTATTATATATTTTTTAAATTAAACACTCATGACTTCTGTAGAATATTATAGCCATTGAAGTGACGCAAATAGTTATAAAGACATTCAGTTTCAAGTGACCTACTTTACTCTTCGATCTCAGTATGTTCAGAGAACTATTAATGTTCATCTCATTTTGGAGCCTGTGGACCACTTTCGGTGACTCTTCAAGTTAAGACTAGATGTGAGAGTGACTGGTTTGAAGAAAAGAGACTTTTTTCACTTTGGGGTTGGAAGGTGGAATTATGCTCTCCATCTTTGGTATGAGAGAAAGTACTGAAATAATGAATAAAGCTAATTTTCAATAGGATTCTTTCTGGATGTATCCATAGCCCACCATTTCTCATGGTAACTAAGGAACAACTTCATAATTTCATTGACTTTCAACCACAAATATTTACTTTTCACTCATGTTGCATATTAACAGCTGAGGACACTTACATGTGCATTCCAAATACACTAAGAGCTTTGTCAGAAATATGTATTAAAGATGCCTTCTCCAGTTGTATAAGTTGCTTTTCAGTTGTTTAATGGTGTTTTCTGTTGAGCAGAAGTATTTAGTGCAGCTTATGCAAAGAAAAAAAAGTTCTTGATGTTATACTGTAACTCTATTGGGTTTTATTCTTTATATAAAGCTGTTGAAAATCACCACAGAGTGTCAAACAAGCACTGTGATCACTTCTGTGTTCCCATCTGTACCAAATACAGAAGGATCCTTCATACCTGAAGGAGAGACAAATGACCTCTTTTTGCCTCCCCAAGTATATAAGGAAGCTCTCCACCCCTCTAGGAGGCAGAACAGAATTTAAGCCAAGTGGAAAAAGAGATGTACATGTAGCAAGCATTTTCTTTTGCCTGTCTGAGTGTCTTCTTTTCTTTTGTTGCCACACTCATCAACTCTTCAGGGTCCTCAAACTACACTTTCTCCTCCAACCCAGCCAGGTTCTTCACTGAAGGGCCCCATCATGACCACATGCTGTCTCATTCTCATAAATATTCCTCTTTATTATGTATGGACATTTTCCTTGTTGAACCCACTGAGTGTTCTAGACCCTTCTATAGAACTAAGAAAGTTGGAATCTGGTAAATAAATGGATATAAATATATTTGTCTGTCTAATAACTTATATTTGTAAATAATTGTTTTCAATATCTCAGTTCAAAAATATGATTTGTTGAGAATTTCAAGAAATGTAGAAAAGGTTTTGAAAGTCAGAGAGTAGGGAAAAACAGGGAAACTTTTCATGCAACTTGCAACTCAGGTCTTCAACACAATTTTTATAAACATGAAATATATCCTGCTTATTTTCCTGTTTCTCCCTCTTATACTTGATGATGTAGTCTAACATTTTAACCAGCTATTTTCCTATAATTTTCACAAAACATAGGATTCTAAAAACCTCAAATATTTTTCAAAGTTAACTCTGAGGTTAAGCCAATCTAAATTTTTATTTACTGCTGCTGATGGCAACCAGATAGAGCTTCAGATGGGAATGTGGAAATAAAAATAAAAGTTGAAGAGAGAGAAAGAAGCTAATAGGAAAGAAAATATTAAGTAAAATCTAGTCAAGTTTGAGTTAAATAAAATACATAAGTAAATTACACACATTTTATAATAAGAAGTCTCCAAGGCTTAAATCAGCCAATATATATGGCAATATTTGGAAATACATCAATGAATGCAGAATTATCTGTTTATATGATCGCTTTGAAACTGTTTTAAAAAGTGTCACGTTTGTTTATGTATAGTTTAAATTACTACAAATGTTAAAACAGACAATGATCAAAGATTCTTTAGTGTTGTTTGGAAGATAGAGATACAAAATACAGAGTTATCTGAACAAACATCTAGTGTTTTTAGTAGTGTTATTTTTGCATGCTAGTTCAGTGACAGTTATACTGCTTGACTATTTTTTTTCTTTTTTTAAATTATACTTTAAGTTCTAGGATACATGTGCAGAATGTGCAGGTTTGTTACATAGGTATACATGTGCCATGGTGGTTTGCTGCACCCATCAACCCATCATCTAGCTTTTAAGCCTCGTATGCATTAGGGATTTGTCCTAATGCTCTCCCTCCCCTTGCACCACACAACCCCCACAAGTGCCCATCACTGCTTGACTATTTTTGAAACTCTTCAGTTGAAATTGACTTGAGAAGTTTATATGCCACACAAGAAATTAATCTGGCAATTTAAATATTTTCTCATTTTTAATTTTTGTCCAGTTTGCTCATAGGTAGCATTCCTAGACACAGGTTCAAATAAAGTTTGACTTTTTACAAACCCCAAGTCTGCCCCCATGAATGAAGTCTTGCTATCATTTATGACATTTAAAAGAATGTTGCTGGTAGTCTGGAAACAAATGTGGATATGTATATAATCTGACTTATGACAAAGACAAAACTGCAATTCAGCAGGAAAAGTATTAACTTTTCAATAAAGGATTGTAGATACCCATAAGGAAAAATGTATATTGGCCCCCACATTGCTTCATACTAAAAAATTTATTGCACATGAATCAAAATCTAAATGTGAAAGACATGAAACTAGAGCTATTGGAATAATAAATAGAACATCTTGGATACTTTTGAATAGGCAAAGGTTTCTTAAATCAGGCCCATTAAGACTAAATATAAAACAAAAGTAATTGATAAATCAGACTATATTAAATGTAGGCAATTCTGTTCAGCAGAAAATACCATTCAGCAATGGAAAAAGTAACCAATACAGTTGTAGAAGACATTCCTAATGCATATATCTGACAAGGCACTCATTGGATTAAGAATACACACACACACACACATACACACACGCACCCACCAGAAATTCAAATTCAAATCAAAAGGAGAAAACTAAAAAAAAATTTGACAAAGAACTTAACATATTTTACAAAAAAGATATCCAAATTGTCAATTTTATAAAAAAGGGCCTTAATTTTATTAGTGAAATAAAATTTAAGCTATAATGATATGTAATTACAAATCTATCAGAATAATTAAAACTTTTTACAAAGGAATATACACCAAATTTGAAAGATTGTGGCAAAGCCCAAAAATAATAAACTGTTGGCAGGTGGATAAACTGATACAGCAATTTTAGCAAACTCTTTTGCAGTATCTACTCAACAAAAAATATGTGTACAATGTAGCCCAACTGTCTAATACTGTACATTAGATTAAATCCTATGAAACTGCTAATTTCCAATTGTTTGCGACTTACAAGCAGCAATTTCATATGGTTTATGCACCCAAAAGGAAAGTTTCCATATATTCACCAAATGTTATTTTTAAAATATTTTAAGTAGACCTATTTATGATAGTCCCAAACTGGAAACTAACGAAACACCCAACAGTAGAATCAACAAGTAAAATGTGATTTATTTATACAGTTGACTACTATAAATAAGTGATATGATTTACAGCTAAACACAACTATATGTTGTGCCCAAGGATATTATTGATGAAAGAAGTCAGTCATTAAGAAGTGCACAATATATGATTTTGGTTATATAAAGTACAAAATACTCAAAACTAACCTAGATGTTAATAAGTCCTCAGATTTGTTACCCTTATTTGGATTAGGTAGTAGCTATAGTAGCTGAAAGAGATCACAAGAATTCTCTGATGTGTGAATGACGATCTGTTTCTTGATATGGTGCTCAGTTCACCAGTTTTTGAAGATTTGTTGAGCTGTATTTAGATATATGTAGTTCTCAATATAAAAATTATGCTTCACTAATTAAAAAATAATAATAGTGTCCCCATGTTATGGCGGTACATATTAAAGATAAATTTAAAAGTATTTGGAGAAGCAATTGACTGCTGAGAAAGTGCATAGACTACTGAACAATACCAGACTGTCAAAACGGACTCTCCTTGCACTATTTTCTATGATTTTGACATAAATTTTTGTACATGAAGATTACCACATTAGATGTTTTTAGGCAGAAATGGCAGGAACAGTTATATAGAGTAGCAATAATTCAAATTCAAATGCACTCATAAACTTCAGCATTATGATTCCCTTTACCCAATAAAATGGAAGTGATGTTTTAAATAATTTCATACCTTGTACAAAATGCTTTCATGATATTAGTCACTAGCTTATAATCGTCCTTTTCATTTCTATGGTGGATCTTATATAATATTGGACCAACAATATTTTATGTCACTGCTTACCATCAGTTTTTAACTTCTACAATTTGACAATGTTAGTGATACTTAATAACATTTAATATCTCAATTTTACAAAAATCAATTTTTACATTACTTACATTCATGCATAAAAAATCATTTCAATTGAATTGGTCCAAGTTTAGTTTTCACTGGTAGTTACAAACCAGTTGTTCATCCATTTTTAGGAGAGATAATAAATATCTTTTTAGATTAACAAACTGTTTTTATTCATCGGACATAGTTGCACTGTGAGATAGCTGTTCCATTAACTCCTCAAAGAAATTTTAGGGATCTCATTCCTTTTTTTTCAAAAATATCAACACGATATTTTCTATGGATAAGGAAACACTGTTGGCAGTATCTATAAGCAAAACTGGACGTGAAAATGCCATAGATGTTAATTAAACTGCAAAATGAATTAAAATAAATATTAGACTTTTAAAAATATATTTTTTTAATCAGTTAAGATTATGCCCCAAATCTTAAGTCTGTTAGAATCTATATTCAGGACTCAAGACCCTACTATAGTTGGAATTCATTTACATTTGAAAGTAGATAGGAATAAGAGATAATGAGAATAACTTACCTTTGTATAGCAGTTTATATATTTGGAAGCTGACTCTAGAAAGCTAATTTCTCCAAGATCATAAATTTAGCACATACCAGAGCTGGGGCTGAATAACAGATTAAGAATTTTTTGCTTAGTGTTGTTTCCACCATGTTAAGATTTTACTTTCAAAAAATTGGCCAAAATCTTTGTTCTAATTTAACTTAAATAAAAGAGAAAAAAAAATCCAAGTCAGGGATAGTTTGACTACAGAGGAGAAATCATACATGAGGTGTCAAATTATCCCCTGACATAGATTTTTTTAAAATACTTTTTAACTCACAGTTTGTAGGATCTGTAAGCGATAACAATAAAAGGGGTGTAAAACTAGGGAAAGTAACATGAGAACTAGTGACATTGAGTCGTAGGTTTGTTCCTCGACTTGTTCCCCGTGAGCTCAGGCCCTTTGGGCCCCTTGTCTCACATGAACCAGAGGAAAGGTTATTCTTAGGCAGAGAAATTTGACATATTAGTCATATTCTTTGAGCCAGCTGGGGTGAGAGGGAAATATTATCACAAAATTAAATAGGCAAAAGCCTACAGGCAATCAACAACTACTTAAGATTTATAATTTTAGGGACTTTAATGTGGCCTACTGAATGCATAACAGGTGATTGTCATGAGCAGAGCAAAGTTAGAAATAACCAGGTCCATACATGCTTGTATCTTTCCACAATGTCAGGCTTTTCCTGATGCTATTTTAATCACAAAAGCTACTAGCTACATGGAGTTCCCAAGGAGGTAATTCAACTTAGTACTTCCCATCCACTCGATAGTCAGAGCTGCAGGCACACAGGCCCGAGCCACTCCACAAGTCAGTCAATATTGCAAACCATACATAATAGTATATATAATCAATATATAAATGCTACAGGTTAAGCATGCCACAACACACAAAGTAACATTTCACATCAAGAGAAAAAAAGATAGAAGAAAGGGTAACAAACCAGTCCAGGGGAAGCAAAGAAGACAAAAGGAAGGATTCTTGGTCTGGGCCTGGTAGTTCATCAAGCCTTGCAAGGAAGAGTCTTTGAGGTGGCAGAGCCTTCAGTGGCAGATGCCAAGTTCTTATCACAAGTGAATGCAAAATGGTGTCAGTTAAGATGGCCATTTTAAGCTGCTGGAGGTCTAATCTTTCATAATCACAGAGTCCTCTGGTGAGAACTGATAATGGAAGAGTGTGCTTGTTTGTGTCCTTATCTGGTTGGATGCAGTCTTTATTTTTTGTTGTTGTTATTTATTAAATGAAACACCTTATTCTTGCTGACAAAGTGCCCTATGAAATATCAAATGGAGTCTTTTTCTAAGATGGAGTTAGTTACGTCAAGTGTGCTCTATACAGTGATATTAAAAGTTGTACTGCACACATGCCATTCCTTTAACTTAAATACTGACCCCTCAAAAGATATTCAAGTATATAGAACTAACAATTATCTATATCTCATTTATATTTATATTGATGTAGATCAAGCTTGTCCAACCTGTGACCCACAGGCCGCATGCGGCTCAGGACAGCTTTGAATGCAGCCCAAGACAAATTCATAAACTTTCTTAAGACATTATGGAATTTTTTTGCAAATTGTTTTTTAGTCAGCTCATCAACTATGGTTAATATTAGTGTTAGTGTATTTTATGTGTGTCCCAATACAATTCTTCTTCTTCCATTGTGGCCCAGGGAAGTCAAAAGATTGGACACCCCTGGTATAGATACCTAAAATCCAATTTATCTATATATTTCAATATCCAAATAGATCAATAGATATTCAAATAGGAATTTAAAATTTATTTAAAACATTTATATATGTAGAAGTTATCATAGTATTTTATTTTTATTAAATCAAAATCTGATTCTGCGGCATCATCCCTTTGAAATGGTGGAAAATTCAGTCTTAGGTACCCCTCAAGCTCCTGTAGGTCTTTCACAGAGCACATGTTTAGTGCAACTCTTAATGCTATTCAGACTTTCTCAAGATCAGAATTTAAGACATATAACAAAATTAGTCTTATGAAATTTAAGTTTATTTTTAATAATGTGAAATGGTGATTTAATAACATTTTAATGAAAATGTACTTCACATAAAATATAAAGGTAATTTAAAAGTTACCTTTTTTTTAGTTTTCTACTTTGATGATTGAGCAGATCTTTTTCACTGCTATATGTAAGGGTGGGCTCTATACACACAGTCTTCATTCTTAACACTTATGGTGAGGATAACAGTGACTAATTTGAAGTCACTGAATATCTTTGGCATTAAAAATGTGCCATGTATGTTTATAGATCAAACTATATAAATGGCTATTACTTCATGAATTTAAGCCCTATTAATACCTATGTGTATTTAGAATTTAAGGTTTCTCACTTGAATGAACTTCTGGCCCAAATCTCTTTTCATTGTCATGGGAATGCTAATAAACTAATAACATGTTAGCAGTTTCATCACAAGGTAAGTAGCTCTACTTAAACTGAAACATCTTTAACAAACATTTTTAACTTACCAGATAGAATTGACATCCTTACCTATGTAGGGTTGTAAACGTTTAGAAATTAGAGCTTTTCTTATTTACAAGAGTTAAACTATTCCATACTACAGAAAGTGTGCTAAGCAATACGTTTTGCCCAGTCCAAAAATCTACCTCTCACACCTTTCCTCTATTTTATAGTAATTCCATTATATCTCAGAGGTTTATTATTAACTAACTTATAATTGTAGCAACTAACTTATAATTGTAGCACTTGAAAACTTCTTTAGGAACAGTTTCGAGCAAATACACTCAGAGACAGAGAGCATAAATGGAGAATAAAACACACGGTAAGCCCTTTTGTATGTGTGTGTGTGTGTATATATATATATATATATATACATATATATAGGATGACATGGTTCAGGAATGGAGAATGAAGAGGTCTCTGAAGTAAAGACGATGCAGTAATGAGATTCAAGATTAATTATTTCCAAGTTTTGCCACAGACAACTTCTTTTGAACTGAAGCACTGCTTCTAGATTGATACATTCAAACTATATAGTTAACAGGGTTTTTTAAAATGTAGAAACTTCTTCATTCTCTAGGAACATATTCCATGACAATATTCTAACTCACAATACTCATAAAAAGGAGATAAAGTTGTTTCCACATTTCTTGACAATATTTTTACAGTTGCTAACCTTTCCTTGTTAAAAAGCGACGTACTTAAGAGATAAACTTTTGAAGCACCTCTTGAATTTTAAAATGAAAAGCAATGTAAAATGTTTAAACTGCTTTCGATTTGTGCCTTTCCACGGGGCTACCTTTTTTCTAAATCAATAAATGAACCAGAAACATCAGAGTACATGTGGGGACACTAATGCACTTTGGAAACAAAGAATGTTGTCTGTCTTACGAAGGTAGGTGTTAAGTTAAGGGACCCAATTCTTTAAAAAAAAAAAAAAAAGAGTTGTGAGAAGAACTGGTGTGTTTTGAAGATTTATTTCTTTTTTTTATTATTATACTTTAAGTTTTAGGGTACATGTGCACAACATGCAGGTTAGTTACATATGTTTACATGTGCCATGTTGGTGTGCTGCACCCATTAACTCGTCATTTAACATTAGGTATAGCTCCTAATGCTATCCCTCCCCCCTTCTCCCCCCACCCCACAACAGGCCCCTGTGTGTGATGTTCCCCTTCCTGTGTCCATGTGTTCTCATTGTTCAATTCCCACCTATGAGTGAGAACATGCGGTGTTTGGTTTTTTGTCCTTGGGATAGTTTGCTGGGAATGATGGTTTCCAGCTTCATCCATGTCCCTACAAAAGACAGGAACTCATCATTTTTTATGGCTGCATAGTATTCCATGGTGTATATGTGCCACATAAAACAATTACTCCACATCTCGGAGGAGATCATCACTGGCATGGAAGAAAGAAAATGGAAGACATGGGAAACAGAGCTGAGTCAAGTTCTGAAAGATAATTTGCCTCTGGGAAGTGGCTTCCTCACAAACCAAGAGAGCTATAACCCTACATCCCAAGAATGATACATGATGTGAAGTTACAAGACCCGGATGTGGAATCAGTGCAGAGGGTGTTATGTATCCATCATGGCACTGTGCAGAACTGAACATGTCAAGAAGTAGCATAGCAAGATGGTACTGATTTCATCCCATTAATTTATGTGTGGATTTGGGAAAATTATGTTTGGACAGAAAGGAAATGCCTGGGTTTTTTGAGAAATATAAGATGTGAGTGGAAAGTGAGGTTTGATATTTTAATATAACAATCTCTGGTTAATATACATCTTCCTTTCTTAACCTGCTGATTAACATTATTTCTTCAAAATATTTCATCCCACCTTCCTGATTTCAGAAATCTTGTCTTTTATTTCGGGGATCTGAACATTTTTATCTTTATAATAAAAATCTGTAAAAATTGTAAGCCATTTACACCTATTTTACCTGGTTTTGGCCATTTCAGATAACTAGAAAGCAAAATATTTACAAATCCTAATCTTCCTTTTCTACAAATACAATAAAATGAAAGAGGTAATTTTTTAATAGGCATAACATCAAAAGTTGTCTTCATTTAATTCTTTTTCTCATTTGTCTAATCTTAATTCTCCAATTGGAAGTCTTTTGGGGTAGCCTCACTCAGTAGATATTACCTCTACACAAAAGTAATTTACAGAGAATCCCTTAGAGAGACTCTCATAATATGAAACCAATAACTCAATACTGTTCTTGCAAAATATCCCATAAAACTCCAGTACCTGGGTAATGCAATCTCTAGAATGAAATTTCAAAATATTTCCACCATCTGATCCTAAGAAATAGCTGCCTATATTTTACCATGAAATGCTGCAGTCTCGATGCTGTTAACGAAGCAACTAAAGCAGAAGTTGCTGGCCTTCTACACATCCATTGTCAGAGCAGCAAAAATTGAAAAGATTGGACCACATCAGGGCAGGACTTACTAACTGCACTAATAGTCTACTCCAGGCCAATGAAAAAGCAACTTCTGTCAGGGCGAGGTGGCTCACACCTGTAATCCCTGCACTGTGGGAGGCTGAGGTAGGCAGATAGCTTGAGCTAAGGAGTTTGAGACCAGCCTGGGTAACATGGTGAAATCCCTTCTATACAAAATACAAAAAAAAAAAAAAAATTAGCAGGACATGGTAGCACGTGCCTGTAGTCCCAGCTACTTGGGAGGCTGAGGTGGGAGGATAGCTTGAACCTGGGAGGCAGAGGTTGCATTTAGCTGAGATTCTGCCACTGCACTCCAGACTGGACAACAGAGCCAGACCATATATCAATCAATCAATCAATCAATCAATAGGCTGGGCGCAGTGGCTCACACCTGTAATCCCAGCATTTTGGGAGGTCAAGGCAGGTGGATCACCTGAGGTCAGGAGTTTAAGACCAGCCTAACCAACATGGTGAAACCCCATTTCTACTACAAATACAAAAATTAGCCCAGGCATGGTGGTGCACGTCTGTAATCCCAGCAACCTGGGAGGCTGAGGCAGGAGAATTGCTTGAACCCGAGAGGCGGAGGTTGCAGTGAGATCGCGCCATTGCACTCCAGCCTAGGTGACAAAAGCAAAATTACATCTAAAAAAATAAATAAATAAAAGAAAGAAAGAAAGAAAAGAAAAACAGAAACCTAGCACAGAAATGGCAAGCTCACGCAATGCATGCCACCATCACTTTCTACTTCTCTTTCTACATTTATCTCTAGCACCAACCCTGGCCTCAGAAGCTATATCAACACAGCAATGCAGGTAGCTACTATGAAGTGACAGTAGTGGACGAACTGGTTAAAACACATCTTTTCTCCTAGAATAGCTTGTTTGGCCGGGCACGGTGGCTCACGCCTGTAATTCTAGCACTTTGGGAGGCTGAGGCAGGTGGATCACCAGAGGTCAGCAGTTTGAGACCAGCCTGACCAGTATGGTGAGAAACTCATCTTCACTAAAAATACAAAAAAATAAATAAAATAAATAGCTAGGCATGGTGGTGTGCACCTGTAGTCTCAGCTACTGGGGAGACTGAAACAGGAGAATTTCTTGAACCCGGGAGATGGATGTTACAGTAAGCCTAGATCGCCCCACTGCACTCCAGCCTGGGCAACAGAGGGAGACTCTGTCTCAAAAAAAAAAAAAAAAAAGAAAGAAAAATAGCTTGCTTGTAGAAATTGTGGCTCATACCCAATTCCACAGGGCACTCCCAAGGATGCTAGCTTACTTAAACTATTAGTCATCTTTAAATTTCATACATTTTTTTCATCTGAACTTTAATCTTTTGGTACTGGTTTTGTTTTGGCCACTCTTACTCCTGGCCCAAACCTCCTTCCATATTCTTTCAGCAGAGATTGTGATACTCCAGCCTTGACACAGCTTACATATTCTAAATGATATCTAAATATAAAATTAAGGTTTATTATACAAAAAGTAAGAAAGACCATACTTCACATAATGTGCTATACATCCATGATGTATTCTACAGTATACTTACCTCACTAGAGTAGGATTCAGTTTTGTGCATATCACTAGAATCATTTTTTTCTCTTTAAACTTTCTTTTAATGTTCTAACTTTATTTAGCCTTATAGAACTCCAAAATTACTTCTTATATTTTCTAACTTTATTTCTGCTTCTGGTCAAGGAGCAGAAACCAAGATTGGAGAAAGAAATCTTGTTTTTAGAAGTATCTAGAATAAGTTTCTATGACAACCATGACCCTTATGCCTGTAGACATTCCTCTTTTGAAATCCAGGGGAGCTAAAAATAAAAGACTCTTTTGAAAGCCACCATTTCTGTTGTATTGGCTGCATGGCTCCCCACTATGTAAGTCAAGGAAACCTAGCTCCGAGAAAAGTTTCTACAGGCATTTTTTTTTCCTAAGCCATATTTCACTAGACTCAACTCAACTCTCCAATCCTATTACTATTCTATCGTCCCACTTACCCACCCACATCTTATGATTGAGGAGAAGGCTGTGCCTATAAAAAGAACTTTTTTTTTTTTTCCAGTGGAATTAGGTAAAGGGAAAAAAAATACCTGACACATGTTCTCATTTGGTCTGAGAAGAAGTCCTTGCCTATCAAATGCTTTGTGTGTTAAAATGAATAGTCACTGATATTATTAGTATAGGGCCTTATTCCTTGTTATAACCCATAACTTATGACATGTCATAAGTTAAAAAGAAACTTAAATTACTTGTTCTTTATGTGCTGGAGAGGGATATGATAGACAGGGATAGATACACATGCTTTGATTTTTGGTCATAGACATACACATTTATGTATCCATTTATAGATATGCCTTCATATATATGTATGTTTATATAATGACAGCTCTTATAATGATAGAAACATAGATATTACTTTTAAAACTATTATTTTAAGTCTACAGAAATATAATCTAAAAATGTGTGTGTTTACAATAACTTAAATAATAGGGTTGGCTTTGAAAATGAATAAACTCCATGTGATGAATACTTCCAATTTATTTAATTTCTAAGTGATAGAAACAGAAATATTATTTTAAAATGTGTCTAATGGAAGAAGTGTGTGTGCGTGTGTGTGTGTGTGTGTGTGTGCGCCTCTATGTGTTTTCACTGATCCAATTCAAGAAGGAACTGTAAATACCCAGGATACTGTTCTTTCTTTACTATATGATTCAGGATTTTTTTTGTTGTTGTTGTTGAGACTGAGTCTCGCTCTGTCTCCCAGGCTGGAGTGCAGTGGCGCAATCTCAGCTCACTGCAAGCTCCACCTCCCGGGTTCACGCCATTCTCCTGTCGCAGCCTCCGGAGTAGCTGGGACTACAGGGGCCCGCCACCACGCCCGGCAAATTTTTTGTATTTTTTTTAGTAAAGACGGGGTTTCACCGTGTTAGCCAGGATGGTCTCGATTTCCTGACCTCGTGATCCGCCTGCCTCGGCTTCCCAAAGTGCTGGGATTACAGGCGTGAGCCACCGCGCCCAGCCATGATTCAGGATTCTCATAACAACTAACAGAAAACAATGTGTTTTAACATTGTAGAAAAAGACATAAGGCAAGGAACGAATGGTTCCCATTAGGAGAGTCTAATGTAATTATTTGGAAATGAAAAGTTCAATAGACCATTTTGCAAATGTATGAAGAGCTTTTAAAAAAAAAATTACCTGCATTCTGCTTAAGAAACCTAAGCACAGACTGAAAAGGATATTCGATTTTACTTTTCTATCTGAGATTTTGGTATGATCATGTGTATTATTCCTCACATTGCAAAGACAAGCAGTTTTTGTGTTTGGTAATGACCACACAAGGTGGTAAGCAACAGAAATGGTATATTCAATTATCAACAGCTGAGAAGCCTAGGATTAGGAATTGAAGCCCTCAGTTTAGATAGCACTAATCTGGGATCACAGTTTAAATATTACTAAAGTGAGTGTTTTGATCCATATTAAGCTGAGAAGTATTTTTGCACCCTGATAAAACAAGTTCTTTTTTTCCCCCTCTTTTGTCCTAGCTTTTGTCCTCAATTGCCCTAATTTAGGTGTCTACTACGGATTTTATTGAAACTTATTGGTTGAGAAACTTATCTTGCAGCTGTGTCAGCAAGCCTTTAGATATTCAAACAAAATTCTTCCCCTGTGAGAAAATTTTATCTATTATGAACAACACTATGTTCAAAATAATTTTTCTGGTTTTAATGTGCTTTCCTTTTTCCACCAATATACATACTCTTAAATCTTATTTGTATGAATACCATGAAATATTTGCAGATTGGCATATTGGGTGTGATTTTTTTGCAGTAATGATGAATTGTTAAATCTTCGTGTTCTCTATAAACTCAATACGTAACCATTTTATGTGGGCTTGAAGTTTTCTTATGTTGTTCCTTTAAAAGAGTTTGAAAGAGACCAGCAAGCTGTTGGTTCAGGTCTTGGCACTGGGCATTGCTGCAGTGATTTCAATGTCCTTCAGCTTCTACTGCCAAAGAATGATGTAATCAATTTCATGCCATCATCTGGCCCGAGGGGCATCTCTTTGATGTATTTTAGGCATAATGTGGTGACCACGAGTACGCTGCTGCTTAGCCCACTTTTAAAGTTGGTTAAGTGAGTAATTGCGGGTAGTCCAAGTCCTACATAATCTTATTCAGGCTAAACTAGTACTACTAATCTATAAAGGAAAAATTGAAATCAAGATTATTATTTGGCCGGGTGCGGTGGCTCACGCCTGTAATCCCAACATTTTGGGAGGCTGAGTCGGGCAGATCGCTTGAGGTCAGGAGTTTGAGACCAGCCTGGCCAACATGGTGAAACCCTGTCTCTGCTAAAAATACAAAAAAATTAGCCGTGTGGTGGTGCACACCTGTAATCCCAGCTACTCGGGAGGCTGAGGCAGGAGAATCGCTTGAACCCAGGAGGTGAAGGTTGCAGTGAGCCAAGATCACACCATTGCACTCCAGCCTGGGTGACAGAGCAAGGCTCTGTCTAAAAAATAAATAAATAAATAAAAATAACATTATTTGATTCCAGTAATGTGGTGAAGAATCTGCCTAGATCTTCTTGCTGCACTCAAATGTTACCCCAACATTGTATGTTGTAGTTGTAGCAGGCAATCATGTGCCGATGACTTGTCCCTGTCTGGAAAAGCTGGTATATGATCAAAGAGTCATCAATATATTTTGCCAAACCTATAAATTTTTAAAGAGTGACTTGACAAATACTTTTAAAGAAAGCCTTAAAATGGCAATCATACTTAGCTTCATCCTGTACATCATACTATACATCAGTTCTACAGTCTTACCTCATCCCTGTATCTCTACCTCTTTTTTTTTCTTTTCTCTTTTCTTATCTTCAAAATAACACGTTTTACTGAGGGCGTTTTCTGTCTCTAAAACTTCTACAAATGTATAACTGATTACAAAGTCAACACTTCAGATAGGTTATTTTGAGGAAAGAAGGCTATTCAAAAATGTAGGCATATTCAGTGTGTTTTAAATTTACTAATATGCTAACTGCTAGAGTATCAATTCAAAGAAGATCAGACCCTCAAATGATGCATTTTTATACTCACTATCACATAAAGACTCATCTCAGTATAAATGCAGCTTTTGCACACCTGGTACCGAAGGTTCTTTGGTCTCAAATAAATAAATATGTTTCCTACAGTTTAAACCAAAGGGGATTTATTATTAGGACTCAAAAGCATCTCCCAGACCAGAATAGCAGGGAGTATGCCTGGACCCTGTGAAAGAATTGAACTAGAGTCTGGAGAACATTAGGAGATTCATGAAGTCAGATTCTGTGCTTCTCTCTAAGCAGTTCTAACTATGGCTACATCAACTTGAAAATCACTTCTTCATAAGAGCTTTGCCTTTTCCAACTGCTTTCACCACTAAGCATTTCCTCCTATGACACTTTCTCATTGCAAGTGTGTTTGCTTTTTTGATTTGATACTTAATAGAATTTCAATTAATTACATATTTACTATATGAATGTGCTTATGTTTATGTTGTATCCATTTATGTCTGTTTCACTGTGACCTGAAGCTCTCAGAAGGCATGGATCATAATTAAGTTTGTTAATGTTTCCTAAACACCTAGCACAATGCCCAATTAAAATAAGTTCCCAGATGGCTGTTGAATGAATGAATGGGGCCACATATCCTTTTCATCGTTACCACTCTCTGTACGGTAAGTTTTATTTTTTTTCTATTCATACCGATCTGCTTCCTTATTTATCAATACTCATGGGTGACATTGAGCATTGATCAGCTACCTATACATCTTAGTTCCAAATACTACCCATAAGATTATCATACTGTATAATAATAGAATGTAAGGGCTAAAAGAGCTCCATTTGGCTTCACTAATTGAAAATAAAAAAAGTTTTCAAGGCACAGTAGAAAACAGCCAAGATTACAATACAAGCTTCCCGCTTCCCCCATTAAAATTGTAGTTTTATGTAGCGAGACCAAGATCACCTGTTCTCTTTTGAAAGTAAAGAACACTGAAGCATATTGAGTCAATATATTTTAGTTACTACTCTTTTCAGTAGTGACGGTGATGTATATTGTGAAGGATTAAAAAAACGCATAAGAAAATTTCTACCATATAGGAACTTAGACTAACTCTGAAGTCAAATTTGACATACAGTAAAGACCACAGTCACAAATAAAACAGAACCATAGCCTTCTAGCACTTAAGCAATTATGTTCTTTTTCCCTTTGGAATATTTTTGAATTCATAGAGAATACATTTTTGACATAGTATGCCAATATATGAAAAAAATTATGCACAATTTTTATATGTGTATACCTATGTGTGTATGTATCAAATATGCACCAACTATATGGAAAACATAGTGAAAAATTTTATAAAGTGTTTAAATTTTGCAAGAGAATATGTTGTTGATTTTTCCACAATCATTTTGTGTGCACGTGTGTGTGTGTGTATGTATGTATGTAATAAGGAAACATTACAAGATAAAAACAGAAATAAATACAATAGCTATCTGGGTGGGACAAAAATAGTGAGGTGGAAAAGACATAGATAGAAGCTAATTTTTGTTTGTTTGTTTTTTAGGGTGTCTCATTTGTACAATTGTTAATTAGCATTTGCCATCCTAAACTCATTAGGAATAATTCTTATCTGTTAGACCAATCAAACATTATTTTTATGGATTATATAATCATCTAAGCAAACAGCTTTGTTGAAAGCAGGCTCTAAGGATATTTGCTGCAAGAATAAGCAGTAATAAATATAGAACACCAATAAAACAAATGCACTGATTTTGCATTTCTTTCAGGTGTTACCACAATGTCATTCACGATCTTTTCTCCTCAACTAAATTCAGGAGAATAAATTTAGTTGCCATAATTAGTTCTTTAATTTATTTCTTTAGAGGCAATTAGCATAAAACTTAGTCATAAGCCTTGTTTCAGTCTCCACCTTTTTCCCCTTGGAAGATTTTCCCATTACCTGTCTCTTGGCACATGTAAGAATCAGGAACTATAATAATGACACTCCAGTTAGAGAAATTAAAGGAAATTGGACAATTTCAGAAAGGGCGGAGATAAAAATGTTTGTAGGCCTCTTGGGGTGAGGTAGAGCAATAATAGCAGAAAACTGAAACATGAAAATGTTGATTTCTTCACATATTTGCTTCAGAGCTTAGCTTTATTTAAAAAATGACAGCCACAAAAATAGAAAACAAAGTTAAAGGAAACTTGAAAAAAACTTTTGGCCTTCCTTAAGAAAAAAAATGAAAAAATTTAATAACAAATAGATTTTTGCAAGTTTCTGATTCAATGTATGTTTATATTATTATTAACATTTACCTTTAATTCTAGGTTGTTGTGTCAATACACTGAGATGACCATATTTTCTAAACCAAAAATACATACACATTTCTAAAAATTTTTCCTAATGTTAAAATTTGTGAGCATTAAGAGAGTTATAACGTTTACAACATTACAAAATTAAATCAATGTGGTATGTGTTTAATTAATCTCCATTTTTGAAAATAATAAAATTATATAGCATTGAGTTTTGCCTAAACGTGTATGTTTGCTTCTCATACGTATAACATTTATTTTCTTTGGTTCTGTCTGACAACCTGGGTCTCATGAATAATAAGATGGCACATTGTCTTTAAAGACATAGAGGCTGGGAAATTACAGGAAAGTAGAGAATCATAGAACTTAGGAGTTACAGAAACTGTTAGAAGGGTTTTGTTTAATTTTTCTCCTTAGGAATCCTTTATCATCATATTAACACATGACTGAAATATTATTGGTTAAAAAATAAGATATTTGAAAAATCACAACTTGAAAGACATGTAATGAGGGGGACAAAATGGTGATGTAGAAAAAAGTGTCAAGTTGCTGGAAGTTAGAAATCCTGATTTCTAACACTTGCCCTATCACAGATTAGCTGTGTGATAATGTGCTCACAGGGTAACCAGGGAGGAGAAAGCTTTGATTGCTAGTCTTTTTTTTTTTTTATCCTTTAAGTTTTAGGATACATGTGCACAACATGCAGGTTTGTTACATATGTATACATGTGCCATGTTGCTGTGCTGCACCCATTAACTCGTCATTTAGCATTAGGTATATCTCCTAATGCTATCCCTCCCCCCTCCCCCCACCCCACAACAGTCCCCAGTGTGTGATGTTCCCCTTCCTGTGTCCATGTGTTCTCATCGTTCAATTCCCGCCTACGAGTGAGAACATGCGGTGTTTGGTTTTTTGTCCTTGCGATAGTTTGCTGAGAATGATGGTTTCCAGCTTCATCCATGTCCCTACAAAGGACATGAACTCATCATTTTTTATGGCTGCATAGTATTCCATGGTGTATATGTGCCACATTTCCTTAATCCAGTCTATCATTGTTGGACATTTGGGTTGGTTCCAAGTCTTTGCTATTGTGAATAGTGCCGCAATAAACATACATGTGCATGTGTCTTTATAGCAGCATGATTTATAATCCTTTGGTTATACACCCAGTAATGGGATGGCTGGGTCAAATGGTAGTCTTTAACATGGGATAATGAGGACAACCCTTTCTATCTAACAATGTTGTTATCTGGATCAAATAGCATAATGTATACAGAAGAATTTGCAAAACATTTATCCTTGAAGTGATAATAAAAATAAGCTGATTCCTATTGTACCACAGCATCACAAACCTTTTGCAGAAAGAAGAGATTATTTAATTTAATGAAGATATATGGCACAATGATTTAAAATTAGGATTAACCTCTGTGTTGTGAAGCCTTCTATAGTTCAGATTGCAGAGACTATATTGTTTTAATAACAATGTTTGGTTTGACATGGCCCCCAAGCATCTTTAGGACTGAACCTAGAAACACTTTCAAGAAGGTACAGATTTTTATTCCCTTCCAATCTCCATTGCGCTGCTGCTTTTTTTTTCAATAAATCAAATAATTATAAAGTATTTCAAAATTATAAAAATGACAGAAGAATATAATTACCATGAAGAAATGGTACAAATATGAACATTTTCACCATTTGCTTCCCACTCAGAATTTTTCAATAAATAAAAATCTTATAAAGTTGAAGCTGTTCTCCTTTTTCATAGATAATTAAGCTCTTGAAGTTGATATCTTTCCATTCCATAATGACAGTTTTCTTAAACATCAATATGTCCATGAATAACCTATGACATTTTGTGTTATTTTCAAACATTTATAAAAAGGTTTCTGTGGTGATTATCTATTGGCAACTCAGAGATATGTTTAAACATTTATTCTCTTTCCAGCATCACAGGTGCTTGGGATCCTGGGAAATATGTTTTTCAAAATCCTTCTCAGTGGTGTTTTGGTTGGTTTCTCACTATACTTATATGAGATTGCATTACAGATTTTAATTTCTTAACCAATCTGAAAGGTTTACTTGTAATAGATTTTAGAATTTTTCAAATCATAAATGACTGTCTACCAAGTTTGTTTATAAAGTCCAACTGCAAGTCATCTGGCAAATTGAAAGGACAATTGTCTAATGTCAGATACTGTTGGTTTTCCAGTTCTGCCATTTCCTTTAAATTCTAAATTTTCTTCCAGCTCTCTGTGTGCGTCTGCGTGTCAGTTAATACTTGAATTATAAAATGTGGCACACTTTTTATACACCAACTGTATGGGAAGGAACTGTGAAAGGGATACATAGAATGAGTTGTATAAAAGTGCCCCCACTAACAGGTATATGAAAAGGTGCTCAACATCACAAATCATCAGGGAAATGCAAATAAAAACAACGAGATCACTTCACACTTATTAGGATGGCTGTTATTATATATATCAAATTTTAGTGAGAATATAGAGAACAGGGAACCCTTTTATACTATTGATGTAAACGTAAATTGGTGTAACCACTATGGAAAACAGTATGGAAGTTCCCCAAACAACTAAAAATAGAGCTATCATATAATCCAGAAATCCCTCTTCTGGATATGCATCCAAAGGAATTGAAATTGGGATCTCTAAGAGATATCTACATTCCATGTTATTGCAGCATTATTCATGATAGCCAAGACATGGAAGCAACCTCAGTGTTCATTAACAGAAAAATAAAGAAAATGTAGTATATAAATACAATGGAATTTTATTCAGTCTTAAAAAGAAGGAAATCCTGCCACCTAAGACAACATAGATGAACCTGGGGGACGTTGGCCAAGTGAAATAAGCCAGAGACAGAAGAACAAATACTACATGATACCACTTATATAGTGACTCTAAATAGTTAAGTTCATAGAAGAAGGGAGTGGAATGGTAGTTGGCAGGGCCTGGGGTAAGTAAGAGAAAATGTGGAGGCATTAGTCAAAGAGTGCAATTTCAGTTGTGTAAGATACAAGTCGTAGAGATCTGTACAGCATAACGCCTACAGTTAATAATCCTGTACTGTATATTTTAGAACTTAAGAGTATAGATCTAAATTAAATTCTTTTATCAATAATAATAGCAATAAAAACAAGAAGGGTAAGTTTTGCAGGTGATATATAGGTTCATGGCATAAACTGTGATGATGATTTCAAGGATATAAACTTATCTCCATCAAGTTGTATACATTTTAATTATGTACAGCTTTTTGTATGTCAAATAAATTTTTAGGAAGAAAGGAAGGGTGCCCCATGCTATTGTCAAATTATCAATATTTGAATCCTCTTCTTCCCCACCCATTATCTGCTCAGTTGAAACAATAGAAAATCTAACAACTTCTTCCAGGTTATATAGATGTTTAGAGCCCCAAATCTATGTGAATATCATCCATTCCTGCTTCATTCTTACGAAAGAAACTCATCAATAAATTTTCTGTTGATTCTCTTGGGTCTTTGGCTGGATTTGGATGTTGCAATATGTTAGACATTCTCAATTTCATTCAATTGAAAATGTAAATGTATCCAATTAAAAATAGTAACAACAGGTTGGGCGCGGTGTCTCACGCCTATAATCCCAGCACTTTGGGAGGCCGAGGCAGTTGGATCACGAGGTCAGGAGATCGAGACCATCCTGGCTAACACGGTGAAACCCTGTCTTTACTAAAAATACAAAAAATTAGCCGGGCGTGCTGGGGGGCGCCTGTAGTCCCAGCTACTCTGGAGGCTGAGGCAGGAGAATGGAGTGAACCCAGGAGGTGGAGCTTGCAGTGAGCTGAGATTGCGCCACTGTACTCCAGCCTGAGTGACACAGCAAGACTCCATCTGAAAAAAAAAAAAAAAAAAAAACTAACAACATTAAACAGTTGCCCACAGTTTAAGATGCTTCAATTATTATTATATAAATTAAAAACCAAATTCAGTACATTATTTGAACTTGCATTGCATATTTTGTTCAATTTAACCTTCCTTTAGTAGAGTTAAACTCAAATGTCTTTCTGCTTGCAAGCATTGTTTTTATAATTTCAATTTGCTGTAAACTTCAAAGAATTAATTTAGGGCCCTCATTCATTGATTATTTTGATTAAAGTTTTATAACTAATTTTGAACAAAGTACAAATATAAAATCATAGTAGACTTGTGTAGAAAAATTTAAACCTTTTGTAGTACAGTTAGGTTGATTTTGAAAATAGCACTTCAAAGGCTCATGTATTTCTAAAATAAACTTGCTGATGAGTAGAAAAAAGAAAGAGCTTATACAATTTTTTGCTGGTTTTCAACATCAGGCTTAGCAAAACAGCTTGGTGGTTTAGTTATTAAGTATATACCTAACATATTTATAAATTTCGACAACTTTATTTCTATTGGTAGAATATTGCATTTTGTTTGAGCATAATTATGAATTGTATCGAGTTTCTGTACCACATATTGGTTTGTTTGTACCACAAAGTACATCTCTGCTCCCTGGTTTCTTTTCTTTGGTTAGAAAATTGTTTTGACCATGGAGTTATACTACAATGAAATTAATATTCATAATATCACTGAAACAAAATTAACATTGAACTTTTAGCTAAATTTATAATAGCATTCATAATGTCAGCTATTTCACTTGAGATATTTAACTTAGCAATATCTAAGTGTGTGCTTATGTACTTGTGTGCTTTTTCTCTACACACACAAAATTTCTAACCAAGAATTAGCATAATTAACTTAAAAGGTCATTCATTTGATCTAAATGAAAAATAATGCTCAAGAGTTGTATATTAATGCATCTTTTGCAGCTGCACAGCTAGTATTGCCATCTTTGAATACAGTGTTCTTAAAAATAACTTTTAACTTTTAAAGTAATTGCTGATTCTTGACCAACAGATTAGTGTCTTCTGGGTTTCACAAGGATAGTAATGATATGCAACCCACAAAGGTTGGCAACTTTTGATCAACTTTTCTGTAAGACATACATGTATCACCTATTTTTTGAAAGCATAAATTTAATACAAATTTCTTATTAAATATGCATTTATATTTTTACATTTATTGTTGTCAAAAAGGTTAATTGCAAAACAAAACAGCATCATTGAACAAGAATTATAGATTTTAACATAAAAAATTAATAAAAAACTTTGGACTATAGACTATGTATGGCAGGACTACTTAATATTTATTTCCTACATATACTATATATATATATATATATATATATATATATATAATGTAAAATTTCTGATGCTTTCTACTGATATTACTAACTGGATTCTGGGGGCCTCATGTACCTCTCAGGCACTAAAAAGCACAATGGCCTAACTGAATGGAAACTCTAGTGGCCAACAGACAGCAGAATTGAATACTTCTGTAATACCACCCAAGTACAGAGTTAGTTGTCTTCAGCCATTCATATCCACAAGCAGTTAATTTTGTCAGCTGAGGCTTGCATGCTGCCCTTGAAAGGAAGGTCCTGGTTATATTGATATGTTTAAACCTTTACTAATTATCTTTCTGATTAAAGCAGGTATCAGAAAAAAATTTGTCCACTTTCTGTTGAGTTGTCCTCTATAGATATAGTGAACCTAGTTGTTCACTACAGTTGAGGACATAGTAAAAATTCCAACTATAAAGCAGAGGCCTCTTAAACCCATCCCAATGAATTTTAAGGAGCCCCCAAATACTGATACACTATTTAAAATGAAAATAAATGCGGGACAGTTGCTAAACTGGGCAGAACACATGGAGGGGCCTCAGGCATAAATCATGAGTAGTCATAACCCTGAGTAGAACACTAAGACTGAGCGGAGGCTGGTCTTGCTGAGTTACCAGTGTGCAACAGCTGGTAGAACTTGGCTTCGTATTGAGCAAGGGATTTGGGGCACATGGAAAAGAACATGGAGAGGGGTACCAGTGAAGTAGAAACCATCAGTGTTCACAGGGGAGATATCCTCATCCAGCCATTCTTAATTTACATGCAGTCACCTTCAGGAATCACACATTCGCCCAGGATGCCATGTTAGATTTGATTCGGATGCTCATCCTTGCTGAGATAAAACTGTCATCCTCCTTCCGATTTTCCTGGGAGTGCTCAAGCAGTTGGGAACCATTTCCTCTAAAACCCTCACAATACATAGTAGCTCCTTTTCCTGGAAGCTGCCTCACTCTACACTTCTTAGTGAAGCTATAGTAGATCAAGGCCATCCTTCTGCCTCTCACTCACTTTCTAATGGAGATTGCTCTTTGTGAGTCAAAGGCTATTTTCAGGCATTCTTTGTGCTGAATACAAAGATAAAAACCAAACAATTTGATGTCTAATGAGGTGCTCTAACAAAAAGCAAAGATGTAGCAAATGGAGCCTCAAAATGAATTTCAGTATATGAAACTTTGTTTCTGCTTTCTGCTATTTCTTTATTAATCTATGAAATTCACAGCTACTGCTTCATCCTGAAAGTAATCTCTTCTGATGTTAATAATTTATGTCTTTTCTACCTCATGTTGATCCATTTCTCTTGCCTCTTTGTTTATGGTACAAATCAAATAAAAGAGCCCACATTTAAAATATTCTCAGAGTATATAAAAACATAACTTCTACTGATGCAAGCAAACATGGTGATCTTTTCATTTGCCAAGTACACCTTCTGTCTTCTGGCTCAGAATGTCATTTTATTTAAAATAAATGAGTTCTTATTTGACAAGAGTGAAACAAATGCTCATCATAAATCAAATCAATGTGGAAAAAATTATACTTAGGCTGAACTGTAATAATTTCTGAGGCCAAATCTAAGGTGCCAGAACCACCAGAACTTTTCAACACACAGGGTGAGTCACTTTTTTAAAAAAATGAGAGTTTTGGAATCTAACAAGGAGTACAGTAGTATAAAATTTGAAAAGAACTTCAGAGAAGGATGTAGATGTTTTAAACAGCCAAGGGCAGACCCATTAGAGCAGTTTAACAAAGATATGCTAAGAAGATAAAGAAAGTATTGAAAGTGGAATGAGACTCTTTCAGTCAAATGCACAAAACACTCAATTAGAAGTTCCTACTGAGCGACAAGCCCACACTGAGGGGATACAGCCTACATAGGTCTAAGCAGTGTCTCCTGTCTAAGCAGTCACTAGAAAAAGACACAGAAAGAGTGGAAAGTGCTCTTTCATGGAAGCCAAAGGAAAGTGTGTTTCAAGGACATGGAAGTGGTCAATAATGTAGAATGTTGCTGTGATGTAAAGAAAGATGGGAGCAAAAAAACTCCCTTAGATATAGCAAAACAGAGATCCAACTTGACTTAGTGAGGCCCAAATAAAACACGTGTGTTTATACTGTTTGATAGACTTGAGGAGCTGTACACCAAGTAAGTTATAGGGGATAACAAGAAGTAAAGCATCAGGGGTTTTGTTTGTTTGTTTGTTTTTTGTTTTTTTTTTAGACGGAGTCTCGCTCTGTCGCTCTGTCGCTCTGTCGCCCAGGCTGGAGTGCAGTGGCACAATCTCAGCTCACTGCAAGCTCCGCCTCCCGGGTTCACGCCATTCTCCTGCCTTAGCCTCCTGAGTAGCTGGAACTACAGGCGCCCGCCACAATGCCCAGCTAACTTTTTGTATTTTTAGTAGAGACGGGGTTTCACCGTGTTAGCCAGGATGGTCTCGATCTCCTGACCTCGTGATCTGCCCGCCTCGGCCTCCCAAAGTGCTGGGATTACAGGCGTGAGCCACCGCTCCCTGTGGAGTAAAGCATCAGTTTTGATACGCCAAAGCTATCTTTGAATCCTGTCCTCACTTCTTAACAGCACTGTGACATGGGGTAAGTTTCTCTCTTCTCTAAGCCTCCATGTACTCATCTTTAAAATGAAGATAATAGAAATCCTACCTGCTACACTTACTGTGAATATTAAATTAGATAATATATGTAATAGGTCAGGTAGAGCACCAAATCAATAGTAGGAGCTAAATATACTAAGTAAAAGAAAATACCAAAAGAATGACAGATCAAGTTTAAAAATGTCAAAAAAAATCAAATTTTTCAAATGAATAACCATTTCCAATGAGATAGCTACTATAAATATAGATACTTTATCACATAATTAAATCGATGACAGTTCTCTCTCCTGCAAATTAATTTAGAGTGGTGAAGACTTTATAGGGCTATTAGGTTGGTGCAAAAGTAATTGCAGTTTTTCCATCACTTTTAATGACAAAAGTAATGGTAAAATGCCTTCACTTTTAATATTAAGAGAAATTCCAAAATAATTACGCTTTTGCTAGAATCAGAACTTAGGTTTTTTTCCCTCAGCGCGTGCAAATTCCTACTGTTAGCTCCAAGAAACAAATACACTTTTCTGTATCAGATGTTATATTATTTGAGATGGATGAAGGCATGTATGAACCAAAGGGATTTTTGAGCTTCCATTTGAAATGAAAATCCTGACTTCAAATATTGTAACCACTGCTGATTTAACGTCATAAAAATGCTGTCACTATACAAAAAACTTTGAACTGACACATCACCAAAGGTGATAACAAACGAACAAATAAATGAATAAAAATATACACATCAAGGAAATATAAATTAAAACTGTGAGGTACTACCACATACCAACCAAAATGGCTACAACTTAAAAGGTAGAAAATAACAAGTATTGGTGAGAATGTGGAGCAACTAGAATTCTCATGTGCTGCTGGTAAGGCTATAAATTGGTACAACCACTTTGAAAATAGTTACTCAATTTATGTGATCTAACAATTCCACTGCTTAAGTAATACCCAACAGAAATTCATATATATGCTTGCCAAAAGACACATACTACAAGATTTAGAGTGGCAGTGTTTGTAATACTGGTTGAGTATTCCTTAGCCAAAATGCCTGGGACCAAAAGAGTTTCAGATTTGTGACGTTTTTGGATTTGAGTTATGTGTATTGTATATACTTATTGGTTGAACATCCCAAATCTGAAAATCTGAAATTCTCCAATAAGCATTTATTTTGAGTATTACTTTGGCAGTCCGGAAGTTTCAGATTTTGCAGCAATTTTTTTTGGATTTTTTTATTTGGAATACTCAACTTTTAGTTCCAATAGAATTAGCCGCATGCCCAACAGTATGAATGGACCTCACAGAGAATGTTGAACAAAGGAAGTTAGATAATAAAGACTACGTATAATATGACTCAAATAACACAAAGTGTAGGAATAGTCAAAACTATGTTTTAGAAGATAGCGATAGTGAAATGGAATGTAAGAAGGGAGATTCTGGTGTGTTGGTAATAATCTGTCTCTTAATAGGGGGGCTGATTGCAGGGATATGTTTAGTTGTGAAAATCCTGCAATATATACATTTATATAGGTGCACTTCTCTTTATGTGTATTACGTGTCATTGAAAGTTTTTTAAGAATATTGTCAACATAGCTATACTTAACAATTCAAAGGTAATTTTTTGAAAATTTGTGTTAGCCAACTTTACAAAGTTATTTTAAAATGAAGACAAAAGAGATCTGAATAGCATAATTCACATTCAAAACTCAAGTTATTTTTCTATTCTCAGAATTTATATAACTTATATAATGAAGGTAAGGGAAATAGCTAGTAAATACTGAACAAATCCATTCTTTCATTATTCTCCATTTCTATTTTCTATTCCCAGGATTTTGAATTGGCACCTTTCTTATCCAGTGTTTTAACAACAAAAGACAATAAAATTCAATAAAGTATCTATTTTTTCAAACCTTAATTGCTTTGGATGATACTGTCTTATTAGAAAAACATCAATACTTATGAATAGTTTTTGGGCACTCCTAGGTCAACTATTCAAAGTTGACACTATATACAAGTATCTGCTAAAATTAACTGTGGATGCGGGACAGAAACAAATATCTTTGTACACTTAATTTTGTTTGTATCTATGATATTTCATAAATTAAACATTTATAATTAAAACATTTTATGTAACCAAAAATAATCTGTATAATAAACATTGTGTTTCCTAATTAATCAACTGTGTTCTATCTAATTAGTTTTGAAAAGCAAGCAAACAAAAATTCTGTCTTCCATTTTATTTTGAAATCATTGCAAAGTTATGCTTACTACCAGTGAAAGTCTTCCAAGTTACAACACTTAAATCACCCCTTCAAAGGGGTATTCCTGCTTATGCTCTGGCTCAAGAACACATTTCTATTCCTTGTTTCTTTCAGTGATTCCTTAAAAGCCAGATGACGTGTCTGTGTTAGTCATTGGGGACTGCTAAAACAAAATATCATTAACTGGGTAGCTTATAAACAACTGAAATTTTTCACAGTCCTGAAGTCTGAGAAGCACAAGATCAAGGTGTCAGCAGATAAGTGTCTGGTGAGGGCCCACTATATGGTTCATAGCTGGTGCTTCTGTGCTATGTCCTCACATGGTGAAATGGATGAAAGAGCTCCTTTGGACCTGTTTTCTAAAGGCACTAAGCCCATTCATGAGGGCTTTGCCCCCATGATCTCATCACCTCCGAAAGGCCCCACCTCCAAACAGGGGGATTAGGATTTCAACATATGAATTTTGGGGGATATAAAAATCCATTTGGGGGTTAGGGTTTCAACATAGGAATTTTGGGGGATATAAACATCCGATCATAGTGATGTTTAAAGCCTGACATGATCAGTGGGCTCAAACAATTATCATAAGGATCAAGTTTGATTCTTAGCTCCACTCTTCTCCATTTTGGCTTTATTTTACATGGAAGACCTCTGGTAGGTACATGACTTCTATATTGACTCCCAGTCTTCCATCATTCCAGTTTCAAATTCTATGGAAAAGGGAAATAGCTTCTCTCCTATAAATTCCAACAAAAGCTTAATTCCATCTCATTGGCTGTGCTTGTTGCAAGTGCCCAGCCTAAGTCAATCACCAAAGCTAAGAAAAATGTCATATACTAATAAACCTAGGCTTGAGTTATTGTATGCCATCTGCCTAGAAAGAAAGTAGGAATCCTATTCAAACCTTATGGATTAAATGTGGCAGAAGAGACAGATGGATCTTCAAATCATTATTGGAAGTTGAATGTATAGATCCTGGTCAGCCAAAATCTCATAAATGTATTGTACACATTCTTTGAAGTAGCACAAACATTTTTGCTCCCTTTTTATGGACACCTCTATGAAGTATTTTTTCAAAGGGGTATATTGGATTTATTTATAACATTCTGGTTCTCTGAATGTAAATATTAGTACTATAATAAAAGCACCAACAATAGTCACCATTTATCAATTATTATTTACCAGTTAATATTCCAAATACTCCACATTCATTGTTTCTTTTAATCCCATACATCTATGAGATATAAATATTATCATTATTTTATATGAGGAGACCAATATTCAGAAACCCTAAAAATAAGGTCTGGGGTTTCATGGCTTTAAAAATTTAAATTTAAATTTAAAAAATTTACATTCTGCATCTAAGCCATTTTGACTCTATATTCTAGGATTTTAGCATATGCCATACATAATGGCTCTTAAATGTTTATATTTAAAGAAAATCACCTTTTAAGGCGATGGACAAAATAAGTTACAATATCAGGATGGTTCCTAGTATAGGATATAATCTGGACTTGAAAATTACATACTGATTCATTTCCTGTATTTCATAATAGTACAATTTTTTCTTCTCAAAAGGGAAGAAATTTCAAAATATTATTTTATGACAGCAGAATAATTTTAAAAAAAAGAACATTATAATTCTTACAAAATGTTAAAACCTAGAGGGTTGTTCTTTTTAAAACAAGGCACTCAGTATATAAGTTAAATATTTGCCTCTGATTTTTTGCATTTCCTTCTCTTAATCATCCCAGGTGCTTCCTCTCGATAACTTAATCCAATAGTTCTAATCTTTTCAGGATGCAAAAATCCTAGCATATAAAATTATGCTTGCTAACACACAGGAAAAAAAGTTTTAAAACAAGCTATTAAGGGTATATTACTGTGCTAAGGACTTTGCACGGAATTTTTTCAAACATGAGCCTAGCATCAAAGTCATGTTATGACTTGTAACTCAAGCTTCAATGTCAGCCTGTACATGATTATAATAATTACATAGTTTCTTAAAAACTTGGCTTTTAATCTGCTTCACAGAATTGTTAGAGCTAAAATCCCTTCCTTCTTCTGAAATAATCTAGGGAAATATATATATTCTCCTTTGTGATCTTTACACTTTACTGATTTCCCTGGTACCAACATCCACTACATTCGCCAGTGGTCTAAAATAATACCCCACCATACTCCAGAGATCTATAGGTTCTTATGCGGAGACAGGCCTTAGCAGTATATATTAACCTTGTTAATATTGTTCCTTTGATATAGACAAATTTTAGTAGATAGCTCTATGGAACCAGATGTTAAAAATAGTAGGGAAAAATTGATTCAGAATTGATGGACTTTGATTATCAGAAAATACTTCATCCAGGTTAGCTTAACTGGACATTTTGAAATTTATAGTTTCATACTTACTGGCCCAAACTTTCTAATGTAAACAGAATGGTCTCTGCTGCTTCTGCAACCCAAATTTGTTTTGGGGTCTTATCTCAAACTATGTTCTCCTCTCCCTATCTCTTATCTTTGTTAATTTTTTAAACAAAATATTACTTATGAAAATTAGGTGGCCTTCAGATATCCTTAGCTATTAATGAAATCATTTGAACATTATTAGAGCTCAATAAACTATTGTTGATGAACTGTAATAAGAATTACACTTGTAGCTATGAAAATAAATACTTTCCATTTTAGTCCAAGACATAGATATCTAAGAATTTAAAAGAGGGCAAATAAAAATGGGGTAATAGAGTATAATTTTTCACTTAATCATGATTCATGCAGGAAATATATATATATATATTTATATCCATAAATACATTTTTACATAAATATAAATATATATTTTTTACTGAGTTTCAAGTACTAGGTATTCTGATGGGCTTTGGATAAAAAGCAAGTGAAAGAAATATGGTCCTTACCCTAAGGAAACCTAGACTCTTCACAGAATGGCCTGTGGAAAGGCAGGCCCTAAAACAGAAATAAGCATGATTTTGTAGGATGTACAATAAGCCAAGATAGACTTCTTAGAATTACTGGCAAGTTATAAAAGATGATGCTGGTAAACTTACAGAAGACAGTTTATATGGGAACTCTTTAATATAGTGAAGACGTTTATTCTTATCCAAAGAACTATGGGAAACAATTTAAAAGTTATAATCAAGGGCATGACAAAATAATATCTACCTTTTTAATGATTACTTCAGAAACCACCTAGAGAATCAACTAGAATGGCCAAGATAGAAGGCAAGGAAACTCACTAAGAAGACATTGCAGTTTTCCAGGTCAAAACTGATGAGAGTTTGAACTACAGCAGTGGTGATAGAGGTATTGAATAGTGAAAGGAACTGAGGACTATCTATGAGGTAGAATCAAGAGGACACAGTGATAGGTTGAACAAAGAGGTAAAGTGGAGGCGATGTCAAAGGTAAAATAGTTTCTTGCCTTTCGGTTGAATTGAAAGTGATGATGTTCATTGAGAAAAAACTACTGGAAGAGTTGAATTTTTTTGGTTTTGATGTTGTTTTCTTTTTTTATTTTGGCATGTGATCTAGTTTGAATATTTGTCTTCTCTGAATCTCATGTTGAAATTTGATCCCCAGTGTTGAAGGTGGGACCTTGTGGGAGGTGTTTGGATCATGGGCTCAGATCCCTCATGCATAACTTGGTAATAAGTGAGTTCTTGCTCCATTAGTTCCCAAGAGACCTGATTGTTGAAAAGAGCCTGGCAACTCATCCCTTCCCTCCCTTACTCTCTCCATGTGATGCCTATTGCCCTTCACTTTCCACTATGGGTGGAAGCTTCCTGAGGTCCTCACCAGAAGCAAATGCTGGTGCCATGCTTCTTGTACAGCCTGCAGAACCATGAGCCAAATATACCTCTCTTCTTTATAAGTCACCCAGCTTCAGGTATTCTTTTATAGCAACGTAAATAAACTGAGACAGTATGGAAGAGGTGAAGGCTATTTATTTTGTTTTTAAAAAGTTGAATTTAAGGAGCCTTTGAGTTAGCCAAGAGCCAGTTTTGATTGGACAATTAGATATATTTTCCTGCAGCAAAGAGAGAAGATGAAATCTGGGGGAGATGGGGCCAGATGAAGCAATAGGCACAAATGCAACCAGCTGGGTAAAGCATATAGTACAATTTGTCATATTCCTTACACATTTTTGGCTCTCTTATTAAACTGTCCTATCTTAGAAATTTTTACATCAGTCTTATTTGATATAGGGTAATGCAGAATGGTTAAAATATATGGAGATGACTTGGAAAAGGAAAAAAACCCCTATACGATTGGTATAATTACAACACTGTTCCTCTAACGGATATTTTTCAGAGAGATAATACTTTGGAATTTATTGTATTTGCAAAAACATCATTGAATAATTTCATAAAGTGTTTTTAAAAAGGAGCTTTGTAGGACTAAATGTCTGGAATGACTAAAAGCTAGTTAGAAATAGCAGTAGAGATTATATTATAACATTTAATAGCAGTGACTTCATGATGGATGACTAATTCCTTTCTTCTATCTAATTATTATCCACCTTCTCACAAAGGTTTCTCCTTTACAGAAAAGTAGAGGGTGGATTTCTGCAAGCAATGTGCAAAGAAACTTGAAACAACAACAAGATAACCCAGGACAGCCCTTACCTCACAGTGGGGAGGAGTGAGCAACAAAGGCAACAACAACAAAAAACAGCTCATCATCTTGTTATTAATTGCAACTCTGGTGCCTTGGATATGCCTGATTGAAGACAAGGAACTTGAAGGCCAGCCTATAAACATGCTATATTCTCATGGAAAACCCAATACTTTGATGGCTGTATTTTTGTGGTTTATTATTTTATTGATCTCAAAGGAAAACCTGCAGCAAAAAAAAGTTGGTGCATTTTCTTCTATTATGGAAAAGTTCTCCAGTTGCAGAAATAAAGTCCCAACCTCCCCAGTCACCCGGTTTCAGATTGTACACCTTGATTCCTTAACAAAAAAGCACCATTATATGGTACAATAAAAGTGAATTTTTAAAGATTTATATTTTTGTGGTTCTTTTTAAAATCCACCAGAAAAATTCTGGTAGAAAATAATCAGTGGGGAATGAATCATTATCTATATTTTTTCACTGTGGGTAGGACACTGATGTAACAGAGATTTCTGGATATCCTGTCTCCATGCAAAATAAAGTTGTCAATAGGAACTTTTCATGACATTCATTTCCCCTTTCTTTTTAGTGCTGTTTCCTACTTCACAGTGACCTGACCCTAAGGTACTCATGCTGCCCTATATCTGCCTGGGAATATCAGAATAATTTATCACCCTCCATCCTTTCTCGATGAAACACAAAATTTTATCCAACAAATAAAACAAGTTTAGACGTGGTTTCTGTTTCTTACTGGAACTTTCATAGAAGCTTTGACAAATTTCACCAATTATTATTAATAACCAATAATGGCTAATGTGTTACATTTCCCACAGAAATTTGCACCAAACTATGTCTCCCAATTTCCCAGCGCCCCCCCACCCGAACACACACATACAATATGTATTAGGGTTCAGAACTTCAAGTGGGTAGACTATGCTAAAGCTGGAAATGGAAACTCAAAGTTGTTCACAGGAAGAGGAAAAGTAACCTATAAATTTATTGAAAATGTGTGTACTTCTCTATCCTATTTAAATATCTTCATCCCTAGTTATTGGAGAATTGACAGATTAAGGATAATTGCTGGACTCCAAGTTCCTTGACCTCCTCATCTCCAAAGGGCTTTTCTTTCATTCCAGCTCAGTCGTACACCACCATGACCATATCTGTGGCCTTGTCACCACAAAAACTATTTTAAGAATTTAGTTTTTGGAAAACTGTTTCTATTTTCGCAGCTTACCTAAATAAGTACTCCTATATGAGCAATTCTTCACCTTCAATAAAGATCTCAAGTTCATTGACCTTGCTTCCACATGTCCTTACCTTTCCCTTTACAGTTTACATCTCATCATTATACTCACTCTCTTCAAAAAATCTTTAACTCCTTTGCTCCCTTCTCACTCCATTTCACTCATCTAGTGAACCCTAAGCCTGGTGAATCTACTAGCTCCCTACTCTGCCCTGGCACTCAAGCAACTACCATTGTTAAAATGCACACACACACACACACACACACACACACACACACATATTCATCCTTCTCTGGTTTGCATTACCATTTTTAAAGTAGTCATTTCGTATCTCTCTTTTTCACAAAACCTGTCCAATCATGTACTTCCATGACTCTTGCCTCCTGCTTCCCTGAGAAAATAGAAGCAACCAGATAAACGGCAATTCTCTTACACCCTCACTCTCTTCTCATGCCCTTTGTCTTACCTTCCCTGCTCCTCTGAAACAGCCCCTTTTCTTTCTGTCTCACAGATGTTTCCTCTTGTCTTAGCCAGAAATTTCCTTTATTAACTCTGCCCTTTTATTCTGAATCCTAATTCCTTCCTCTCTCTTCTGAATCATTCCTAACTGCATACGACATATTCCAGTATCTTCTACTTAAAACTCCCTTTGCCTTCACATTTCCCTGAAGAAACCACCTTGTTACTCTGCTGAACTATCAACAAATAAAAAGTTCATATGTCATGACTTTTATTAGCTTCTTGGCAGTACCAGCATTGTTTATTTTTTCTTCCTTCTGGAAAATTTTCCTTCTCATGGTAATGTCCCCTCTCCTGATTTTCTAACTCATCTATGTATTATAGTTGCTTTCTCTTTCTTGCTGTTTCTAACTCCTATGCTTTACATCTAATTACGAGAGTTTCCTACAGCTCCATACCATGCCCCTATTTTATATTTATTTTAACATATCTAAACTCTTTCCCTAAATAACGCCATTAAGTTCTGTGGTTCAAAAATCTATCTATACACAATGATCTTCAAATTATGGTATTCAGTCATGGCATTTCCTTGAATTCTGTATTCAGATATCTATTTGAAAGTTGTGCCCACTCGCCAAGGTAGGAGTTCAGATCTCACTGAAGTTGTGCTAACGACCCACTACATATCAGAGAACTTCACTGGGTAATCCCGGCCACAGATGGCACAGCCATTTGACAGAGAGATTCTTCAGTCACAGATGAGCCATAGCCTGTGTACAGGCAAGCCAGCATGCAGAGCGAGTCAGAGCAGTGCGGTGGGCAGGAGGCCTAAAGCAACAGTTGCCTGCATCAGGAGAGCTGCAAGAGAGTTATCAGTAAGCCAGGCCAGGTCTATGAGGTCATCAGAAGACGATGCATCCTATGTGCATGGCTGGGGCAAAGAATCACAAGATGCCCTCACATCCGTGCTACTAATCAATGATGCAGTCTCTAAAAACTGCAAGGGAAATCCCTTCTTTCTGAAATGTCTCTCCAGTGCCTTGTACTGAGAATGCTTGACATCATGCAATGTGTTTAAAGGAGCACTTCCATTTAGTATGGGAAAGCAAGAAGCAAATTGTGATTTTAGAATAAAAAATAAACTGATACTGACATACTATCAGTTTTTACTATTATTTTAGACAGGGTCTTGCTCTGTGGCCTAGGCTAGAGTGCAATGACACATTATAGCCCACTGAAGCCTCAACCTCCCAGGCTCAAACAATCCTCCCATCTCAACCTCCCTAGTAGCTGAGACCACAGACGCATGCCACCACAATGAGCTTTTTTTTTTTTTCCCTACAGACAGGGTATCACTATGTTGCCCAGGCCAGTCTCAGACTCCCGAAATTAAGTGATGATCCTCTTGCCTCAGCCTCCCAAAGTACTAAGATTACAGGTATGAGCCACTATTCCTGGCCTGGCGTACTACCTTAATGTGACAATTTATAAATTTTCTTTAGACACATTATTATTTTGCAAACTCATATTACTCATACTGTAAGCTTCCATATGTCAAATATCATTTTATTCAAAATTTAAAACTTTTATTTCCCAACTAGAAATTGTATAAGAGAACAGATTCTGTGACTGACAGACTTGGGTTAGAACCTCGACTCTTCTATTTCCTAGTTCTCAAATATATATATATTTGAGATGGAGTTTTGCTCTTGTTGCCCAGGCTAGAGTGCAATGGCACAATCTCAGCTCACCACAACCTCCGCCTCCTGAGTTCAAGCGATGCTCCTGCCTTGGCCTCCCCAGTAGCTGGGATTACAGGCACACGCCACCACGCCTGGCTAATGTTTTGTACTTTTAGTAGAAACAGGGTTTCTCCATGTTGGTCAGGCTGGTCTTGAACTCCTGACCTTAGGTGATCCACAACTTCAGCCTCCCAAATTGCTAGGATTACAGGCATGAGCCACTGTGCCTGGCCTAGTTCTATAATATTTTACGTATCAGTTTCTTCTTCTATCATATAGGGCTAATGGTAGTAACTTTATCCTGTGATTTTTGTGGTGATCTCAGTATTTAGCACAGAGTCTGGCTTCCAGAATGAGTTTAAGAAATGAGGCTCTAATACAATAATTGTCACAGTGCTCTACATTGTGAGACCTTGCTGAACAACTTCAAAAATGAATCACATATTCTTTGTATTTCATATGTTGCAGTCTGTCAAATGGAAATCAACCTTTCATTATAATGAAACAAAAAATTTCATAGATCTTTTTTATATCATTTTGTCTTAACTGCAAAATCATTACTATTTGAATAGACTTCTTTTCTCTTTGACTTTTTCAATGAAATTTTATTTCCAGCTTTTTCAAACCTCAAAAGTATAATGTAAGAGATAGTCTCACTTTCTGTTAGAAATAAAAACTGGAATGTGTCTTGGATTATTTGCAAAACCATTAATGAGACACTACTGAAGCCCAGTGACATCTATAAAAATGAATGTATGAGCACTTAGAAGTGCATGCATTTTTAATGCACTGCATGAATAATAACAGCAGACTATAAATCCTACTAGAAATGGCAAAGCTTTGAATGTAGAAATCTTATCAAATATATTCCCTATTTTAGTAGAAATGAGCAGCCAGATAAATTTTCCTGGGAACTGTAGGAAACTCTATGCCATGAAGGGGCTTATCCAGAGGAAAGAAAAGGAAGCTAGTAGAATAAATTCTAATCCCATTCATTTTCCAGTTTTGTCCACAGGTATCTACAATGAAAGAAGGGTAAATAGATAGATAATCATACTGACATACAGAAAGACTAATTTTAAAAGCCTCCAACATTTTTTAAAAATGTAAATTTTTTTTTCATTAAGCTCCCTTTTATTTATCTGTGTTACCTTTTGTCTCTAAAACTCAACAGGCACCATATTCCATCTAGTCTTTTTTTTAATTATACTTTAAGTTTTAGGGTACTATGCAGCCATAAAAAAAGATGAGTTCATGTCCTTTGTAGAGACATGGATGAAGCTGGAAACCATCATTCTCAGCAAACTATCGCAAGGACAAAAAACCAAAAACCGCATGTTCTCACTCATAGGTGGGAATTGAACAATGAGAACACAAAGACACAGGAAGGGGAACATCACACACTGGGGCCTGTTGTGGGGTGGGGGGAGGGGGGAGGGATAGCATTTGGAAAAATTTAAATCTTAAAAAGAAAACTTCACTTGGATGGAAATTTTATAGTATCTCCTTTTAATTCCCATTGCCATCTGGCATTAAGTTCCTGAAGATAACAATTATTTTAAGTAAGCATTGCTACCTTCCCTATGCTATCATCACCACCACCAGATTCTCCTACCAAAAGTAGAGAGAGAATGACTTTTCATTTTTTGGTCCCTGAAACTTTTATTCTTTAATATATTTTTATTGTAGAATAGTTAGAAAAGTGGCAAAGACAAAATAGAGAGTCCCTGTATAACCTGACCCTAATTGTTTGTGGTTGACATTTCCCTGGAGCATTAAGGTGAAATGTCACATTAACATTGAGTAATATGGTACTCTACTCAGAATGAACTTTAAAGGTAATAACCAAGCCAGCATTCTCTTGGTTTCTCTGTGGTATTTATTCTTTGTGAAAAGAAGTCATAAAAAAAAAAAAGTGTGAATGGGGCCTTTCCAAAATTCAGTCAGCTTAATAGGCCTTATTCACGAGAAAGATTGTATGAGTAGGTTACAGAATAAAATACATCTCCTCTTTCCTATATGTTTCTTAATGTCTCAATTTAATCCTTCCTGGAGATTCCCTTTTCCTGTCCAAGTATCTTGTCCGTGGAAACTGAAGCCTCAGAACTAGTATGACACCATCTATAGTTTCAGCTGTTTCTGATTCCAGAAAGACAGCTTAAACCCCATCCTGATGAACATTTCGTGTGTATGTGGTCGGGGGGTGAGGTGAGAGGGTAAATCTTTACTCCATAAAGGTAATGAAGTAAAACTTCACACAAAAATATAAAAAAGAAGTGTTCAGAAAAGGATATTTATAATATAGAATTAAACTAGGAATATTCCATCTAATTAAACAGTTACTGAATCTCAGTTTTTCCCCAAATTACCATATCAGCTGTAATGTGACTTAAGAGAAGGCAAAAATAGCAGCTGCTTCAAGGCTACCCCAGGTGGTGGCTCTGGCAAATGTCAGGGGAGGTAGCCACAGCTGTAGGGTCTCTGCACTTTTGGCCCATCTAGAACTCTAAAGAGATGAAATTACTAGGTGCTCTGTGGTTCTCCTCAAAGGCTTTCATGCCCTGTGGGACAGTGGTTAAGGATACTCTGTGTGTGTGTTTGAAACTTGGGGAAACTCAAGTAGCTGCCTAACGAAAAGTTTCACAGCTTGTGTTATCCCGCTATCAGATTCCTACAAATCTGCACTTGATAAATAATTGGGGAACCAGCCACCTTCTGTAATATGGGCAGTAAAGCAGGAGAAATGGAAGCTGAATCTATTTGTGTTTATTCTGACTCACCACTGAGTGCATTTGTGTTTATAAATTCCTGAGCATGTGGGGAACCTCAGTGATTCAGAGTTGCCAGAGGTTTCTGTATTGTCCCAGGCTCAAAAATACCTGCTGATTCCATCTTCTCATTCAGGTAAACAAATTGCTTTCTTAAAACTTAAAAATAAATAAATAAAATAAACTTTTGTATATTTTGGACCACTAGACGTTCAAACCTTAGTGTTTATTATAAATTATTTTAAAGAAATCAGTTTGTTCTCATACACTATTTTGGAATCAGATCCTCATTTAAATTATGTAATTTCAACTGTCAGCTCGCTGCATTCCTCTTGTGGTGTGATCATCTTGACATATGGGTTGTCATTTTATTGTTTAAACAAATATTTTCACATGTTGCAAGACCATCAAATGTATGCTACATGCATAATTATTTGTGTCCTGTTCAACTGTCCTGTTCTAGTGACTACATTAGAGATGTGGTAGTTCTTCTCTACCCAGGTGTCTCCCTGAAGGATTTTCCGGGATAATTTTGAACACAGGTTATTTTTCCTGATATGGTGGTCTTTGACATCGTTCCCTCCAAAAACTGGAACACCCCTTCACTCTAGACACTAAATCACCTAGCAGGGAGCACAGAGATCAAGCTGGATCTTGAAGTGCTAATGATAACAGTCACCTGAGGTGCTCCAAGAATTAGATTGAATGGACCTGGTATTCTGAGGAACAGGAAAGGAAAGGGAGTGGGAGACCCAGGAAGGAAGGGCAGGTTTTCCATGGAGGAAAAGAATGAAACAATAAGGGTATTCTGGAATTTGAAAATAGTGTGAGTGGGAGGTAGATCTGTAGTGCCACCAACTCAGCCCTAGTTCATACTTAGTACAAATGGCTTATGAAAAATCTACTCGTTGTCCCCTACCTATGGAATTCAAAGATAAAGAAATTGAGATAAACACAAAACAAACATGCAAATACATTTTTTAATCATCATAAAGCAAGAGAAAGAAATAGAAAGCACATCAAGATAAAATGAAGGCAGTGGCCTCGGAATTTTTTTTTAATAAGTGAAAAATATTCTAGCATTAAGGTTTTTTTCATAAAGAAATAATGTTTAAAAGCATAAAGATATTCGTTATGAGTCTGAACATTATTTTTAAAACATTTTTAACAACTAACATATCCCATGGCCTGCAAGGAATTAGAGGGTGTTGAGACAGAAAAGTGTCCTGTCACTAAGTCTAGGGTTTTCTACAGTTTTTATAGTGTTAGCTCCCTAGACACGTCCCTTTTACCAGTATGTTTATTTAATACTGCTATGTCCTTTTCTTGTCCCACACTGCCACCCCAGTCTAGAAGTCTGTTTTCAAAAGAGAAGTGGGTTCATTATGCCTGGCGTTAATTTTTGCTACCTAAAACTTCTAAGCACTAACTGATTTTGTATAATTAAATGCAAGTGTAAATTTGGTGTCTGCTCATTAAACATATTAATTTAATTCTTATCGTTGCTATATACTGCAAATAATGGAAACTTATATTATGCTTTGAGGTTTTTACAGTTATTCCTCATGCTTCATTTCATTTGATTTCAAAATAGTTGTGAAAAAATGGTAGGACACCAGCTCTGTATTTTTTGCATAGGTCAGCGAGATACAGGGGGCAGAAATTCATGTGATACAATAAAGTGATGAAAATAAACTCTAAACCAAATTATCCTTTCACTTGTTCCATGAATATTTTCTGAATCCTCCTTTTTTGAGAAAAAGCAATAGAGAAAAGCAAGATGGTTATCACCTGGAAACAATCTCGTGAGGCAGAGTGTCATTGAATATAAAACTGACAGTACACAAAAGACTGTAAGGAAGAAAAACAGAGTGTGATGGATGTGAGTAACAGGTTGTATTAGTTTCCTATTGCTGATGTAACAAACCACCACAAACTTAGTGGCTTAAATAATACAAATGTATTATCCCACTGTTCCATAAATCGAAGTCTCACATGGGTCTCAATGAGATAAAATGAAGATGTTTACAGGTCTGCATTCCTTCTGTGGGTTCTACACATAATTCCCTTTTCCTGCTTTTTTAATATTCTAAAGATTGCCCGAATTTATTGGCTCCCAGCCTTCTTCCATCTTACAGGCCAGAAATGCTGAATTGAGCTCTTCTCACCATCACCGTGAGCTCCTGCCTCTTCCTCCTTCTATTTTAAAGGAACTTTGTGATTACATCAGGCCCACCTGGAGAGTCCAGGATAATCTCTTTATGCAAGTTCAGCTGATCTGCAACCTCAATTTTATCTGTAACCTTAATTCCCCTTTGCCATAAAACCTAGAATATTCACAAGTTATAAAAATTAAGACGTAAACATAATTTGGGAGCTATTAATCTGTGTGCCACACAAGTGAACCAATTACTTCCTAGAGATCGTTAGATGAAAGGTGGGAGTAGAATGACATTCTGTGAAATAGCCCTAAGTCAAGGAAAACTGTGGCACATTTAAGAAAGTGATAGATGGACAATAAAGCTAAAGCAGACGGTAAATGGACAGTGAAGAGAAATGAGGCTTTGCCAAGGACCAGATTTTACAAGGCTTTGAAATACTTTCTGTTCATTAATGGAAAGGTTATGGGAAAATTAAGGGTAGATTTAAGCAAGAGAATAACATGATTATGTTTTTTTAAAAAGATTGTTTTGGCTTCAACGTGGAGACCACAGAGGAGGTCTGAGGTGGATACTGCAGTCCTGGATTCTGGATAAAATGGAGGTTTGGATTAAACTGGTGACGGTAGAGATAGAACTGGTTGGATTTGAAAAAGATTTTGGAATTATAATCAAAAGGAAATAGTTGTTGATTTTTGATAGGTCCTTTAATCCAATGATTCTGGCACAAGTACCTGGGTGGGCTGAGGTTCAAAAGTGGAAGAGGGGCATGTATGATGGTGGGAGGACATTTACCTTAATTTGGGACTTTTTGAATAGTAAGTTTTAATGAGGCCCACTAGTAAGACAGTGAAATGGCGGTTAGATAAATGACTTTGGAATTCAATATAGCAGCTAAAGGAGGATATAAACCAGTGGCATACAGGTTGTAAAATGGTTAAAAAACAAGAACCATAACAAACAAACAGACAAAAAACATGGGCTACAATGATATAGATCACCTAGAACAGTTGTTCTGCACTGAAAGCAATTTTGCCTTTAAGGGTACATTTGGTGATGTGGGAGATACTTTTGATTATCACAACTGGGAAAGAGTATGCTACTGACATTTAGTGGATAGAGACCAAGAATAAGGCCCGGTAAACTTCCTGTAATATAAGGGACACACCCCACAAACACACAAAAATAATTTTCTGTACAATTCATCCATGTAACCAAAAACCACTTGTAACCCTAAAGCTATTGAAATGAAAAATAAATTAATTGATACAAATAAAATAAAATAAAATAATAGTCTGGTGAGTCAATCATAGTCAATATGTCAACAGTACCAAGGCTAAAAATTTTGTCTTAAAGAAAGAGTAAAGTTTGAGTGGAAGGACAATCAAGGACAGGGTTCTGAGAATTTCCAATATTTAATGGTTTTAATTAAACAAAACATGAGTAAAGGGGCATCCAAAGAGATGAACAATTGGGTAGAATGCAGTATATCACAGAACAAAGTAGGTATTTCTTAGTGGATCATTAGTGCCAAATATTGCAGAGTCATCATTGTATATTGACCAATGGGAAGGGTCCTTTAATTTTGCTATATGGTGATCATTGGTGAGCTTTGGAAAAATGCCTTTAGTGGAGTGATGAGGGCAGAAATCATATTGATGTCATTTGGGAAGTGATTCAAATGAAAAGATAGGAAAGTAGTAAGTCAGAAAATATGGGAATTTTTGTTTTGATAGAAAAGAGAGCTCCAAATAGAGGGGTAAATGGCAAAAAGCTTGTGCTCTCTCTGTCTCTCTCCAAGACTAAACAAATTAACAAATTTATATGCTAGTGGAAGGAACCAGGAGAAATAGGGGAAGATCTATAAGAGAATTAAGGAAGTTGATGGTTTAAGTGTCTTGTTAATGAAAGATAAAATGCATTTATTCATTTTCATAATGATTCATGTATTCATCTAACACTTACTGAATGCCTATCAAGTGCCTTCATGAAAAGGTTGAACTTAGATAGGAGACAAGCTTTCTCTACTGCAACAGGAGGAGAGAAGTAAGAAATTAATATGGAATCTGGACCACATATATAATTTATTGGGGCTTAGAAGTCATTTTATTCCAATCCTGGTGATTTTCCTCATCATTATCTACAAAGTGAAGGTATTTCATAATGATACCTTGGCAGGGAAATTCTAGGAGGCATAGAAGAGACTATTACAGCTCTTGTTGCAAGTTTGAATTATTTTATTCTAATATTGTATATTAAGAGCTTGTAATGCATTATATTTTGTCCTATATTACATAATCTATTTAAATACCATAACTTGTATTATTTTTTCAATATTTTAATATAGAAATCTAAGACTACAAAATTATTATTTTTACTGAATATTACCATAGCAGCATTCCAAATAGACAATCAACACACATCTTTATTAGCCAGAACTGAAGAGATTTTAGATTCAAAGCAAGCTTGCTTTATAATATGTTTCTATTTATATTAACATTCCTGAGACAGGCCAGGCGTGGTGGCTCACATCTGTAATCCCAGCACTTTGGGAGGCCAAGGTGGGCAGATCATGGGGTCAGGAGATCGAGACCATCCTGGCTAACACGGTGAAACCCCGTCTCTACTAAAAAAAAATACAAAAAATTAGCCAGGCGTGGTGGCAGGTGCCTGTAGTCCCACCTACTCGGGAGGCTGAGGCAGGAGAATGGCGTGAACACAGGAGGCGGAGCTTGCAGTGAGCCGAGATCGCGCCACTGCACTCCAGCCTGGGCTACAGAGCAAGACTCCCTCTCAAAAAAATAAAAAATAATAATAATAATAATAAAATTCCTGAGAGAAATACTTGCATAGCATAATCGATGTTTCATAGGTATCCAGGAAAGTTATGCAATTAGACCCTAGATGCTCCATCAACCATATATCACCATATAGAATATATAACTCTACATACTTCCATGGTTTGTGTTTCTTTCGCTGAAGGGGCAAGCATAACATTTAGTTTGTATGTTCTGTAGAAGATAAGTAATATTCTCAGAGTACCTGTGGCTGCATATATGCATCAGATGTATAATGTAAGGTCAGAATTGACCCCAGGATCTTACATGCAAGTAACAAAAGGAAAATAGCTTATTCCTCCAGTGAAATAAATCACAGGGCAATAAAACAAAATTATTGATGGTAGGAGGCCATCCAGTATTTTCCTTTTGTAAGCGATCTTTGGCCTCCACTGAGTTTGACATAAAAAATTTGCCTGATATATATAGTACACATTTATTAGGGACAAGCTTAAATCTCAATAGCTCTATTAATTTCCTGCAATTTTTCTTTACCCCATATGTCTATATTTCTTAGTTACTATACTAATCATTGCCTTAGGACACCTTCTATTCTTTTTATTTGAACTTTTGTGTTAAATAATATTTTAATCATTCCTAGTCTCTGATGCCTAGAGCAAGGGAATAGAATAATTTATAGTCAGTAAAATTTTGTCAGATGAATGCATCCAGGTTTAAGAAGGGTTCTATGTTTTGTATCAAAGTGAAAAATATGTTTTGAGCAAAATAGCAGATTTCCTGTAAAAAGGCCACAAAAAGTTAAAGGAAACTTCTGGCTTGAAAGGATATAGAGCTATAATTCACAGTTTATCAAGCAGGAAAAAAAGGCATAGAGGTTTTATGCAGACTGTGTCATTAGACTGCAGTACTTTTCTGTATCTTTCTGGTTGGTCATAATGTTCAAAAGAAACAGGGGAATACAGGGGAAACTTGAAACAGCAAATATGGCCTTTTATCTTATTAATTCAAAGTAGGAAGTACCAGGTCTCTTCTACTGGAAAGAACAATAAAAGACCTTTTGTAAATTACTTTTAAGGACCATCTGGAATAAATCATCCCAAATCCCTATAATATATAGGGTCATGGACCAGCTCCAAGACATATTATTTCCAAAGTAGAAAAATTAAAGTAAGTTAGGATTATCAAAAGTCTATTTCTATATAGCAGGTGACTTGGGAACAAAATTCCTTTGAAAAGCTGGGATAAGAGACATTTCTTGAAGTGTATATTAGAATTCTCCAGAGAAACAGAACCAATAGGGTGTGCGTGTGTGTGTGTGTGTGTAAAGAGATTTGTTGTAAGAATTGGCTTATGTGATTACGAAGGCTGGCAATTCTAAAATTTGCACGGTAGGATAGTAGTCTGGAGAACCAAAGCGCTCATATCCCAGTTTAAATCTAAAGGCTTTCTGCTGTAGAACCAGGGAAGGTTGCTGTTACTGATGAAGCCCAAAGGTAGTCTGCTGGAGAATGTTTTGTTGCTCCTGGAAGGCTTATCTTTTTGTCCTATTCAAGCTTTCAACTGATTGGATAAAGCCTACCGTCATCGTATAAGGTGTCTTAGTCAGTTTGGGATGCCATAATAGCACAATACCATAGACTTGGTCTTTTAAACCACAAACACTTATTTGTCAGACTTCTAGAGGCTGGGAAGTCTAAGGCCAAGGCACTGGCAAATCCAGTGTCTTGTGGTCTCATGAGGGGATTCTTTCTGGTTTTCAGATAGTCATCTTCTCATTGTATCTTTACGTGGCAGAGAACAGAGAGAAGAGGCAAGCTCTCACATCTTTTCTTATAGAGAACTAATCCCATTTATGAGGACTCTACACTTATGACCTAATTACCTCCCAAAAGTAGCTACCTCCCAAAGGTATCTCCCAAGTTTATAGTTTACATTTTAGTGGTTTTCAGTGGAAGAGGATGATGGGAATTATGTGCAAAAGAAAAGATTCTCCTCCAACATGTTGATTGGTTTTGACACTCCTGAAATTTTGTGAAAACTCATAGATTAAGATATTAAATATAATCAAGATTTCTACTAGCATGCAGGAGCTTATAAAGCATTGATTCTTTTCCTGTATTACATAACATATATAAATATCAAGATACTTAATGGCTGTAATAAGATAAATTTTGAAAACAAAATATTTATGTTAAAATGACAACAGAGAACTGGGCATCTAAATTTTTTTCCCCAAGTAACTATACTTATAAAAAGTCAGGATGAAATACAGAAAGCCATACTCAAGGAACAACTTGGTTTCAATTGAAAACAAGTGCACTGGAAAATACCACACTGTAGCATGGTGATTCTCAGCCCTCACTTTATATTAGAATCACTTGGGGAAATTTTTAAAAACTATGTAGCTGCTCAAGCTCACCCAAAAAGATTGTGATTTAATTTTTCTGTGGTAAGGCCCTGCATCATATTCTCAAAAGCTTTCTGGTTACTTTAATCTGCAGTCAGGGTTGAGAACAGCTGCCACAGAATATTAGTCTCAAAACCCTAATTGTGAAAGTGAAGATTAAATTATATTTTGGAACATAAAGTGGATTAAATAGTCATGTTCTAGCAGTTAAGAAAAATTTTCAAGAATTTATTTTAACATTTAGGAATTCAGGAAATGTGGAGACAGATTAATATAAATCATGGAGAAAATTAAAGATATTTAATCTACTATTAGCCAATTCGCCTTCAAATAGTTTTGCTATAAGTCTTTAGAAGAAATATCTAGATAGAAAAAGAATGGTCAGTGATTAAACACACACACATACAAACACACACACACACACACATCAAAGTGAGTATCAACAAGCAAATCCCATTCTTGAACCTTAAGGAAAAAATGTCATAGTTAAAAATTTACTTAAGACAGGAATTAAGTCTGGAGCCAAAATTTAAATCTAGGCTTCTCTGGTTTCAACAGTATATTATATCATGCTGCTAATTGGCTTTTGAATTTCCTTCATCCCTTTGTCAGGTAATTGTATTGATGCTGAGGTTATCTTTTATTAACAAAAATGGGGGGTTCTAATAATCTATTTCAAACCTTTTCATTCCATATATCCCCTTACACTTAAAACGTGGAATTTCAGTTTTGCAAGATGAAAAGGTTCTGCAGATCTATTTTACAACAATGTGAATATACCTAACACTACTGAACTTTATATTTAAATATAGTTAAGGTGGTAAATTTTATGCTATGTGTTTTTACCACAATAAAAAACAAATAAATGATTAATAAAATCTTTAAAATTTACAAATTGGTGTTCACACACCTTATGACACTAAAAATTCTTCTCAATATAACCCCAGCATGGCTCTTTGGCCTTGTGATGTGCTATGTAAAATGCTCCTACCACATAAAAATACTCATTCTTTTTTAGATATACCTCATACATTTTTCTTTTTTATTCAAACACCCATATCTTTCTCTCCACTTGAAGCTCATCCTTCTCCCTTACCACCTGAACAATTTTTACTTACCCTCAAGACCTACTCAAATATCTTAGTGCAAGATATAATGATTCTATAAATCTTGGTGATTCATATACCTACTAGTCAACAAGAAATTACTTAGTGTCTGTCATGTGTTTCATACTATGGAAAACAAAATAACTGCACTTTAACAGAAGGTAAGTTGGATGAATATATAACTAAGATGGAGAAGCATGCTAATATTCATTAAATTATATTAAGTGCTTAAACATGGTGGAGCAGACATAAGTAAATATGAGTAAATATGAATAAATGTAAGTAGATGAGATCACTTTAGTTTGGAGTAGTTTGAGGAGGAATAAAAGGGGAGGATAATGTTCTTTCTATTTTCAAATCTATCCCAGTTCTTAGCATAATGTCTTACATGTAGAATGGAATAAATATTTCTTGAGCGAATGAATGAAAATATGAATGAAAAGTAGGTCCCAAAGGCATGAGAATTAATGGGACATTGCAGAACAGGCAGAATATACATGATATCATAATCAAGCACAAATGGATTAAGTCAGAATACCATGTACCCTGGCGCTGACAGTGATACAGTTCATTCTAGTACTATAATTAAGATAAAAATTGTGGGGTTTTGTCCTGTACAACCCAAATGAAATTACAAAGGCGAGGGGAAAGAAAAAGTACTTAAGTATCTAAATGCCAAAAAGAGGCTGCAGACTATTGCAAAACTGTTAGTTTCCTATTTTGTTCCTATTGGTTTAAGAACAGAGATTTTTCGGCTATTGTTTTAACTTTTTTTCTTACCTGTCCTACCTCTCATATACAAAAGGAAATTAATTCCCAACAATTTCTTGAGACAAATAAGGAAATAATAAAATCTGTAAGAAGGCATCTAGGAACAGGGGAATTCTAAACAATTACATGGAGCATAAAAATTAATTTGATGTTTCTCATACTTTTTGTTTTAGTTTCCTATTGCTGCCATAACAAATTACCACAAACGTCCTGGCTGAAGACGATCTAACATATCACCTTACAGTTCTGGTGGTTAAAAGTTTAAAATCAGTCTCAATGGGCTAAAGTTAGATGCCAGCAGGGCTTTGCCTTCTGAGACTTTGGGAGAAAATCCATTTTCTTGCTATTTACAGCTTCTGGGGCTGCCAGCCTTCCTCATCTAGAGGCCACTTAGTCCATCTTCAAAATGCATCAGTCCAACATCTGCTCTGCCATCATATATGTTTGCTGAATCTAATTCTACTGCCTCCCTCTTTAAAGGACACTTCTGAATACATTAGACCAACCCAGACAATTCAGGATAATCTCCCCATCTCAAGATCACTAATTTAATTACATCTACAAAAGTTCCTTTTGACATTTAAGGCAGTATATTTACTGATGCTGAGGATTAGGGCATGGACCTATTTGTTGGGCCATTATTTAGTCCATCAAACTTCTGATAAGTTTTATATAAAGATTTATATTTGTATAAACTTTAGTCCAGTTGCTATTCTTCCCCACCTGCTGAAAAATATGTCTATTGCAATTCCATCCTCTTTATACATTCAGTTCCTCTAGTCATGGAGGATATAGAACTGTTTTCCCACCACTGGCCTTCTGGTGTTTGCCGTCTTGGTCAGATATAAGCTCTGGCTTGAGTTGCTCTCAAACAACTGTTCACAAACCAAAAATGACCTGTGATATGGTTTGACTGTGTCCCCACCCAAATCTCTCTTGAATTGTTGTTCCCATAATCCCCGCATGTCATTGGAGAAACCCAGTGGGAGATGATTGAATCCTGGGGGCTCCATGGCTGTTCTCATAATAGTGAGTGAGTTCTCATGATATCTGATGACTTTATAAGGGGCTTTTTCCCTTTTTGCTTGGCACTTATCCTTCCTGCTGCCATGTGTAGAAGGATGTGTTTGCTTCCCTTTCCTCCATAATTGTAAGTTTCTTGAGGACTCCCCAGCCCTGCAGAACCATGAGTCAATTAAACCTCTTTCCTTTATAAACTATCCAGTCTTGGGCAGTTCTTTATAAGCAGCATAAGAACAGACTAATCCAACCTGTGTTTTCCCTGAAATCCTCTCTGATCCTAATAATCTCTAACTCATTCCTTTGTCTTATCTCCTTTATCCATTTCTGAGGAATTATTGTGGCTTGACTTGAGTCCAAATATTTGCTTTACAACTAATACTGTGGATTTCATCTGTGGATTTTAATCACATTTCAAAATGTGGATAATGGTGCCTACTATATCAGATAATGTGTGGATTAAAACGACGAGAAACACATGATACAGAGTGGATACTACATAAGTCTTAGTATCCTCATCTCTCCTGATTTATATTAATCCACTTTTAGATAAAAGTCAGAATAACCTATAATTAATTTTAATGTCTCTTTGTTCCCATTCACTGAGGTACATATTTAATTCTTAGATAATGCACCTATAGTTATTTTTCACAAAATCACCAATCTGTAATATGTATGCATATCCAAAAATCTATCCAGACTGTGTGTTAATAGAAGCCTTTTCTCACAGAATAAAATGTATAATTCAGATTATAATCCTTTCTGTAATAATCAAGCATTTAGCTACATACTATATATGTATTATCTTGATTCTTTCATATAAGCTGCAATACATAAGATACTTTTTCCTACTTTATTTAGTGTATGTTCTCTATTTCATTCAAAAATACTATTTGACTAAAAGATGAAATAATAAAAATCATTTTCCTAACCTTTAGATAACTCTTATTTTATATTCCCAAACTAGGTTGAAACAACAATTGGAAACTTAAAACTATTATTTTCAGGGTTTCTTTAACCAGCTCTCTCAGTTACTTTAATTTATTGTTCCCCATTTTCCTTTCTCAGTAGGAAATTCCCTGTGCCTGTTAATAAAAAAATTAAAAATAGAAAAAATGTTTTTTTGTTTCTTAGTCTGTGGCCAGGGTCCCTATTACCTGAGAATAAAAATCTATCCCTTCAGCAAATTAGTTGATTTAGGACTCCCCTCTCCCTCCATTCTCTTTTTTTCCAACTTCTTTTGGCAATCCATCTTACCTTACTTATCGTTCTTCCCTTTGGCTACCTATAAGTAAATGTGGCCTTGTTGAAAGATATGCATTGCATACAATCTTTTCCTGATCGTTTATTATGGTCTCACCATGTACTCACCATGGTCCTAAACATACAGCATCTCAAAAGCTGGCTTGCAAAGCCAAATAGAACCTCTTTAAACAGAATCCAACAAGTCAGTATGGTACAATATGGGAACTCTGGAGAGAAGAACTTTGTTCCCTAAAAGAGGGAGAGGGTTGGAATATGATCAAAACGCTATTCCAGGGAGTCAGGCAGATTGATTCAATGGTTAGTGTGTCAATAGGAAATTTAAAAGATGTCTTCTCTGACAAACTGTGCTCTTCCTTGTTATTGGGCAGCAATAACATCTGGATGTGTTGTGAGAACACAGACCTATTTGTGCATGTGTAATATCCAACTGAAGAGGTTCTACCCCAACTCATGATAGTTTTGTTACCAAAACATCACAGGTTCAGCTTAGGTCCTGCTGCTTGCCACAAAGAAAGCCAACCACTGAGACAACAAGTATTGCCAGGGAAAAAGGCTTTAATCAGGTGCTGGGAGATCAGTCTCAAATCCAACTCTCTGACCAACTAAAATTAGGAATGTATATAGCAGGGAAGAAATGTAACCATGTGTGGGAAAACAGAAATTAGGAAAAGGAATTGAAATAGGAAGCAGGTGGTCAGTTAGGAAATCATGACAGGTAAGGGATCTGACATCTCATTGTCCTAATATAGTAACCTGGTGAGTTTCAGCTCCTTGATACTATCTGATGGATGCCTGATGGTTGGTTTCCTAAAAAAAGAAACTCAGATAAGACAAATGTAACTTTCTTAAGTTTTAAGACAGGAGGAGTCAATTTCCATGTTTATTCAAAAGAAACCATAAACATTAGTTATATGGTACAGTAGGTTGATTTCGGTTTTGCAAGTAGCTTTACAAAGAAAGAATGAGTTGCTAATATTGCCTCGGGGCCAAGAATAGATACAATATTTAGACTAAGTTAATATTTTAAAGGCTGAATTGTCTTTCTAAAATCTGTTGTCTTTGGAAAATGATAATCAAATCTTTGAACTGCTCTGATCTCTGTATGTTACTGCAACAGCAAAGTTGTAACATTAAATCAACGACTTTGAAGACAGTCCTTCTAATGTGATTATTCCTATTCAGATTCCAAATGGCATTATCAGCTATCAGTATAACCAAGCTATTCATTCCCAGAAAAGAAGACATTTTATTTTGAATTAGTTAGTAGTCTGTGTTTCCTACAGTTTTGTGCATAAAGTATGTTTGTTTTCCATACTGAAAATAAAAGAAACCCACGTATTTTTAGTGTCCATGAGAGAAATCAATAGGAATAAGTCTTCTTCCTCTTGCTCAGGATATGTCCTTCTATTCCCTTTTAGGGTCTCAGGATGTGTCACTCAGTCTCCCAGGAGCCACTCAGTTATGCCCTGAAACTATGGGTGTTGACGTCTTCAAGTTGCAATCTGCTGTTCCATGGTGGCTACCAGGTGTCAAAGGTATACCTCAGGACAACATAGGTCTTAGTTGTGGCTTTGTTAATTTCAGTCATTTGATTTCCTCATGGCCCTTCCTCTTCTATATGCCTCTGCTCCTTATTTTGCCAACCACTTGGCCTTAGCTGTGGTACATCACCAGTATAATGATTAGCAAAACAGTAAAATTGGATTTCAGGTTTTTCTGTGTCTATTTTTTTTTCTTTTACACAGAATTAAGTTGCTTCAGCTCTTTACAATCACTTTTCTTCTAACATGTTCCAGGTAAGCCAGAATCCTAATATCATACAATAGATTATCCACACTTTCGTTTTTTCTTTTGGAGACAAGGTTTCGCTTTGTCACCCAGGCTGGAGTGTGGTAGCAGGAATAGCGTTCACTGCAACCTCAAACTCCTGGGCTCAAGACAACCTCCTGCCTTAGCCTCCTGAATAGCTGGGACCACAGAAACATGCCACTATGCCCAGCTAATTTTTTGTATGTTTTGTAGAGATGAGGTCTCCCTATGTTGCCCCAGGCTGGTCTCAAACTCCCAGCTCAAGCAATCCTCCTGCCTCAGACTCCAAAAGTACTGAGATTACAGGCATCATCCACTGCATCTGGCCCAATTAGCCACACTTTCAAACACTTGACATGCATATATAATAAGAGTATATTTTTTAATTTTTTTCAGGTCAAGGGTAAAACTTGCATTTTCTGTGTTACGAGCATCGGTCTCTGTATTAGAGACCTGTTGTTGACAGAAACAGAACCCACAGGGTGTGTGCATATGTTATTTCTCATAAGGAATTGGCTCACATAATTACAGAGACTAACAAGTCCCAAGATCTTCAGTCAACAAGCTGGAGACCCAGGGCAGCTGACAATATAGTTCCAGTTTTGAAAATCTGAGATCAGGAGAGCCAATTGTATAGTTCCAGTTCAATGCTTGTAAGCTCAAAACTCAGGAAGAGCTGATGTTTCAGTTCAAGCACAAAGTCAGGAAGAAAATAATGTCCCAGTTTGCAGGTAGACAGGAAAAAGGAGTTCTTTCATACTCACAGCAGGATAAGCCTTTTTGTTTTATTCTGGCCTTCAATTGAATGTATGGAGACCACCCACCTTATGGAGGACATCTGCTTTACTCAGTCTACCAATTTAAATGTAAATCATATCCAGAAATACCCACACAAACACATCCAGAATAATGTTTGACCAAATTTCTGGTCACACTATGCCCCAGCCAGGTTGACATGTAAAACTAACCATCACAGTCTCCTGTTACAGAGGACCAGTCTGGAAGTAAGAAAATAAGTTGTATTCCTAAGTATGAAATCTTGTGTATATCATTTCTCTCAGCCTCCAATTTTTCTGCAGTAGACAGTAGTGTAAGCCAATTATGTCCAAACTGAGTATGTGCAATAAATACCTCTCACTCTCACTGCAGACAATATCTCATTTTACCCTCACAACTCTGAGCTATTTATTTATCACATTACAGAGGCAAAGACTTAGGGTCAGAGAGGTTAAGTAACTTAAATAATCCCTAAAACCCATTTAAACTTTAGAAACTTCTGCTTCCAAGTTGGCAACTAAGAAAAAGAAAAATTGATTTGGAGTCGGCCACAAACCCCTCACATGCAGAAGAGTGACAAGGACTCACTGGCATTTCCACTCTCCTTTCATGATATTCTGGAAAGAAGGTAAATGAAGATTTATTGTAAGACTCTCTGATTTGAATTTTTTCCCCAATGTACAAAATGGAGGGGAAACTCCTTTAGAAAGAGAGCACAATCATAACATTTTTATTGTTGTTATTTACTAGTTCCATGGAACTGACATCTGCAAAGTGTAATTAAATTTATCTTTTACAGTAGCAGTGTTTATAGTCATTCTGAGTGATGTAATGAAATGACACTTAAGAATTATGACACTGACATAATATTAATGAACAATTTGCAAGGAGGCATAAGAAGTTTCAGCATCATAATCCATAACCCATGTCATCTACTGAGTACTCTCCTGTGCCGCCTTTTCCACTGATAATCATCAAAATTGGTTTGTCTGTTGTGAGCCTTATTCTCTTTTCGGATATAGAAAAGCATAGCTGAAATATTAACAGTACGTGGCCCACTCTGTTTCTCCTTATCTTTTTTGCTCATTACAACCATAGGATGTCCCTCAAAATAGAGCCAACTTCGGTAAAACAACAAATAATAATACCTTGATATGGCACTTTGTGAAGTGCAGGAGTTTGAGATTGCAGTGATTATCCCCTTTACCACTGATAATCATCAAAAAACAGATAGAATTACCACACACCAATATCTTGATGCCCTTTATTCATGTCATACTGGGTGCTGAGAAATCTCTCTCAACAAGCCCTCCACTTAGCTTTGAATAACTTCCAATGTGTACCTAACAAGTTCTTCACAGATTACTCATGATATCACTATTTGACACAGAAATTAAGACAAAATATGCAACCACCTTTAACAAATATGTGTATAAAATACTTCAATGAAGAATAGAATGTCAATGTTTTAAGAGATAAAAGTCCAGAAATTCATCTTATTTCTCTACCATCATAAAGATACCTAGCATCTGGCCACTTATAAACTTTACTGCAACCATTTCATCTAAGCCGCAGTAAGAATCATTGCCAAAGCTTTCTAACTGATTTTTTTTTTCCGTCCTTACTTCTCTAATAAGTTCTCAAAACAGCAACCAGTTTCCTTGCTGTTAGGTTGGTTACAGGTAAAATCATGCTACTCATTTTCTCAGAAGCTGCCAATGGTTAACCTTTCACTTGTTAAATGGGGAGGCCGGAGGGGATCACTGGCTGCTCAGTGACTTCCCCAGGCTCATATGCTTTTCTTTCCCCTCCTTCTCTTTGTTTTAGCCACTTTGACCTTCTTGCTACTTCTTGAACACAACAGGCATCCTTCTACCTCAGGGGAATTGCAGTCAGCTTGAAATGTTCTTCATCAGATATCCACCAGGCTCAGACCTCACCCCTTTTACGAGTTAACCTTCTCACTGCAGTGTGATTTAGCTATTATTAAAGCTGCATCGCCCCATCCCCATTTGCCTGGTTTACTTTTGCCCTCATAGTACGTAAGAACTTCTCATGTAATATATGATGTAATTACTCTATGGCTTATCCTTTTTCTCCCATTAGGATGTAAGCTCCCTAAAGGCAGTGATTTTTGTCAGTTTTGATCATTGCTGTATCCTCATCATCTAGAACAGTGCCTGATACAACATAGGCTTTGAATAAATATTTATTGAATGAATTAATGAATCAAACAAAAAAAAGGTAGGGAGTATTATCTACTCACTCTGAAATATTTTCAAGCTGTTAAGTCTTCTGAGTTTTGCTGATCAGGCTTCCACATGAGCTGAAGCTATAGAAAGGCCTTGGCAACCAGACAGGCTCCAAATGTCCTTTTGTCTTATCTGACTCTCTACTTACAAAAATATAATCACTTCTCAGTTCCCTTAATGTTACTTTCCCTGATTTTCCAAAGTATTTTTTTTACTTTTTTTATGTTCACCTGGATACACTGAATTAACAGTTTGTTTTTATTATCTAAGTCCAATAAATTTTATACCATGCTCTTTATTTTCTGTTTACTGCCCAAACATGCATGAATCTTCACCCAACAGTTTACAAATTGTAAAACCTTAGACACATGTTAAACCTCTCTGAGCTCCAATTTTTTCAGATTTAAAACTAGAATACTAATACCTATGTTTCATAACGTTCTTGGGGATTACATAACAATCTCCAGAGGTGCACTTCACAAAGTGCCATATCAAGGTATTATTATTTGTTGTTTTACTGAAGTTGGCTCTGTTTTAAGGGACATCCTATGGTTGTAATGAGCAGAAAGGATAAGGAGAAACAGAGTGGACCATGCACTGTTAATATTTCAGCTATGCTTTTCTATATCCAAAAAGAGAATAAGGCTCACAACAGACAAATATGTTAAACCCAGATAAAGAATTCAAAAATCTGGCACTCTCTGAACTCTTAAACAGTAGGTAATACTTCTTACATATTGATAATGATTTGGACATGGCAAAGCTAACTTATCTGTTCATGAGCCACCAATGCTTAAAATTCACTAGGTATTCTGCCTCAGTGAAAAATTAGATCTTATCATGGTAACTTATTAAGTGTAAATTGTAGAATTACATCACCAGTTGATTGTATATTTTTTGAAATATCTCCAAGGCAAGTGTGATTTATATCACATTTGAAAATATGGCCAGGCACAGTGGCTCATGCCTGTAATACTAGCACTTTGGGAGACCAATGTGGGAAGAACACTTGAGCTTAGGCATTGGAGGCTCATTGAGCTATGATTGCACCACTGTACTCCAGCCTAGGTGACAGAGGGAGACTCTGTCTCAAAAAAAAAAAAAAAAAGTCATTAAGGGTATTTTATTTAGCTTCTTAGATTATTAAAATTTAGCTATCATATGTAAGCAAATGTTCAAGAAAAGGATGGGCAACATCTTAAGAATTAAATCTTAAGAAACTCAAAAAGACATATTATGAAAGAAAAAACTTTCTAAAGTATATATCTCAAAGTATTTGTGTCAGAATAAAATCAATGCACAGTGATAAATTAGAATATATGTAATATCTGTGTGTATATGTATATAACACATATATAGTCATCGAAAATAAGTAGGTTAATTTGTGATTCACATTATTTATTCTGTCTGAATCTCAGTTTCCTCATTTGTGAAAGGAGGATGACAATTTCTAACCTTATAGAATTTACATTAGGTTAAATATTATAATGTGTGTTTGTGCATATGTGTGTATGTATATACTTGTTGGATACCATGCTAAATGTTGATTAAATTACTTATTCTCCAACCACAACCTTGTCAATATATTTGTTTTCTTTTATCAGTATTACAAACTTCAAATTCATATCTAGTCCATTTCTCATGTTTATGTGCAAAATATAAAACTGAGCTTCATACTTTATATATCAGTTTACTGATAATACTAAGACAAGAATATTTACTTTATTTGGTTAAAAACATAGGCTTTGGAGGTCAGCTCCCTGGAATGGCTGACTTCATTGTTTTACCTAAAACTTTCTAATGTGAACTAGAAAGCTGAATAAAACGTAAGTGATCCTTCTTCCCTCCAAAAAGTATCTGTTTTTAGGAATTAGAGCACTGACAAGGATATAAGAATTTATAGTGTGAGAATTGCTTAAAAACAGAAGCTAAATAGGTAAGTTGAGTATTCATGATTATAATAGCTGCTTAAGGTGGTTCCCAATTTCAAAATTGAAAGAAAAAACAGAAAGGCTAAAAAGTGGAGTGTAACTTTCAGCAGCCTCAAGGGCAAGGAAGGTCAAAAATTAAAGTTTAGGGCTCACCAAAAAGACAGAATGAGAGCATCCTTCAAAAATAATTTGTCTTTGAATGACTTCACTCATGAATAAAATAAGGTGATTGTCCCTAAACAGGCTTCCTCCTAGAAGAAAATGTAAATGCTCACTGAATGAAAAAGATATTTAAAGCCTTCAATTTTTCTAACAAATGTTCATTCACAATGTCAAGCACACAAGCAAAATTAATCAGGCATACAGAAAGGAAACATTACACCAAAAAAAAGAGTAAACATAATAAATATGCAGGATATCAAGACACTGGAATCATCAGGTATTGGTTTCAAGATAAGTTAATTCATATTTAAAAAGGAATTTAGGAACTGGTAAATATGTCAGAACAAAATGTTCAGACTAAAGGATAGGAAGATACATATGTATCATTAGATATACATAAAGGAAATACTGAAAGACCTAATATATATTTAATTTGAATATCATAAAGAGAAAAGTGAGATAATAAGGCTGAAGCACTATTTTTCTTTGGTTATCAGCAATTCTATTTTGATATCCAGCTGTGTTTTCATTTGTATTTAGTATACTCAGGTTTCTAGTGTTTCTTATGCCTGTAGATGAAGAGCTTTAGTCTGTTTTGGAAATTTCTTGGCTACTATTACATTAAAAATTAAAGTCAATGAAAGATGTTTGCAGACAAAATATAATTTGGCAGCAGCAAACTAGCACTAAGAAAAATAAGGCAGATGAAAAATAATTCCAGACAAAATTAAACATATTCCTACAGTAAGACCCAGCATTCATGCTCCTCGGTATATCATGTATGGCGGATTAACAATGTAATGTGAGAAGTAAAATAATAAAGTTTTAAAAGATAAAGGAAATAATATCTTCAGAATGTTGAGGTAGACAAATTTCTTAAAAGGACACTAAAAAACAGCACTAGCCATGTGAGAAAGTTTTAATGATTTAGATATACATAACTGATATCTGCTAAAATACATCTTTGATAAAATGAAAAAACAACCTATAATTCTGTGAAGTTGAAAATACATGAAGAATTCCTAAATATTACTAAGAAATGACTAAATATTTAATTAAGATATTTGAACTTCCTACTTGCAAATGTATATCAAGATGGTCAATAATATCTATGAATAGATATCCACCCTTTTCAAGGAAATGCAAAATATAACAACAAGATACCATTACTCGTTCATTAAAATAAGCATGGTGAGAATGACTGTCAATACTGAGTTCTACTGAGGATCTATTATATGCCACTGGTGTTATTTACTGCAATGGATACTACCTATTTTGAAATCTATTTTTGTATCTAATACAATTGCCTACACTACTTCTACATATCTGTACATACCAAATAGAATCATGTACATACATCAACCAAAACACATGTATATAGGTAGTCATAAAATCATAATTTGTAATAATTTAAAAATGAAAACAAGTATCTGCTAACAGTGGGATGGGTAATAAATTATAGATCATGGGTAGAATACAGTTTTAGACACCATAAAAATGAATGAACTAATGTTGCATTCAACATAGAGTAACCTAACATTGTTGAATGAAGGAAGCAGAAATAAAACAGTATTTATTATATGTATATATGTATTCATACATAAAATTCAAAAACAGATAAAACTAGCTGGAAGTCAAGATACAGGTTACCTTTAAGGTGAAGAGTAGAGGTAGTGATTAGGAAAAGGACTGGAGAGAAGTTCATTGAGTGTTGGTAATCCTCCATCTTCTCACCTGGATGGTGGTTATATGGGTGTGTTTAACTTATGATAATTCATTAAGCTAAACCAATATAGTTTGTATATTTTCCTCTATGTATGTAGTACTTAAATTTTAAAAGGTTATTAATAAAATAGCTTAGGGTATAAGTTCGGACTGCTTGGGTTAGAATTCCAGTTCCACAAGTTTCTAACTGTGACTTTGGGTAAGATATTAACAGTATGCTTTCCTGTTTTCTAGCTGCTTTTTTTTTTGATAATGATAATAATATATGCATTGTATTTTTGGGGGGTGGAGTGTGAAGGAACAAGTGAATCGGTACATATAAAATGCCTAAATGAAAATCTGGCACGTTCACGCCTATAATCCCAGCACTTTGGGAGGCCGAGGTGGGCAGATCATGAGGCCAAGAGATTGAGACCATCCTGGCTAACACAGTAAAATCCTGTCTCTACTAAAAATACAAAAAGATCTGCCAGGCGTGGTGGTGGGTGCTTGTAGTCCCAGCTACTCAAGAGGCTGAGGCAGGAGAATGGCGTGAACCCGGGAGGTGGAGCTTGCAGTGAGCCAAGACGGATTGTGCCACCGCACTCCAGCCTGGGTAACAGAGTGAGACTCTGTCTCAAAAAAAAAACAAAAAACAAAAAAGCTTCTTCCTGGTTTAGTCTTGGGAGGGTCTATGTGTTGAGGAATTTCTCCATTTCTTCTAGATTTTCTAGTTTATTTGTGTAGAGGTGTTTATAGTATTCTCTGATGGTAGTCTGTATTTCTGTGGGATCGGTGGTGATATCCGTTTATCAATTTTTATTGCATCTATTTGATTCTTCTCTCTTCTTTATTAGTCTTGCTAGTGGTCTATCAATTTTGTTGATTTTTCAAAAAACCAGCTCCTGTATTCATTGATTTTTTGAAGGGTTTTTTTGTGTCTCTATTTCCTTCAGTTCTCCTCTGATCTCAAATGTCCAACAATGATAGACTGGATTAAGAAAACGTGGCACATATACACCATGGAATACTATGCAGCCATAAAAAATGATGAGTTCATGTCCTTTGTAGGGACATGCATGAAGCTGGAAACCATCATTCTCAGCAAACTATCACAAGGACAAAAAACCAAACGCCGCATGTTCTCACTCATAGGTGGGAATTGAACAATGAGAACACAGGGACACAGCAAGGGGAACATCACACACCAAGGCCTGTTGTGGGGTGGGGGAGGAGGGAGGGATAGCATTAGGAGATATAGCTAATGTTAAATGACGAGTTAATGGGTGCAGCACACCAACATGGCACATGTATACATATGTAACTAACCTGCACATTGTGCACATGTACCCTAAAACTTTGAAGTATAATTAAAAAAAAAGAGAGAAAAGAAAATCTGGCACACACAGGAGAACAGGAGACTAGTGAAAGTTAGCTGGCATCACATCACCACCATCTCTATATATTGGTGGTTAACAACAGTAAAAGGAGTTTAAATTAACCCTTCCTCCTGGTATTCACACATTTGGATAATCCCCTTTCACTAAGTGTGAATGGAACTGACAAGCTTCTAATCTATAGAATATGGCAAAGGTGATGGGATGTCACTCCCATGATTATGTTTCATAAAATTGTAACTTCCATCACGCTAGCAGAATCAATTGACCATTTTTCTTCCTGACTTTGGTGAAGCAAGCTGCCATGTGAACAGGCTTAATAACAAGGAACTGAGGACAGCCTCTAGTCAACAACTAGCAATATACTGAAGTCCTCAAAAACCCACAAAGAACTGAATATTGCCAATAGCCTTACAAACTTAGAAGCAGATCTTTCTCCAGCTGAGTCTCAGATGAGACCCCAGCCATAGCCTTGCGAGAGACATTGAAGCAGAGAGCCCAGCTGAGCCACACCTCGCTTCCTGACCCTTAGTAACAGTGAGATAGTAAGTGTGTATTATATTAAGCCTCTAATTTTGTGATGCTAACACAACTAACATAGTATGACAAAGTCTGGCTTCAAGCCTCTCTTGGGAATTAAAGTGCCTAAGTTTTGTGATAAGTATTTTCATTAAAATTTACGGGAAGGAGAATGGCGTGAACCCGGGAGGCGGAGCTTGCAGTGAGCCGAGATCGCGCCACTGCACTCCAGCCTGGGCGACAGAGCGAGACTCCGTCTCAAAAAAAAAAAAAAAATTTACGGGAACACTTTTTCTTAATTCTGAGTTTGTAACTTTATTTTAAATCATTGATTTTGCCTGTTATTTTTCAACCACGACAAAGTGGGACATCAGTTTTCCCAAAGATTTAATTACAAAGAACCATAAATTAAATGATTTTGTGCCCACTTACCCTCTATCAATATAACTGTTTAATGAGTTATTTTCCGTCAGTTGCAAGTCAACTACCAGAGAGAAAGCAATGGCTTAAATAGGACCACCCCAAAACAAACTAGTAATATCTTTTTTCTTTTCTTTTGTTGACTGGTGCCCCTTGACTGATAAGTGGCATTGGCTCTTTCACAGTTTAATTTGAAGATCATAAATTAAAATGCCAATATGGACAGGCAAATATCACAAATGAAGCAACTGATAGTCAACAGTGGGAAGCAGTGGAGATCATGGTAAACTGGAAATGCAGTCAATATTCCAAAACATTTAAGTTTGGTATTTTAAAGTACCAAAGAGCAAACTTGGGCCATACACAGCACATATACAGGCTGTCAGTTTCTGGTCTCTGCTTTAGTGACACAGAAATAATAATATCACTAGATATTGTGATTCCATAAGGCACAAGGTGGTCTCAGAGTCAAGAAGAATTTCTGATTCATGCTTCCTAGGATAGAAGAATTCCTTTCAAATACTCATAAACATGAAACCTGGCCATAGTCAGAGACTGCAGTCAAAAGCAGTGGGTATGAGGAGGTTCTACAAATTTTATTATTTACAGGACAAATGTATAAACAGAAAGGAGATTGATAAGTTAATATTGGGCACCAAGTCATCAACTCTCTGCCTATAACATATGCTCTTTATCTTCTAATTTATCACTAGTTTTAATATACCATCAAATTATTTTAGACACACTTATATTTCCATGTGCATGTTAAAATGTAATTGCTTGGCTAACTTTACATTTTCCACACCAGACTGTGAGCTTCTCCTCAAGGGCAGGGCACTTGTGTTATTGCTTCTGGAAGATTGGCACCAACACAGAACTCATGACAGAGAAGGCAGTTATCAGCAGGATAAATAAATGAGCAATTGAACAAATGTGTCTTTCTGAAACGAAGACCTCTATGTGTAAAATAAGGATGTGTGTATGTGTATGGTGATATCTAAGTTCAACAGTAACTATAAAACACCATGGTACCTAAAAATTACACATCTACAGAGATTAGTATTTTCATTCAATCTCATCAATAATTTATTCAAATTGAATTAAGATGTCAGCCTAAGCTGGGTGCGGTGGCTCACACTTGTAATCCCAGCACTTTGGGAGACCAAGGTGGATGGATCACTTGAGGTCAGGAGTTCAAGACCAGCCTGGCCAATATGGTGAAACCTCATCTGTACTAAAAATGCAAAAGTTAGCCAGGCATGGTGATATGCACCTGTAATCCCAGCTACTGGGGAGGCTGAGGCAGGAGAGTCACTTGAACCCAAGAGGGAAAAGTTGCAGTGAGCCGAGATTGTACCACTGCACTCCAGCCTGGGCGACAGAGTGAGACTCTGTCTCAAAAAAAAAAAAAAAAAAAGATGTCAACCTAAATTGTGTGCAGGATAATTTTAGCCTAAGAATACAAATGATGCTTTTGCAAAGTAATAAATTAAATAAATATTAGTGTTAAAATTTTTTAGAAACATCTTATTTAAGGTTTTGTTTCCTCCATTAATTAATTAGAACATTTAATTCTCGAATTATTTTGTAGATATCAAAAGCTGGATTTCTACTTTCTTCTGATTTTCACCAGGCCATTTCCTTTTTTTGCTTGGGTTTTGTTTGTTTGTTTGGAATTTACTGCATATCTATTACCATTATAGAGTACTTTTAAGTTTACATAGAAAATTTAGCAGATCAACCTTAGGTGAAGAAAGTAAACAGTCAGTGACCCTCTAGAAAAGATTGAATGGGCTATTAAGAAGGCCTTTTCTTCCTATATCTCAGAATCCTTCTATATTACACAGAAAGCTTGGCTCCCTGGGCTAAGATAAATGTTCATATTTTAACGTGAAACTTTCAGAGTAATTCGGGTTTATTAACCCAATCTTGCAGCACCACTACAGATGGCCTAAGAGCTGGCAGAGTCTGGCAGGGAAGGAGAGGGAGGAACACATGCAGTGCGGCTGACAAACTCCATGACTCTGTGCAGCTGTGCATTATACTTTCAGTCCTAATTATGTCCTGGGGGGCAATGCTTTCTGCTCAGCAGAAGAAAATCTCAGAGCCAAAGAAAGTAAGACTGTGTACTAAAAGATCCTGCTCATAAGACTGAAAGTGTGGTTGAGAATTCATAAACACAACTTTTTTGGTTGTTGTTGAGTACTGTCACAGTTGCTAGAAGTAGGAAGCAATGATTTGTATTTAAAATAGATAAGGGGTAGATATCACTGTGTGTTTCTGATGCCTTCTTGACTCGATGCACTTTTATTTGGTGTTGTAGCAGGGGGGTTGGAAAATAATATCTCAACATGCTATAGAATTGAGGAAGTTGTAATTCTTTTATTTTCACGTATTGATAATGTTAATATATTAATTTATGAAATATCTATTGAGTATCTACTCTAGGCTGGGAACTATAATACCTGCACGGTCATAGTAGGAATAAGAAACAAATGTTTTCTGTCCTCAGGAGCTTTCTGTCTGTTTGGAACACGAACGAAAAAACAGTTAGTTTGTAAAGCAGTATGTCCTAGATTTTAGCCAAATGAATTTCTTAGGAACTTTGGCCAGAGAGTTTCTGTGGCATCATGGGTTGGAAAGTTAGATGACAATGAGATAAGAATTAAATAGCAACGCAGCAATAGAGGCTGGAAGTTCTGTGGAGACAAAAGTGACTCTATCGTGGATGCTAATCTGCCGGTTGACTTCTGATTGGCCCTAGCCCCATGAATGTCTCCTGGTTTCTGTTTTATTTTCTGTCCCTAGTGCAAGAACATGTACTCCTACTTTTAGATCAAAGAAACCTTGATGTTATCACATAAATTAGAGGCTGTGACGCACACAGGATTCGTGCTGGTTTTGGAGGGTTGCCTTTAACTGTTTTGCTGGAGCACATAAGACCCTTTCCTTATACCTTGGATTTGGGAGGAACAGTGAGGAGATCTACCTGTCTTGAGGCTGCCAAGACCATGCTTCTGCCTGTAAGCACCCCTAATAAATCACCCAATACTGACAAACTGGATTTGTCTGCCTCCTTCTTGGATTTCTGGGCTCCTTTGGCATTTGGGGACTGCTTTGCACACATGGCCCTTTCACAGAACAAACACATTTACTTATCTCCTTAGAGGCTTGGCTATAAAGGAAACAAAGAAATAATGAGGCAATTCCTGAAGATTTCCTTAGATGGGGTTAGGGAGCATATTAAGTTTTTGTTGTTATTATTTTTAATGAAAAATGTACTAGCAATGAGGGAGAGATGAAAAGTACAGACAGTGAGATAAAAATCTGCAAAGTGAGATCTTAAGGGGTATTTTAAGGCGGATTAGAAAATGATGGTTTACATGTGTGGAAGGATGGGTCCTAGAGCAAAGGGGTAACTCTCTTTCAATGTAACTGTTCAAGAGGTAAAAAGGGTAGATGCACATGCCCATTGTTTTAAAAATGTAAGGGTAGGAAGAACATGAGTTAATGACTTCTATTTTCCTTGTGATGGATGAAAGTTTCTTTTCCTGGTGGTGAAGGATGAGAAAACAGTGTTGTTCTTGGAGGCAGAGAAAGATGGTGAAATAGAAAGCTTCACCAATCATGCTCCCCATAAAGACACCAAGTGAACAACTATCTACACAGAAAAACAAAACAAAACAAAACAAAACAAAACACACCTTCATAATAACCAAAAATCAGGTAAGCACTCACTGTGCCTGGTTTTAACTTCATATTGCTGAAAGAGGCACTGAAGAGAGAGAAAAAATAGTCCTGAACCACAGATGCCACCCCTCCCCCACCCCCAGCAGCAGCAGTGTGTTGCATAGAGCATCCCTGGGCACTGGGAGAGGGAGAACACAACAACTGTGAGGCACTGAACTCAGTGATGTCCTGTTATAGCAGAAAAAGCCAGACCAAATTCAGCTGATGCCTGCACATGAACGGAGCATTTAAACCAGCCCCAGCCAGAAGAGAATTGCAGATCTCATTGGTTTGAACTTGAGTACCTGCAAACCTCACCACCAAGAGCTACAGCACTCTGTGTCTCCAAATAAATGTGAAAGGCAGTCTAGGCCACAAGGGCTACAAGTCTTTAGGTGATTCCTAGTGCTGAACTAGGCTGAGAGACAGTGGACTGAGTGGGCACAGAAAATACCGAGACACCCATCTGGGGCAGCCAAGGGAGTTCTGGCATCATGCCTCTCCTAACCCAAGGCTACACAGCTCAAGGTTCCAAAAGAGACCCCTTCCTTCCACTTTAGGAGAGGAGAGGGCATGGTGGGAAGGATTTTGTCTTGCTTCTAGGACACCAGCTCAGCTACAGCAGGATAGGGCACCCGTTAGTCGTGAGGCCCCTGTTCGAGGTTCTACCTCCCAGGTGACATTTCTAGACACACCCTGGACCAGAAGGGAACCTGCTGCCTTGAAGGAAAGGACCCAGTCCTGGCAGCATTCATCACTGCTAGCTGAAGAGCCCCTGGGCTCTGAATAAACAGCAGCAATACCCAGGTCCTACACTGAGGGCCTTGTGTGGGTCTCTGAGACTTACTAGCTTCAGATGAAACTTAGCACATTACCAGCTGTGGTGGCTACAGGGCAAAATTCCTTCTTCTTGAGAAAAGCAGAGGGAAAAGTAAAGAAGACTTTGTCTTGCAGTTTAGCTACCAGCACAGCCACAGGGAGGCAGAGCACCAAGCAGGCTCTTGGGGTCACCAATTTCAGGGCTTGACTCTTGGATGGCATTTCTGGACCAGCCTTAGGCCAGAGGGGAGTCCACTGCTCTGAAGACTGAGTCCCAGGCCAGGCAGCACTTGTGACAAGCTGACTTAAGAGACCTTGAGCCTTAAGGGGACATTGGTGGTAGACTGACAGTACTCCTTGTGCCCTGGGGTGGTGGTAGCTACCAGGTGAGGCTCCTCTGCCTGTGGAAAGGGAGGGAAGAGTGGAAAGGACTGTGTGTTGTAGCTCAACCTGCAATTCAGTTCAGCTTCAATACAATAGAACCTCAAGTAGACTTTTAAGGTTTTTTGACTCTAGTCCCTAAGTCCCAGATGGCACTTATGGACCCACCCAGGGCTTAGGGGACCTTTCTGCCCTGAAGGGAAGGGCACAGGCCTAGCTGGCCTTGCCACCTGCTATTTGTAGAGCCCCAAGGTCTTTAGTGAACATAGGTAGTAGACAGGGAGTAGTTACAGTAGGCCTTGGGCAAGACCCAGTGCTATGCTGGCTTCAATTCTGACCCAGTATAGCCAAAGTAGTGGTGGACACAGTGGTGCTCATGTCAGTTCACCCCTAGCTTTAGGTGACTCAGAACAGAGAGAAGCACTCTGTATGTCTGGGGAAATGTAAGGGAAGAGAACAAGAGTCTCTGCCTGGTAATCCAGAGAATTCTCCTGGATCTGGTCAAAGACCATCAACAAGTCTATAAGAACCACAATGTTACTGGGCTTGTGGTGCTTCCTAAAACAGATACAGCTTATATCACAACACCCAAGTCCTTTCAGATATTTGGAAAGCCTTCTCAAGAAGAATGGATACAAATAAGCCCAAACAGTAAAGACTAAAATGAATACCTAATTCTTCAGTACCCAGACCCTGAAGAACATCTACTAGCGTTGACACCATCCAGGAAAACATGACCTCACCAAATGAACTATCTATAGTTCACTGTAAGGAATGTGAGACCAATCCTGGAGAAACAGAGATACGTGGCCTTTCAAACAGAGAATTCAAAATAGCTGTATTGAGGAAATTTAAAAAAATTCAAGATAGCACAGAGAAGAAATTCAGAATTATTTCAGATACATTTAATGAAGAGATTGAAATAATTTAAAAAGAATAAAGCAGAAATTCTGAAACTGAAAAATGCAGTTGGCAAACTGAATAATGCATCAGAGTCCTTTAATAGTAGAATGGACCAAGCAGAAGAAGGAATTAGTAAGCTTGATGACAGGCTATTTGAAAATACATAGTTGGAGCAGACAAAAGAAAAAAGAATAAAAAACAATGAAGCATGCCTACAGGATCTAGAAAATAGTCTCAACAGGCCAAAGCTGAGAGTTATTGGCCTTAAAGAGAAGGTAGAGAAAGAGATAGGGGTAGAAAGTTTATTCAAGGGGATAATAATGGAGAACTTCCCAAACCTAGAAAAAATATCAATATCCAAGTGTAAGAAGGTTATAGAACACCAAGCAGATTTAACCCGAAGAAGACAACCTCAAGGCATTTAATAATCAAACTCCTAAAGGCCAAGGATAAAGAAAGGATCCTAAAGTCAGCAAGAGAAAAGAAACAATACAATACAATGGAGCTTCCCAGGCTCCCCAGCTCCAAGTCTAGCAGCAGACTTTTCAGTGGAAACCTTACAGGCTAGGAGAGAATGGTGTACCATGTTTAAAGCATTGAAGGAAAAATCTTTTACTGTAGAATAGTATATGTGGCAATAAATATCCTTCAAATATGAGGGAGAAATAAAGGCTTTTCCAGACAAACAAAAGCTGTGTGATTTTGCCAATGCCAGGCCTATCCTGCAAGAAACGCTAAATGGAGCTCTTCAACAGAAAGAAAAGGACATTAATGAGCAATAAATAATCACCTGAAGGTAAAAAAACTTACTGGTAATAGTAAGTACATAGACATAGAATATTATAACACTGTAACCATGGTATGTAAACTATTGTTACCCTAAGTAGAAAGAATAAATGAAGAATCCAATAAAAAATAATAACTACAACAACTTTTCAAGACATGGTACAATAAGATATAAACAACACAAAGTTAAAGAATGGGCATGAAGTTAAAGCATGGAGTTTTTATTAGCTTTCTTTTTGCTTGTTCGTTTATGCAAATAGTGTTAAGTTGTTATCAGGTTAAAATAATGGGTTGTAAGATAATATTTGCAAGCCTCATGGTAACCTCAAGCCAAAAAACATACAATAAATACACAAAAGATAAAAAGTGATAAATCAAATTACATCACCAGAGAAAATCACCTTCACTAGAAGTAGACAGGAAGTAAAGAAAAAATAAAGACCATAAAATGACCGGAAAATAGATGACAAAATGGCAGGAGTAAGTCCTTACTTATCAATGATCACATTGAATGTAAATGAACTAAACTCTCCAATCAAAAGATATAGACTGGCTGAATGAATGAATAAACAAAACCCACGATCTGTTGCCTACAAGAAACACATTTCACCTATAAAGACACACATTGAAAATGAAGAAATGGACAAAGACATTCTATACCAGTGGAAATAAAAAAAAGAGCAGGAGTCACTATACTTATGTCAGACAAAATAGATTTCAAGACAAAAATCTGTAGGAAGAGAAAAAGAAGGTCACTATATAATAATAAAGGGGTCAATTTGGCAAGAGGATATAACAATTTTAAATAGACAGGCACCTAACGCTGTAGCACCCAGATATAGAAAGAAAATATTACTTAGAGCTAAAGAGAGAGATAGGCCCCAATACAATAATAGCTGGAGAATTCAACACCCCACTTTTAGCATTGGACAGATCTTCCAGACAGAAATTCAGCAAAGAAACATCAGACTTAATCTGTACTATAGACCAAATTCCTTCTGCTTGAGAAAAGCAGAACATTTCATCTAAAAGCTACAGAAAACACATTTTTTCCTCAACACATAGATCATTCTCAAGGATAGAACATATGTTAGGTTACAAAACAAGTCTTAAAACATTCAAAGAAATTGAAATAATATCAAGTATCTTCTCTGACCACAATGGAATAAAACTAGAAATTAATAAGAAGAATAATTTTGGAAATTATACAAATACATGGAAATTAAACAATATGCTCCTGAATTACCAGTGTGTCAATGAAGCAATTAAGAAGAAACTTAAACATGTATTGAAACAAATGATAATGAAAACACAACATACCAAAACCTATGGGATACAACAAAAGCAGTACCTCTTAAAAGGGGAAGTTTGTAGCTATAGGTACGTACATCAAAAAATAGGAAAAACTTCAAATGAACAGTCTAGTGATGCATCTTAAAAAGCTAGAAATGCCAGAGCAAACCAAACCCCAAATTAATAGAAGAAAAAAATAATAAATATCAGAACAGAAATCAATGAATTGAAATTTTAAAAAATGCAAAAGATGAATGAAACAAAAGTTGGTTTTTGAAAAGTTAAACATAATTGACAAACATTGGGTAGACTAAATAAGAAAAAAAGAGAGAAGATCCAAATAAAATCAGAAATGAAAAAGAAGACATTATAACCAACACTGCAGAGATTCAAAGATTATTAGTGGCAACTCTGAGCAACTATATGCCAATAAATTATAAAATCTAGAACAAACTTTTACATACATACAATGTACAAAGATTGAACCATGAAGAAATTCAAAACTTGAACAGACTATTAACAAGTAACAAGATTAAAGCCATAATAAAAAGTTTTCCACTAAAGGAAAGCTTGAGACCCAGTGGCTTCACTGCTGAATTTTATCAAACATTTAAAGAAACATTAATACCAATCCTACTCAAACTGTTCTGAAAAATAGAGGAGGAAATACTTCCAAACTCATTATATGAAGCCAGTATTACCCTTATGCCAAAACCAGACAAAGATATATGAAAAAAAGAAAACCTCAGACCAATCTCTCTGATGAATACTAATGCAAAAATCCTCAACAAAATACCAGCAAACAGAATTCAACAATACACTAGAAAGATCATTCATCATGACCAAGAGGGATTTATCTCTGGATAACTATGTGTCACATTCTGTTGATATGAAGTGTCACAGTGATAATTTGCATATATCAATCAAATCAACTATCCTTGATAGGATAAAACACATATAATCATTTCAATTGATGCTGAAAGAGCACTTGATAAAATTCAACATCCCTTCATAATAAAAACCCTCACAAAACTGGGGATAGAAGGAACATACCTCAACATAATAAAAGTCACATATGACAGATCCACAGCTAGCAGTATCATATTGAATGGGGAAAAATTGATCTAAGATCTGGTATGCAACCAGGATGCCCACTGTCACTACTATTATTCAACATAGTACTGCAAGTCCTAGCTGTAGCAATTAGACAAGAGAAAGATATAAAGGGCATCCATATTGGAAAGGAAAAATTTGAATTATCCTTGTTTGCAGATGATATGATCATATATTTGGAAAAACCTAAAGACTCTACAGGAAAACTATTAGAACTGATGAACAAATTCAGTAAAGTTGCAGGATACAAAATCAACATAAAAATAGTAGCATTTCTATATGCCAACAGTGAACGATGTGAAAAAGAAATTTTAAAAAGTAATCCCATTTATAATAGCCATACATAAAATTAAATACATAGGAATTAACCAAAGTAATAAAAGATCTCTATAATGAAAGCTATAAAACATTGATGAAAAAAATAAAGAGGACACCCAAAAATGGAAAAGTATTCTAGGTTCTTGGATTGGAAGAATCAATATTGCGAAAATGTCCATACTACCCAAAGTAATCCACAGATTCAATGTAATCCCTATCAAAATACCAGTGAAATTCTTCACAGAAATAAAAAAGAAATCCTAACATTTATATGGAACCACAAAAGACCCAGAATAGCCAAAGCCGTCCTAAGCAAAAAGAACAAAACTGAAGAAATCACATTACCTGACTTCAAATTATACCCCAGAAATACAGTAAACAAAAGAGCGTGGTACTGGCATAAAAATAGACACATAGACCAATGGAACAGAATGTAGAACCTGTAAACAAATCCACACACCTGCAGTGAATTCTTTTTGACTAAGGTGCCAGGAACATACATTAGGGAAAAGACACCCTCTTCAATAAATGGTAGCAGGAAAACTGGATATCCCCATACAAAAGAATGAAACTAGACCACTATCTCACACCATATACAAAAATCAAATCAAAATGGATTAAAGACTTAAATCTAAAACCTCAAACTATGAGACTACTGTAAGAAAACACTGGAGAAACTCCCCATGACATTACTCTGGACAAAGATTTCTTGAGCAATAACCCACAAGCACAGGCACCCAAAGAAAAAAATGGACAAATAGGATTACATCAAGTTAAAAACTTCTGTGCATCAAAGAAGTTTTTAGTAAAACTTCTTTGATCAACAAAGAGACAATCAACAAAGTAAAGAGACAATCCACAGAATGGGAAAAAATACTTGCAAACTACCCATCTGACAAGGGATTAATAACCAGAATATATAAGGAACTCAGACAACTCTATAGGAAAAAGTAAAATAATCTGGTCAGAAAATGGGCAAAACATTTGAATAGACATTTCCCAAAATATGAGATATGAATGGCAAACAGGTATATGAAAAAGTGCTCAACATCACTGATCATCAGAGAAGTAAAAATCAAAGCTACAATAAGATATCTTCTCACCCCAGTTAAAATGGCTTATATCCAAAAGACAGGCAATAACAAATGCTGGTGAGGATGTGGAGAAATGGGAACTCTTGTGCACTGCTGATGGGAAAGTCAATTAGTAAAACTACTATGAAGAAAAGTTTGGAGGTTCCTCAAAACATCAAAAATTGAGCTACCATGTGATCCACCAATCCCACTTCTGGGTATATACTCAAAAGGAAGGAAACCAGTATATCAAAGAGACATCTGCACTCCTATGTTTGCGGCACTACTGTTTACAATAGCTAAGATTTGGAAGCAACATAAGTGTCCATCAACAGATAAATGGATTTTAAAAAGTGTTGTACATATACACGATGCAGTACTACTCAGCCATGAAAAAAAGAACGAGATCCATTCATTTGCAACAACATGGATGAAACTGGAGATCATTATGTTAAGTGAAATAAACCAGGCACAGAAAGACAAATAACACGTCTCACTTATTTGTCCAATCTAAACATCAAAACAATTGAACTCATGGATATAGAGAGTAGAAGGGTAATTACCAGAGGCTGGGAAAGGTAGTAGGGGTCTGGGTGGAGGTGGGGATAGTTAATAGATACAAAAAAATAGAATAAATAAAACCTACTATTTGGTAGCACAATAGGGTGACTATAGTCAATAATGAATTAACTGCAGATTTTAACATAACTTAAAGAGTGTAATTGGATTGTTTGTAACTCAGAGGACAAGTGCTTGAGAGGACAGATAGATACCCCATTCCCCATGATGTGCTTATTTCACATTGCATGCTTGTACCCAAACATCTCATGTACCCTATAAATATATACACCTACTATGTACTGACAAAATTTCTTTTTAAAAAGAACAAAAAAAAATGGTGTTGATTTAACTGAAGGTTTGGAGAAAGAATAAAAGGTTTAGAACACTGCAGACATACATAACTAGAAAAAAGTGAAAGTGTGCTGAACAAAGCTGAAAAACCAGATGACAGCAGAATATCTAGATTACGTTAGAAGTAATCTATGAAGCTGTGGATTTCCTTTAGCTGATTTTAACATTTGACATTTCATACAGGGATATAGTTGGATTTGCTCATGCTTGGGGCTTTCCTGTTTGGGTACAAAAGGAAATGAAACAACTTGTTAAAGTTAATAATAACAAAAGAATTTAAATGAAGACCCACAGAGTCTAAGCAATACACAGAAGGAAATAAGGTCAAGATAGGGCAGAATGTTAAGAAGAAGAGAGTTCAAGGAATGGATATTTAGAGTTATCCAAAAAAACTCTAAAAACTCCAAATACTCAGTGGGTATACAATCAGGAGATTGTAGTCAAAAGGTTAAGTGGCTGAATTTATTATTTCAGATTAAATGTTTTCCGTATAGCTGTGTGGTCCAAAAAAATAATCAAGACTGAAGTTACTGAGAAAAATACATCACAGGAAAGTGTATCCATGTAATAAAATGGCACTTGTACACCTTAAATCTATACAAATAAAAACACAAGTGAATGCAACATTTTCATGCTGCCCTGGACTAAACGTTTGAGACAGGGCACATAATAAAAAATAAAAATATCGAATAAATATAAGGCCTGAGAGTTAAATGGGACACTCACTAAATTGAACCAGGATGATGGTAACGTGTGTGGTAGAAGGTCTGTAAGTAGGTGCCACAGTCTTTAAAGAATGAGAGTGAGTGAGCACGAGGTCAATAGGGTACCAAGCCAGGGGGCAAGAAATGCATGAGTCTGGAAGCACCGGGTGTTTTAACAGATAGGTGGAAAAGAGATGTTCTTGATGTATCAGAGAGAATGAAGAGGTTTTGAACCCTGCTTTCGTAACAAGGAGTACACAGTTCTCACAGAATAAGCACTCTCCATTTCACCTGTTGCCTTATCTTTAACAAAGGTATATAAGCTCTGATCCCAAATGAGATAACATGAGTGAATGGGTTTTGAAAAACACAATCTATGATAAACCAGACATCCTGATGAAACTTCTGCTACACAATATTGAGACAGAATATAACTGGCATCTTTTTAAATGTACTGATTTCACTGGAAAGTAAGAGAAATCCCCAAGATTCAACCTAAATAGGAAGCAGTAAGTCAGGGTTGCAACTATGTATTAAAGCCAGGACAGCAGCTGCTAGGATATTTCCAATCCTGGTAAAAATACAGCCTTGAGTGTTAAATGCCTCATGGAATACAAGATCTTGGGCTTGTACACAGGGAGATTTGGAGCTATAGCCCTGAAATAAAATTGGAACTTGTGAAATTCTATAACCTCAATTCAAGAATAGACCAGAAAAAAATCACTTAACACCAGAAAAAGGTGGTGAGGAAAATCTGTTTGCTCACCCAGACTTTCTGTTTCAGTCTGAACCAGAGGAACAAAAGCAGGAGGAGCTCCCCTGGGAAATTATAGCCATAGGCCTGGTCTCATGAGGGTTTGCGTTTGAGAGTTATCTAAGATGGGTATTCCGACTGGGCCTCAGGTAGGAGCAAATACAAATTACCTTAGAAGACGCATCCTCAACCCAAAATAATAGGATTTCCAGAGAAAACCAGTCAGGAGCGTGAGAATTTAAAACTTTCATTTGACTGAATTTTAGTCAAAATTTCTCTTTCTTGTGGGATATTGACTTACAAGGGGGCAGGTCTCCCTCTCTCTCTCTTTTCTATTGCTGATTTTTTCTAAGAGCTTAGAAAAATGCAGCTACTTCTATCTCAAGTAGAGAGCAAACTTGGTGGAGGGCTGGTTCAAGGCCTCTAATTAAAAATACCTATTCCTCCTATGTATCTTCCTTCTATGGTGTGGAAATCATTCTAGAATCTTGCTATATTCTCAGACACCCACTCCTGGATACAAGGCACATGTGTCCTCTGTGCTTATGTCCCTAACCTACTTGAGAAGTGGGTCTCTCTTATTTTGTGCTGGGAACTTAAGCAAGAGGAGGCCTACAGCAGTGTGTCCAACATCTAACTCTTTTGTTTCTTTTATATCCTTCTCTCTATTTTCTTACTCAATAAACTTTCTGTATATCCCTTCTGTGTAGAGAGTAAGACCTTGACCTTTGATGCACAGTAAAGACAAGCTTTTAAATTCAAATGTTTTTCTCTAAAAACTATTGTGTGTGCTATAAGCTTCAAATGTCTGTTTCAGAAATCCAAATGTCACTTCTTTTTTTCTCTGAATTGATGCAATAAACTTGCTACCCCGAGGGCTGCAAAAATGAAAAATCATAGCTTTATAGTTTTGTAAAAGACAAGACGCAAAGCAGTCAAAGATTTAAAAAATAATATTTCATGCCTACTAACGCTGTCAAATACTACCTTGTGACATTAACAGAAACTAAACATTTGTGAAAATGTTTAATCATATGTGCCTTTTACAGTCTGTGGCAAAATTGCCAATTACTAAGATAAACAAGGTGTGGTTAAGTTTATGGTGGGGAATAATTAAAGAGAGGATAAAACTGGATGGAATAAGAGCCACTTATTAAGCTCAACTAGCCCTGGTTATCTATGTTTTAGCTATACATACATACCAAAATAACTTTACAAATTTTTGAACAAATAGTAGAAATCAGAGGTGATATGAAGAAAGATAAAAAGAAATGAGGAATGCTATAATGTTGTAATTCAGCAAACTTTTCTTCCTTTTGGAAAATGCAAGGAAAATTTCTTTGAGTGGCCAAAGGATATAGTTTTTATTATCCATTTTTTATGGAGACTAATTATTGGGCACTATTAAAAGAAAATATGTCAACATGAAATGCATGGTGGCCAATATATAATAGCCAATCAAATACACCTTTTTTCTATGATGATAAAGACTATTTTGGCTGTAAATGGACAGAAAACCTGACACACATTTGCTTAAGTGAAATTGTTTCTTTGGAATTCATACAGGGTCTCAAAAGATCTGACTTCACTTTCTCTCTGCCTGTTAACATATCTGTCTATAAATTGACTCTATTCTCAGACAGCCTTTTCCCTTGAGGTCTCAGGATTATTGCCAGCTGCATCCAGAGATGCAGTCTTCCAGGTAAGTGTGTGGTATCAAGAGAAAGTAAGTTTCTTAGTTTCTAAGACTCAGGCAAAATCTTGGGTCTAACTCTCCTTGAATAGGATTGGGCTGTGTGCTTATCTCTGTAAGAATCACCATAGCCATTGTATGGGTGATTAGCTTAGGCCAACTAAGTCTTCTCTGGGAGATAAGAGGGAGTTGCAACCAGCCAAATCCAAATGGGCTTCAAGTGAAGAAAGGACAGGCTGTCTAGAAAATTCAGTGGCATGTCTTCAGTCGAAAAGTGAAAACCTATAAAGCCTATTGCAGTTCACATTTTTTTTTTACCTTTTGCATATACTCTTAATGAGCTTAATTTATACAGCATTGCAGAAAATTCTGAAAACAAGGAACAATTGTATTCTAAGCTACATATACTACAAAGATGGATAAAGGTTTTCTTTTGTAGAAATCTTTAAATTTGAATAAAGCAGAAAGTCTTATTTAAAATACGGAGAAAATATCTATTCTCTCCTTTCTTAAAACAGAACACTGATTTTACTTAGGGTTTATTTTAGTTAGCTAAAGTCATTAATTTCCCTTCCTCCCTTTTAACCATGTTTGGTCAAATAACATCTGGCTAATGATACTAAACAAAGTTTTTTTTTTCTTTCTTTTTTTTTGAGATGGAGTCTCACTCTGTCACCCAGGCTGTAGTACAGTGGCACGGTCTCGGCTCACTGCAACCTCCAACTCCCGGATTCAAGCAATTCTTATACCTCATCCTCCTGAGTAGCTGGGACTATAGGTGTGCACCACCACGCCCAGCTAATTTTTTGTATTTTTAGTAGAGACGGGGTTTCACCATTTGGCCGAGCTGGTCTCGAACCTCGTGATCCACCTGCCTTGGCCTCCCAAAATGTTGGGATTACAGGCGTGAGCCACCATGCCTGGCCTAAACCAAGCATTTTATAGAACCTCAATAAAGAATTTTCAGAAGAAATTGACTTGGGAAGAATGTCATTTTCTGCTCCCCACTTTCACATGCTTCCTGTTGACTTAAATGCAGATACATCACTGGAGCTCTAGTGGTTTTTTAAACCATGAGGTGATATTTAGGGTAGAAGTTACAGTCTTAGGATAATGGAGAGTAAGTTAGAAGTAAATTTCATGAGTATCTGGTAATCATGAACCACCATATCAGTTTCAATCTATCTGAATATGGACTTCTTTTATACAAGGAAGAAATTTATATATGACTTAAACTACTGTTATTTGGGTATTTTCTGGCATCTAAATCTAATTCAAAGACATTCAAATTTATAAGTTATCATGCATGTCCCTGGAGGCAGAAGATTCTTTAGGTGATCTTTGGAGACCACTTGCATCATAAAATTGTCATTATTTTATGCCAGGACCTCCAAATCTGCAATTTCTCATATTCTTTGAACTCTAAATCCACTGTTGTTTCAACTCTCCAGATAAAGTAGAATCCAGGTCATTTGCCAATTAGTATACTGATGTTTGCAAGCCTAAAGACTTGCTTGCCCCAGAAACCTTCCCTGTAGCCACTACAGCCTCATGAAAATATTTTCATCATTTTCTAGTTAATCTGGAGCATTACCTCCAAAAGTTTCAACTACAAAAATACATGTAAAGATAAAAATAAAAATTTTTTTAAAAGTTTAGATGTCTTCTAGCTCTCTTATATTTTCATCTTTTGCTTTTATAAGGCCACTTTGCTAGCCTTTTTACAAGTGCACTTATTTAGTACTATGGGACCTAAGTAGAAGTGGCTAACTATGAGAATAAATATACAATGGTATTAACCCATTGAAAGCAAAAAGTCTAAATAATCAGATGGAGAAGTGGGGAAGGGGAAGTTTTGTGCATCTGTCTCACAGAGGTACGGTGATATTGATATGCAATACAGAAAGACAGTTTCTGAAAATAGGAAGAAAAATTTCTATGAAAGGAAAGGAAAAATTAGCTTATATCCTGGAGCATGATCTAACATGTGGGTAGAGTGAGCCTGATATGAACTACTTTTTTAGAACAAAGAAAGAACTGTGGAAAATATCCAAAGCCAAAAGGAGCCATGAGAATGAAAGAAATAGTAAGAACTGAGACTTCAATCAAAAAGGGGTGAGGCCAAGGATGAAAAACAAGTCTTAAGCCAAGTATTTTCAGTGAAATTTGATAAGATAGAATGTATAAGTCAAAATAACAGACTAGACAAGAGGCCATGAAATATTATCAGAAGTAATGCATTAGATTTTCACCGCTACATTAATAAATAGCACCTTACAATAACACCCATTTATTATCTCACAGTTCTGTAGGTTGGAAATTCACTGCAGTTCTCACTCAGCTAAAAATTGCATTCCTTTCTGGAGGCTCTGGGGAAGAATCCACTTCCAAGTTCACTCAGATTTTTGTTATAATTTATTTCCTTGCAGGTATAGGGCTGAAGCATGCATTTACTTGTGGCTGTCAGGTAGAGACCACCCTCATTTCCTAGAGGCGTGTCTTCCATCTTTGCATGTGAGCTCTTATGCCTTAGAGCCAACAGTGGATCATCAAAACTTCTCAGGGTTAGAATCTCTATGATTTCCCTTATCCCACATCCCTCTTGCCTTTCTGCTATATTTCTGTAATCACAGTTCTCTGCTTTAAAGGACTCAACATGGTTAGATTAGGGCTATCCATACAGTCTAGCTCCATAATTTTTATTACATTTGCAAAGTCACGTTGTCTATGTTCATGGGTTTCAGAAGTTAGAGTGTGAACATGTTTGAGGGACTATGCTGCCTACCATAGGTGGTAATACATAAAATGGCCAGTGCATTTTCTTATGGATATAGAGGAAAAAAAATTAAGAACTCTGATAACCCCTATTATCTTTCTGGTACCCTTCTGAACATGTCCACTGTGGAATTCAGAGGCGCATATAGGTATATCTCTTAGGATTTATACTCTGTTCTCTTGAACTAGGATTATAGTCCATCCTGAGGTTAGTCTTTAGAGAATAGCTTTACCAAAAGGTTCTCAAATCAAGGAGAATGTATTTGTGGTATAGAAACCCTAGATCTACCCAATATTGTACGATTTTTAGAAAATTGCATAATAATCTAAAATGGAGTGATTCTCAGGGATTAGAGTTTGTCTATATTCTAACCTAATAAGAACAGAAATGTTTTGACTCTTAGATGTGCCCAAGTGGCTAGTTTACTCTTTCAACAATACCTGCTGACATCTTAGAACCTCTTTCACAGTGTTATTACCATTTGTGAAATAAGCCTATGTTTAAAACTTTTTTTTTTGTAAAAAACATTAATAATGGAGTCAAGGCTTCAAGGCAAAGGGAAAGAATTTGGACTTTAGGTCAAACAAACCCAGTTTTGAATTCTAGTTAAACACTTCCTAGCGGTGGTACTTAGCCGTGGTATTCAGCTCATCTCTTTTGATAGTAGACTACAAGCCACACAGGAGCAAAGAATGTTACCTGTTTCTCCAATACTATATCCCTAGCATCTCAAACATCACTGGCACATAGTAGGTCAGAAAATACACTAATATTTTAATAAATAAAAACCTCTGAAAACTTTACTAAGATATAGACATAAGTGGTATTTTTATAATTGTAATTGTTAACCTAATTTTACTCAATATTTGCATAGAAAGATGAAAAAAGACAAGTTGTAATAAACAGAGAATAATATATAGTCCATTGTCTTGTTAAATGAGTCACCATGAATATTTAAGGGCAACTTATTATCTTGGTAGTACCATCACAAGCAGTAATTATCCTTGAGGTGTTAATAACTATCCTCTAGTGGAAACCATTGTTCCTATGGATAAGAAGAAACACAAAGCTTACACAGAGCATCTCTGTTGAATCCAAGCTCCATTATAACATTGGTAAGTCACTTAAGTATTCTGTTGATAAAAGGGAATAATAATTTCTTATTTCATTGATAAATCAACCAATGTTAGGAAAGATTATAATGGGGAAATTCCATGAGAGATGGACACTATTTGAGCAGCAAGATGAGAAGTCCTAAGCAAAAACAATGTTTTCCTATTAGTGATAGGAAATTAAGAGAAAATTAATTGGAATGCATCTGTACATGTTAGTACTTAATAAGCACTTAATAACTATTTGGTAATCATATTGATTAATGGATGAATTAATATTTTGAATTTTCCAAAAAGAAAAAATCAACATCTACTCTTTTTCATATCTGAAGTTGAGATATTATGCAGATATGTAGTTATAATTCAACTAAAGAGTTTAGAATAACACACAAAGCCAATGTGTGCGATTCCAATAAGAAATTCCAAAGATATGTAATGACTACGTTACTATCACACCTTAGATGTTTAGAAGAGGAAGAAAAACTGCAAAAGAGCCTCATTGTAGAACTCATAGGAAACTAAAAGTTAAGGAGTCATCAAGAGTTATATTTAGGAAACTCAGCAGATGCTGGTGTAGCAAGAGAACCATTCAAAGTGCAAAAGCCATCCACAGAATATGGCATAATTAGCAATGCAAGAACTGTGCCATGTTGAAGACCCAGTACTTTGGACAGAATAAAATTAACCCTTCCTAGGTACATACCTGCAACTACTGCTAGACTGAGTGCTCTCTATGGCACTTAGGCTAAACATGCTAAGTAAACTTGTAAAATCCAGGCCAATTTCAGAAATGAATGCTTCTGCCTATCTCACCTTTTTATCCTTAGAAAAAGCACAACTACTCAGAAAAGCTATGACACTGGGATACTTGGCCTCAAAGGCACAGTGAGCTGCTTAGCTTCAAAGGACCCATGTGATTATTATTTGCCAGAGTATCCTGGGAAGTACATCAACCCTCCTAATGCACTCTCTGTTTCTTATTATTTTCTTTCCTTAACTTTAGTGTAAGCTTCATGATTGCCATTTTGACTATCTTTTCAAGAATGTTTGTATAGTGAACAGCTTTGGAAGATCAAGATTGTCTTTCTCTGGAGCTACTTCATAGGTCAGTTGTTAACTCTGTGCCCTAGCACCAACATTATAGGGGATCTTGATATAACTCTTAAGTATTTTGACCTTTCTGCCCTATAGTAGGCTAATGATTTTAATAAAATAAATCACCAGAGGACACCAGTGTTGCCTTTTAATTATTCAAGGATACTGCACATTGAGCCTCATGGGAATAAAACAAGAGGGGGTCCTCGTATCAAGACAATTGAGATTATAAATGTGAATGATAGAAGACAAGACGAAAATTTTTTGGAAATAGTGGCTTGGGTGTTCAAAATTAAACTTAAAACACTAAGTTCAAGATACTCTTATCACTCAACTTGTTTATCCTCTAGTTCTTGACTCAGCTTTGCTCTATGAGACTGTTTGCTTAATCATCATTACACTTTCTCTTGCCCTCTAAAATTCCTAAATTCCCAGAAATATTTACTCTGTGGCCCTTTACAGACAAAGTTTGCTGACTCCACTTTAGTCTGTTCCAGTTTATGTATGTTGTCACAGTATAATTTTAATAGTGCTGTTTTTACTCATAAATATATCTCTTATTTGGATAATAATAAAGTACCCTGTTCCATACTCCATAGGATCTCTTTATTCTGTTCACATTGTTTTCTTACGTGTTCTGGTTTAAACACAGACTGACCAAACATCCTGGTATGTCTAAGCCTGAGGTTATTCCTGGGATGTAGAAATTTTAGGATAAAAGCTGGATAGACTCAGGGAAGCCAGGACACTTGGTCACCATATTTTCATAAGTATCAGTGTCTCAGTGATGATTACTTCCCTTATGCCTAATGTTTCTTATTATTTTAAACATTTTCCTAAATACCGCATTAAAAAAATAATACTGCTGACACTGCATCCTGCTATCCACAGCCTTTTAATTGTCCCACACTTATATTCAGATTTTAAAATATCTTGATCATCTCTGATAATAGCTAAAGCAGCATAACTAAACCTAAGTTAAATATAATTATTCTGGGTCCTAAGAAAGTTTTGTTATTCTTTTTCAATTTAAGTATTTTAGGGAGTTGAAGAAACGGTTTGGTACATCTTTTTCAATCTTTTATTTATGTATTATAATTGAAAGCCATTATCTTCCAAGCACAACCTTTTTGGATTATATTTTAATACATTTCACTCATAAAAATGTTCAAATTAATTGAGTGAGATTGACTCATACATATGTTGCATCAATGACTTTTAGGTGATAAGCATAATTAACAAGAGAATAACAGTGAAGGTGTTGAATATACTATAATTTCCATCCAGTTATCACCACTATCCATGCATAAAAACTCAAAGTTTAATATCTATGGTTTTCATGAACTCAGGTGATTATAATTCAGAGCTTAAAAGCTTCCCTGTTGTTTTGTTAATGGGGGCCACAAGGGCCTCACTGAAGTCAGTGTACTTTGGAAGCTGTTTTATTGGGATAAAGAAATCTAACTGATAAGCCTGAATTGTATAAATATATAAAGGGAATTCATGGAATTATTCTCAGTGAAATAAGTGAAATATGAAAGAATAAAAGAAAAAGAATAAAAGATGCTTTACTATATTAAGTTTATTAACTTTTAACAGTCAACAGTATTTAGCAATTCCCTTCTTTCTAACAAATATGAAATAAACATGAAAGCTATTTCAACTTCATACCATGAACTAATATTTGAATGGATATCAGTATCTAAAAATTGACTTGGAGAATTTAAAAGAGAAATAATTGTTGGCTAAAATTCCAAAATAAGACCATCTCTCCATTGAGGTTTCATGATTCATGTTGGACACAGTTGCTCCCTTTTTTGGCTGCTCATCAGCAGTTGCCAGGAGCTGCATGTTTTGGGTTTTGGTGCTCAGTGGCTACTGTTATTATTAAAGGCAGGCAGCACATTAGGTAGTGGGTTGAGGAAAAAGTGGCCCTGGTGTGCCTGACCAGCACCCACATTGGTGGAAGAGTCCTAGGCTGAAGATCATGGTCATGGTCTAGATTCCACAGGAAATGTTGATGGTAGATTTGAGGAGGGTATGGAAGAAAGCAAGAATGCCTGGATCTGGCAAGATGGCTGAGAGATCTGGCAAGAGGGCCAAATAGGAACAGCTCCAGTCTGCCGCTCCCAGCGGGACCAATGTGAAAGATGGGTGATTTCTGCATTTCCAACTGAAGTACCCTGTTCATCTCATTGAGACTGGTTAGGCAGTGGGTATAGCCCACAAAGGGCAAATAGAAGCAGGGTGGGGCATTGCCTCACCCAGGAAGTGCAAGGAGTTGGGGGCCTCCCTTTCCAGCCAAGGGAAGCTGTGAGGGACTGTGCTATCTGTCCCAGATACCATGCTTTTCCCACAGTTTTTGCAATCTGAAGACCAGGAGATTCCCTTGTGTGCCTATACCACCAGTGCCCTGGGTTTCAAGCACAAAATTGGGCAGCTGATCTGGCAGACACCGAGCTAGCTGCAGGAGTTTTGTTAGTGTGTGTGTGTGTGTGTGTGTGTGTGTGTGTGTGTGTGTGTGTGTTGTGCCCCAGTGGTGCCTGGAACCCCAGGCAGACAGAATCATACACTCTCCTGGAAAGGGGGCTGAAGCCAGAGGGTCTCTCTCAGAGGGTCCCACTCCCACAGAGCCCAGCAAGCTAAGAACCACTGGCTTGAAATTCTTGCTGCCAGAACAGCAGTCTGAAGTCAACCTGGAATGATCAAGCTTGGTGGGGGAAGGGGTGTCCACCATTACTGAGGCTTGAGTAGGCAATATTCCCCTGACAGTACTAAGGACTGGGTAGAACTCAACACAACATGGCAAAGCAGCTGTGGCCAGACTGCTTCTCTAGATTCCTCTTCACTGGGCAGGCCATCTCTGAAAGAAAGGCAGCAGTCCCAGTCAGGAGCTCATAGATAAAACTACCATCTCCCTGTGACAGAGCCCCTGGAGGAAGGGGCAGCTGTGGGCACAGCTTCAGCAGACTTAAATATTCCTGCCTGCCAGCTCTGAAGAGAGCAGTGGATCCTGACAAGGAGGGTTCTCCCAACACAGCACTTGAGCTCTGCTAAGGGACAGACTGCCTCCTCAAGTGGGTTCCTGACCCCTGTGCCTCCTGACCAGGAGAGACCACCCAACAGGGGTTGACAGACGCTTCATACAGGAGGGCTCTGGGAGGCATCAGGCTGGTGCCCCTCTGGGATGAAGCTTCCAGAGGATGAAGCAGGCAGCAATCTTTGCTGTTCTGCCGCCTCCACTGGTGATATCCAGGAAAATATGGTCTGGACTGGACCTCCAGCAAACTGCAGCATACCTGCAGAAGAGGGGCCTGACTGTTAGAGGAAAAACTAACAATCAGAAAGCAATAACATCAACATCAACATCAACATCAACAAAAACAAACAAAAAAAACCCACACAGAAACCCTATCCAAACGTCATCAGCCTCAAAGTTCAAAGGTAGATAAATCCATGAAGACGAGGAAAAACCAGTGCAAAAATGTTGAAAATTCCAAAAACCAGAATGCCTCTTCACCAAATGATTGCAACTCCTCTCCAGCAAGGGCACAAAACTGGACAGAGAGTGAGTTTGACAAATTGACAGAAGTAGGCTTCAGAAGGTAGGTAATAAGAAACTCCTCTGAGCTAAAGGAGCATGTTCCAAATTGATGCAAGGAAACTAAGAACCTTGACAAAAGGTTACAGGAATTGCTAACTAGAATGACCAGTTTAGAGAAGATAAATGACCTGATGGAGCTGAAAAACACACCAAAACTTTGTGAAGTATACACAAGTATCAATAACCAAATCACTCAAGTAGAAGAAAGGATATCAGAGTATCAGAGATGGAAGATCAACTTACTGAAATAAGATGTGAAGACAACATTAGAGAAAAGAGAAAAAAAGAATGAAAAAAGCTTCCAAGAAATATGGAACTATGTGAAACCATCAAATTTTGATTGATTGGGGTCCCTGAAAGTGACGAGGAGAATGGAATCAAGTTGGAAAACACACTTTAGGATATTATACAGGAGAACATCCCCAACCTAGCAAGACAGGTCAACATTCAAATTCAGGAACAGGGAACACCACTAAGATACTCCTCAAGAAGAGCAACCCCAAGACACATAATCATCAAATTCTCCAAGATTGAAACAAAGAAAAAAATATTAAGGGCAGCCAGAGAGAAAGGTTAGGTTTCCTACAAAGGGAAGCACATCACACTGACAGAGGATCTCTCTGCAGAAACCCTACAACCCAGAAGAGGGTGGAGGCCAATATTCAACATTCTTAAAGAAAAGAATTTTCAACCCAGAATTTCATATCCAGCCAAAGGAAGTTTCAAAAATGAAGGAGAAATAAAATCTTTACAGACAGGCAAATGCTGAGGGAGTTTGTCAACCAGTGGCCTGCCTTACATGAGCTCCTGAAGGAAGTACTAAATATGGAAAAGAAAAACCAGTACTAGCCACTGCAAAAACACACCAAAATATAAAGGCCAATAACACTATGAAGAAACTGCATCAACTAATGTGCAAAATAACCACCTAGCATCATGATGACAGAATCAAATTCACACATAACAATATTAACCTTAAATGTAAATGGGCTAAATGCCCCAATTAAAAGACACAGACTGGCAAATTGGATAAAGAGACAAGACCCATTGGTGTGCTGTATGCAGGAGACCCATCTCACATGTAAAGACACACATAGTCTCAAAATAAAGGAATGGAGGAGTATTTACAAGCAAATGGAAAGCAAACAAACAAACAAACAAAAAGTAGGAGTTGCAAACCTAGTCTCTAATAAAACAGACTTTAAACCAACAAAGACCAAAAAAGACAAAGATGCATACTACATAATGGTAAAGGGATCAATGCAACAAGAAGAGCTAACTATCCTAAATATACATGCATCCAATACAGGAGCACCCAGATTCATGAAGCAAGTTCTTAGAGACCTACAAAGAGACTTAGACTCCCACACAATAATAGTGGGAGACTTTAACATCCCACTGTCAATATTAGACAGATCAACAAGACAGAAAGTCAACAAGGATATTCAGTACTTGAACTCAGCTCTGGGCCAAGTGGGCCTAATAGACATTTACAAAACTCTCCACCCCAAATTAACAGAATATACATTCTTCTCAGCACCACATAACACTTACTCTAAAATCAACCACATAATTGGAAGTAAAACACTCCTCAGTAAATGCAAAAGAGCGGAAATCATAACAAACAGTCTCTCAGACCACAGTGCAATCAAAGTAGAAACTCACTCAAAACCACGCAGCTACATGGAAACTGAACAACCTGTTCCTAAATGACTACTGGGTAAATAACGAAATAAAGGTGGAAATAAGAAAGTTCTTTGAAACCAGTGAGAATAAAGAGATAATATACCAGAATCTCTGGGACACAGCTAAAGCAGTGTTTAGAGGAAATTTATAGCACTGAATGGCCATATCAGAAAGTGGGAAAGAACTAAAATTGATACATGAACATCTCAATTAAAAGAGCTAGAGAAGCAAGAAAGAGCAAACAAATTCAAAAGCTAGCAGAAGACAAGAAATGACTAAGATCAGAGCAGAACTGAAGGAGATAGACATGAAAAACCCTTTAAAAAAATCAATTAATCCAGGAGCTGGTTTTTTGAAAAGAATCACAAAACATATAGACCACTAGCCTGACTAATAAAGAAGAAAAGAGAGAAGAATCAAATAGACACAATAAAAAATGATAAAGGGGGCCGGGCGCAGTGGCTCATGCCTGTAATCCTAGCACTTTGGGAAGCCAAGGGGGGCAGATTGCCTGAGCTCAGGAGTTCAAAACCATCCTGGGCAACATGATGAAACCCTGTTTCTACTAAAAATACAAAAAAAAAAAAAAGTATTCAGGCGTGGTGGCATGCACCTGTACTCCCTGCTACTCAGGAGGCTGACATAGGAGGATTGCTTGAACCCAGGAGGTGGAGGTTGCAGTGAGCCGAGATCACACCACTGCACTCCAGCCTGGTTGACAGAGAGAGACTCCATCTCCAAAACAGAAAAAATGAAAAGAAAATCTAGAAGACATGTATACATTCCTGGACACATACACCCTCCCGAGACTAAACCAGTAAGAAGTCGAATCCCTGAATAGACCAATTAAAAATTCTGAAATTAAGGCAGTAATTAATAGCCTACCAACCAAGAAAAGCCCAGGACAAAATGGATTCACAGCCAAATTCTACCAGAGGTACAAAAAGGAGCTGGTACTATTCTTTCTGAAACTATTTCAAACAGTAGAAAAAGAGGGACTCCTCCCTACCTCCTTTTATGAGGCCAGCATCATCTTGATTCAAAACCTGGCAGAGACACAACAACAACAACAAAAATTTCAGGCCAATATCCCTGATGAACATCCATGTGAAAATTCTCAATAAAATACTGGCAAATCAAATCCAGCAGCACATCAAAAAGCTTATCCACCATGATCAAGTTGGCTTCATCCCTGGAATGCAAGGCTGGTTCAACATATGCAAATCAACAGACGTAATCCACTACATAAACAGAACCAATGGCAAAAACCACATGATGATCTCAATAGATGCAGAAGATGCCTTCAATAAAATTTAACACCCCTTCATGCTAAATACTTTCAATAAACTAGGTATTGATGGAACATATTTCAAAATAATAAGAGCTATTTATGACAAACCCATAGCCAATATCATACTGAAAGGGCAAAAGCTGGAAGTGGTCCCTTTGAAAACCTGCACAAGACAAGGGTGCCCTCTCTCATCACTCCTATTGAACATAGTATTGGAAGTCCTGACCAGAGCAATCAGGCAAGAGAAAGAAATAAAGGTATTCAAATAGGAAGAGAAGAAGTCAAATTGTCTCTGTTTGCAGACAACATGATTGTGTATTTAGAAAACCCCATCATCTCAGCCCCAAAACTCCTTAAGCTGATAAACAACTTCAGCAAAGTCTCAGCATACAAAATCAACGTGCAAAAATCACAAGCATTCTTATACACCAATAATAGACAAGCACAGAGCCAAATCATGAGTGAACTCCCATTCACAATTGCTACAAAGAAAATAAAATACCTAGGAATACAACTTACAAGGGACGTGAAGGACCTCTTCAAGGAGAACTACAAACCACTGCCCAAGAAACTAAGAAAAGACAAAAAAGAACGGAAAAATGTCCATGTTCATGGATAGAAAGAATCAATATCATGAAAATGGCCATACTGCCCAGAGTAATTTATAGATTCAAAGCTATTCTTATCAAGCTACCATTGACTTTCTTCACAGAACTAGGAAAAACTCCTTTAAATTTCATATGGAACCAAAAAAGAGCCCATATGGCCAAGACAATCCTGAGCAAAAGAAAAAGCTGGAGGCATCACATTACCTAACTTCAAACTATATTACAAGGCTACAATAACCAAAACAGCATGGTACTGGCACCAAAACAGATATATAAACCAACGGAATGGAACGGAGGTCTCAGAAAAAACACCACACATCGGCAATCATCTGATCTTTGACAAACCTGAAAAAGAAAGCAATGGGGAAAGGATTCCCTGTTTAATAAATGGTTCTGGGAAAACTGGCTAGCCATATGCAGAAAACTAAAACTGGATCCCTTCCTTACACCTTACACAAAAATTAACTAAAGATGAATTAAAGACTTAAACGTAAAACCAAAAAAAAACATAAAATTCCTAGAAGAAAACCTAGGCAATGCCAGTCAGGACATAGGCATAGGCAAAGACTTCATGATTGAAACACCAAAAGCAGTTACAACAAATGCCAAAATTGATATATGGGTTCTAATTAAACTAACAAGCTTCCATACAGCAAAAAAAAACTATCATCAGAGTGAACAGGCAACCTACAGAATGGGAGAAAATTTTTTGCCATCTGTCCATCTGACAAGTCTAATATCCAGAATCTACAAGGAACTTAAACATATCTACAAGAAAAAAAAAAACCCCATCGAAAAGTGGGCAAAGGATATGAATAGACACTTCTCAAAAGAAGGCATGTATGCGGCCAACAAACAATGAAAAAAACTCATTATCACTGGTCATTAGAGAAATTCAAATCAAAACCTCAATGAGATACCAACTCATACCAGTTAGAATGGTGATCATTAAAAAGTCTGGAAACAACAGATGCTGTGAGGAAGCAGAGAAATAGAATGCTTTTACACTGTTGGTGGGCGTGTAAATTAGTTCAACCATTGTGGAAGACAGTGTGGTTATTCCTTATGGATCTAGAGCCAGAAATAGCATTTGACCCAGCAATACGATTTCTGGTTATATTCCCAAAGCATTATAAATAATTCTACTATAAAGACACATGCACATGTATGTTTTTTGCAGCACTATTTATAATAGCAAAGACTTGGAACCAACCCAAATGCCCATCGATGATAGACTGCATAAAGACAATGTGGCACATACACACCATGGAATATTATGCTACCATAAAAAAAATGAGTTCATGTCCTTTGAAAGCACATAGATAAAGCTGGAAACTATAATCCTCAGCAAACTAACACAGGAACAGAAAACCAATATCACATATTCTTACTCATAAGTGGGAGTTGAACAATAAGAACACATGGACACAGGGAGGGGAACATCACACACTAGAGCCTGTTGGGGGATGAGAGGCTAGGGGGAGATAAGTGGCTAGGGGAGGGAGAGCATTAGGACAAATACCTAATGCATGTTGGGCTTAAAATCTAGATGACGAGTTGATAGGTGCAGCAAACCACCACTATGGCACATGTATACCTATGTAACAAACCTGCACATTCAGCACATGTATCCCAGAACTTAAAGCAAAATTAAAAAAATAAAAATAAAGAATGCCTGACAAAAACAGTCTCAGGAGCAAAGACAAGATCAAGTTCCAGAGTATCAGACTTTTTAAAAGTTATTATTTCAATACTTTTTTGGGGAACAGGTGGTGTTTTGTTACACGGATAAGTTGTTTAGTGGTGATTTCTGAGATTTTGGTCCAACCACCACCCAAGCAGGATGCACTGTACCCAATTTGTAGTCTTTTATCCCTCATTGCCCCTGCCACCCTTTCCTCCAAGTCCCCAAGTCCATTGTATCATTCTTATTCCTTTGCATTCTTCTTAAAAGGACGTAGTCAAGGTTCGGTGTCTGAGTAAGGTCTGACCCTGAGAGTCAAGCTGAGCAGGTGAAAATGAACAGAAATGGAGGCTGATGAGAAAGGCCAACATTATAGTGAGGGTTTTTGCAGACATGACAACACAAGCAGGGAGGGGAGTTCAGACAGATAAACTGATTTGACCCCTGTCTGCAAATAGCCTTTTCATTCCAGTCTCCTTTCTCATTGTAGTGCTTTCACGTTGGTGTTCTTTCTTTTCTTGGAACAACAATTTTTTTCCCATTTCGTGATTGTATTGCGCTTGTCCTTTATTTCTCCTAACTAGAACTCATGCTATTTCTTTGTAGAGCTGGCCTCTTTCTCAGCTTTCAGGCCTTAGCTTCTTTATTACATTTTAGAATGGTGTATTTCCAACCTCAGCATTTATCACAATTATTGTGCTTATTTGTTGTTTGTTTTTTCTAGTGTATGCTTTTTGACTATTAGTGCATGCTTATATTCATTTATTTATTGTCTGCTTTCCCACCAGAAATTAAGCTCAAAGAGAGCAGGAACCTTCCTTCCTTCCTCACTGTTGTTTCTCCAGAGCCAAGAACAAGTTCTGGGAAGAAAGTAAGTCCTCAATAAAAATACTTGGGATCCTTTTATAGTGTAGAAGGTAATTTCCCAAAACAAATGGGGTACAGCTACTAGTACTAGAATTGTGATTATTTGTCTTCTTCCTGCATTTGACGATAAAAGCAGGTGAATTCAAGCACTGGAAAAATACCAATGTCTGAGCATCAACCCTCCAGAGATACTGATTTAGTTGAGAACCACTGGGGCAGATGGAGGACCTGGACATGAGTGAGGCTGAATGAGCAGGAACTAGTGATAGGAATAGAGTGCGGGTCATGGTGGGTGTTATGGTCTGAATGTTTGTGTTCTCCCAAGTTCATATGTTGATATTCTAAGCCCCAAGTTTACGGTATTAAGAGGTGAGGCTTTTGGGAGGTACTTAGATCATGAAGGCAGAGTTTTTGTAGCAATAAAATACCAACATAACAGATAGCAGGCCCAAAGTATAATTTTTGACATATTTTGGAATGTCCTTGCAAAGCTGTCACTTGTAGGGAAAATCTACATTCTGTAGAGAATCGTCTTCCCTTTTCACATCTATTTCCTGATTCAGGAGAGAATTAACTAAGAGTCTGGCAACTTTTTGGGTCTGCCAAGAAACATTTACAGTCTATTCTCTCTGAAGCCTGCTACCTGGAGGCTTCACCTGCAAAAGAACCTTGGGCTCTACAACCACTTATCTTAACCCAGACACTCCCTTCTAGATACTCTTTTAACCGATTGTCAATCAGAAAATCTTCAAATCTACCTATAACGTGGAACCCCTCTTCTCACCCCCTGACCCCCGCCACCCACTTTGAGTTGTTCTTCCTTTCCAGACTGAACATTTTACATGTATTGATTGATGTCTTATGTCTCCCTAAAATGTATAAACCAAGCTGTAGTCTGACTACCTTGGGCACATATTCTCAGGATCTCCTGGGGCTGTGTCATGGGCCATAGTCACTCATAATTGCCTCAGAATAAATCTCTCCAAATAGTTTACAAATAGAAAAAAACAAAAAAATAAAGGAGGCCTGAGAGAGCTTGTTCACCCTTTTCATCACATGAGGACTCAACAAGAAGGTGCCATATAAGAATAATGGGCTCTCACTAGACACCAAATCTGCCAGCACCTTGACCTTGGACTTCCCAGACTCCATACTGTAAGAAATAAATTTCTGTTGTTTATAAACTACCCAGTTTATGGTATTTTGATTATAGAAGCCAAAACAGACTAAAACAGTGAGTAACAATAACCCTAACTACTTTTTTTTTTTGACAAAACTACTTGGTAGAAAGTTAAACTTTGCCACAATTGAGGATTTCTTTTTATGTCATCCTAATATTAAAAGAGCAATGAAAAATGGGAAATTATAATGAGAAAAGTTCAGTTACTAACAAATATCTTTATTCAGAACAATGGAAAGGTAGATTGTGATGCTATGGCAAGTTTAATCTTCTATGAAAACAACTGTGCAGCATTCTTACAATATCCTTGATGTATGATTAAGTCTAAACTGAGTGAAATTTGAAAGTAATAGATATGAGATTACTCGTTAATGTATGTGCACTCCTTAAAACCTTTGGTTTAATAAACCATTGGAAGTATACTATTCTGTTAGTAAATCTTAGATTTGAAAGACAAGGATGTGAGAACCGTAGGAAAGATATTTGGGGAATTCAAGAAGTGTCTATGTCATTATGTATAGGAAACATGCTGTATATACATATACATATGTGTGTGTGTGTGTGTGTGTATACACACAGCCATATATACTATTATTATCTAATTTTTTGTCTTTCTAAATCATTCTTTTATTTCTATGAAGAAAAAAATTTGCCATTGATAGTATAAGCATATATCTTTCATAAACAAAATGATACACATGTCCTTATACTCTCAAACAAGATAGACTTGGTTATGCCAAACTTTTTGTCTTGTTTTACAAGGCTCATCTTGATCTGGTTTTGCTTTAAGTCATTAATCACCACGCTGCCCTGCGTTTTCTACAGTCATCCCTTCCAACTCATCCTTTCTACTCCAGGACATTGGGCAGGGCCGACTTCGTGGGATGTGATCCGTATTGCACAGGGCTCATGCTCACAAGGGCCTCCCATTTAATTTAAGACTTCTGTCACTGTCTTGAAATTATTATTATTATTATTATTTTATTTTATTTATTTATTTATTTATTTTTGAGACGGAGTCTTGCTCTGTCGCCCAGGCTAGAGTGCAGTGGCGCGATCTCCGCTCACTGCCGGCTCTGCCTCCTGGGTTCACGCCATTCTCCTGCCTCAGCCTCCCTGGTAGCTGGGATTACAGGCGCCTGCCACCAAGCCCGGCTAAATTTTTGTATTTTTAATAGAGTCGGGGTTTCACCGTGTTAGCCAGGATGGTCACGATCTCATTATTATTTTTTTTAACAGAGTGTCTTAGACTGTCACCCAAGCTGGAGTGCAATGAAGTGATCTCGGCTCACGGCAGCCTCGACCTCCCAGGCTCCAGTGACAGGCGATCTTACCAATCTCAGCCTCCTAGGTAGCTGGGACCATAGGTGAACACTATCACCCCCGGCTACTTTTTTTTTTTTTTTTTTTTTTTTGGAAATGGGGTTTCACCAATTTGCTCAGGCTGGTCTCAGACTCGTGTGCTCAAGCGATCCACCCACCTCTGCCAAAGTGCTGGGATTACAGGCATGTGTCCAGTCTTGAAAGTCTTAATACTTTAACAAAGACCCCACATTTTTGCTTTGCACTTGGTTCTGCATATTTCCTAATCAGTCATGTCTCTGAGTTCCTGAACAACTTCTGAATTTTACAAAATAGACCTTGCTGCTTTTCTTTTTTCTATTCTTGCATTCTCTCTGTCTGAGTAACAGTCCTGTCATTCTCATGATTATTTCTTACTTTAGGACTCAGAGCACACATTACCTCCTAGGAAAGGTCTTTTCATACCCATAAACAATGATTTGAAGAGCACTGCTCTACCTTTCATTACATTGCAGTTTTGTCTTCATAGACCTAATCGTAAAAGATTGCAAATCCTCATTACTTATCTGTCTTCTTCCCTTTAGACTGTATTTTCTTGGTGGGCAGGGATCTAGAATTATATGTATACTTACATGCTTCTTATATAGGGAATTGCTTGGTATAAAATCAATGAACATTGATTGAATGCTATTGACTTAATGTTAAATTCTCCTGGAAAACCATGAAGTTAGGAGGTTTCAGGAGTCAAAAAAGGTAATCCTTTAACCTATTATATTCCTGATTTCTGCCAGCTTATTTTTACCACATGAATAGAAAGACTCTTGGAGAATGGAAGACTCATTGCAAAGTCAGTTAGAAACAATAAGAAAAAATTACTTTGCTAGGGGAAAGACAACAAATAGGAGAGAAAAAAAAGCATTCCACAGAGAGTAATGAGTAATTTATTGACCAGAAATTTATATAATGCTAAGAAAAATAGAAAATACTTAAAATACCTTATGAAGCAGTGGAATATAAGCTCCAGGCAAAGATTTCCCAAAGCAGGAAGAAAAATGAAAGGAAATCATGAACATGATAGAACAAAATATTAGAACATTTACAATTTGGCAAGAATTCAGGGCATGACATGTTTCATCAGTTTTGAGGATTTTGCCCCTGGATCTGTTTCTTAATAACAATATTTGAGAACTCCATGAAATCACCTAGGCCTGAGAATTTAGGATGAGATATACTGTAAGGAAACTGAAAAAATAGTAGGGATTCGTCATTTTATTTTCCTCTAGTGTTGGGGATGGAATATAGAAAATTGACAAAAGAAAATAGATTATAGCTACTATTTATTTTGAAAATCTTTTTTCAAGAAGTGCACTGGTTTACATTATTAAGATTAGTGAAATGCTGAAAGCAAAAACACACCCTAAGTCTGGCGCTCTAGGGTTCTCCATCTGGCTTTTCTGGCAATTACCTGTATGCTATTTGGCAAAAAATTCAACCTCTCTGTGTTCTAATTATTTTATTGGAAAAAAAATGATGGAGTATATAAACTATCAAATTCTGGAGAAGAGAAGTGAGTAACTTTACACTGGTGAAGTATGGCAAACACCTCTTTAATGAAGTGGTTAAAGTGAGCATTGTCACTAATGAGACTATTTGAAATGTGTGCTCTTGAGAGGAATCAAAGAGGGGAACATACTTCACTTCCGTGATAGGCCTGCCAAAGACATATCATTTCAATGTAATAACAAGGAAACATTGGACAAACAAAATTGAGGGACAGCGTACAAAATTATTGGCTTGTAATGTTCAAAAGTATCAAGATCAATAAAGGCACAGGAAGACTGAAGGACTTTTTCAGATGAAAGAACTCTAAATGCATTGTATGATCTTGCGCTAAATGCTTTTGCCATAAAGGATATAACTAAGAAAATTAGTAAAACTTAAATGGGGCTGAAGATTCGATGGTAGTAATTTCTAGTTTGTGGAGATTTTATATTAAAGTATGTAGGGGTGAGGGACATCAGAGCACTACCTTAATTTCAAATGCTTCAGAAAATGACATTTTGGTACTGTACTTCCTATTTTCCTGTATTTTTGTAATTGTTTTAAAATAAAAAGAAATGGGCGGGGCGCAATGACTCGTGCCGGTAATCTCAGCACTTTGGGAGGCTGAGGTGGGTGGATTACTTGAGGCCAGGAGTTTGAAACCAGCCTGCCCAACATGTTGAAACCCCATCTCTACTGAAAATACAAAAATTAGGCAGGCATGGTGGTGCACGCCTGTAATCCCAGCTACTCAGGAGGCTGAGGCAGGTGAATCGCTTGAACCCAGGAGGCGGAGGTTGCAGTGAGCCGAGGTTGTGGCATTGCATACAGCCTGGGAGATAGAGTGAGACTCTGTCTCAAAAATAAATGAATAAAATAAAATAAAATAAAATATTAAAAGGCACCACCTGGCACTGAATGACACAACCAAATCCCCCTCGAAATAAATAAAAATCATCAGAATCTTATTCATCCTACCCTCCTAACTCTTCACGTTTCTTTCTTTCAAAATTATTATTCAATTAATATAATTTACTTTGTCCTACTTAAGTCTGAATTATATAAGCTTCAACATGTCTTGATACAGTATCTGGAATATTAGTTAGCATATAATTATTTTTGCATTAACAAAGGTAAAAAGATGTTAAAAGGGACTCTACCTGAGATAAAATAACTGAAACTGAATGGTATTAGGTAATCACACATCCTAAAGCCCCTCCATGCCAGACATGCTAACCACACCATTTTGGAGAATTGTAGTCCAGCACATACTTATGCTGATACATAGCAAAAGACAAAGATGGCTTTCACTAAGTGTTTAGGGAGAAATTCTCAGAAAAGGGCTTTCTAGGTGGTGAGAATTTTCTTCCTCAATGCAGTTCAGGCAGGGAGCTTCAGTGGAGAAGACAAACTTTAAACTGAAGAAAAGATAAATTAAACTGAAGAAAAGATAAAATTTGATTTACTTTGGATTGTATTTTTAAATAATTTTAAATAGCATTGTTTAAAAATACTTAATGATGGAAAAATCTATGATTCCTGCTTGAAATACAGGAACAGGGAAGAAAGAACCTTTCTTATTTGATAAATGGTGATATAGGGAGAAAGAAAAAGACATTTCCTGCATTTATCTCACTTAGTCAACCTAGCACAGTAAACTCGTTACATTAAGTAAATAACTCATTAGTTAAAGCACCTGCTATATGAATGCATACCTCACATTGGACCTGATGCTGACCACAAAGAAATAATGCTAATCTCATTCAATTTTCATTTTAGGAGAACCTGCTGAGTTTTAATAAGATTCCTAGATCTTGGCTAGTTCATACAAATTAAAATGAAAATAATCTCTTGAATGTATCTCTGTGTGTTTATATCTTTTTATTTCACAAAATATTGTTTATAAAGACAGATATATAAACTTAGACTGTGGCAGTTTTGAACCTTGAAGTTGTAGGGACACAAACAACAATCTCATTTTAATGAAGTAAAATTCATGGACAGTGTGCTTGACTGAAAAGCAATGGTTAATTCCAGAAAGCCACCTTGTTGAAAATATGAATGTTTGAAGAATTTTAAACTTTATGGATAAAAAAAAAAGTGGCCCAAGTTTTTGGGTAAATCTAAGAAAGTGTGTTATTCACAGGTATAAATATAAAAATAAAGATAATATTTATCATAACTCACAAATCTATGTTAGTGCTAATAAATACAACTAACTTCCAATAAATACAATTAACTTATTTGGTTGATAGACATATTTTAGGTTCTACCTTAGGTAGTTTTAATGAGATGTTTATACATCTGTTTGTATTTTGCAGTTAGTAGGCACATATAGGGGTTAACTTTTCCTTCATTGCTGATTCAATGACCTTCTGAGATCATGATACCACCTCAAGGTTACCATTGTGACCTCAGAAACATGAGTAATAAGTGTCCTTATCTAGATAAAACACTAGATCAACTTGATTGTTTTCTAATGAATTTTCTATAGCTATGTTTCTCAAACTCTTCTCTGAGATCGAATATTGCAGAGCCTGTGCTTCAACAGTAAAAACTTCTGTCCAGCCTATATCATGAAGATAGAACAGTTTATTTTTATCTGATATCAACAGCCTCTCAGTACCTATTGGCTACAAATGCTAATTTGGAATTATAAAGCCAAGCTTTATTTTCTTGCGATTTATTTTCACCTCAAAAGATCACACTGAGAAAGCTTGTGCTCCTAATTTTTTATTTTATTTACTTCGATTTTGGGTTCCCAACTCTCAATTTTACCTTTATTGTAACTGTCTCCAATATGAGGCATTCAAAATTCATATATGCCTAAAACAAAATCCCAGTCTTGAAGAATAGGTGTATCAAAAAGTAAATTATCGTATCCCAGATTGGGGGAAGGATTATTTTATTTCCAAAGAATCATATCATTAAACAAAGTTCCTGACCCAATCACCTCTTCTATAGTTTTAGGCATGAATTCCCTGAAGCTGCAATGAAGAAAAAGTGCTGCATTACATATTTCTTCAGAAAAGAAGAGAAAGGAATTTAAATTCTCCCACAACAAACCCTTGGTGCATATTTTTACATGGATTTATATTTTTTCAGGCCAGTTCTTCTCGCAGGCTGGAGAAAAATATTATAGTTTTCATAACATGTTTATAGTTGAAAATACCTATTTCCAAGACATTGGCAAGATCTTTATTTGCCTGTAAAATCTTAAAAAGTTAAACAGGAGATGAATAAATATAGAAAGAAAATATATCCTAGTAACAGCACTCATTTCTTAGAAACTTTGTTTCCAAAATGGTGATCAAAAATCTCTTTTGAATGCTAAATAAACCTAACATAAAGAAACACTATTAAAAATTAAACTCATATGTTTTGAAAGTCATTAACTAAAATGTATAAGTGTGTGTCATTTTGAAAGGCCAATTTCTCATATGCTTACTCAGAGACATATGTCAAATGATCACTTTAACTCAAGTCCTACAAAAATATTTAAATCTGTCTTTCATTCACTTGTAAGCTTTGCAACTCAGCTTCTTTTAAATAAAGGATGAAATATACAAATCCCAATTTTAAATGCTGCTGCCTATCATCTACTTTTTTAAAAATTCTGTTTATCTTGTGATTAATTTGCACTACACTACTTCATATCACCATACCATTTATGATCATAATAACTAGATTTTTTAGTCTTGTCATATGCCAAACATTTCTGTAAGCATTTTACATGTATCAATAGATTCATTCCTCAGATAAACATATGAGGTAGTTATTAATATTTTACCTCTTTTAAAGAGAATAAAACTGGGGCCCAGAAATATTAACCAATTCCCCGGTAATCACACAGTTACTAAGAGAACGAACAAGGATTCAAACCCAGGTAACCTGGCTTCAGATAATTTTTTTTTACATCATATTGTCTGATACCACCTAATCATACCTAAAATTTTTGCCCCCACTCTCTTATATAATGTAAGCATCCAAAAAACATAGAATTTTATCTGAACCTAGTGATAATATTTTTATTCCTTTTAAAAAACATAATCCTCCTGAGAATAGAACGATTTTCTGAAGGATTAATATGAGCCTTGTGTTTCCAACATTATGATGAACTGGAAATTGCAAAATTCTCCTGCTGTGTAACATCTAATAAACATCGATAAAATAATTTAAAACAGTCTTAAGTAGCTGGATGAGCTTGCATAAAATAGTAGAAATTAGCTCAGATCAGATGCAGTCAGGGAGCAAGGATTACGAATTTAAGCTAGTGTTAAAAATGAGAGTTAATCTGAGGGTACAGGTAGATTCCACATTTTCTAGAGCTTCAAAAGTAAACATCTGAACAAATCACATGCTCTTTTAGCAACAACAGAAAAAGACGCTCCATAAAGGCAAATCGTAAAATAAGTAAAGTATAATGTATAATTTGGCTTTAGTGCTAAGTGGACTCTTTATGTAAACAAAACCTTCATTGAGACTATGGGGTCAAAGTCTGGTCTTAACATATTTTGTGGTCTGAATCTACTCTATCATTCAGTTCAAAATATGTGAGTCAAGAATTGCAATGTGTATTGGACCTAGATCTATTTTTTTACTTAGGTACCTGGAAGAAGCAATCCAAAATTTTCCCTGGACTATATATACTCAACACACAATGTAAACAAGTATGAATTCTCAGTATAAAATTATGCCATACATATGAGAGAACAAGCATCCATGAGTGAGAACCAACAGAAACAACAAACAACAATTACAGAATTACAAAAACTCATATATTAAAAATATTTTAAAAGAATGCTAAAGGGATGCTTATTAAATTTCAGAAAATAAAATGGAATTAAAAGTGTAAGATCAGAGTTAAAAGGCTACCAGAATCAACTAGGTATATTTAACAAAGGAATACAGAAAAGTTGTAGGAAAAAAAAATAATGTAGTTAAAATTAGCAACTTAGTTGTTAAGTGGAGGTTTGAGAAAGCCAAAGATAATTGGTGAATGGAAGAACGATCAGAAGAAATCACAAAATACTGTAGCACAAAGTAATAAAAAAGTGAAAATGTAAGAGACATTATGAATACGGCAAGAAGATTTAAAATATATTTTAAATAGATACCAGGAAAAAAATGATAGAAAAGGCTGGGCATGGTGGCTTACACATGTAATCGCAGCACTTTGGGTGGCTGAGGCTGGTGGATCACAAGGTCAGGAGTTCGAGATCAGCCTGGCCAACATAATGAAACCCCATCTCTACTAAAAATACAAAAAATTAGCCGGGCATGATGTCAGGTGCCTGTAATCCCAGCTACTCAGGAGGCTGAGGCAGGAGAATTACTTGAACCTAGGAGGCAGATGTTGCAGTGAGACAAGATCACACTACTGCTCTGCACCCCGAGTGACAATGCAAGATTCCATCTCAAAAACAAACACAAAAACAAAAAAACTACATAGAAGTAATATTTAAATCGTAGCAAGCAGAGAGTAAAATACATCTTTAGCATCCAGAGAGAAAATAGCTGTTTAATTATATTCATTGCTCAGGAAAACTATTTTAAAGAAAAAAAGCAAGTAAAACATCTTCAGATAACCAAAAATGTACTCTCATTAACAGAAATTCTAAATGACCCAAAAGGAGAAAAAAAAAAGATGCCAGAAATAATATCTGAAATGGAAGTGAGACTGGTGAGCAAAGAAAATAATCATATACATCTAAAAACAAATTAATGATATAAAACAATAATAATAATTAGTTTGAGCTTGTAACAATGCTGTTAAAATAACAGATAACAATTGCATGCAAAGTCCCAAGGACCCAGGCTCCTGAATGTCATTCCCATTGCTTAAGCCTGCTTTCAGAACTTCTAGCTCTAGTTTTCCACTTGTCCATTTCCGTTTTTTCCAGCCTCACAGACAAAAGCTAATAGAGTTAAAGCCATCCTATATCCTTATTTTACTCTAGTCATCTGCAAAGAGGTTGATTTTATTAAATATTCACTGGAATATTGATAGTAACTACTAAAAGAATAGAAACCTTCAAATAAAGTAGAAAGAAAAATGTAATAATAAACTCAAGCAATATTTTAAAAGGCAGGTAACGGAAATACACACACATGCACAAACACACACACACACACACACACACACACACTGAGGAGAGAGGAGTAAAACAAGACAAATAGAACAGTACAAAATGAAAATGTCAGAATTAAATTATATTAGTAATTGCAATGAATATGCCAGCCTGATAGTACAAAACACCTGTGCCTTTAGCAGGATCTCCCACCCCTCTCCCTATAAGGAGCTTCGTGTTCTACTTCCAGTAAGCGAAATAAAAGGGAAATGATGTGCCTTCTCCTGCCTTTTTCCTTCTTTCTGACTGAAGGAAGAATAAGATGGCTGGAGCTTAAGTGGTCCTTGTGCTATGAGGTGGAAGCCATATGTTGAGGATGACAGACCAACAAAACAGGAAACATCTGGTTTTCTTACAGGGGGTGGGGTCCCATGCCAACCCTGGGCTGCCTCCCTTTGGATTTTATTTTTAGAAGTTCTGATGTGCCGTTGGGAATAGAGCTCGTGTTCTACTGGGAAGTCGCTGGAGGCCATTTGAAAAGGGAATACCATAGTTCTTATACAAGGACACAGAACATGGCCTAGAAATTGGTAGAGATCCAGATGGACACGTCCCCTTGACAAGAGGAAAGACATTGCTAGAGAAGATCTACAGCAGAGCCTCTAGAGAAATAAGTCCCAGATCAAAAACCATGGTGCTTGGGCTTAAGGGAATGCTGAAAGCCTTCATATAATTGTAATGAGGGATAAATGAGATAACATAGGAAAAGTACATAGGTCAATACCCAATACAGAGTAAACACTCAGTGCTGGTAAAATTGGGTACTAGGGGTTGGCTTTAGGAGAAAATTCATTTTCTTGCCTTTTACAGCTTCTAGAGGCTGCTGGCCTTCCTCATCTAGTGGCCATTTAGTCCATCTTCAAAGTGCTAAAGCACTTTGAAGTCCAACCTCTGTTCCGCCATCATATATGTTTGGTGAATCTAATTCTACCTCCTTCCTCTTATAAGGACACCTGTGAATACATTAGAGCCACCAAGATGATTCAGAATAATCTCCCCATCTCAAGATCACTAATTTAATTACATTTACAAAGTTCCTTTTGCCATTTAAGGCAATATATTCACTAGTGCTGAGGATTAGAACATGGACATATTTGTTGGGCAATTATTTAGCCCACCAAACTTCTGGTAAATTTTATTTAAAGTTTTATATTTATATAAACTTTAGTCCAGCTGTTACTCTTCCCTGCCTGCTGAGAAATCTGTCTATTGCATTTCCATCTTCCTTTATACATTGTTCCTCTAGTCATGGAGGTTTTTATAGAACTGTTTTTCCCCCACTGGCTTTCTGGTGTTTGCCGTCTTGGTCAGATATGAGCTCTGGCTTGAGTTGCTCTTAAACAACTGTTCATTAACCAAAATTGACCTGCGATATGGTTTGTCTGTGTCCTCACCCAAATTTTACCTTGAATTATAGTTCCTATTATCCCCAGGTGTCGTGGGAGGGATCTGGTGAGAGGTAATTGAATCACGAGGGTGGTTACCTCCATGCTGTTCTCATAATAATGAGTTCTCATAAAATCTCATGGTTTCATATGGGGCTTTTCCTCTTTCTGCTTGGCACTTCTCCTTCCAGCCACCATATGAAGAAGGATGTCTTTGATTCCCCTTCTGCCATGATTGTAAGTTTCCTGAGGCCTCCCCAGCCATGCTGAACTGTGAGTCAATTAAACCTCTTTCCTTTGTAAACTACCCAGTCTTGGGCAGTTCTTCATAGCAGTGTGGGAATGGGATAATACAGTAAATTTGTACCACAAAGAGTGGGGTGCTTGCCTGTGCCAAGACTGAACTCAGGCTGTGAACATCATTCCTATAACCTAAGTCCTTTGGTTACCTCTTCCAGTACTTCTTGCTCTAGCTTTCCTCCTGTCGTTTTTTTTTCTTTTTTTTACTCCTATTGTTCAAGCTAGAAGTGAACTGTTTCAGCCTCTGCTAAGAATACAATCATTCACAGGACAAAATGGCAACAAAACTGAAGAAAATATTCACCCATGAGGAATATATATCCTACTGCAACCTGAAGCTGCTCTATGCTAAGACTCTTGTGGCAGGGTCCCGCAGCTCTTCAAAACACTAGAAGAACATACATTCTCCATTTAGCTCTAGACTTCCAGTAACAATTAACTACAGTAAATACAGGGAGCAGCAGTGGAATGAATATGTGAGCCTTGGTCCTCCAAATTAAATAAGGAACAAATCCGCAGCCCTCAGGTTTAAGTGGAGCTTTTTGAAATTGCAGTTTGTGAAGGATGGTTCTCACCAGTCGCCTTTAATTCAATCAGCCAGCTAATTAATTTTCCAGTTCCAAAAATGTTTTCAATAAACAGAATCCAAAATAATAATACATGTTTATATTTCCTCAGCAATTTCCAGCAAAAGACATTTGTAACTATCTCTCATAGCCAAGAATGATTTTATAAGTTCAGGCTTATATCTTCATGTGAAAATAACCCACTAGAATTAAGTTATTACATGAGTTTTCTCAAAGATTTATAGATGCTATTTAAGAGTTGTCTATATAGAATTTTCCACTAACAAATATTTCACTATCTCCTTACAGAAGGAATGTTATAGGTAGAAGATAATTTCATCCAACTTGTGAGAAATAATCAATTCTGATGTGTATAATCTTTATAATTAGTATAATATTGGCTAAAATTGGAAAAAATATTCTGGAGTCTCCATTTATGGTAAAAATTTTGAATAAACAAAGGGCATGATTTTTTCTCTATTGGGGGCTCTTTGAGCTCATTAGAAATGTCATAAATTTCATAGCAAGAGCTCCAGAGAGTGAATTCTTGGATTAGTGACATGTGTTACTCTATTAGAGTAATAGTAGATGATTAAAGCTACAGTGATCTAAACTTCAGATCTCCCCTGATCCGTCATTGGAAACTTACTAGGTCTGTTGTCTTTCCAGAGTCTCAGAATGTCAGAGCAGGAGACCAGATCAACTTGATGATCTCTCCTGCAATGGTTCTCAACTCTGATGGCATATTTAAACCAAGCAAAAAGCTTTAAAATTTGGAAATGCCCAGGAGCCATCCCAGACCAATTAAATTAAAATATCTGGGAGTGGAGACCAGGCATTTGTATATAGTTCAAGTCTCCCAGGTGATTCTAATGCGTAGTCAGGTTTAAATCCAATTGCCTTTTTGCTAAGTTCCTCAATGTACAGAGGAGATCTAGTAATTCTAGAGATCAGTGAGTGGAAACAGGTTCATTCTCTTCTCTCTCATGTCATTTAGATAATGGCTCTGCCTCCAGAAATTAGAAACTCATAGCTTCAACACTTTTGTATCCTGAAGTGGCAACTTCTAGGAGCCTCTCAGATCCCACAGATAGATCACTTCATGTTTCAACTGAACATAAGATCAGGCTTGTGAGAATCACATCACAAATGAGCATACATAAATTTAGATTATTAGGAGACCCATACATTAAATAGAAGGGTATTCTAGGAAGCCTATACGATCCTTTCCACACTGATGGCCGTTGTTTTAATTTTCACTTTAAGATTAAGGCCCTTTTGGAGTAGGCTGATGGAGAACACAATTCAGCAGTAAGAAAAACCTAAGTCTCCCTATCACTATTGGACTAATACTTTCAGCTCTTGTTCACCTTTATAAATTAACATGTATGTTTTGTGTGCTTCTAGTGGTCAAAGCATGCCATTATTGAACATAATTCCTACACTGAAGCAGCATGTAATATCACTCCACACATAAAACAAATGAAAGCTAACTGAACTGTTTTGAACTTACCACAGGTGCTCAAAATAATTTACAGTGATTGAATTGTTGATTGATTAAAACTGTTGCTTTTCCAATAGTCCAATATTTAATGATTCAGATAATTTAAGATCTGTAAATTGGGTCCTGACATTAGACATTTTACTCCCCTATCCAAAATTTCAGTTTCTAGCCCCTCTTGATTGCTAGCCTGCTTTTCGGATGGTTCTCTCTGGACATAATGGAATGGAATATCACAGCCATCTCCTGTACTCTCCTCCATCATCTCTTCTCCTGTTAATTTATCATAATTTCAAGTTGTAGAAAGGAAGAAAAACTCGGATAACATCGATTGAGCCTGCTTTTTCCTCTGACAAGGATAACAGATTCCTCACAGGAGAACAGCCTCCTGATTCAATACTTCAGAGTTTTATCAAGGGGACTTAGTATCATTTCACAGCTAGTAGCCCACTAGTCATCTTCCTAACGTCTATCAAGTAGGGACCCCCTAAGAACACTGTGCTGTTCCAAGAGGTGCCTGTGTCACCATAACCATTCTACAAATGAATGTTTTGGATGGAAGTTTTGACATGATAATTCTGTAACAGTTTGGACAACATCTGCAGAGAAATGATCATAGTAACTGTTAGAAAATACCACAGTCTTCAAGCCTGGGCTTGCTGGGATAAGGAAAGGCAAGAGGAAGATACTCTGAGAAACTGAGCTTGGGAAACTGGCCTGTAATTTGCCACTCCAGGATTTATTAGGTTCAGTGAGAACACTTAAAATCTATTCTCTTGGCAATTTTCGAGAATATAATTACTTATTAGCTATAGTCACCATTTTGTACAATAGATCCGTTGAATTACTCCCCCTATCTAACTCAAATATTTTATCTTTTGACAAACATCTCCTCAATCATTCTTCCCTTCTCCCAGTCTCTGGCAACGACCTTTTTACTCCATATTTCTAGGAGTTCAACTTTTTAACACTCTGCACGTAAGTAAGATCATGCGAGTGTTCTCAGCACAAAAATAAGTGTGGAAGATAACACATATGTTAATTAGCTCCATTTAGCCATTTCACAATGTGCACATATTTCAAAACAATATGCTTACACAATAAACATATACAAAATTTTATTGGTCAATTTTTAAAAAATGAATAAAGAATGTGTTAGGTTATAAACAAATACTTGAAACCTTATGGGTAGGTAAGTGTCTGGCTATAACAGTCAGGAGGAGCTACCAGAACACAGAATGACAAAAGGGGTTTCTCCACTTACCTCCACTGGTAATTAGATATTCTCACACTAGAAAGACAGAGATACGTTTGAAAGTGCCAGGAATCCAGAGACATATCTAGAAAGAAAAATGCTGCAGAGTCCCACCTAGAGCCATGTTCAGACAAGTGCGTCTATCCTACATTTACATTCATTTCCTCTGTCTGTTGATGACTTTCTGTCAATTGCTACCACCTTTTGGAAAATTGTGAAACATGTAAACAAATTGAAGAACAGTTAATTGACTTCAGAAACTAATTTATTTTCCTGCAAATTATATGAATCACTGTATATTCACTTACTTGAAATTCAGCAATCATTTATTAAGATCCAGCATTATAATATTGACATTAGTAACTAGACCTGCATGCTTCATACCTTTGCTTGATTAAACTTTCTTTCTAAAACACATTTTTTTTCATTTTGTTATTTACTCAAAACATGTTTATTTACTACAGGAAATATTGTAATTCAACTTGGAATTCAACACTAATCTGAACCTGCCTTGGTCAATGTTTCTCATTATGAGTCCCATCACCACACTTCATTAACATATTTCCTTGTGAATTTCTGAACTTGCTTTGCTCTTTCTCTGTTTACACCTTTGCCATTGTCATTGCCTTTACTGAAATTTCTTGCCACTATCCAATCCACCCTCATCTCTCAATAGCAGGTTTCATATCTACCTTTCTCCATGTAGCTTATTTATAGATTACCCAAGTAATCCAAATTTCTTCTTTGAATTTCTATAGCACGTATTGTTTATGGTGCTCTTTAGACATCATTAAAATTTAATTGTGAGACAACATCCTTTAGTGCAAAACATTCTATAATGTTATGTTAATTTTGTGACCCACACTAAGTGCTGTAGAAATGCCTAGAAGAGAAAGATCATTGAAAGATGTTTACATTCACACTTTATTTCAAGCACAAATTAAAGCAGATGTTCCTGAATGTAAAATCCTGTGTTTCTTTGAACTTGGAAGTTGTGCCAACTTCTGTATAAGAGAGAACAATTTCCTGCCAAGAAACAAAAATGACAAGTTTCCATTTAATATCTTTAACTCCTCCTTGATGGAAGCAGAAATGAAAGGTAGCAACTGTTTATTATGCTTTATTGAGACAGCAAATGTACTCATTTAAACACTGAATTGATTTATTAAGAACACTGCATCGACTATGTTTTCTGGAAACTGATATATATACAAATAGGATTTTGAAGGGGGTTACACCCCTTAGCCTTACAGAAATTGACTTAAAGAGCAACTTTTTTGTCTGCCAATACAAAGCTATGTAGAATATCTTTGCTTAGATATTTAAGACATTTTTGATGTCTTAAATATAATATATTACCTCTTAGAAACTTTGCTTTTCAAATTTTCATGTGCATACACATCACCTAAGGATCTTGATAAAAACACAGATTCCAATTGCAAATTCCTGAATAGGACCTAAATTCTGCATTTCCAATAAGCTACATAGCGATGCAGACTACACTGTGAACAACAAAAGGCCCCTAAACCCCTTTCTCCCACTGAAATGAAGCACCTTCTCCCCCCACCTCCCACTAACCTGAAAGTTCCCACTACTGTAGCTGGCAAGGCACAGATACATGTCAAAGGTCAAAGAGGTGTGTTTCCATCTGTAGTTCACAATCACTTTTAATGCATTTCCTTGGGAACCTGTATTATAAATGGTAGTAAGGTATAATTGAATAATTGATTTTTTTATTTATTCTTTCAACATTTGCTGAGTACTATCTATATGTAAGGCATAAAAATAAAGATAAATAAGACCCAGTTTCATGGTTATGACATTTGCTTGTTTCACCTGCTAGAATGTGATTCTATTATGCACAGCATTACAGAGATAGTGAGCATTAACATACCAAAATCTTCTTACAGTATTCTAGTGAGTAAGATAATTCATCCATATCATTTGTGGAACAATAAGGATTGAGTTGCTGATCTCAGGAACAATACCACTCCCTCCTCCCAATGGAGGGATAGCCAAGGGAAAGAAAATCAAGAAATGTTGGTAATAATTATCATTCTAATGAAAATATTTCACTGTCCGTCCTAATAAGAAAAATTCTGACAACCCTAGACCCCCCAGTATGTTTTTTTCATTTTTCTTGCAAAACTATAGTGTTGTTAATTCATTCATTTATTTACTCACTTATTCATCCAATCTTTACTACATGTCAGATACAATTCAGGGTCCTGGAGACACAATGGTGAATGATACAAGACTGACTATATGGAGCTCATGTAACACTGAGGATGAGAAAGAGTGTGTAGTGAATGAATAAAGAAATAAACAAGAAAGTATTTAAGAGTGGCGAATACTTTGAATAAGTAATTAAAGGCTAAGTGACAGTGGCTGAGAGGGAAGTTACATCAGAGGACACCTGCATGTCATTGCCCACTGCCTCCAGTACAGAATACCTCACTTTCAAACCAGGAGTTACTTGGCCTGGGGGAATATTTTTATTTATCCCCTATTGTTAAGGAATCTTAATCCTAGTCTCCTGAACAAGTAAACTTTTTCATAGCCATTTGCTCCATGCCAATCATCAAGTAAATGGAGTCATAGCAACATGCTCTGAAACATGATCTAAAAAAATAGTTACATAGTTCTTTTCTTTCCCTAATGTCTGACTATATTTATAAACAATATGATTGGCTTTATTTGATAAGAAAAATACAAAATTCTATGGAAACATAAATAATAAGGTTTATACCAGAGTTACCTTGGAAATCAAACCAGGATTGTGAAGACAGGACATTGTCCTTGGGGCCACACGAATGAACAGCATTTCCACAGGCAAGACAAGGATAGAAGCATTCTAGGCATTGGGAAGTCATGGTCAAAGGCTCTGAAAGGAAGAGCAATTACCATTTGGTGGATATCCTACTGTGTTTCTGGTGTTGTACCAGTCACTTACATATGCCTAATATAGGAACCTATCTTCTACGTATAACAATACCATTTACTAAAATAATGGGGCCAAGATTAAAACAATTAGAACCTGCCATGTTGGTAAATGTCCAAATAATGTGTATACATCATGGCAGGTGAGAAGAATCACAAGCATGAAGGCATGTCCTTGAGTCTTCAGGAATTTATGATCAGTAAAACATGCAATCTATGCAAACATGCTCAGTTATAGCATAGATGTGCCTATTGCCTTGCTTCTTGGAAGCCCATTTTAAGTTTCCTATCAGATTTCCTTCAGAAATCTGCTGACACTCTGACTCCTAATGGATCTTGATATTTTAGGCAGGTGGCTTTGTACTTGATCTTAGTAATTCAGTTTACTTTATGTACCTAAGCACTTTAGGTATCTGAGCATTACATTTCCTGCCTGTGCCATTGCCATTCACACCCATGTCTCTACATTGACCATTAAAAGTTGCTCATGTTGTGGCAAAACTGGGGATACAATGGTAAATTGGAGATGGGCTACACAGGAATTGACATAGTTCTTAAATAGGTGTTTATAATGTTAAGTCTTCCTGTATTTTCTTACTCCCTTCAGCATGATGAGCAGAAAGTGAAAAGGACTTATATCTGAACTTTCCATTTGATTATGTTTCTACAGTTTGTTTAAAATTTGTGGATTTGTAATAAAATGATAGATGAAAAGCAGATGTCTACTTTATCAAAGGAACTATCCATATATTTCAAATTCATACATTAACATCCAGAGACAGAATCTATGTAATTAAGTAAATTTTTTTCCATAGAAGATGTTTACTAATTCAATTTAGATTTTTTCTCTCATCAACAATAATGGTAGAGCCCACAGGCCAAGAGTTGTTATTTTTTCCATTTAAAAATTTCATTTTTAAGATTATTATTTTTGTAACAAATGAAAAATACCCAGAGCATTTACGTTAAGTGAATTATTCAGATATTAAGCTCTTTTTATGTTCAGAATATAATTAGTTCTCTCAGCTTTAAATTTGACATGTAAGTGCATTTTCTGTTATGTAAAGTAAATTTGACTCTAGCATGAACAATAATATTAACTGAGATAACAATACCTGCCCTACCAACCACCAACACTCAAATATACTAATCTGTTTGTCATTTAACAAAAATGGATTGCATGCTGATCATGTGCCAGGCACTGTGACAATCTAGTTATCTCTAAGACTACAAATTTGAGTGATTGCCTTATAAAATAATTAAGACTCAACACTAGTTGATTAGTTAATATTCTATCTAACTCTCAATGCCTCCTTTCCGAGTAGGCATTATTGCAGTTTTTCCAACTATGAAATAGAAACTCAAAAGTTAGGATGGTTACCCACATTTTGTACATCTGATAAACATAAAGAGTTTTATTGGATTTGTTTGAACCTGTTTTTCTCTTTCAAGACTCCTGCCTTTTTACTTCACCACACAGTCCCATGTGTTTTCATCTCTCTATTTTCTGCATCCTAGCAGCAGCTTTGCAATTATAATCCTAACTACCCTCTACACTGAACGTTGGGTTTCAAAGTTGATCTTCAAAATTACCCTGAGAAAGTTGAGAGAGTATAATGACTACACTTGATATTAAAGCTCTTTATCATACTTACTTGTTGAATTTGAATTTTAACAATTTCTTGTACTGCCTGCCAGCCTATTGCTCCTTAAAACCAGTGACCATGTCTTGCTTATTTTTGCATCACTATTCCTAGAATAATGCTGGCCAAACAACAAGTGTATTGTAAATTGAACTGAAATGAATATTCCTAGGCCAGGCACGGTGGCTTATGCCTGTAATCCCAACACTTTGGGAACCCGAGGCAGGTGAATCACCTGAGGTCGGGAGTTTGAGCCAGCCTGACCAACATGGAGAAAACCCTGTCTCTAATAAAAATTAAAAAAATTAGCCGGGCATGGTGGCACATGCCTGTAATCCCAGCTACTTGGGAGGCTGAGGCAGGAAAATCGCTTGAACCTGGGAGGCGGAGGTTGCAGTGAGCTGAGATAGCGCCATTGCAGTCTATCCTGGGCAACAAGAGCAAAACTGTCTCAAAAAAAAAAAAAAAAGAAAGAAAGAAAGAAAGAAAAGAAAGAAATGAATTTTCCTGAAACTATTTCTGCTACTTTCACTATAATAGTGTAAAGTTACACTTAAAAGTTTAAATTATGTCCAATATTTTCCTGTTTAAGAAATGCTTATTTAATTTGAAATAGATTTCCATTAAATGATTATAATAAAATTAGGAGAGCTGTATTTTACGGAATAACCCTCAGATATAATATATTGACAGAGCTTTGAAAACTAGAGCAGTTCAAATATCATATCTTATTATGATCTCTGAAAGATTCAATACAATCCTGTCAGAGATCATTTTGCTTTGTTTTCAGACATTGTAATATTATCTGTCACATGCTTTCTGCACTAGGTTATCTTTGGTGGTACACTGATGATAGCTCTTAAACTATTAACCTCAGAACAATCTGGTACAATGACAAATCTTTTATGAAGCAATTAAGTTCAAGGAAATCAAAAGGAAGAAATGACAGTTACCAAAGGAATAAAGGGCTAGATTAAATTATGCCATAAATTATAAACAGAGAGGTCTATTGTTTCACTCCTCTGAAAGAAATACCCTCCCTCACTACTAAATTTTAACACACTACCACTCATGGTGATCCTGCCTCTAATTTGCCTTCTTCATGCTTCTGAAAATTATTTTTCTTTTCTGTAGAATTCCCTATTTTTTCCCCATCAATTAACTCTCTCTGGGGCATAGAAAAGTTACAACTCCTTTATACCACTAACATTTAATTCTTTCCCATTAGTAAGACTAAGCCCACAGTATCAGCCTGGGTTCTTAGCTGCAAGCAAGGAAAAACAACATGTTTAAAAAATATTAGGTAATTCCCAAAATTACGTAGAATGGTGGCCCATATCTGGTGCTATTCAAACAAAAACAAGGTTCAAAACTTGCATGTATTAGTCCATTCTCATGCTACTAATAAACACATACTGGAGGCTGAGTAATTTATAAAGGAAAGAGGTTTAATTGACTCACAGTTCAGCATGGCTGGGGAAGCTTCAGAAAACTTACAATAATGACAGAAGAGGAAGCAAACATGTCCTTCTTCACATGGCAGCAGCAGGGAGAAGTGCCAAGCAAAAAGGGGAAAAGCCCCTTATAAGGCCATCAGATCTCATGAGAACTCACTCACTATCACGAGAGCAGCATGAGGGTAACTACCCCTATGATTAAATTACCTCCCACTGGGTCCCTCCCTGTGACACGTGGGGATAATAGGAACTACAATTCAAAATGAGATTTGGCTGGGGACACAGCCAAACCATATCATTGCCCAAGTAGAGAACATGGTAGGTAAGTCCCTCCACTGAGAGGAATGACTACACTAGCATGGGGCACAGGATGCTGTTGCAAGCATTGTTGCCTCCCACTGTCTTCATAACTCAATTTTACTCTCTGCCAGAATTTTCTTTCCTTATTCTATCTCATTGAGAATGTACTGATGAGCCAAGCCTAGTAGGTGCATCTGATTTGCAGATCAATAGCATGGCTGTAAAGAAAGCCGGGAAAGCAAACATCAGGCATATTTAGCTTTTATACTAGAAGGCATCTCTGACTCTCACCAAGACCTATCAGGGTTCAGATGCTGGACTGCCATAAAGAAAGAGAAATATGAACTTTATGAATATCTTCTTCCATTATAAAGAAAGTATGAGGGATTTGAGTTCACAAAAGCTAATGTCTACCAAGGAGATCGTGACTTAAAATCCTATGCATTAATCAAAACAAACATAAATCAATGTCCATTTTATAGAATGTTATATTGGCACTATACCAGGAAATTCCTTTTTATAAACATAATACTTTTTGTTAGAATAGTTATTAAATAATTACATGTAAAATTAATTACTGGGTCAAATGTTAGATTAAACAGTTTGGGAAATGCCAAATTAAACAGCTCTTTCCTGAAAATTTTTGTAGATCTTTAAAATACCCCTGTGCAGTGTTTGACTGTCACAGAAAATTATCTTATGTACAATGTTTCAATTGATTGACCCCAAATTCCCTCCGTTTTATTTATCCTGTATTCCATTTCTCCTTCTCTTACTTTTCTTCCTTTCCTTCAATTTCTTATTTCTTTCTTTTCCATTGTTTTCTTTCCTTCCTTCTTTTCTTCTTTTTTTTCTTAGTTTTTAAATATAATACCCTCCTAGATTGGTCATTTGTAGGACACCTTCGATACATATCATTACTATTTTAGATAATGCACTTTAGCTGTTGCTTTCTGTAAAATTACATGGCCCTATACCAACAAATCTGTTTCAGTGCTGTCTGTCTTATAATCAACTTCTAATTTTAATTGTGTTGTTAAGAAAACTTTGAAGATCTGGGAGATAAATATTCATTGCCATGTTCTTTTCAGAATTGGGTAAGTTTAATCCACATAAAGCTTCCATTTTTGTGGGTCAAAAATTATCTAATATTAGCAAATATAGATTCAACCTAATACTGTATCTATCAATTACAATAATAATAATTTATATTTATATATAAATGTATAGTTCTCAAATCACCAACATGACACTTTGAGCCTATCCATTTAAGATCTTAAGTATTTTATCCATTTTGATAGGAATAGTCTGGCAGGGAGATAAAATTGCTGAAGTTAAATGTATATGTTTTGGAAACAAATGCACCAGGTTTACCGCGTAATTATTCCAATTATTTTGACAGAGGAAATGTTCTAGGTGGGCCAAACACCACACACACACACACACACACACACACACACTTGACCTGTCAGAATGTCTGTCTATATAAGTACCTTCATCTACTCAATTATTTATTCACCAATAAACACTTGCATTATCTACTTTGTGGTGGCTTAACTACAAGTTGCTCAAAATATACTAGAAGAGGCCTGGCGTGGTGGCTCGTGCCTGTAATCCCAGCACTTTGAGAGGCCAAGGTAAGCAGATCACCTGAGGTCAGGAGCTGGAGACCAGCCTGGCCAACATAGTGAAACCCCGTCTCTACAAAAATACAAAAAATAGCCAGGCATGTTGGCGGGTGCCTGTAATCTCAGCTACTCAGGAGGCTGAGGCTGGAGAATCTGTTGAAATTGTGAGGCGGAGGTTGCAGTTTACAGGAGCCAAGACTGTGTCATTGTACTCCAGCCTGGGTAACAGAGCAAGACTCCGTCTCAAAAAAAAAAAAAAAAAAAAAAAAAAAAAACAACTAGAGGAGGTATCATATTGTAATTATTGCCATCTAGTAATTTATCTGCTGTGAGAGAGGGATTCTTATTCAGTTGATCAGAGATAGAGCTCTGTATTGCTTTTTCTTCAAATTTCACTAGGCGATTTTATTGTCCTGTCAAAGTTGAGAACCACTGTCTCAGAGAAGTCTGAAGCCTACTTCTTTCTCCCTATGGCAAATTCTTTGCCAGAGTCCACATTTACTTACCCAGTTTTCCAGAGATCTATAGTCAGAAGCTGAATCATCTGAAATTTACATGTCTTTGAACACCATAGATTCAATCTCACTGAATTTTATTTTAATGATTCTGTTTGTATTCAAAGGATATTGAAGAATTTTAGACAAGTATACACCATTGCCATTTACCTTTTTGTCAATTCTGTATCAGTTAAATGTTCTTTTGATTGCTGTGAAGGGTTAATATGTTTTAATATTATATTTTATTTTTTAACTTTTAGTTTAGATTTGAGGGTACATGTGAAATTTTGTAATAAAATATTTTTTTGATTTTTAATAATAGCCATTCTGACTGGCATGAGATAATATCTCATTGTAGTTTTGATTTAATTTCTCTAATGATCAGGGATATTGAGCTTTTTTCATATGCTTATTGGCCACATGTATGTCTGCTTTTGAGAAGTGTCTGTACATGTACTTTGCCCACTTTTTAATGGGATTGTTAATGGGATTGTTTTTCTCTTGAGAATTTAAGTTCCTTATGGACATTGGATATTAGACATTTGTCTAATGTATAATTTGCAAATATTTTCTCCCATTCTGTAGGTTGTCTGTTTACTCTGTTGATAGTTTCTTTTGCTGTGCAGAAGCTCTTAACTTTAATTAGAACCCATCTGTCAAGTTTGCTTTTGTTGCAATTGCTTTTGGTGTCTTCGTCATGAAATCTTTGCCAATTCTGCTGTCCAGGATGGTATTGCCTAGGTTGTCTTCCAAGGTTTTTATAGTTTTGGGGTTTATATTTAAGTTTTTAATCTATCTTGAATTGATTTTTGTGTATGTTGTAAGGAAGGGTACACTTCAATCATGTGCATATAGCATATAGCCAGTTATCCCAGCACTGTTTATTGAATAGAGAGAACTTCCCCCATTGCTTGTTTTTGTCAGCTTTGTCAAAGATCAGATGGTCAGGTGTGTGGACTTATTTCTGGGCTCTCTATTCTGTTCCATTGGTCTATGTGTTTGTTTTTGTACCAGTATCATGCTGTTTTGATTACTGTAGCCCTCTAATATAGTTTGAAATCAGGTTATGTGATGCCTCCAGTTTTGTTCTTTTTATTCATACATAAGATTGCCTTGGCTATTTGGGCTCTTTTTCAGTTCCACATGAGTTTTAAAATAGTTTTTTCTAGTTCTGTGAAGAATATCATTGGTAGTTTTATAGGAATAGCATTGAAGCTATAAATTGCTTTGGGCAGTGTGGCTATTTCAATATTGATTCTTCCTATCCATGAGCATAGGCTGTTTTTTCATTTGTTTGTGTCCTCTGTTTTCCTTGAGCAGTGCTTTATAATTCTTCTTGTATAGATCTTTCACATCCTCCCTGGTAAGTTGTATTCCTAGGTAGTTTATTCTTCTTGTGGCAGTTGTGAATGGGACTGCCTTCCTGACTTGGCTCTTGGCTTGGCTGTTTTTAGTTTAAAGGAATGCTAGTGATTTGGGGACACTGATTTTGTATTCTGAAACTTTGCTAAAGTTGTTCATCAGTGGAAGGAGCTCTGGAGTTAAGACTATGGGGTTTTCTAGATATAGAATCATGTTATCTGCAAACAGAAGTAGTTTGGCTTCCTCTCTTCCTATTTGGATGCCTTTTGTTTCTCTTGCCTGAATGCTCTGGCTACGACTTCCAATACTATACTGAATAGGAGTGGTGAGAGAGGGCATCCTTGTTTTGTGCCAGTTTTCAAGGAGAACACTTCTAGCTTTTGCCCATTCAGTATGATGTTAGCTGTGGGTTTGTCATAGATGGCTTTTATTATTGAGATATGTTTCTTCAATTCTTAGTTTACTGAGAGTTTTTAACATGAAGGAAGGTTGAATTTTATCAAAAGTCCTTTCTGCATCTATTGAAATAATCATGTGGCTTTTGTCTTTAGTTCTGTTTACATGATGAATCAAATTTATTGATTTCTGTATGATGAAACAACCTTGCATCCCAAGGATAAAGACTACTTGACTGTGGTGGATTAGTTTTCTCATATGCAGCTAAATTTAGTTTGCAAGTGTTTTGTTGAGGATTTTTGCATCAATATTCATTGAGACTATTGGCCTAAAGTTTTCTCTTTTTGTTGTGTCTCTGCCAGGTTTGGGTATCAGAATAATACTGGCCTCATAGAATAAGTAGAGGAGGAATCGCCTCCTCCTCAGTCTTTTGGAATAGTTTCAGTAGGAATGGTACCAGCTCTTCTTTTTATGTCTGGTAAAATTCAACTGTGAATTCATCAGGTCCTAGGCTTTTTTTTTTCTTTCTGTTTTTGTTTTTTGTTTTTTGTTTTTGGTTGGTAGGCTTTTTATTACTGATTTTGTTTCAAAGCTTGTTATTTGTCTGTTCAGGGAATCAATTTCTTCCTGGTTCAGTCTTGGGAGAGTGTATGTGTCCAGGCATGTATTCATCTTTTCTAGGTTTTCTAGTTTATGTGCATAGAGGTGTTCATAGTAGTTTCTGATGGTTATTTTTGTATCTGTGGGGCCAGTGGTAATATCCTCTTTGTCATTTATAATTGTCTTTATTTGGATCTTCTCTCTTTTCTTTTTTATTAGTCTCATTAGTGACCTATCTTACTAATTTTTTCAAAAAGCCAACTCCTGGCTTTGTTTATATTTTGAATGGTTTTTGTGTCTTCATTTTCCTTCAGTTGAGCTCTGATTTTGGTTATTTCTTGTTTTCTGCTAGCTTTGGGGTTGATTTGTTCTTGCTTCTATAATTCTTTCAGTTGTGATGATACATTTTTAATTTGAGATCTTTCTAACATTTTGATTTGGGCATTTAGTGCTATGAATTTTCCTTTTAACAATGCCTTAGATATGTCACAGGGATTCTGATATGTTGTATCTTTGTTCTCATTAGTTTCAAAGAACTTCTTTATTTCTGCCTTCATTTCATTATTTCCCCAAAAGGCATTCAGGAGCATGTTGTTTAATTTAAATGTGATTGCATGTTTTTAAGCAATTGTCTTAGTCTTGACTCCTATTTTTATTGTGCTGTGGTTTCAAAGTGTGTTTGATATGATTTTGGTCCTTTTGCATTTACTGAGGATTGTTTTATGTCCAATTATGTGGTCGATTTTGGAGTATGTGTTATGCGGCGATAAGAAGAATGTATATTTTGTTGTTTTGGGGTGGAGAGTTCCATAGAGGTCTATCAGACCCATTTGCTCCAATGTTGAGTTCAGGTCCTGAATATATTTGTTAGTTTTCTGCCTCAATGATCTGTCTAATACTGTCAGTGGAGTGTTGAAGTTTCCCAGTATTATTGTATTAGAGTCTGCATCTCTTTGTAGGTCTCTAAGAACTTGCTTTATGAATCTGGGTGCTCTGTGTTGGGTGCATATATATTTAGAACAGTTAGCTGTTCTTGTTGAATTGAATCCTTTATCATTATGTAATGCCCTTCTTTTTCCTCTGTTGGCTTAAAGTCTGTTTTATCTGAAATTAAAATTGCAACCCCTGCTTTTTTTCTGTTTTTCATTTGCTTGGTAGATTTTTCTCCATCCTTTTATTTTGAGCCTATGGGTGTCATTACATGTGAGATGGGTCTCTTGAAAACCGCATTACATTGGGTCTTGCTTCTCTCTCCAGCTTCCCACTCTGTGCCTTTTGAGTGGGGCATTTAGCCCACTTACATTCAAGGCTACTATTGATATGTGTGGATTTGATCCTGTCATTGTGTTGTTAGCTGGGTGTTATACTGGCTTGTTTGTGTGGTTGCTTTATAGTGCCATGGGTCTGTGTATTTAAATGTGTTTTTTTAATTAACTGGTAGTGGTCTTTGCTTTCTATATTTAGTGTTCCTTTCAAGATCTCTTGTATGGCAGGACTGGTGGTAACAAACCCCCTCATCATTTGCTTATCTGAAAAGGATCTCATTTCTCCTTCACTTAGGAAGCTTAGTTTGGCTAGATATAAAATTCTTGTTCAAAGATATTTTTCTTCAAAAAATGTTGAATATAGTTTCCCAATATCTTCTGGCTTGTAGAGCTTCAGCTGAGATGTCCACTGTTATCCTGAAGGAGTTCTCTTTGTAGTTAACCTGCCCTTTCTCTGTAGCTGCCTTTAAAATTCTTATGTTTCAACCCTGGAAAATCTGATGAGTATATGTCTTGGCAATGATATTCTTGTATAGAATCTTGCAGGGGTTCTCTGTATTTCCTGAATTTGACTCTTGGCCTCTCTAGTAAGGTTGCAAAATTTTCATGGGAAATATCCTGAAATATGTTTTCCAATTATTTGCTTTCTCCTTCTCCCTTTCAGGGGTGCCAATGACGCATAGATCTGATCCCTTTACATAATCCCATACTTCTTGGAGGTCTTGTTCATTCATTTTCATTCTTTTTTATTTTTGTCTGAATGTCTTATTTCAGAAAGCCAGTCTTAAAGTTCTGAGATTTTTTTTTCCTCAGCTTGGTCTATTTTGGTGTTAATACTTCAGATTCCATAGTGAAATTCTTGTATTGTGTTTTTCAATTCTGTCAGGTCCATTAGATTCTTTTTTATGCCAAGTATTTTGTGCTTAAGCTCCTGTATCATCTTATTGTGACTTAGTTTCATTAGATTGAGTTTTACCCTTCTCTTGAATCTCAGTGATCTTCATTCCTATCCATATTCTGATTTATATTTTTGTCCTTTCAGCCAGGTCAGTCTAGTTAAGAATTCTTATTGGAGAATTGGCATGGTCATTTAAAGGACATAAGACACTCTGGCCGTTTGAGTTACTGGAGTTCCTGTGTCAGTCCTTTCTCATCTCTGTGTGTGGGTATTCCTTTAACTGCAGTATAGATTGAGTACAGTCAATAGGCTTCTGTATATTTTCACAGAGCCAAGGGTTTGCGCAGGGTCTTTATTTGAAGCTGAATATTGTCTTTGGTTTCACAAGATGGTATATTAGCAATGTATTTTTTGTGTTGAAGCTTTGGGATGTGATCCAGTAGGTGGCACTTAGGCATATTGGTCAGTTGGAGGGCTCTTGCTTGGTTTTGTGGCTCCCATGTTTCCTCACTGTTGCAGCTGTGTTCCCTCTCAATCCTCTGAAAGTGTGGACTCCTCTCTGCCTTCAGTGCTGGAAGTAGACCACAGCTTGGCACTCAGGAGCTACCCACTGAAGCGCTGAGGCAATCTCAGGGATTTTGTTCCTTCCCCAACTTGGAGGCAGCAGAGGAAGGGACTTTAGTAGTGGTTGTGCCCAAGGGTCTTTTACTTGTCTCCTGGGGGCTGCACCCCAGAGAGATGCAGGTCAGCATCGCTCAGTGCAATCAGCCCAGATGGAGGGTCTATGCGGTAGGCCCAAACCAGGGGTTCCCTGTCTGGTGATGAGCAGGGAGGGTGGCTGTCTCCCATGGGAGATAGACTGGCTTCTCCTTTGGTCAACTGCAACTTGTTGAAGGTATGGATAAGACACTTAGAGTCTTTGCTCCTTCATTAGTCTGAGTGTAGCAAGGGCAGTTCCACTGCAGAGGCAGTGGCAGAGAGGCTTTCAGTTGCCCCTGGGGATTCCATATTGCGGGGGTGCAGAGCTGCTACTGGCTCAATAGCCCCAGCAAGGGGTGTTGGAGGCCTAGGCCTGGAGGATCTGCCCAGTGAGGATATATGGGAATGGGCACCTAAGTAACAGTCTTGCCACTTTTCCATAGGGCTGCTGCAGTGTGCTGGGGGTCCATTACAGTCCTTAGCCACCTCAAATTTTCCAGTACCTGGAGGTATCAATGGTGAAGACTATGAAACGGCAAAGATGGTGGCCTGACCCTCCTTCTGTGAGCTTCATCCCAGGGATATACAGACCTGTTTCTGGCCCAAATGCACCTGTAGGAGGTAGCTAGAGACCTCGGTTGGGAGGTCTCACCCAGCGAGGAGAAATGGGATTGGAGGCCTGCTTAAAAAGCCGTTTGGCCACGTTTTCGTAGAGCAACTGTGATGTGCTGGGGGTCTGCTCCACTCCTGGTCACCTTGGACTCTCTAAAGCCCCAAAGCCACAATGCCTAAGTCACCCAAACAACAAAGATGGTGGCTCACTTCTCCCTCTGGGACTCTGTCCCAGGGAGGTTTGAAATTTCTGTTGGCCAGAAAACACTGACAGGGGTAGCTGGAGGCTCCATTCAGGAGGTCCTACCCAGTGAGGAAGATTGGGATCACGACCTGCTTAAAACAGCAGTCTGACCACATTTCCATAGAGCAGCTATGCTGTGTTGGGGGTTCATTTCAGCCCCGTCACCTCAGAAACTCCAAAACCCAAAGGCTGGAAGGGCTGTCACCAAACAGCAAAAATGATGGCTCTCCCTCCCTCTAGGAGCTCTATCCTAGGGAGTTTTGAAACCTCTGTTGGCTATAGAACACTCACAGGGGTAGCTGGAGACCCCGGTTAGGAGTTTCCCCCCGGTGAAAAGGAACGGGATTGGGGACTTGCTTTAAAAAGCAGTCTGTCCACATTTTCATAGAGCAGCTGTGCTGTACTGAGGGTCTGCTTCAATCCTCGATTGCCTCAGACTCTCCAAAATCTGAAGACTAGAATGGCTAAGTCAGCCAAACAACAAGGATGGCAGCCCACCCTTCCCCCTGGGAGCTGTCTCGGGGAGATGTAATGCTGCTATTCAGTGGCTGACTGGAGTTCCAAGCCGGTGGGTCTTATCCTGTGAGGTACTGTGGAAGCACGGCCTGCAGACTATTGCTGTTCAGTCCCCTGGATTCAGCCCCTTTTCTAGGGGTACGTACAAGGGTCTAACCTCCCACTTTGCTGGAGTTGCAGGTGCTTTTGCCCGAAAGCCCAGAAAGCCTGTGTATCTAAGCCTTCTGAATTTCCATGTGTGCCCAAATGGCTGCTCTCCTGAGACTCCATGTAGCTCTGTGTGTCAGACCGAAGGCCCTGGTGGCTTGGGTTCATGAGGGGTCTCCTGATCCAAGGATTGCAAAGATCTGTAGGAGAAGCGTGGGTTCCTGGGGTTGCACATTCACTTACGGCTTCCCTGGGCAGGGGAGATTTGCCTATCTCTGTTGCTCCTGGTGGACCATCATCCTAGCATGCTTTTCTCCATTCTCCGTGGATCCAGTTGTTTCCCTGATTAGTCCCAGTGAGAGTACCTGGATGTTTCAGTTGAAGGTGGTGTATTTACTCACCTCTTCCATTCCTCTCTATGAGAGCAGTGCACACTAGCTGTTTCCAGTCAGCCATTTTGGCCGACCCCCTGTTAATATGTTTTGATATTGTTAGGATAATTTCCTTAACAAACTCATTAGTTTTAAAATGGTATTGCTTTATTCTTGTTTATTTATTTTTCCTAGTGGTACTTATTATCACTTTGCTAAATGATTAATTTCTACTAATATTTTAATGGAATAAAAATACATGTATTGAATATTAAAAATTATTTTATATAAAATAAATATATTGATGTCTTTAGTATAAGTCATGTATTTTTTGTGCCCTTCAATAATACTTTTACTTATCTTCATTGAGATACTCTAGATTACTTTATAGAGGTTTTCTATAGTTATTGTTAGATTTACCCTTAGGTTAATTGGATTATTTTTCGTTGCATTCCCTACCATTTTATTTCTGATTAAGAAAGCCATTAACATTTTTATCAAATATTAGATGCATTTTAAAACTTTACTTGGTATTAATGGCAAATCAACTATTTTTTTTGGGCTTGAAGTAGAAAATTTTGCTCTCAGCAATAATTACGTGACATGTTTCTTCCAAGTACTTATATTTGATATTTTTTGTAATTGAATGGTAGGAACTTCAGAGAAATATTGTATAATGATTTACTATAGGCACCTTATTCTGTTTCCAGCATTTTGGAAAACTTCTATTGTTTGCTGATTCAGTATGAAGTTTTAAATGCTTTTTTAGTAGGTAAGGAAGTACCATACTCTGAGTACTATCAACAATGTTTATTTGTCTATATCTTACTATGGAAGTTGCTTGTATTTTCACTTTAATTGGCCATAAATCAATTGTGCAAAGCTTTGCCACTTCTCCTAACATTTAATCATTGCCTTTTGTAATCCACAAATCCTTCGTTCATGCTCCACAATATTTTCCAATATCCTTTTCTTTTGCTTGAAGTAATTCTTTTTTTTTTTTTTTTTTAAAGGTTGTGGTCTTACTCTGTTGTCAGGCTACAGGGCAGTAGCACAACCATAGCTCACTGTAGCCACAGCTTCCCAGGCTCAAGTGATCCTCCCTCTTCAGCTTCCAGAGTAGAAGAGCTGGGACTACAGGCATATGCCACCATGCCCTGATAATTTAGAAAATTATTTTTGTAGAGACAGGATCTCACCATCTTGCCTAGGCTTGTCTTGAATTCCTGGGTTAAAGAGATTCTCTTCCTTCAGCCTCCCAAAGACAAACTTTGCATGTTCTCACTTATTTGTGAGAGCTAAAAATTAAAACAACTGAACTTCTAAAGACAGAGAGTAGAAGAATGGTTACCTGAGGCTGGAAAGGGTAGTGGGAGGGTGGGGAAGATTAATGAGTTCAAAGAATAGTTAGAAAGAATGAAAAAGACCTAGTATTCATTAGCACAAAAGGGTAACTATAGTCAAAAATAACTTAATTGTACATTTTAAGATAACCAAAAGAGTATAACTGGATAGTCTATAACACAAAGGATAAATGCTTGAGGTTATAGATATCCCATTTATCCTGATGTAATTTTGTAATATCTTTTCAATAGTTCATTGTCAATATTGTTCAGTTAACGTTTTATTCCATATTTGATTGCTTTTACTTTTCAGCCATTTTGGCTTTTGCTCTATTTAGTTAAATTATTCTATATAAGAAATGGAGTATTGAGATCTGAGAGTTAGGATTCAGGACTTAAGATCTAGACTATCAAAATCTCAGATTCTGTTTCTGTACCCACCACATGAATAACAGAACCTAACTAAGATGATTGACATATGTTAATCATCATTGAAGCTGGGATAAAGTGCAAAAACCTTCTGATTTGGCAAGTTTTGAATGGAGCACATGAATCTTTATAGTCACCCCAGTTGAAAGAATTCAATCAATTTGCTTATCTGTAAAAGAGAAGAGCTGTGATTTAGAAAGGCTAAAATACATTGATAAAAGGGAGCTCAAACTCATATTTATAGCAGCATTATTCACAATACCCAAAAGGTAGAAGAAACCCTAGTGTTTATTGATGGATGAATGGATAAACTAAATGTGATAGCCATTTTGTAATATATAAGTATTTTATAATATCGTGTATCTTAAATATGCAAGATAAAATTTATTTTTAAAAAGGTTATATATACATTCTATGAAATGTTCTTCAGCTTTAAAAAAATGGAAATTCTCTCATATGCTACAACACAAATGAACCTTGAGGACATTATGTTAAATAAAATAAGGCAGTCACAAAGGACAAATACTGTTTGATTCCAATTTTAAGAGATATCGAGAGTAGCAAAATTCACAGAAACAGAAAATAGAATAGTGGTTGCCAGGGGCATAGGACAAAGGGAAATAGTAGGTTTTGGTTTTGCAGACAAAGAAGTTCTGGAGATATTGTAGTTGCACAATAATATGAATATAGTTAGCACATTGAACTGTACACTTAAAAATAAGATGGTAAATTTTATGTTGTTTGTATTTTACCACAATAAAACAAATTTAAAAGTGCTCAGTGGTAAGAATATAATTTCTCGATTCATACTTTTGCTGTTGAACAGCACCATGAAAAGATGATACGCTCTATATAATAATAAATTGTTACCACAGCCATACTGAAAAAAAATTAATTAAGGAGATAGTCTATCTCTCTTTGAGCAACAGACTTCAGGGAGTTGTTCTATCTGTAGAGCTTACCCATCAAAGGGAAGATGTGAATGCAGGCCAGTTGAATAGGATTCTGGATCAAATGTAGCATAATTAGAGGAAAATTCTCTGATCTCAATGATCAAAAAGCTCCTCAGAGTGGCACACAACATTGGAGTATAAAAGCGCATGAATAATCTTGCATTTAGCATTTTTATTCAACATTACATTTCCCAGATTGCTTTTCTTAGATTAAAAAATAGATAAAGCTCTAAACCTAGATATTGAGTCACCCTCTAGATCTAGCAGCAACTTACAGAAAAAACTCCATTCTGTAGTTTATCAGCACCTTTCTAGGAGCTCCCTATATATTTATAGCTTGCTGATTCATAGTTTCCAGGTTTAGATTCTGTGCTAGTTAGTCAGTTTATTCATTAGAAGTGCCACACTGACCCACATGAACTAAACCGATTTATTAGCATATGAAGAAAATAAAAGAGGAAAAAAATCCTTGGGAATTCATCAAACATAATCCTGGGTACTACATGATCATGGAAACTGCTACCCTGATAACTGAACAATTCACATCTCAAATAAAAATATTAAATTAGTTCGACTATAAAGACAAGTAGAGAAGGCACAAGGGTATGACTGTAGACTGTGTACATAGGCATGTACTTGTGCGATTAACAAACCATGAAAATGCACTACTTTGTTCATATCCCAAGTACTACAAGTTTTTAATTTTGCTTACTTATACAGAAAAGTAAGGTGAATATATTTTCTGGAATTTTTCAATTTTTAAAACAAATTTCAGAAACAAAAAATAAAATAAAAATGAGCAATTATGCTCAGTTTCCTCACTCTGATCTTTTCTGACCACTATTAATTCAATTTAATATACCTTTTCATGTCTATACACAAACACCAGCTGGATAAATGAGTAATGTTAAGTTCCTGCTCTTGAGAATTTTATAATTTATCAGAGGAAGAGGTACAGAAGAATCTGTCAAACTTAGCTATACATTAAAATCACCTAGGGAGCTTTTATAAAATGGGGATGCTCAGTCCCCAATCCCAGAGGTTTTGATTTAATTTATCTGTGTTTGAGCCTCTTAAAAACGTATATAAATTCCCCCAGATAGTGTTAATGTGCAGAATGAAAAAAGTAGTTCTCAACAAAGCCTGGTTCAAAATAGGATCGTTCCGGATCAATGTGGTGGATTAAATATCCTCAACTTTCTCCTTTCTTTTCTAACACTTGGATAAAACACAAATATATATATATATGTGTGTGTGTGTGTGTATTTTTATGTATATGTATATATATACACACACACATACACACACACACATATATATACACACACACATATATATACACACACACACATATATACATATTAATAGTAGTCCTTAAAAAGTAAGAAAATATGTCACAGGGTGACCAGGCTTCCATTGGAATTGCTAGAATGCAGATGAAATCATTTTGTTGGAGATAACAGAGTAGAGGGAATCACAGCTCAAAACAGAGAAAAGACAAGATTCAGAGCAGTTTTTCCCTAGGTTGTCTCAGAGAAAATCTCAGTTTGTAGTCAAAAAATGGAAGAAATATAAAATGAAAAAAAAAGAATTTTTCAAAAAAGTGCATCCAGAATAGCAGGCCAGCTTTGCCTCTTCTCCCGTGTATAGAGAAGGGAAGCAATTCCCCAGATAAAATACAATAACTGCTCTCTAAAAAAAAAAAAGGATTTAGGAGTGCTCCTGCTGGGAGTGTTAATCCTGCTGGGAGGTCCAATCACACAAGAATTGGACCTCTAGTTATTCTGTACCTCTTCATCATGTGCAAAGTAAGGAATGTTAAAAATAAAATAAAATAAAAATAAAGCACATATCTCTGTACGAGTGAAATAAACTAAAATATTCCACACATAGAGTAAACCTCTCCTTATTTTGGCAGTTATAGGAATATCCAGACTGTCTTCTCATTCTATTTATTTTATTTTCACTTCTGTTTAATGCAATCCTAAACCCATTTATGTTTTCATTTTTATGTATTATATATTCGTTTCTAGAATCTCGACTTCATTCTTTTAGGACTACTGTCTTCCACGAGTGGATAGATTTTTTTTACCCGGCCGATACATTTATTGTGTTCTTTATTTATTTAAATGGAGTAAGGAAAGTAATTTTGTGAGTCTAGTCATTCCAAAATTTGAAGATTTCACAGGTCTATTTCTATTGTAGGCTGTTTTTTACTGGTTTTAACTCATAATACCTTGTTTCCTTGTGTGTTTATCTACTAGCATGTCTTTGTTATTGCCTATAAAACCCATGTGATGAGTCCCTGAAACCTAGGCTAAAGTACCTTCTTTTTATAGACAACTTATATTTGTTTCTCTCAGTGGTACTTAGGCCCCATCACCAGTGTGGGAACAGTAAATAATAATATATTAAAGTTTCAAATAGTTAGAAATAAGATGCTGAATGTTTTCATCACAAATAAATGATAAATATTTAAGACAATGAAGGTGCTAATCACCATGATCTGATCACTATACAATGTGTGTATTGAAACATTACTATGTGCCCCATAAATATGTACAATTACTATATGTCAATTTAAAAAAGTAATCCTAAATCCCGGTGATGTGAATCCCAGGTCTACAAATCCAAATAACATCAACTAACGAATAAATTTTCTTAAGGGAAAATCCTCTGTCTGTCTTTTTGCCCTTATTCTGCTCAGAGTCAAGTAAACTCTCCCTGAAATTCTCTGGAAGTGTGAGGAGGAATATGGATTTACCTTTCTTACTCTTTTTCAACATGAAGTAATGACTCAGAGTCCAAGTTCAATGCTGAAATAAAGAGAGTCTAGTAAACTCAAGCAGAACTTTAGATATCTGTCTCTATTTTCCATACATGTAACTCGCTTTCATAATTTATTCTTCAAGCAAAATTGACTTAAATTGCTTTGCTTATACCTCTGAATTTCAGCTTTCTCTTAAAGTTTGGCCTGGTAATTTCTTACTAGCTTGTCAGTTTTTATAAGATAATTTTTAAGATCTCCTACCTAGCATTTTGTTTGTTCTCTATCAACTTAATTTTCTGAAAAGCATAGTTGATTATAACTGAAAATATTGATTAGAACATTGACACATGCTTTGTTCTTGATTAATATTTGCATTTGTATGTACATTGCAGCACTATTTATAATAGGAAAGACATGGAATCAGCATAGGTGCCCATCAATGGTAGAATGGATAAAGAAAATGTGGGTACATATAAACCATGGAATATTACACAGCCATAAAAAAGGATGAAATCATGCTCTTTACAGTGGCATGGATGCAGCTGGAGGCCATTATCTTAAGCAAATTAATGCAGAAACAGAAAATCAAATACCACATGTTCTCACTTATAAGTGGGAAGTAAACAATGGGTACACATGGACACAAAGATGGAAAAAGTAGACACTGGGGAATACTAGAGGTTGGAGGGTAAGATGGGGGCAAGGGTTGAAACACTATTGAGTATTACACTCACTACCAGGGTGACAGGATCAATCATACCCTAAACCTCAGTGTCACATAATATACCCATGTAGCAAACCCGCATATGTACCCCATGAATCTAAAATAAAAGTTGAAATTCTGTTTTTAAAAAATTAAAAAATAAAGGTATATCTCTGCAGCAGTACCTGGGGCGAGGCACCCTTTCCCTACCAGTTTACAAAAAAAAAATTAAATTAAAATTAAAAATAAAAGTAAATAAATACATTTTTAGTCTCTCTTAGACACATTTTAACATACCACTACCCCTTTATAATGGCTTTTTAGTTGAAGGTGTGCATAAGTGTATGTAGGACACATGTGAGCATGCTTGTATATATTCAGACCTTAACTGTAATACAACTCTGTGCCTTTGATAAGGCACTGATTGCCTCTGGACCAATTTTCTCAGTTGTAAATTGAAGCAGTAGAATTAAGTGATCTCAAATATCTGCTCTAGTTTTATGAACTATATTTCTATGATATAAAGGTTGCATTTTGAAGCAATGACTGTCTTTTATCTTTTATATCTCTTCTATATTTTTCCAAGCCAAGATATTTTTCACAAAGTCCTGGGGAAAAAAATCTCAAAAACATATAGAAGTGGTTCCTTATTGCTATAAAATAAAGCTCAGCTCCTTTGCACATGCATGAGACACCAGGTGCCATGGATCCTGTCTGCCTTGCCAGGTTCACCCTTTACTGTTCCTTGCCACACAATTTCTGCTGTAGAAACAACATATTGATTCATGCTTCTTTTCCTCTGTCCATCCTTTTTATCGCATTTCTTTGTTTAACCTAACTCCTCTTCATCCTTTCAGATCAGCCCAGGTACCCTCTCTTTCAAAATTTCTTCAAATTCTAGGACAGGCTTGGTGTTTTCTCTGAGAGATTATGCTATCATAGCACTTACTTAACATTATGCTGAAACCACCTGCTTCTGTTAACCATCCCTGATACAAGCCTGGAAACTCCCTGAAGACAACACTTGTCATTTATCTTTGTAGCCTCAACATAAATAATGTATAATTGCTAAAAGAAGATTAAATCTGATTTTCTCCTCATTAGGTAGTGACTTTTATTTCTGACTTTCAATATGTTCTACATCAATACAAACTTTATTGTTTTATCCATATTTTATTAATTATTTTAATACTGAATTATCGAATACTTCTAACAGTAGGACTTCAGCATTTTACTAATCTCTTAAATATGACATTTTATATGATGGTCAATATTTCTTCTGAAAAACATACATTCAATTTTGTAATTAGTTTATACTGATGAGATAGGAAAAAAGATTCAAAATTTTTTTGGAAATTTACTATGCTGAAAAAATTATACTAATAGGTTCATTTCATACATTGAAATGTATCTGAGAATTGTGCCATTTTGTATGAGATGGATAACAATTTTATGTACTGTTTAATTATTCTATTATTAATAATTGAATAATTAAAGTCATAGCTATAATTTATTAAGTACTTATTTTATTCCAGATACTCTTCTAAAAGTTTTAAACATAACTCAGGTGATACCCACAAAAATGTTATAGTGCTAGTAGCATTGTCTTTATTTTATAGAAATTTACACTTTACAGAAATTCACTTTACAGAAAATTAAATAGAAGCCTTTATTAGTGACTAGTTGTCTGTGTATTTTTTATTTGAACCTAGTATACCTACTGAAGTGGATTAATTTAATTGTTAATCAACTGAAAAATAATAATGGTATTAGATATATATAGTAAAAGAGTATCTTGCTAGGGTACTGTGGAGGAAAGATAAGGAATTAAAGCATACATCCTAACCTTTAGGGGTTTGCTATCTTATAGAGGAAATAGCGTATAAAAATCTGCTGTTTCATGAGTTATTCATTTTTTTTATTGCTTAGATATTTAAGCAATGTCTAAGTCATTGTTTTTTGGTACATTTTCAAGAATAAACATAGGAAAAAATTAAATTATAATTAATTAAAATAGTAAGGTTTACTTGTAGAAAAAAATGTGTTTTTTCCCATCACTTTGAAAATGCTAGTGATAGTTTCCTTTGCCATGTCAAATATTTTTAGCTTGATGCAGCCCCATTTGTCCATTTACTTTTGTTGCCTATGCTTTGGGGTCCTACACAGCAAATCATTGCCCAGACCAATGCTGTGGAATTTTCACCCTTTGTTTTCTTCCAGTAGTTTTACAGTTTCAGGTCTTAGATTTGAGTCTTTAATTCATTTTTAGTTGATATTTGCATATGGTGTGTGAACCCCGAGTATCTGAAACAGATCTCAGTTGATTTAGAAAGTTTATTTTGCCAAGGTTGAGGATGTGCACCCATGACACAGCCTCAGGAGATAGTGACAACATGTGCCCAAGGTGGTCAGAGCACAGTTTGATTTTATACATTTTAGGGAGACATGAGCCATCAATCAACATATGAAAGCTGAACATTGGTTCTGTCTGGAAAGGTGGGACAACTCAAAGCAAAGGCGGGACAACTAGAAGTAGGGAGGGGGCTTCCAGGTCATAGGTAGAAAAGTGACAAACGGTTGCATTCTTTTGAGTTTCTGATTAGCCTCTCCGAAGGAGCCAATCAGATGCGCATTTATCTCAGAAAGCACAGGGGTGACTTTGAATAGAATGGGAGGCAGGTTTGCCCTAAGCAGTTCTCAGCTTGACTTTTCACTTTAGCTTAGTGGTTTTGGGACCCCAAGATTTATTTTCCTTTCACAGGTGTGTGGCAAGGGTCCAATTCCATTCTTCTGCATGCAGATAACAGCACAGTGAATCTACAACCTACAGAATGAGAGAAAATATTTGTAATCAATATGTCTAATAAAATGGTAATATCCTAAATAAACAAGAAACCCAAAATTCTCAACAGCGAAATAAATAAATCCATAAATGAAAAGACCTGGGCAAAGAACCTGAATACTGAATAGACATGTCTCAAAAGAAGATATACAAATAGCCAACAGTCAAATGAAAATACGTATCATCACTAATCGTTAGGGAAATGCAAATTGCTTGAACTCAGGAGGCAGAGCTTGCAGTGAGCCGAGATCATGCCACTGCACTCCAGCCTGGGTGACAGAGCAAGACTCCATCTCAAAAAAAAAAAAAAAAAAAAAAAGAACCATAGATACCACCTGCACCTGTCAGAACAGCTATTTTCTTTCTCTTTTTTTAAATTTTTGTTATTTTGCTTTAAGTTCCGGGATACACTGCAGAATGTACATGTTTGTCACATAGGTATATGTGTGCCATGGTGGTTTGCTGTGCGTATTGACCCGTCGTCTAGGTTTCCTCCCCTCACTCCCAATCCCTCAACAGGCCCAGGTGTATGTTAGAACATCTGTTTTCAAAAAGACAAAATATAAAAACAAATGTTGGCAAGGATATGGAGAAAAGGAAACCCTGTTCACTGTTGGTGGGAATGTAAATTAGCACAGTCACTAAGGCAAACAAAGTGGAGGTTCCTCAAAAGACTAAAACATAGACCTACCATATGATCCAGCAATCCCACTGCTGAGTATATATCCAAAAGAATGGAAATCAACATATTGAGGAGATAGTTGCACTTGCATGTTTATCGTAGCACTATTCACAATAGCCAAGCTATGGTATCAGTCTAAGCATCCATTAACAAATGAACGGATAAAGAAAATGTGGCATATCTACATAATGTAATTCCAGTCAGCCTTTAGAAAGAAGGAAATCTTGTCCTTTCAAAATAGGACAAGTATACTTAGTATACTGAAGGACAGTATACTAAGTTAAATAAGCTTGGCACAGAAAAGCAAATATCACAAGTACTCAATTATATGTAGAATCTAAAACAATCAAACTCATAGAAGCAAAAATTGAATGCTGGTTATCAGAGTGGGGAAATAGTCAAAGGGTATGAAGCTGCAATGAGACAGGAAGAATAAATGTTAAGTATTTAAAGTGATGGATATGTTAATTAGCTTGATTTAATCACTCCATACTCTGTATATACATGATAACATCACTTTGTATCCCATAATTATATAACCGGTCAAAAAATAAAAATTAAATAAAAATCATAAAATACTGATAATAAAAATTTGATAAGATTAATACTGAATAACAATATTTTTACTCATCTAGCCGCTTCATTTATAAATAAAAATTATAAGATTAATAATGTTGATAAATGTTGAAGGCGAACCTCAGCTGAGCTTCCCCAAGGACTGTCAAAAGCATAAGGATTATTGTTAAAAGAACAGTGTTTTTGGACGTGCACTTTGATAGTCCCAGTTATTATGGTACAAGTCATTCAATTTAATTGATTTAAACTGAACCATCTGCTGTCTAATTGGCTCATAGCCAGTGGGATTTATGTTAGTAAATGAGTATCAGAGAGAGAAATAATACTAATGGGACGTTTATGTTTCACTAAGAATTTCTTCTAGTGAATCGCTTGAAACCGGAAGGTGGAGGTTGCAGCAAGCCGGGATCGCACCACTGCACTCCAACTTGGGCAACAAGAGCAAAATTCCGTCTCAAAAAAAAAAAAAAAAAAAAGAATGTCTCCTTGTTCATCAACAAAAATTAAACATATTAAAATGTATGCAAATCAAAAACCCTACTTTCAAGACTTCTTCTAAACAAGATAGAATAAGTAGGATTAGATATATCCTCCTGCCCAAAACATTTTTAAAATGCACAAAATAAATGAAACAAAGGTTTTGAAGACACTGGATATTAGACAATGACAGCAACAACAGAGAGAGTAAATAAACAATGTGAGCTCTCTGATTGTCCCAGTATACTTTCTGAAGAGGTTTCCAGGTGGCAACGAAAGAGGAAAACCAGATAGAGCCTATGGCTTGAAGAGACATAGTAGGGAAAGAAGGGAAGACAAAGTTGATAGAGTTTGCAATGCAGAGTACCAGAAAGAAGAGAGCAGCCCAGACAGAGACCTCTAGAGATCTGGAAGAGTTCTCCCTGAGTCATGAGCCGAATACTAATCAGCACAGGAACATGGGAAAACAATTTGAGACCAGAGAAAGAAATGCGTGAAAAGACAGAGGTAACAATCCTTTGTACTTACACAGGGCTGGAAAAATAAATGGTCATTTCCACTAACTAGAGTGCAAATCCTAATAATTCACAGGGTATCGGGTAGAGTACGTTAAAAATTTGTGCCTCAATTGTGGAGCAAAATTAGCCATAGGTCAAATTCTGCTGTGGTCCTGCCTAACAAAATTTAAAGGCAATAAGTAGATACAAACTGCAAGAAATGTTAAAGGAATTCCCACAGGTAGACGGAAAACAATCCAGATGAAAATAAGCATTTACAGAAAGGGGTGATTTTGTGCCTCATTATAGGTCACATTTTTCTGCTTCCTTTGCATGCCTTGGGATTTTACATTACATGTAGAACTGAAAATTCAGCTTTGTTCGGTTCTTGATTATTTATTTTTCTTTTTTTTCCTGCATTTTACAAATACTCTTGAGCTTTTTTCTGGAATATTATTGATTTGTTGACAACAGTTTAATCCTTTTGGGTTTTCCCTTTAGCGTATGCTAAAAGCCCATACAGAGGAACAATAGTATAAAATACCTCCTAAGAACATTTCTGCTTTGCTGTTTGAAATGAAGGCCAATTTATCACTATTGTGACGGTTGTCTCATAGAATATTTTACCAAATGTTTATTTGAGATTATCTGATGTCATGATAGCCATGATCATGATGTCAGACAGCCATGGTGGCTCTCTTAGATCATGCCCTCATAGACCTTGCAACCTGACTATTCCCATCTGTTGTTTGTGGAATTGGAAAGCAAATTTTGTGCACCTGTGATAGAATTCTTGATAGTCTTCGTGGATTTTGTCATTCTGTTCAATGAGAGGTTCTTGCATAAGGACTTTAATCATTAATATTGAAATATAAAACTAAAAAACAATGAAATGAAAATTTGGTACTGGATTACCCCAAATATTTATTTTGGACATGAGTGCTTCTCAAACTACAGAATTACAACCCTCAAGTTTTCTTCACCAACAAGGATATTGTAACACAACAAAAGAGAAAGTTGATATATTTCAGTAAGTTACTGGAAAGTGTGGTGTCCTCAGTTCTTATCTTCTTGGGAGAAAGAATTCGGCCAAGAAACAATTTAACAAAGAAAGCAGAGAATTTATTGAAGAAAAATAAAGACCAGAGAGTTTACTGAAGGAAGTACACTCCAAAAGAGGAGTGAGTTGACTAGGCTGGGAGCAGTGACAGTAGCAGCAAGGGTTAAGTGTCAGCAGAGATTATTTAAAGAGGCAGAATAGGCTGCTTGGAAGAGAATGGACCAGCAACCCTGAGAGTTCTATGTTGTGGTTTTTATTATGTCACACTCTTTCTTTAAGTTTGCACCTCTGTATTAAGTCTCTGCCTTTGTCTGTGTCTGGTTTCCCATTTCTGCCTTAAGTCCCTGCCTTTTCCCCCACCTAGTTCCCACCCCAGGTTTGTAGGATTCTCCCTTACTGTCAGTTGATGCACATGTGCAGGCCCAGGGATCAATACAAATCTTACCTAATGGCAGTGTGGTTCATTACCAACATCCCAGGAAGGTCATATAAACAGCAGTTAAATCTGTGGTTATTGTGCCTTTGTATCTCTTAGGAATTTCCCCTTTGCCCTTTTCCCCTCCTTATCAGCATGTAGCTGACTACATTCTCACAGTTCAATCATAGAATGAGTGATTACTGGGCATCTTAAGAGGCATTTTGGGGAGTTCCTTCTTACATTGGTAATTTCCCTTCTCTCTGCTCATACCTAGCATGCATGTTTTGGGTGGTCTCTGGGCTATGAGATTTTCCAGAGCTTACTTTTGTAGGGGCTCCCCTTCTTGCTCAGTCTAACTATCTGCCTGTTCTAACAAATACATATTACACTACAGGTGAGATGGCTAGATTATGGAAAGATAACTCTGATTAATTTACCCAAGAGTAAAATTATTCTGAGGCAAGGAGGATAATCCCTGACTACTGATCCAAATGGTAGGATGTAATAGGCAGTGGGTGTGTCACGTTGCTGAGTTTATACCTCTAGAGCATAATCTAATACTTTCATATACATTTAAAAAACATTTATGAAATTTTGGGAAGAATCCTTCTGAATTTTTATGTGTGCCATGTTGCTGATCTTACATACCTACAATGTGTCCTAATTTTTACATATACATAAAAACAAAACTTTTTGATATTCTAGAAAATAAATCTACATTCATATGAGTTTTCTCCAATTGTTCTGTTCTCCAATTATTATTGTGGAGTTTTTGCACATTGGGATTATTTGAAAATAATTCTAGACTCATAACTCATACATGGTCTGGGTACTATGGGATATCTAGATTGGTTATAATCTGCTCATTTGTTAATATTTAGGGATCTTCTAAAAATAATTCTTTCATAGTTTGTTTCATCTGGAACCTAAGTGTCCAAAGTAGATGCATAAAATTGCATGGTTTCTAACACAGAGAATAAAGAAATTTCCTCTGATAATATTGACAAATTAATAATTATAAGAAAGACACTGAAAGAGACTAAGGATTGTTATAAATTTTCAAGACTTGGAGTGTTTTCTGTTAACCAAGGCAAATAAAGTTCAGTTTACCTCAAGGATTTACTATTTATTTTAAGTCTCAACATCCACTTTTTCTATATATTCCTTTACTTCTTGTACAATCAGACAATTTTATTTCACCAGGAGAGCCATACATTATCATTTATAGTTGGTATATATTCTTCTAAATCTCTTTGAATTATACAGCCACTTTTGGAGGTTTTGTAAGTTGGCAATTTCTCTTTCCAATTTAGATTTTCTGTTTCCCTTCTTTTGGGCCTATGAACATTTACAAACAGAGAACAAGGATCCCTTTAAACTGCTCTTGACTGTACTTTAGGATACTCTTTGAAAATGTTCTAAAATCTATTTTCTTTTATTTTTATATATTGAAAAAGTTTTCTTAAGTAGTTGTGAAAATGCATTACATTGAAGATTTTCAATTTTTTTCTTGTATTTCAAGGCCATTTTTGAATTTTGCACATCTGGGTTATTTAAATCATTTTCTGGTCTCTCCCATTCTGTTGTTTATGACAATTTTTTTCCAGAAAAGGGGTTAACAATTAAGTAAACTCATTGGCATAGATATGATTGTCCAGACGGTTTTTTAAAAATCCATAAATTATAGTACTTAACATGGCTTTAGACTGGGATTTAAAAGCAATCTGAAACTTCACATTCTTGCCATGATGCTATAAGAAGGATTAGATTTACCATCCTGCTGGGAAACAAAACAAAACAAAAATAAAACAGATGTCTTTCAGACATTGACTTTTAAAAGACATCCCTCGGGACTTTGATTTTTCAGAGAAGTGAAGCAGTTGAGACTAATCTTGTAACTGTTCTGGTTTGCTTCCTAGATAAAATTTCAAAAGCACATGCACAGAGAGGTAAATCCAAAGCCCCCAAGCAACCTCATGGAGGTGAAGAATGTAAATGGGGAAAAGGGAAGGTTGAGGCAGCTGGAAATTGTAGGGGCGGAGATCTGGAAAAGAGAGAGCACTATATCATTTCTTAGGTCTAGTAGTAATTGTTTTATAAATTTAGGAGCCCCAGAGTTAGGTGCATATATATTTAAGATTGTGATACTTTCCTGTTGGACAAGACATTTTATTATTATGTAATGTCCCTCTTTGTCTTTTTTAATTACTGTTGCTTTAAAGTTTGTTTTGTCTGATATAAGAATAGCTACTCCTACTTACTTTTGGTGTCCATTTGCATAAAATGTCTTTTTCCACCCCTTTACCCTTAAGTTTATGTGAGTCCTTGTGTGTTAGGTGAGTCTGTTGAAGGCAGCAGATACTTGGTCAGTAAATTCTTATCCATTCTGCCATTCTGTATCTTTTAAGTAGAGCATTTAGGCCATTTACATTCATTTAGTATTGAGATGTGAGGTACTATTCTATTCATCCCACTATTTGTTGTTTGCATATCTTGGTTGTTTGAGTTTTTTTGTTGTTGTGTTTTTGTTGTAATTGTTGTGTGTGTGTATTGTTGCATTATAGGTCCTGTGAGATTTATGCTTTAAAAAAGTTCTGTTTTGATGTATTTCAAGGATTTAGTTCAAGGCTTACAGGTCCTTTTAGCAGTTCTTGCAGTGCTGGCTTGGTAGCGGCATATTCCCTTAGCATTTGTTTGTCTGCAAAAGACTGTAACTTTCCTTCTTTTATGATGCTTAGTTTCACTGGATGCAAAATTCTTGGCTGATAATTGTTTTGTTTAAGGAGGCTAAATATAGGGCATCAACCCCTTCTAGTTTGTAGGTTTTCTGCTGAGAAATCTGCTGTTAATATGATTGGTTTTCCTTTACAGGACACCCTATTCAACAAATGGTGCTGGGATAATAGGCAAGCCACATGTAGAAGAATAAAACTGAATCCTCATTGCTCACCTTGTGCAAAAATCAAGGTGGATCAAGGACTTACATCTAAAACCTGGAACCATAAAAACTCTAGAAGATAACATTGGAAAAACCCTTCTAGACATTGGCTTAGGCAAAAACTCCATGACCAACAACCCCAAAGCAAATGCAACAAAAACAATGATAAACAGGTGGGGCTTAATTGAACTAAAAAGTTTCTGCACAGCAAAAGAAACAATCAGCAGAGTAAACAGACAACCCACAGAGTGGGAGAAAATCTTCACAATCTATACGTCTGACAAAGGACTAATATCCAGACTCTACAAGAAACTCAAACAAATTAGCAAGAAAAAACAAACAATCACTTCAAACATTGGACTAAGGACATGAATAAACAATTCTCAAAGGAAGATATACAAATGACCAACAAACATGAAAAAATGCTCAGCATCACTAAGGATCAGGGAAGTGAAAATTGAAACCACAATGCGATAACAACTTACCCCTGCAAGAATGGCCATAATCAAAAAATAAAAAAAAATAGATGTTGGTGGGAATGTAGTGAAAAGGAAACGCTTTAACACTGCTTGTGGGAATGTAAACTAATATAACCACTTTGGAAAACGGTATGGAGATTCCTTAAAGAACTAAAAGTAGAACAACAGTTTGATTCAGCAATCCCACTACTGGATATCAACCCAGAGGAAAAGAAGTCATTATACAAAAAAAGATACTTGCACACACATGTTTATAGCAGCACAATTTGCAATTGCAAAAATATGGAACCAGCCCAGATGCCTATCAGTTAATGAATGGATAAAGAAATTGTGATATATATATATACACATATCCCATGTTATATATATAATATATATATATACATATCCCATGTTATATATATATTATATATATATATATATTATATATATATATATATATATATATATATATACACACACCATGGAATATTATGGGGCCATAAAAAGGAACAAAACATTGGCATTCTGGCTTTCGCAGCAACCTGGATAGAATTGGAGATCATTATTTTATGTTAAGTAACTCAGGAATGTAAAACTGAACATAATATGTTCTCACTTATAAGTGGTAGCTAAGCTATGAGGATGCAAAGTCATAAGAATGATAAAAGGGACTTTGGGAACTGGGGGAAAGATTGGGAGTTGAGGTAAGGGATAAAAGAGTACAAATCAATATAGTATATACTGCTCTGATGATGGGTACACCAAAATCTCACAAATCACCACTAAAGAACTTACTCATGTAACCAAACACCACCTGTTCCCCAAAAAACCTATGGAAATTTAAGAAGAGAGAGAGCTATGCAGACAAGAGCTTCAGAAATCTAACTACAGTGCCCTTTTATATCATTGTTGAATACTCAGATATGCAAGTGTGGAGTAAAACTCCATGAGGCCAGGCAAAAAAGGCAACCAAGTATCTATAAGAAAAAATTTCCAGAGCTTACACAAGGCAAGCTCTAACAACATATATTGAACTCCACCTAGCCAGAGTGAAGAGTTCTTGATTATTTAGCATATTTAAGAGAGTAACTTTTCATCAGAGGTGACAGTATCTTAGTAATTTGGACAAATTATCAGTGGAATAAAGACAACTCTAGACTGCTCCCAGAAAAGCTTTAAAAAATGACTCAAAGGGATGACACTGATCTATAAGTAACCAACTTCCTGTCAAAACAAAGCCGAACAATTTTTAAAGGAAGAAAACAAGAATCCAGCCATACCAACATCAAATCTGTAATGTTTAGCATAAAATAAAAAATGACTGCTAAGTAAAAAAATGTAATCCAAAGCAGGAGAAAAATAATCAAATAGAACTATAAATGACATAGATAATGGAACTAGCAAATACATTAAGCAGCTGTTATAAATATGTAAACATGTAAAGAATAACAAATAACAAAATAAAAGGGTAAATAGAAATTTAAAAAACAAACAACTAGATAGAACTTCTAGAGTTGAAAACTAATGTCTAAATGAAACTTTAACTAGATAGGATTAACAACACATAAGACATTACACAAGAAAATATCAGTAAATATTCAAATTTAGCAATGAATCTATTAAAATTGAAAAAGAAAGAGAATGAAATAATTTGTTTCAGTAACCCATGGAACAAAATAAATTTATGTGCAGACATGGAATAGGAATTCCAAACAGGGTAAGGACAGAGAAATAAAAAAATAAAAATTGAAGAAATAGAGGTTACTATATTCCCAAATTTAAATAAAGTTACAATGCTAACTCAACACCTAGAAAGATTTTAAAATGCCTATAAAAATAAAACAAAGCACATCAAAATAAAATTGCTAAAAACCTATGATAGAGAAAATATTAACAGTATCCAGAGAAAAAAGACAAATTATATAAGAAAAACAAGGATTAAAATGTATGCATATTGGTTGCGCAGTAGTGCTAGTGGCTTCGCAATTTGGTCCTCAGACCTGGCAGCCGCCACTGGTGCTGAGCTGGTAGGAAGCCCCTGTCGGTGAGCTCGTTGGAGCTTGAACCCATTGTCACCCCTCTGACTCACCAGCAAAAAAATAAATAAATAAATAAAAATAAATTAAAAAAAAATGGTTGAAGCAGATTGCCCAGAAAAGTTCTTCATTGGTGGGCTTAATATGGAGACTGAGAAAGCTCTTGAAGCACCATTTGGCAAATATGGATGAATAGTGAATAGTGGAAGTACTCTTGATGAAAGACCGTGAAACCAACAAATCAAGAGGATTTGCTTTTGTCCCCTTTGAAAGCCCAGCAGACGCTAAGGATGCAGCCAGAGACATGAATGGAAAGTCATTAAATGGAAAAGCCGTCAAAGTGGAATAAGCCACCAAATAATTATTTGAAAGTGGTAGACGTGGACTGCCTCCACCTCCAAGAACTAGAGGTCCTTCAAGAAGTCTGAGAGGTGGAAGAGGAGGAAGTGGAGGAACCAGGGAACCTCCCTCATGGGGAGGACACATGGATGATGGTGGATATTCCATGCATTTTAACATGAGTTCTTCCAGGGAACCACTCCTAGTAAAAAGAGGACCACCACCAAGAAGTGGGGGTCCTTCTCCTAAGAGATCTGCACCTCCTAAGAGATCTGCACCAGTTCACAGCAGCAGTGAATGGAAGGAAGAGCTCCTTTATCACGTGGAAGAGATAGTTAGGGAGGTCCACCTCGAAGGGAACTGCCGCCCTCTCGTAGAGATGTTTATTTGTCCCCAAGAGATGATGTGTAGTCTACTAAAGACAGCTCTTCAAGCAGAGATTACCCAAGTTCTTGTAATACAAGAGATTATGCACCACCACCAGGAGATTATACTTACCGTGATTACAGTCATTCCAGTTCATGTGATGACTATCCATCAAGAGGCTATAGCGATAGAGATGGATATGATCGTGATCATTACTATTCAGATCATCCAAGTGGAAGTTCCTACAGAGATTCATATGAGAGTTATGATAACTCACATAGTGCTCCACCTACACAAGGGCCCCCACCATTTTATGCTGGAAGCAGTCGCTATCATGATTACAGCAGCTCACGTGACGGATGTGGTAGAAGTCGAGACAGTTACTCAAGCAGCTGAAGTGATCTCTATTCAAGTGGTCGTGATCGGCTTGGCAGACAAGAAAGAGGGCTTGCCCCTTCTATAGAAAGGGGGTACTCTTCTCCATGTGATTCCTACAGCAGTTCAAGCTGCAGAGCACCAAGAGGTGGTGGCCGTGGAGGAAGCCGATCTGATAGAGGGGGAGGCAGAAGCAGATACTAGAAGCAAACAAAACTTTGGACAAAAACCCCAGTTCAAAGAAACAAACAAAAAGTGAAACTATTCTGTCATAGCTACCCAAGGACTACTAAAAGGAAAAATTGTGTTACCTTTTTTAAATTCCTTGTTATGTTCCCCTCCATAATTTTTATGTTCTTGTGAGGAAAAAAGTAAAACATGTTTAATTTTATCTGACTTTATGACATTGCTTTTAAACAAGCAAATGTTAAATGTGTTAAGACTTGTTGTACTAGTGTTGTAACTTTCCAAGCAAAAGTGTTCCTAGAGGCCACTCCTATCTGATTTTTCCCAGTAAATGAGGCAAGCAATTCTAAGATCTTCCACAAAACGTCTAGCCATGTAAAATGGAGAGATGAATTGTTCTGCCTATACAAACAAGCTAGCTATTAGAGGGTGGTTGGGGTTTGCTACTCAGAAGATTTCAGGGTGTCTTCCAGCTGAAATCTCAATGTTCACAGCATGAAAAACCTGAAATCAGAGGCCTATGCAAGGCAAGTGCTATTCACGCAGTAGATCCAAAAACAAATGGATAATGCTGGCCATTTTGCTTTTCTGACATTTCCTTGGGAATCCCCAAGAACCTCCCCTTTCTCCTCCCGGAATAAGACCATTTAAGTGTGTGTCAAACAGCTACAGAATACTAAAAAAAAGTTTGGCCAAAACCAACCATGAAGCTGCAAAGGTGTCTGCTCTTACTGTTTCAAATTTTTGCAACTCTGTAATGTCTCACTTTTAAAGGAACAGCTTGATTGCAAGGGAGAAAATAGATAAGCAATAAAGTTACCTCCAACTTCCTAAAGGCTTATGACTTCTAAAAAGTGAATCTATCAGCATTCCACATCAGATTTAAAGCATCAAATGCCTGTGAAACAGCAAAGATGGTTGAGGATTATGCTCATTATGGTCGTGGAGTGCTGATTTATTCGCAGTAGATAAAGCTGGCAGTCAGATAAATCAAATGCTAAGAGTTTTTGAAGCAGAAGGTGGCTGATTGTCGATAAGTCACTACAGTTACATAAGAAGTGCTGTCAGAATTGGTTTGGTGCAATCAATAGATTTTGCCTCCAAGGGTTCCTGTGGACCTGAGGATGGCATCAGTGTTGATTAACATTCATAACTAGGGAGTGAGTAGTAGTTACTTAAAACAATAATTGACCAAATGGAAAAGGAGAAGTAATTAAGGAAATTGGTAAGTGGAGGTAGTCAGGAAGTTCTTGTGTTCCTTTACATAGATTTTATAGCTTTGGTTTTCATTTTGTTTAGATAAAGTCAAGGGACAACTCTTCAATTTAGAACTTCAGTTGAATCATAAAAATGATGAATAAGTGGTAGCTCTGTCTAGTGAAATGTCTATGTCTGTCAGTAAGTGAAACATTTTTTGGTGGTGGCTTATCCAGAAACAGAGTTTAGTTGTAGAATAAAACTTAGAGAGTGGTTGCGTTTGCTACTCAGAAGATTTCAGGGTGTCTTCCAACTGAAATCTCAATGTTCTTAGCATAAAAAACCTGAAATCAGATGTCTATGTAAGGAAAGTGCTATTCACACAGTAAATCCAAAAAAGCAAATGGATAATGCTGGCCATTTTGCTTTTCTGACATTTCCCTGGGAATCCACAAGAACCTCCCCTTTCCCCTCCCTGAATAAGACCATTTAAGTGTGTGTTAAACATAGAAAGTAACAAACATGCTAAGATGGCAAGCACACTGGAAACAAGTAGCCTACTTTTGCTGATTGTTTTACAAGCTCACTTTACCTCCCAATCTTGGAAATAAGTTTTAGTTTATTGCTTTAGAGACTAGAGCCAATAGTATAATTTTCTCAAAGGAAATAGACTTGAGTTGTTGGATTACAGGAACTAACTCAACTTCTAAGATTTTTTTTTTGTCATAATTATGGCACTGTCATGTTTTACCATTTGCAACTAGGGATAGTAAGTACAACATTTTAAACTCTCGTTTGACAGACTACTACTAATCACAGACCTGTAATAGGTAATGACCAAATTTATGTGGTTGTTGCACTTCCATAGTTGTCTTAGCCCAATCCTTCCATACTCTTATGATTACTTGGGTTAAAGCTTCTGTGAGGACCTTTTTGGCTCTTGAGATATACTAGATATTTAAGATATTTAGATATCCTAAGGATAGCATAGGATATAGAGATTGTACAAATTGTGAATGAATATTAAGTTCAAAGCAAGGAGTATGTTAAAATGACCAGACACCTGTTTGATAAATAGTTTACTGACCTAGCAGACTTGTGGAAAAAGAATTAGATCTTGATTCTTCTGGGTTTATACTGGTTGTAAAACAGAATGATATAGAAAATGTTTTCCTTGTTTAACTGGTAGTTGAACATAGAACTTGGGTATTATAGATCACTTTTCACTTTTTGGAATGTTATGTATTGAAACTTAATAAAACTTTAACATGGCAAAAAAAAAGTATGCGTGTTGCCTATGGAAAATATACAACCAAAAAGTTAGTGGAATAACCTCTTAGAAGGTGTAGAAAATATTATTGCAACCTAAAATCTATATTCAGTATAAGTGCATATTTCAAATACAAACTCAAATAAACATCTCTGAATATAGCTAGCCCTATAAATATATAAGCAATTGAATTAGTAGTTTGTAAACTTTACCTCAAAGAACACACAGTCCCACATACATTCATAGTTATATTCTATAAATTGTTTAACAAATAAATACTATTCTTACACATTTTTTTTCCAGAAAACAGAGGTCAACATTATCCTGATAACAAAAGTCAAAAAAGAAACTTCAAGGAAATAAAACTGGGACATAATATCTTCATAAAGATAGATACAAAGTTCTTAACAAAATATTAGCAAATGTTGTTAGCAGTAGGTGTCCAGGTTCTTGGCGTCTTGAACAAGGAATTGAACAAAACTCACAAACAAAGCGAGGAAAGCAAAAGCTGGGATTTATTGAAAATGAAAGTACGCTCCACAATGTGGGATCCTGAGCATAGGGGCTCAAGAGCCCTGTTTACAGGATTTTCTGGAATTTCAGTACTCTAGAGGTTTCCCATTGGTTACTTGGCATATATTCTATGTAAATGAAGAGAATGCGGTGAAGTCACAGAGTCATTTACTTGGGTTGTGCCCTATTGTAAATGGAGAGGATATTATTTGGTGTGTGTGATCTAGGTAAATGGAAAGGATGAATGTGAAGTTACCAAGTGTAAATAGCATGAATGGAGAGGAGGAAGTGCAGTTACAAAGCCATTCACAGTCCTGTCATTGCCGACGTGCTTTCATTTGATTTAGTTCTAGAAAGTCAGCATGGATCGGTCTTAAGTTCCCTGCCTCCAGGTCCTATTCTCCTGCCTCAATGTGATACATCATAGCCCAGTTAGTTTTATAGCAGAAATGCAAGGTTGGTTTGACTGTCAACCTATATAGTTTACTACATTAATATACTTTTTAAAAAGCTATGATTATCACAAAAGATGCAGTAAAGGCTTTGAGAGCATGTAATACCCATTCAACTTGATAAAAGTCAAGTTGAAAAACTCTCAGCTAAAATCACACTTAAAGGTAAAAGATTTAGTGTTCTTCCTTTAATATCAGTAATAAGGAAATGATTTCCACTCTTATTATAAATTCATTCAATAAGTCAAAACATAAAACATATGAACATCAGAATGGAAGAATTAAATCTGTCATTTACATATGACATATGCAGAAATGTGTATGTGCATATACATTGAAGAATCAAGACAAAGCTACTAGCATTTGTGAGTAGGCTAGCAAATGCTGCAAAATATCAGGTCTCCACACAAAAATCAATTATATCTCTATATACTAACAATGAACAGAAATTGAATTGTAAAAAATATCAGTCATAATAGTATCAAAAACATGAAATGACTAGTAATAAACTTTAAAAAATATGTGCAAAGCAAACAAAGAATATTGCTGAGAGAAATCTCTATGCAATCTCAATCAACAGGATTACTTGTTGAAATTGACAAGCTTATTTTAAAATATATGCTAATATAAGAGATAACAAATAAATAAGTAATTTTAATTTTTAAAGAAAATGTTAGAGGACTTACACTGCCTGGTTTCAGGATATAATATAAATACAGACATAATCAGGCCAGTTTGATGTTGTTATGAAGACAGACACATAAATCATTAGAATAGAATCAAAAGTCTAGTTAGCTAGGTACATAGATAAGACAGATAGATATTAATTTATCTTTCACAATGTTGCCAAGTCAATTTAATGAGAAAATTATACTGTTGAAATACTATGACTGGAACAATAGCATATTTTTATGGAGAAAAATAAAACTTTGTTCTTAATTCACACCATACAACAAACAACTCAAAATAGATTATAGACCTAAAATTAAGAGATACAAGTATTAAACTTTCAGAAGATCAAACATTTTTATGATTTTAGGTTGGTTAGCAAAAATATTTTGTATAGAACATAAAAAAGTATGAATAACAAAAATATTCACATTTAGAATATATCAAAATGAAAAACTACTGCTCTTTAAAACATACCCATAAACAAATAAGGCAAGTCATAGAGTAGAAGAAAATATTGGAAATGAATATATTTAACACAGAAATATAAGAAATACATCTAGACTATATAAGGAACTCTTAAAATTCAATAGTAAGAAGAAAAAGAATCAATTTTAAGTTAGAAAAAAGATGTAAATATTTATTTGATTTAAGAAGATATACAAATGACCAATTAGCACCTGGAAAAATTGTCAGCATCATCAGTCATCAGGGAAATTAAAACTAAAATTATAATCGGATACCACTACAAATCCAATAGAATGGCTAAAATGCAAGGCTAACAATACCAATATTGATAACTGGTTACTCACATACATTGCCTGTGAGAATATAAAATGACAACCTTTGAAAAATGCATTTTAGCAGTTTTATATAAATTTGAACAGATATCTACCATATGACCTAGCCATTCCATTTCTAGATATTTGCCCAAGAGAAATGAAAACATACACCCACACAGAGACTTGTACACAAATGTTTATAGCTTTTTTATTCCCCATAGCCAAAATCTGGGAACAGTCCAAATAGCCATGAACATGTGAATAGATAAACATGTTAGCATAACATACAATTGAATGCTAAGAAGCAATAAAAAGGAATGAACCGTCGATACAACTTCACAACATGGATGATCTCAAAAACATTATGTTGAAAAAGAAGTCAGGCACAGAAGAGTAGTTACTTTTGAGTCATTCATATGAAACTCAGGAAAGAATTCCAATCTTTATAGGCAGAAAGCAGATCGGTGACTGGGGCTAATGTGGGTGAAACAGGATTGACTGTGAAGAATCACAAGGAACTTTTTCAGGTGATGAAAATGTTCCATGTCTTGAGGTAATGATGGTAGTTACCTGTCTGTACACATTCTTCGAAACTCATCAAAATATACACTAAATTGGGATGCATTTTATTTTAAGTAAATTATCCCTTGATAAAGTGTATTGTATTGAAATACAACTTAATCTAAGTTTTATATCTTAGAGAAAATTTAGATTTCCAAAATAAGAAATATGATTCTATATATTTTCATAAGTCCATGCATCAGTCTATACACCAAGCAGTATATAAAATTATTATACTTATTTATGTTTTAATAAATTAATTTAACATAGTGTAATAACATGATGTAATAGAGAAAACCTTATGCTAAGGATGAGAATCCCAAAGGCAGATTCCAGTTCTACTTATTGCTGGGTATGTGGTCTTCATCAAAGCCACTGACCCCCTCCATGTGTCACTTTTCATACTTAATAATGAATATTATAATACAAATCCAATACAGTGCAGTAATATTCAAATGACAAGATGATTTTGTCCTTTACCACAACTTTAAAGCATTATGTAAAGATAGCCTTTTTTCAATATTATCATCAACATTACTTTAAAAAGTAGACATTGGCTTTGTTACAACTTGTTCAGGGAGTCTATGTTTCCCACAATAAGAGATAGCTGCTTTATGCTCTAATGTCATCCAGGATTCAGAGAATTTTTAACTTTAATATTAGATCATATTTACTTCAGTGAAAGAGGTGAAAGGCTATTGGAAAAAATAAAAATGGATGGCAGCTTAGCCATCAAAAAATACAATAAAGCTTGGGCATGGTGGCTCATGCCTATAATCCCAGCACTTAGGGAAGCTGAGGTGGGAGGACTGCTTGAGTATAGGAGAGTGAGACCAGCTGGGGCAACACAGTTAGACGTTATCTCTACAAAAAATTTAAAATAGTAGCTGCATGTGGTGGCATGCACCTGTAGTCCCAGCTGCTCAGGAAGCTGAGGTGAGAAGATTTCTTGAGCCCAGGAGTTCCAGGCTGCAGTGAGCCATGTTTATACCACTGCACTCAAGCCTGGGTGACAGAGTGAGACCCTGATTTAAAAAAATAATAATACAATATGTACCATCACATACTGGAAAAAGAATATATACCCTTTTGATTCTAGGTGAGATTTGTTTTCTATGAATATATCTTAGTTTGATATGTCTTATTGGAAGTAAAGTGTATATATTATTATTTATTTATATGTCTATTTAAAACTAGTAACAAGGAGCTAGGCAAAGCTCAAATGAGGGCATCTTTTCCAAATTTTATAATTATTTGCTCATTTATGCTTAAATATACATTGATTTTGCTATATGCTAAATTTTTAAATTTTTGTTCTGTATATGAGTGTATTTTGTATTAAAATGAATGACCAACTATAGCAAACCTACTGTAGAAAATAGTGAACTGTGATAATAAATAATTTCTACCCTCTTGTTGCAAAATAAACTGGATCACTTCTTTAGGATTAAGTAGCAAAATAAAATAAAACAAATTCTAGCAGAAATACAATGAGTAGCAGAGAGACAAGGAAAGAATCTTAGTTTTATAGCTGTATTCAGTTGTAAAGAAGGTAAGACATATAGTACAGTAGAAGATTGAAAAGTCAAGGAGGAAAAGAATTATTTAACTAAATAAAATGGTTTGTGAAAAACTAACAAATGGAAGACCTCCACAAAAATTTGTAATGGTTTCCTGGCGATGTTATTGGCTAAATAATGGAGTAATGCCCCTGAGAAATTCTAAGTGCACTATTACTTAGGAAATGTAAAAACTTGTTTGGGCTAATCATTAGACACAAAGAGATTGGACCTCAGATTGAACAAATTCCACGGTAAATGGAAAGAACTTGGCTTTCTGAAGGCTTTGTGAGGGCAATAGCTTTTCAGTCAGTGAATCTAAACCGCAAATTTGCTTGGTCAATAGATCAACATTTGCATTTGGGAAATCCATTATTTCCCTTCTATTAGGCCTCACTTTAATCCTACATTGTGATTTTACTAAAGAAAAGTGACTCCTTCACCTCCCCCAGAAAGTTAATATTTTCTTGTCTATTTAGCACTGTGAGTTAACTATTGTGATTAATGCAGCTTCTTGATTTCAAGTTGTTCTCATTTGTTTGAATCCTGAAATAGCTTTAACGAATGGACTGTGACTATAAACAATTCCAATTAAAAAGCAATCACTTTTCAACTAGCTTTACAAGAATTGATTTTCTATTAAAATACTCAGGCCGTGTTTCAATCACAATGCAATAAAGTTCCCATTTTAAATTACAGCAAATGAGATTGAACCACTCTAAACTAAACACACACCTAATACTTCCTAATATTAAGACTCCAAATTTCCAAATTATAGGAGAAAGACCAGATCATTTTAATCCATGAAAGTTTAATTTGCTCCTTGACCTTTCATTCTTCTCCTACAGAGACTCTTCCTTATTTTATCCATTGAAGATATATCACACGTACAAGGCACTGTTTGAGGCAAGGCTTGGAGCAATAAAATAACATACCTGACCACCTCACAGAAAAATCTTACGACCACCATTTGAAGATTTTATAACAGAAGACTTAAACTGGATGTAGTAAACTGACATGAAAGTCAAAATTACATGCAGTGTCTAATTCATGTTGGCCTAAAGGATGGAACAGATCAGATGGTGTAGTGTTTTTTTTATTTTTTAATTTTAGGGAAAATAGGGATCAGTAGGAGGTAGGCTGCTCAAAGGCTGCTTTATAGGAGAGGTGAGACTTTATATTTCTATTCTATACATATCTTAAAGTATCTTTGGCATGCCAGGGTATGAGCTATTCTTGGAAATGCAAAGATAAATCAATACATACCCTGAGTTTATAGACTAAGGACTGAAACATACCTACAAACAAATAGCAACAATATTACTTAAACTGAAAACAGAGGAATGAGACAGAGAAGGCAGCTTAATGAATTGCTTGAGCAAAAGAAGAAAATGGAAATGGGAGATTGGCATTTTTTGAATATCTAGTGTCTGCTAGATACATCATTTTATATATCATTAATTAAAAAAACACTACAAAGCATTATTATTATTATTATTCTCATTTTAGAGGTGAAGAAATTGAGATGCATACAAATTTAAGTATTTTTCCCAAGATTAATGGTAGGATTAAGATTTGAATGCCAGCCTGCCAGCTTCAAAACCCTTCTTCTCAAAAAAGTAAGTGTTCAGGAACCTTCCAATTATAATCCTGAATATAATTCTACAATGGTATAAGACTGCACTAATTATCACAGGTAACTGTCTAATATCATAAAGAAATAGACCTAAGATCTACTTCCTCAAAAATGTTTAGGCTCTATATATGCCTCTGCAAATTTTCTTTACAAATTGGATACAAATGAGAGGAATTTATTTTATTATAAAACTTGCACCAAACTTTTGATACTGACTTTCTGCTTGGAAACTTCCAGCAAAGTTGATTTTGGGGAAAAGAGCAGGAAGCTTTGAACATGGAAATGCGGAAGCAATATTTTGTTCTAAAACCTAAAATTGAAACTTGGATATTATTCCAGTCAGCTAATGCTGCATAACCATCCCCATAGTTTATTGACTTAAAACACCTGTTTTAACTTTCTCATGATTTTGAAGGTCATAAATTTGGGAATGGCTTAGGTAGACAGTTTACCTCTTGCCAAACTGGCATTATCTGCAGAGACTGGACCCATAGGGTATGCTTTCAAGGCGATCTCTTCACACGCATGTCTGGCATCTCTGCTCTTTGGCCTCCATTCTCTCTCTCAGATCCTTGGCCTCCATTCTCTCTCTCTCTCTTCCCCCCCACCCACAACATGGCATTTCAATCAATCTGGGCTGTTTATGTAACTTAACTATCTCACATCATGGCCACATTTCTTATATGGCATTGACTACTCTCAGAGTAAGAACTACAGAAGCAAACAGCCCAAGATACCCAGGGTAAGTTGCAGAGATTTTTATGACCTAACTTCAGAAGTAGCAAGACATCACTTTCCCATATTCTATTAGCCAAATAAGTCATTCAGACCAGCCCAGATGTAAGGGGAAAGGAGAAATAGATGTCACCTCTTCATAGGGATTTGTGTATAGAGGGAAAAAGAAAATTGATGATACCTATCTTAAAGACAAGCTTCTGCTGCCATGGAACAGTTCTATCGTAAATAGCTATTGAGGCTTTTAATCAATCATCATCTAAAGTACCCTAATTTTAAAGTATTTTTATCACAGGTATGTAAATTAAGTAAGTAGAAAGCAGCACAAACTCCCCACTAGAAATTACGTGGGCCAAAATAAGCAAAGAATTCTAGCAGCAGGTAGAGTGATCTGCCTAGAGCACCACTGTTTTTTCAAGGATGTGAAAAAGAAGTTTGAAAACGTAGATTAGTTTGACTGGAAAGTGCATACAACTATTAATGAGCTTGATCCTGTGATATGAGGATCAAATATTTTGTCCAACATTTCCATCTTCATTTTGACTGGTGAAATACACTGGGTGTGATTTTCCTGCTGAAAAGGCTTAGTGAGGATTTGGTCATGTAGCCTGAGTCAATTCCAAAGATCAATAAGATCCCCACCCTTAAAGACATGAAAAGGAAAAAACAAACAAACAAAAGCATTATCTGGTATCTGGTAATGATCTATCTGAATCATTCTGCAATGCGCAACAAACATCTCCACTCAAGACCAAGCCTGACTCTATCTCCAATAAATCTAAGCTGGTACCTGTCAGAGAGAATGACCATGTGGGAAATTCATAAAATAATGAGAGACTTTCCACCCAGACCCCAAGTCACCTACGTTGCTACACACTCACACACACACGCATCACACCTTTGTTCTGATAGCTGTCTCTGTGACCAGGCAGAAAATGAGCTGGTGGTTTTCTTATTTTAACTCCTCAGAAGACTTTCACTTACACAAAATGGAAACGAGATACATCAAAGAAAAATTGTGATAGAAAAGTTAAACAGGCAAGGAAGACTTTATTCAAGACTATTGCAATAAGAGAGAGAGACTGAATTCAATTCCACTAACACAAAAAGGTATTAAGCACTGGAGTGAACTAGTAGAAAAGTACTGACGGGCATTAGGCAAGAGGTTGGCCATGTGATCAAGCCATCTATATTTGCTAATTGTTGCTTATGTAAGTTAAGTTCCTACTCTCCCACCAAAACTGGGAAATAGGAAACTCTCTCTTGATATTTACATTTCAAAGGAATGGCTCCCAGGTCCTTGAGAAAGATATTCCTGGGTTGTGAAACTGGTAAGGTACCAGCACTGGGAGAAAATTAATATCTCAAAGGGAAAATATCGGGGGAAATTCAGCCAGATATCGGGCAAAATTCACCCCTGATATTTCATGTAGTTTCTTTTCTATTTTCCCTAAGTGTTGGCCAGTATGAGAAATAAAGGGACAGAGTACAAAAGAGAGAAATTTTAAAGCTGAGTGTCCAGGGGAGACATCACGTCGGCAGGGTTCGTCATGCCCCACAAGCCGCAAAACCAGCAAGTTTTTATTAGTGATTTTCAAAAGGGGAGGGAGTGTACGAATAGGGTATGGGTCACAGAGATCACATGCTTCACAAGGTAATAAGATATCACAAGGTAAATGGAGGCAGGGCGAGATCACAGGACCACAGGACCGGGGCGAAATTAAAATTGCTAATGAAGTTTCGGGCACACATTGTCATTGATAACATCTTATCAGGAGACAAGGTTTGAGAGCAGACAAATGGTCTGACCAAAATTTATTAGGTGGGAATTTCCTTGTCCTAATAAGCCTGGGAGTGCTATGGGAGACTGGGGCTTATTTCATCCCTACAGCTGTGACTGTAAAAGACAGCCACCCCCAAAGCAGCCATTTCAGAGGCCTACCGTCAGGGATGCATTCTCTTTCTCAGGGATGTTCCTTGCTGAGAAAAAGAATTCAGTGATATTTCTCCCATTTGCTTTTCAAAGAAGAGAAATATGGCTCTGTTCCACCCAGCTCACAGGCAGTCAGAGTTTAAGGTTATCTCTCTTGTTCCCTGAACATTGCTGTTATCCTGTTCTTTTTTCAAGTTGCCCAGATTTCATATTGTTCAAATACACATGCTCTACAAACAATTTGTATAGTTAACACAATCATCACAGGGTCCTCGGGGGACATACATCCTCCTCAGCTTACAAAGATGATGGGATTAAGAGATTAAAGTAAAGACAGGCATAGGAAATCACGAGGGTATTGATTGGGGAAGTGATAAGTGTCCATGAAATCTTCACAATTTATGTTCAGAGATTGCAGTAAAGACAGGCATAAGAAACTATAAAAGTATTAATTTGGGGAACTAATAAATGTCCATGAAATCTTCACAATTTTATGTTCTTCTGCCATGGCTTCAGCCGGTCCCTCCGTTCAGGGTCCCTGACTTCCCGCAACAGGACAGACAAAGAATTTACAACAGAACATTTTATAAAGTAAATGCTCTAAGAAAAGGGAGGTCAACACCTATAGTCTGGGAAAAACCTGTCTTAAGTTTTTTCAAGCTGAGGAGAATGTCAAAACCTTCTTGGTCAAATACATTTAATATACCAAAGCTAGGATATATTATCTAAGGAGTCTTACCTCAAAAGGGATTCTAGGTAACTCACATGAAAACTCCAGCCAGGCCTGTCTCTATAAAACAAAAAAGTACAAGCTAAAAGATGAACTCTGAGCCATAGCAAGGACTTTAAACTGCCTAATGGACTGGGAAACATCCTTCAGCTTCAATTTCTCCCTCCAGCCAAGTTGGAATAGAAAGTAATTGTTATGATGATGTCCTGCACAGAAGAAAACCCAATCTCTACCCAGCTTTATCCAAGCTTAAAAGAAAGCCCCAAAGCATTAATTTTGCAATATGTAGAGAGTACTAGATTCAGCAATCTTATATGCTTTGTTAAAACTAATTTGCAGCCTTAAAATTACATTTTATATAGGCCATGCCCCTTCAGGCATTTCAGTTGTACCTAAAATTCTATAAAATAGAATCCCCTCACAGAGGAGCTGTCAGTGTCACAAGCCTAAGAATGTTTGCCCTTGAGATTAACACTGTGGTTCTGAAAAATGTTGTCTATGTGTTTTACCATTTCTGAAATACTCTGCTTATAAATCACACAGAGCATTTGCTGACATTTTCTAGGAGGCAGAAATTTACTGCTAGTCCTCTGGCATAGGACATAGAAAAATAATAGGAGACAAAAAACAGGCACTTGCCATCTGAAATTTATCCATAAAACTAAATTCAAAAGATAAATAAACTTGCATATGCTATATATTGTATGCCCCAATCATAAGACAGCATTTTAGGATACTTCAGAAAAATTATAAGCTTTTTGCCCCAAATCCTTTCTGATGTTTTAGTTTCTATAATTAAGCATTGATAGATTTTACTTGAGGCTCTGATATCAGTAAAAATTCAAACATCTCAAGGAAAAGTTAGAGTAGACAATGATGATACACTGGCCCTTCAGTACCCTGATGGCTCAGAATGTAGATAATGAAGTTTGAGGAAGAGAGTCCCCAACTAACTCATGGTGGATGTCTGAGTTGCTAAAACAATAGTGCTTGCAACTATTGTTGTTTATTATGCTAGCATAACATAGCCTACATAAACACTAATTTTTTAAAAATATTAGAAAAAATAACAAGCAAATTGGACTTAAGAAAGTCAAGGAAATGGAAACAAATATAAAAGTGTAAATACTATAATAAAAAACAAAAATCTACAGATTTATATATAAATAACCAAAGCTTGATTCTCAGAAAAGACTGATAACGTTTTATCAATGAAATGGATAAAACTCTGGTGAGACTGATGAAAAGAGGATAATGAAATAACCAATACATGGAATGAAAAAGGGAATAACACAGTAAGCTCCAAACATTAAAAAGACAATATGATAATCATATATATATATGAAGGTTTGCTTTATGTATGTCTAACTCATCTGTCTGAAGTTTGGTCAGGCTGAGGGCAATGTCAAAGCTGTCTTGGTCAGGTATACAACCAAAGCTGGAATATGTTATCTAGGCAACTACACTACAAAATGGATACTAAGTAACTCATAGAATATATAAACAAAGAGAAGAATCTTACTACAGAAAGGACTTTAAACTCCCTAAGGGACTGAAACACATCTTTCAGCTTCAATTTCTCCCTCCAGCCAAGTTGGAATAAAAAGTAATTGTATTATTAAGTAACACTAAAGAATGGTGGAGAAAGGAAAGTCTCTTCAATAAATGGTGCTAGGTCAACTGGATATTGTAGATTGCAAAAACCATTACAAATAATTTCCTTTATCAAGAAGCGAAGTCTCCCCTCTGCCCTTTGAATCTGGGTTGGCTACGTCGCCTCACTTGGTCAGAGGGAAATGGGAAACATGATGATGTCAACACAGATTGAAAAGTGCTGGTACACTCTGGCTTGCTCTTTTTTTTGTTGTTGACCTTGAGAATTCCACATCCACCACCATGAAAACAAGCCTGACCTATCCTCCTGAATAACAAAAGCCAAATGAGCCAGCCAGCTAACCAACAGACATATGGACAGACTCTTGGTAACTGTATTAGTCAGGGTTCTCTAGAGGGACAGAACTAATAGGATATATACAGGATACGTATATATATATATATATATGTATATATATAGGATATAAATAAGATGTGTATATATAGGATATATATATAAAATAGGATATATAGGGGGTTATCATATATTATATATAATATATAATAGGATATATATCCTATTATATATAATATATATATTTTATATAATTGTATATATAATATATATGTAATTGTATTATTAAGTAACACTAAAGAACAATATAATATAAATAAAATATGATAAATATATGATATATATATCCTATTATATATATTATATATAATAACCCCATACATATCCTATTTTATATATATATCCTATATATATACACATCTATATCCTATAGATATATATATACATATCCTGTATATATCCTATTAGTTCTGTCCCTCTAGAAAACCTCTAGAGAATAGATATATCCTATTATATATATAATATATAATAACCCCATATATATCCTATTTTATATATATATATATCCTATATATATACACATCTTATATATATCCTATAGATATATATATATACATATCCTGTATATATCCTATTAGTTCTGTGATTGAGTCCAGCAGATTACAGATTGCCCAGGTGAATTGGCAACCCACAGAGTCATAGTGGTATAGCCAGGTATGGTGGCAGGTGCCTGTAATCTCAGTTACTTGGGAAGCTGAGGCACAAGAATTGCTTGAACTCGGGAAACAAAGGTTGCAGTGAGCCAAGATCCTACCAGTGCACTCAATAAAATAAAATAAAATAAAGTAAAATAAAAATTAATAAAAGCTTAAGTTTTGAGGTGCTTTGTTATGCAGCGAAAGCTAATTGATAGAGAGATTTATATTTTAAAAAAGAACATTGACCCCCTTGAAGCATCATCCTTAAAAACAATAAAGCTTCTAGGATAACACCTAGCAGAATATCTTTATATCAGTAGGATAGGGAATTCTCAAGGACAGCATAAAACATAAACAATATAGAAAAAAATTGATAAATTGGACTTCATTATAAGAAAGAATGCTCTTACTCAAAAGACAAAATTAAGGAATTGAAAATGTAAGGGGCAGAGTGGGAGAATAAATTTACGACTCCTTTAGTCAATATATGGCTCACAAGTAGACTATGTACAGAACTACATATCAATTAAAAAAAGAGAGATAACCTTAAAAATGGAGAAAATATTTCAATCCTTCACAAAAGATGACAACTTAAGGTCAATATGCTCATCATAATTTGTAATCAGTGAAATTAAAATTTAAAATGCTCTGAGAGATATGAGACATGTAGGTGAAAGGAATTTTCTAGACAAACAACTCTTGCAAAACTTCCAGAAAAGCTGAAAAAATGAAAACATAAATTGCATGTGTGAAGCCATCAAAAAGCTGTTGAAGCCACCAAAACCAGAAGGTCTAACATATGCAGACAAGAATAACCTAAGAGAAGCAAGCTTTCAGCTCGTTTTCACTGGGAGCACACACCAGTTCTGAGTTCAGGGAAAGAGGTGAAAAAATCCATTTTTAGCTTTTTTTTCTTCCTATGTTGTATTAATTATTGGTGATGAATGATTTATTTTACATATATTGAAGGGAGGATGTTGACATAAAATAGTGTACCTCTGCCGACTTGACATGATTCTAGACTAATTGGTTAATAATATGGCATTATATTAAAACAAAAATGCATAAGGGACATTGGTAAAGCCCATAATATCAAGACATCTGTGCCTTTAATCCTTGTCTAATATATGATTGATACCTGATATGTTATGATTTCATATGACAGGACGTACTCAGGAAATAGAGCTTTTCTTCGTAACAACGAGTATATCTCTTTTGTGAACTGTTAAAGCCTTCTTCTCTCAACTCTAACCACAGCATCTGAACAAAGTTATTTTGTACAGTCTTCTCCATAAACTCCTTTTTGACCCATTTTGACATCTCAAGAGAGATCAAATCTCTACCTGCCCAGAAAGCTAGGCGATATATTTGGAATACAGATTTCATCCAGCAGCACAAACATAGAACAGGAAAACGGATTATAACCTAATAGTTTTGAGAGTTGATCATTTCCTGTATGAAAGCTCTTGGAAAAGATTTTGAGAACTCGTGAAAGGGTATTTTTGTAATGAAATCTACCTGTTCCCCAGCCTGTGTTAAAGAAGTTATAAGGAACTTTTAAATGTTGAAGTAGCTGAGGTAGATAGAATGAAAAAAAAGTATGGATGACATGCAAGGCCATTCTTAAATTCTTATATACTTTTTTATTTTTTTTTTTTATTTTTTTTTTTTATTTTTATTTTTTTTGGAGACGGAGTCTCTCTCTGTCGCCCAGGCTCCAGCGCAGTAGCCGGATCTCGGCTCACTGCAAGCTCCGCCTCCTGGGTTCACGCCATTCTCCTGACTCAGCCACCCGAGTAGCTGGGACTACAGGCGCCCACCACCGCACCCGGCTAATTTTTTTGTATTTTTAGTAGAGATGGGGTTTCACCGTGGTAGCCAGGATGGTTTCGATTTACTGACCTCGTGATCCGCCCGCCTTGTCCTCCCAAAGTGCTGAGATTACAGGCGTGAGCCACCGTGCCCAGCCAATTCTTACACACTTTTAGTATCTCTTATTTATAAAGCACACTTCACTTATAAAACATGTCATGTGTGTTGTCTCATTTAATCTTCCTGTGTTTTCATCTGCTACAAGCAATTTTAGCATATCCATTTGAAACTCCAGTCTTGTGAATATTACCTCCGTAAGAAGCAAATATAGGATTTTGTGAAAGAAACTAGCCTTACTTCATGACTGGTATTGATGGATTTGAAGGAAATTTCTCAACCTCTTTATAATGACCATCCATTTTATGTCATATTTTCAGAACAAAAAAAAAATGTGTGGTAGGAAATTACCTGACAGCAAAGATTTTTAGAAATTACAGTTGAGTTTGATGAGAACTTGTTGGTTGGTCACTGAACTGGGTTACATTCTAGGTTCACATGGACTCTAGAAATCTAAGCTGGAGCTACATAGAGGTATTTAGGGGCATGTATATCTCTAGCTTCTTTTCATGTAACAGACCGATTGGGATATCTTCACAGTTTGTCATTTTGTCAAATGACAAAACATTGGGGACTATTAAATGATTTTACCAATTTTAAAGTTTAATAGGTATTTACATTCAGACATCTGATAGACAAGTGAAAATGGAGAAGAAAATCTCCAGGAAAGTTAATTATAAGCATACAGAATATAGAGAATTACCAAAATGCAAGGAATAGAAAGTTCCTGGAAATTGTCTATTTTTTTTCAAATAATCTCTAACTATTTCTACCACAAAGTAAAGACTCCTAGGAAGGTAATTCCAAATTCCATCTTATAGAAAATTTAGTGTCTACTTATTTACAATCAGCATTTAGTATCTACTTATTGTTTTACACCGTGCAAAGTATTGTGAAAACAAAAACAAGCAAAATCAAACAAAAAAACAACCTTCATATAAAATTCTGGATACTGTGGTCTAAAATAGAAATAGACAAATTTCAATATTCAAGGAAATGGAAGTAGAAAAAAATTCATGTTTGTATTTTTGGAGAATCAGTTTGGCAAAGTGAACATAGACCTGGAGAAAAGAAAAACTCAGCATTGGAAATTACTTTCTGAATATATTTCAGAGATTTTTATGAAGATAAAATTTTGTATTATTCTTGGAGTCTTGCAGGGATAGGATTGCAGTTGTTGAGCACTCTTGACAGATTTTTTAGCCCCATATTAAGAAGAAATTTCTTAAAGAGTTAACTAAATGCCAAATGAGCTGCCTCAACAAATAGTGAGTTCTCCATTAGTAAATATGTTTATGTATAAGCATGACAAGCATTTGGCAGGGCTAACTTTTCACATTCTTTTTTTTTTTTTCTTTTTTCTTTTTTTTTTTTTTTTTTTTTTGAGACAGAGTTCGCTCTGTCGCCCAGGCTGGAGTGCAGCGTGCGATCTCGACTCACTGCAAGCTCCGCCTCCCGGGTTCACGCCATTCTCCTGCCTCAGCCTCCCGAGTAGCTGGGACTACAGGCGCCCGCCACTAGGCCCGGCTAATTTTTTTGTATTTTTAGTAGAGACGGGGTTTCACCGTGTTAGCCAGGATGGTCTCGATCTCCTGACCTCGTGATCCGCCCGCCTCGGCCTCCCAAAGTGCTGGGATTACAGGCGTGAGACACCACGCCCGGCCCCAGATTCTTTATAAGACTTGAGAGTTCATCTTGTAAATGAACCAACTTTGGTGGGTTCTCTTTCATTTCTGAAGTTAGCAAGTCAGTTGAGTAGAAAAAATTAAAAATAGCAAAACTAAAGAAAAATGTACTCGTAATTAACCAAGGGACACTGTAGAAAGGAAGATTCTGACAATAAAGCCCTAAGCTGAGTAGGATCGGGGTGTCGTGCTAGCCAGTTGTACCTTCTTTGTAATCAGTAAGAGGAAAGTAGGTCTGTGATGAAACTAGGCTATGAAGAGAACAGGGCCGAAGCAATGAACTTACACCTATTTGATAAGGTGGGGCATGTGAAAACAGTGAGGGTGGGAATAGCAAGAATTATTAGAGGAAGTGAAACAATGTGGCCTCAAGGAATGGGCAAAATCAGGTCAAGAGGAAGAAAAGGTATTTTAGGCAAAAATTTAATTCTAAAAAAGGATTCTTCCTTTGCATGAATTTTCGTCACTTTGCTGTAATACTGAAAGCATGCTTCTGCTTCTTGATGTTTTGATATTGTGGTGTTGGCATGCATCAAGGGCAATCACAGTGTTGATGAAATACGCTGAGCCTGGGCCAAAATTCAGGCTCACACAGCCCACTGATTCTGTATTAGGAAAAATCCTTGTGCAGTGGAGGCAGTGTGTTAATAATTACACAGGTTGGGTAAATTGCTTAGATAAATGTAGAGCAGTGTCAGATATTCCTATGGGGACCACCTGATTTGTACCCCGCTGGAAGTCATATGTCCTTTCTTCAGTGTTTGAGAATATGACAAGCCCCAGTGAATAGAAACAAAGAGACAGAGTCCTGAGTAAACATACATATTAATGTCAGAAAGATTCGGAAGCATCAATTCAGGAGGTAGAAGGATGGTCCTCAAACAAGATTCAAATGTAAACTGCCACAGTTTGGGTCAGTGAATATTTCTAGGGAAATCTAGCAGTTCATCTGAAACCAAAATTCAATCATACTGCAGTCCAATAACATTGTACAGTCAGTTCTGTTACAATACTTGTGTTGAAAATATGAAGTTGTTCCAATGTGATTGATATATTAAGGAACAATTAGAGGACAAGCCAGATTTTTTATACACTTATGCCAGACTTTTTATTCATGAGAAATACCAAGAGAATGCAAAAAACTGCACCCAACTCAGCTGAACTATGCAGAATATACAAGATGCACTCACCTCAAACATCTACCAGCCACCTCAGCACACTGCCTGTGTTTTAAATTCTGAGCTTCACTCATTACTATCTGGTGGTACAGCGTTCCACACCATTTCAGTCAACCTTCCTTCCATCACTTCACAGTAATTCAAAAGCTGCAACTTTTTTGATGCCCACTTCCACAAGGGAATTTAAGTCTTTTTTCGAGAAAAGGTGCCACATTTATTGCATTATTTATTTATTTCTTAACCATTTAATATGTGTAAAACTGTGCTACTATTTTAGTTAGGTTCTTATCTTTTTGTCTAATGTGTTACTAACAAAAGTTTTCAGTGTTGTGCTCCTAGGCCCCTTTTCTCATAAGCCCTATGGTTTTTCTTGTGTTAGTTTGCATAATGTGATTTTTAGCAACATATGCATCATCTTAGAGCAGAACTTAACCATACTATGAAATTTTTGTCTGGAGGTGGAGATGTCATTATGTAGAACAGATGAATAATCCATAAACAGGTATCTCAGACGTCACTGATCCAAGCTTGCTACAGATATCTGATTGCCACCTTGTAGTGAACAAAAAGAATACTCGGAAAACAAAAAGCATCTGTGAAAAGAGGGAAGGAAAAAAGGAAGAAAGGAAGGAAGATAAAGAAACATATCGATCATAATTGCTCCCATGGCAATCCATACTGTGCTGTTAGGTAACTGTCCTTTTTGAATAAAGTTTGTTCTCATCCACCATTCCACCTCCACCATGTATCACCCATCAAAATCAGTCTCTTTCAGTGATAAATACACTACATGAGCTCATCTGTCCACTTCTCCCCACCGCAGTCTGATCTCAGAAGAGCTGCTTAAGGTGGCTTTTGGATACTAAGAAGTAGTAAGTAGCCTAAAATATCAAAGCTAAGGCTATTAACTAGTATAGATCCACCTTTCTTTACATCAGGCCTTGGGTGAACTCATCAGATTACACCATATAGGTACTTCCTATAGTTGAGCCTCTGATTCATTCAGAAAATCTCTCAGTATCTCAGTTACTCTTCCAGATACAGTAAATCTTCATCATTTGTGGACTCTATATTAGTGAATTAACCTACTAGCTAAAATTTGTTTTAACCCCCAAATCAATACTTAAAATGATTTCAGATGCATTTGCCGACATGTGTAAAGTGATAAACAAATTGAGTTGCTGAAAAGGGTGTGTTCCCAGCTGAGGTCACACAACGTGATGCTCTGTCTTCTCTGTCCCAGCTCATACTGTAAACATGTCCTTTTTGTAATCTATGTAATGCCATTTTTTTTTACTTTTATACTTTTTTTTTTTTTTTTGGTAATTTCATGGTTTAAAATGTTCCTGTGAGTGTAGTGCTGAAGTGCTGCCTAATGTTCTTCAGTGCAAGAAGGCTGTGACGTACCTTACAGTTTAATGTGTGTTAGATAAGCTTTGTTCAGGCATGAGTTATAGTGCTATTTGCTGTGAGCTCAATGTTAATGAATCCAATATATATATTACATAAGATATCCTTAAAGAGAAACATACATAAAACAAGGTTATGTATTTATTCATTGACAAAAATGTGACCAGAGACTCAAAGGAGCTTAACCTCTTGGAGGAATGATTCAGTATTCACTAATTCAGTGTTCTCAGTGACTTAATAGAAAGTAACTACTGTGAATAAGAAGAACCAACTGTACTGAAGATATAGTGTTAGAATTGCCCTTTATATGTCAATATTTTTGCATTTCTCTCTTTTCTAGAGATTAGTCACAAATCCACATTGAACTACGTATGATTTATTTACTCAGATGCTGCAGAAAAAGAGTAATATTGGGTTGTGATTATGTTGATAAATCTGACAACGACCAAAATGGACAATTCAGGGACCCCTGTGTTGATTCTTCTGCTTTTAAGACCTGGGTGTTGACCTACCTGCTTGGATTGTTTTTGATTCTTGTACTAAATAGATTGGTAGAAATTGTGGAAGCTTGCTTTCCTTGGATTTCATAATAAATGTAATCATTTGGAATTCAAATAAAAACGTAACCAAAAGTGTAAAAATGTTTTTTGACATACAAATATGTTAACAGGGTATGACAAGGTTAAGTAATTGAGAGAGAAATTACTTACTGTTCTTTCTTTATTCTTTCCTTTCCCTTCATTCCTTCTTCATTTTGAAAATCAAGATGCCATGCCAATAAAAAGCACTGTGTATCAGAACTAAAATATTTTCTGCATTTTGGAACTTTAGACATCAACTTTTTAACATACACTGAAAAGTCATAGCAAGGAGTATACAATACAAATTGTTATTGAATTAGTCCTGTGGACATCCCCACCAACACATATCATAGACCTTTGAGTAATACTATCTGGGGAGAAAAACGATTACAAGTAATATTTGTATAACCAAATGTTTACAGTTTGAAGAATATGCTCATAATAATTAAGTCAAAAATTATCTTCTTAATTATTTACCTTATCTTTACAAACACACACATACTCAATACATTATTATATATCTATAATAGTAAGTTTTAATTCTAAAAACTGTCAAGTACATCAGATTAGGACTAAATTATCTGCACTTATGCATAAGAAAATTAATGTTTCATTTATAAAGTCATTTGCCACAGTAAATGAGATTAGGTCACAACAGAACTGGATTTTAACCCAGTTTTTTCTCCAGATCTCTAGTTAATCTTCTATATGTGCAGTATCATAAACATAATAACATTGATTACTATGGATTAATTTTAAAATAATATTGAGAACAAATATTTTCATGCTTTATGAATTAGAAAAATTTCCCATAACTCTATTGGTAGACTATAGTTTGAATTTTCTGAGAAAATTATTTTGTTTGCTAAAAAGTGATTTTCAATGAGTATACTGTTTCATAAAGAACAAGGAATTATATCATTAAATATTACTTCCTAGAATTTAATTTACCTCATGGAATTATAATAAAAACGTGGTAGTATATTGATTTATTTTGAAAGTTTTCAGAAAATTAAATCTTATTTTGATAGAATGATATTTGCAAAACCAATAATAATTGGAAGACAGCGATCTCTCCTAATAACATTTAGTAATTTTTGTTTATCCTGGCAATTTTAGCCAAAGTTTCTGAGATAATGTAGTTGACAAAATGGCTGCTCTGAAATGTAACCAAAAAATGACATTTACCTGTGATGAGAGTGTATCAAGCTTTTAAACAGTGAGTCTTTTGTTTTAGAGAAGCACAAATAAGTAGAATACTCACTGTGCAATGTGCTCTAAGATAAGAAGTTTACATAAGAATTCTGAAATACATTAGAAATTGTTTTAATTTTTAATTTTAGTTTTAATGGAAGTGAACCATCTGTCTGCCAATACCTAGAATGATCAGAGGGCATTAAAATAGCTATTAAGTTGCTGCCTTGTGGTGCTGAAAGGTAGAGTGCATATGGCAACCTGCACCTATAATAACGTTTTTATTTCTCTTGATTTTTATCATAATTCCAGAGGTTTATTTGCTCTTTTCTAGTAGCCTAGAAATGTAAACCTTCAATAATAAAAAAGCATGTTCTAGGTTCTTAGATTATGAAAATAATCAATAATGAGTACAAGAAAAATGGATTATTAAGCTCAAAAATAATCTTTAATATAGGATTGTTGTAAGACTTATATGAATTAACTGTAAAGTATTAGAAAAGCTTTGGGGACATAGGAAGCACCATATGTTTAATAAATTAATATGTTGTTATAGATATACCCTCTACATATTTAAAAATAATTGACAGTATTATGGGAAAATATATATGAAAATAATTATACTTACAGTTTTTAAGACAACTTATTCAAAAATTTATCTAGCTTGAAAACCAAACAAATCACATAGTATTCGAAGAATACATTTAATAAACTTTATTAAATTTCTACACAGGGAATTATATAGTTTCTTTTAAGGAATCTGTCTGTTGTTTCAGGTACAAATAGACTATCACAATAATTAACCATGTAACAGACTTCAAAGCAAATTTCATGAATGTCAAAGAAAATAATGAATATGTTCTTAATAAATTTAGAAATAAATAACAAAACAATAGCAAAAAAGATGTATGTTGGTAATTTAGAAAAAAAACAATAAAACCACACAATTTACTGCCATTTTTCAGTTAAAAATTATGAAGTACAAGGAATTGCATAATAATTAAACAATTACATTTCAAAAGTTGTGAGAAATAACTAAAATGGTGTTTAAAAGACATTTTAAAGAAATAAAATCCTAGGAAAGCAAGACAGGAAATATCGAATAAGAAGGATAGAATAGTTGCAAAAACACAGTAATAATATTTTTTAATAAAAAATAAAAATACAGCATGCAGACAGATAAAGCAGATATAATATAGGAATAGATATTTTAAACATCAGTGAAGTTGAGAGCCTTGCAGTTTGATGAAACTTCACCCTAAAAATAAAATACAATGGAAAAATCAGTAGATACTAATGACTTTTAAAAGACATAACTTTTTTAGCTTTTTCAGTACTAAAAAAGTGATACAGTAGCTTTCATATATCATATCATAGGATACATATTATCAACACAACTTATCCTAATGATGGTAACTTTGATCACTTGGTTAAGATGTTGTGTGCCAGGTTCCTTTACTGTAAAGTTACTATTTTTTCCCTTCTTCATACTCTATACTTTGGGACAAATCACTTAAGTCTTTCCTACACTCAGTGTGATAGAGGAAAGGATATAGATATATTCCACTTCCTAGTGAAGGGAATATGTAACTTACATTATTTGGAGTTCTTCTATGAGAACGATTTATCTTTCTTCTCCATTTACTTATCTATTCAATTTACTTGTTATATATATATACAGCCTCTACATATTTAAAAATAAATTGCATGTGAACTCCTTTTTTGCCATTGAAAGTTATATCAAAAAAACGCAATTACTTTTGCATCTACCTAATATTTACATGAGCATGGACTAATAATGTATATTTGTTTTGTACTTTGGGTTGTAATTTAATACCACATTATTTATCATGTTGCTCAAATGTATCCAGCTTTGTCCATTGGGAGTTTTTTCAGGTGGGCTTCTATGTCCCTTTGGCATGGCCCCTTTGTGTTTTTAGCACATCCTTACTTTTTAGCATTACCGGAGAGCTCTAGGCTCATCTGATGTTTTTCTCTCCTCCAGCCTTGGAATCTGGTTCTTTTTATGGGGATCTGGTTCTTTTTATTGGGAAATGTCATTTAGAAATCAAGATTTGGGTACCAGGTATATATACTTGTTGCTACTTAGATGTTACTGTTTCCAGGCCCTCTGAGCAGAGGGCTAGCAAATACATGTGTGCATATGAATTCTTTTATACACATTTCCATAATTAGGTCTGTAACAATTCACAAGTATATATGTATTAAGCTATATATGAATTCATACTAATATCTTCAGCTCTCATTTAGTACCACAGAATTCATTCTATCCTTCCTTCCTTGCTTGTCTGCAATTTCTCTCCCCAATGTGAAAAACCTAGCACTAAATGTCCACCATTAATTTCCTTTTTGTACATCCCTGGTATACATGTAAAGCAAGTTTAGAATTGTTAAACTGTCCTTCTTGCCCCGACTCAGTGAATAACAAACTTACTGCTTGCCCCACCTCTGTGAATAACAAACTTCCCAACTAGAGTACAGAATTGATATATATAGCTCCTTTTTGTCTTTTTTTATTACAATTTCCCATTAAAACAGCGCTTCTTAAATTTGTATGAGCTTTATTACTTTTATTATGTTAAACCCCTAGGCTTTAAAGGTTGATTTGTTTCCACAGCATAGCCTGAGTTACTCTGATGCAAATAAAGCTAAGCAAGAGCTTTCAGGAAGATTTATTGTGCTATGAAATAGTATATTCTTAAAGTGATTAAAACTCAATGAAGTTTTCTATCTTGTTAATTTTACATGTTTTGGACCTTTCACAGTTTTTAATCAAGCCAAGACCATAAATGAGTATTTCTCAATTCTTCCAAGCATGGAGAGTCCAGAATGATTTCAGCTATAGGCAGACACAGTTGAAAGTAATAGAGAGGAATTCTATCAGGTTGAGCTGGGCTGTACATAAGAAGGCCCCCACTCATGTTAGCTTTTTTTACATCGTTACACCGTTCTTTAAATGCTTACATGCTAATAAGAGGAACTGAGCTCATCTGCAGAGTTCAAAGATTTTACATACAAATGCTTGTGTAAGCAAAGTAGCTTTCTCCCTAGTACACATTTCTCTAATCAGGTGAGTTAGGGAAGGGCTTCAGAGGGACACTTAGGTAGCAATACAGGTGGTGATGTTGTGTTTTGGCAGGGCGAGGGGAGCTGAGGGAGGAGCAGAGAGGTCTAGAAAATGTTTGAAATATCTAAAAGAATTTTAAGTTGAATTAAAATAGGCTGAAGCAAATGTTTATATCTTGGTTGTGTAGCTGTTTTTTGTTTTTGTTTTTGTTTTGAGACGGAGTTTTGCTCTTGATGTCCAGGCTGGACTGCAGTCCCGAGAGCTCGGCTCACAGCAAACTCCACCTCCTGGGTTCAAGCGATTCTCCTGCCTCAAGCCTCCCGAGTAGCTAGGATTACAGGCGTGCACTACCACACCCAGCTAATTTTTGAATTTTTAGTAGAGACAGGGTTTCATCATGTTGGCCAGGCTGGTCTTGAACTCCTGACCTCAGGTAATCCACCTGCCTCGGCCTCCCAAAATGCTGGGATTACAGGCATGAGCCACCGCGCCTGGCCGGTTGTATAGCTGTTTTAATGTTGCTCTGTAAATATACATTAACTGAATCAAAATTGCATCCTGAAACAAAGAAACTGGAAAATAAGTTTTAAAACTGGAGCACTGGTGACTAATCAAAGATTTTACCAGAAACGAGGGAAAACCAATTAGGACAGGAAGACGTGGTTTTCCAGAAATTTGTTTAAAAAATTTAATCTTTATTCTGAGTTAAATGTACCACATTGTCTTCATTTACATCTTATGTCTTTTTAAATTTACTCTTATACAGAGTAAAATACGGGATTATGTCAAGCACTGAGTTAAGCTGAGAACAGAACTGTAAAGTGTTGGAGCAGTCAATTAAGACGATGCATGGAATTGAAAGTAACCACCAAGTGTTTATCTGCTTACTGCCACAGTACAGGCAGGAGGTCAAATCAGAGAAAGTGCTGGATCCCTCACCATTCCATTTTCCATTTCAAAGGCCCCCATACAAAGGCCTCCAAATGGGAGCACCTGGGAGGCAGGGATGCAGACAGGCTTCTATGTGGGCAAGGCCAGACAGAAGGGTCTGAGTCTTTGCCTCAGCTCCTTTCGGTGACTTGCAGTGCATTAGATATGTGCCACATCCAGTGTGTGCAGGGCAGCTGTGCCCCAGAAATAATTATTATTAATAATTATTATTGTGTATTCCTAAGTTTTTAAAAATGTGTTGACATTGGGAAAATATATGATTTTTCTTCCTTTTCCTTTGATTTTCTTTTTATTTTATTCTAAGTTTGAAAGACTTTTGAAATGGGCACAAAAGATTCCTAAGTGTCCTGTCTAATGAACTCTTCTAAGTTATCTTAAAGTTTCATTGTCTTTGCTCTATTTCACTATTCTGTAAGTTGTTGAAAACTGATAAGAAGGCAAATATATCTATAGATATATATGCAAATATATACACATAACAGTTGCATCTGATAGAATGCAACTGATTATTGCCCTATGGACAAACTAGTTTTGCATTCCTTTGTAAATTCATATCAGCATTCCTATTGCTTACAATGTGTGATTTTTCAAATTATCCAGGTTTAACCTCATACTGGTTCTCTCATTAATTAAACAGTTAAATAAAGTCTTTGACATAGATATTCATTTTATGTCATAGGAGATTCATGACTTTGTCATATTTTTTAAAATTCTATAAGTAATATATACAAATTTAATTAAATATTACTAAAGTCTGAGAGACAAAAATGGCAAGCACCTCAGCAAACTATTCCCATGTGCAATCTTGTTCCTTCAAAAGTCAATACTCCTAAATACTCTGGCCAGTCACCACATTTATAAATAATTTACTTACACTATGAGGTCTTTTTGTAAGTTTTAGATGCATTGACTTCTTGTGTTGATGAGAGGACAATTTTCTAATATCAACTCTACACCTCACTCCTGACATCAATTTGCTCTTATTTCAATTTCTAGTAGACCATTCCCCTTACTGTTTGCATGGATTTATTCCTCCTTCAAAAGCTTTGAAAATAAATGCCATCTCTACACAGAGACTTCCCTGTCTAACCTTTCAGCTATTATCTCCTCTCTTTTACTTTCTCTCTCAGTGCTTTCTAAATTTGCTACATCACACATACAAATAATTTATAATTGGCATTTTGCTTGTTTCCAATAATAGTTGCTCTAATTGTTTTGTTATTGTTATTGTCTATTCCCCCACCAGATTGTGAGCTGCATAAGAGCAAATACCAGTCAAGTTATTGAATGCCTTCTTAGTAAGAAGAAACCAGACGTGTGTCAGAATCAGCCTTTTTGTCCTTAATAATTTCACTATCTAATAGAAAATATAGACATATAAGTATTCCTATAAATGGTATATTTTAATTGCCCAGGATTCCATAAATTTATTTCAGAGCCCATTTGCAATAGAGCAAACTAGAATCATTTGTGGTAAAATTAAATTTCATCTACATTGTCACAAGCACCCATGAAAACATTGTCATAAGCACCTATTATGGGTAAGGCAGTCAACTGAGATCCGAAGGCTCCTGGTGATGCACTAAAATCGCATTAAGGAATACAATGAAACATATATAACTTCTTTGAAAAAGGAGTTACACCAATAGATGGTAGCCATTGCCAAAGACCAAATGAAAGAGGCAAATAATAAATGTTTTCTGAGGGTAGAGTGACTTCATTCTGGCAAGGACAAAAGGGGCATGTTTCAAAGAATAAACTATGTTTAAGTTGGAGCCTCTATATATGACTTAGGTAAATGGAGAGAGAGGAAGAAACACCTGAGAATGTGTACGGTAGGTTTAGTCAACAATAAATAGATTATTTTGTCTGTGGCCAATGTAGCATATATAAGAACCTCCTTCTGGAGCCTCTATCCAGCCTTTCTGAATCACAAGACTAGTCTACCTGTGTGATTGTCCTGCTGAGTCTTCTGCCTCCCTGAAACCTGTGAAGATCATAAAACTCTTACTCTACTTAAGTTATAACAGATAGTTAGATCAAAAAATAGCTCAGGTTTAATGTAAGCATTCCCAATGGGGCTCTTTCAATTCAATCTCAAATGATATTTGCTCCAAGGAAAGCACACAATGAATCACAATGAAGGGGGGTTGGAAATGCATCAATAGATAAAAATAGCAATGACTGTCTTCCAAGTATACATAATTAGGGAGAATTCTGGGGTTATAGATGACTGTTTTAGAGAACACATGGGGACAATTTAGCCCATCTTTATTAGCTCTACATTGCAAATCAGCATTTTTGAAAAGAACTTTTAAATTAATATTCTAATTTCTGCTATGTTAGGGTCACTGAGGCCAGGGGCTCCTCGCCTCAATTATGGGCAATTCTTTGCCCCTTAGTTTTCATCACTGAGCACAGGAAACTGCTGAAGGCAGAAGGCAGGCTCTGTTGTTTCCTCTTCTCTCGGAGTCCAAGAATGGTAATTTAATTCAATTAAAAATTGTATTCATTCAAACTATGGCACAGATCTCTGACTTGCAAGAAAAAGCTTCAATCAAGTTAATTTAACAATTTTTTCTAGATGTCTCCAATGCCCTCTAAGACTGCAAGCCTGCTCTTCCCCAGTCTTCTCTACTGTTCATCCAATTGCCTCTCAGATCACTGAGAATTATTCCTTATTCTGCTTTCTTGTTTCATTCCCAGTTTCCAAAACTTCAAATGGTCACTGGGTCCTGCAAATTCTGCCTCTTCGGTATCTCTGGCCTCTGCCCCTTTCTGTCAGATTATTCCTGGATTATTGTGATAAACCTCTAGCCAGTTTATCTGCCTCCAGTCTTGTCTCCTAAAAATCTCACTTGCTCAATTGCTAAATAAAGTTTCTAACACTTGCACTTGTCTCTCCTTCTTCCCTGCCATACTGCAAGCTCCAGATGGAAGTTATGCTTATTAATACTGTTTCTCAATGCCTGAAACATGTATGGTATGTTAATTATGTGAGAACACACAAAATGTTTTCTTGAAAACTACCATCATTTATCTCATTTTTGTCCAAAACTCTCCCTATTGAATCCCATCCCAGTTAAGCAAACATTTAAACAAATATGACACAAATGTCATTAATAATATTTTTAATCCAACCCCTAACTGGAACCATCAATAATTTCATTAAAAATATCTACAGAAATGCATTAAAGTCCTCCCTACTTTTTAATGTCTAATGAAAGAAAAAAGTCAAAATAATAAATCAAATCTTATCTGTGCTGAAAGTAGGAGATACTCAAATTTTATACTATTACTCTAAGTAAAATGAGCCAGAAAAATTACAATTTTAAAAAATTTATTTTAACCATATTGGAAGTTGATGAGAAATATAAAACACCTCTGAATGTCATTGGCCTAATGCAAGGTTTTCAGAATTAAATGAAGGAAACTATTCCTACAAAAATAGTGTCAAATAAGGCCATAGATGTGGGTGAGTTGTGTGGAGGAAAAGGATCAAATCTGCACCCATGCTGAAGATTGGCATGGGTCATCACTCATGGCAAATAAAATAAGTTGTGTGAACAAACAGTACAGTATTTCTGGTATTCAAAATAAGATGGCTGAGATGTAGACACAAGCATATTTTGAAAGTACAGACCACAGACAACTGTGCAGGCACAAATAAAAATACATATAAAATAAGGGATCAAACAAAAATCCTTGAGCCACTGGAAAACCCTTACTTTACCCTCCTATCTGAAGATGGAAAAACAAATCTGACCCTGGAAAGCACCTCCCACAGAACAAGGTGACCCCCAATCATGGGAAAGAGCCTGCCTTAAGCAGACTAGGAACTTCGTAAAATATCCTAAGAGAAAAATCTCCCAGAAAACAAGATAGTAGAAAAAAAATTAAGATAATGTTTTCTCAGGGATTAGTAGACCAAGTAGATAAAAAAGCTATATTGCAAATACCTTTAGTATCAAGCACCATTAATACAGTTGACCTAATAGAGTAATTCTCAGAATGTATGTTGCATCCAAATACCAAATCATTTAATTTTAAAAATAGAGAACAAGCCCAACAAAAACTCTGTAATCAAAATTTATGAGAGTGTGAGCTGGGCATTGGATATTGATCTTGAGACTCACTGATCTAATAAATATATACCCAAATATATATCATACAACAAGGATACACTTTATAAATTTGGTGTCCATGGAACAAATATCAACCATATATTAGGCCTAAATAAATCATCATAAAAAAACTCAAAGGACAATCAAAGTATTGAACATGATGTCATTTGACAAGAGAGCAATATAATCCTAGAAATAAGTAATAGAAAAATCCCATCAACTTAAAAACTTTAAAAAAATCTATAAATAATTTTAAAAGATCTTTTCTGAATAATTTTTGGACCAGTGATGAAACTAGTATCACCATCTAAATTTTAACAGCTCCATTGAGATACAATTCTCATGTCATATAATTCACTGATTTTAAAGAGAGAATGCAATCTTTTTCAGCATATTTACAAGATTTTGCAACCATCGCAAGTCTTATTTTAAAATATATTCATCTCCCCTAAGATAAACCAAATCCATAACCATTAGCTATCACTCACTCTCTTTTTTCCCATGCCCCATTAAGCTACTCTTAGCCCTCTTCTATTAGTAACCACTAATCTACTTTCTGTCTCTTTAGCTGTGACTCTTCTGGACATTTTACATAAATGAAATCATACAAAATATAGTCTCTTGTGACTACATTCTTTATCTTAGTATAATATTTTCAAGGGTTATCTGTGCTGTAGGATTTGTAATTACTTAATTTCCTTTGTATTAATGAGCAATATTCCTTAGTATGGATATTCCTTAGAATGGATACATTTTGTTGATCCATTCGTCAGTTGATGGACATTTGGGTTATTTCTATTTTTATTATACATAACACTGCTATAAACATTCATGTACAAACTTTTGTGCAGTTCTGTGTTTTCAATTCTCTTCCAATGTGTGCATAACTAGGAGTGGAATTGCTGGGTCCTATAATAACTATGTTTAACGTTTTAAGAAACACTCAAATTGTTTCTCAAAGGACCTGCCTTAGTAAATTCTAACTAGCAATTTTCCAGTGTCTTAACTTTTTGCCAACTCTTGTTATTGTCTAACTTTCTAATGATAGCCCTCCTAGTGGGTTTTAAGTTGTATCTCGTAGTTTTGGGTTTACATTTTCCAAATGCCTAATGTTATTGAACATATTTTCACGTACTTACTGGCCATTTGTATATCTTCTTTGGAGAAATGTCTATACAAATCCTTTGGACATTTATTAATAGGGTTTTCTTTTTATTATTAAGTTATAAGGGTTCTTTATATATTATGAATACAAGTCTGTTATCAGACATATGACTTGCAAATATTTTCTCAAAATTCATGATTTTTCTTTTCATTTTCTTGATGGATGGTAAGCTGTTATCACAGTTCATGGTGTCTATAGGAATTTTCCCATGTCCAGCCAGGACATAATAGCTTGGAGGTTCCTTATTTTATTGCTTCTGAGATGCAACAGCCTCGGTCATGCACATAGTCTTTCATACTGCCAGGGAGGGGTGTAATTTTATTTTTAAGCTAGGTTTCCTATTAATTATCCTGGAGTCAAAGCAGCTTACTGATCAATCAATGTTTGCTCAAAGATTAAGTTTAAGCCCCCTGTGTCAATGAGACTTCCCTGTGTTGATGGGTTTGTTTGAGGATTGGGGAATGGTTTCATATCTGCCCCACGTCCTAGTGATTGTTCCCGAGTGGGTGCAGCTTAGCATATGGGCACAGCATTCCAACCCCCAGAGATCTAAGAAGTCTGTGATCCTAAGAATGGTCCTCTTCTCTCTCCCTTTCCCTGGTTCTCTCTATTGAACTTCTAGCTACTCAGCTATTTCCATTGTGTTATAAAGCCACCAAGGCCTCCTAATGACTCTTCATTAAAATCTGTGTTATTTTCAGCAAAGCCCTCAGGCATGTCTCAACTTTCTGTTTCAAAACAGCCCTCTCCAGGAAAGCTGCAGAGCTCTTGGTCCTTATGACCTACTTTCCACACTGAGCTGAACTCCTATTCCACTGCACCATAGCTGGGACCAGGGACTCACTTTTCTTAAAGTGTCACTCTCACTTATTGAGTGGGAGCAGGGACCAAAGGGGCAACTCCTGTTTTTCTTGGCTTGTTATTGTTAGCATGAAACCTCTGACCTACAAGTGAGCTGGAGCAGGGGCAATTGGAAAGGCCTGATATTTCTGGCCTTCCACACTTTAGGCATACCCCTTGCTTTACAAATGGAGTCCAGGCAGGGAAAGGGTAGGACTTCTGCAACATGAGGCTAGGGAGAGGTGATGAGAAAAACCAGCAACTTGCCTTTCCCAGTATGAAATCTTAATCCCAGAATGATAGCTTTGGGGAGAGACACCCTTTGTCTTCCTGGTTGTACATGCATCTGGTAGAGCTTTTGTAAGAACTGGAGTGGTGGGTAGTGATAGTGGGGTAAAACATGTCTCAAATACCAAAAATGTTCTCTAGCCTTACCAGAATTTAGTAGGTTCTCTTGAATATTTTCCCCCATTTTCCATATGTCCTTAGCACAAGTTCTAGTGACTTTAAATTATAGTTTACCTATTTTTTATCAGATAAAATGTTGTTTTGCTATGCTTCCATTATTCAGGAAGTCCCAGCCATGAAATATTATTGAATAAAGCCAATGCAATTATTGCAAAGCAGCATTCAAAAATTATTTTTACAAATATAAGAGCTATGTTTATTTATCTCTAATAAACCAACTTGTGGGATTAAGAAACACTCTCCATTTCCTTTGTTAAATTTTCTGAAAAATACCTACAACACAATGAATGCTCAAATCTAGTTTCTAGTATGTTTTTCTCTTCCACTTCTGCTCTTGTAATTGTATCAGTGTCAAGAATCAGTGGTGCTTTTTACCTTTCCTGTTTAGGACTAGAGGTACTTCTTATTTTAGTAATATACTATTTCTGAAAAGAAAGTTGTTTCTGTTAAAGATCAGCTGAATTCATTGCAAAATCATAATACAGAAAAGTTATTTTTTAAAAGACTATTTTTAGAGCAGTTTTAGCTTCACAGCAGAATTAAGTGGAAGTTTCAAAGATTTTCCATGTATCTCTTGCTCCCATACATGCATAGCCTCCCCATTATCGACATCCCCCACCAGACTGGTCCATTTGATACAATTGATGAACCTACATTGGCATGCCATAGTCACCCAAAGTCCATTGGTTACACTAGGGTTCACTCTTGGGGTTGTAGATTCTATTTGGAGAAATGTATAATGACATGAATTCACTATGATAGTATCCACACAGAACAGTTCCACTGTGGTAAGAATCCTCTGTACTCCACCTATTCATCCCTCCCCTGACAACCACTGATTTTTTTTTTTTTCTGTCTCCACAGTTTTGGCTTTTCCAGAATGCCATGTAGTTGGAACATTTCATTTTGTAGCCTTTTTAGGTTGGTGTCTTTCACTTAGTCCTATGCATTTATGTTTCCTCCATCTCATTTCATGGCCTAATAGCTCTTTTTATTTTTAGCACCGAATAATGTTCCAATGTCTGGATGTATCCCAGTTTGTTCATTCACCTACTGAAATACATCTTGGTTGTTTCCAACCTTTCATAATTAGGAATATAGCTGCTATAAACATCCATGTGCAAGTTTTTGTGTAGACATAAATTTTCTACTCCTTCTAGTAGATACCAAAGAACCAAACAAGCTATATATATAAAAAAAACTAAAAACAAAAACAAAAACAACAACAACAACAACAAAACCCTCTACTTTAGTGTTGGCAAGATAACGATAAAAGAATGCTAAAACTTGTGGGTGAAAACATGATGAACAAGAATATATTTAGACAGTCTCAAAGAATCTCCCCATTAAAGTACTAATTAATTACCAAAAAAAAGAATATTAAGTTTACAGAGGAGAGCAAGTGGCCACCACGTAAGGAATAATGGGATAAAGCAACATCATAAGCAACCAGATGGCTAACACTAGAAAGAGCACTGCATAATTTATGTAGAATTCTCTCAGACAGCATAACCTGAATAAAATTATGAAGACACTTCAGACAAAGCCAACCTGGAGAACATTCTACAAAATTATTGATCTGAACTCATCAGAGGAAGGCAGAGGAACTCGTCCAGATAAAAGAAAGCTAAGGAAAGACATTCAACAGTTGAAGGTAATGTATGATTCTGGATTAGATCCTGGGTCAAGAAAAGCAAAACCTTCCTGACATTATTTGGTCAATATGCAAAATTGGAATATAGAATGTAGATAAAATAGTACGTTAAATTTGTTAAATTTGATAGCTGCATTGTCATTATGTGCAAGAATGCCCTTGTCCTTAGAAAATGCACACTAAAATATTTAGAAGATACGTGGTGTGATATATGCAACTTTCTCTCAAAAAGCTCAGAAAATATATATATATATAAGATGGGTTGTTATATTCCTAAGTTTGGATCAGCTACCAACATTTTATCCTTTGGCTTTCAATGTCATGAAATATCGCCAAGGTTTTAAGCACTAAATTTTGTCTGTCACCTAGGTTATCTTCTTTTCCTTACAACTGCTTACCTCATTTATATTGATAAGTTCATCTTCACCAAGTTCTTCTGGATATATATATAATTAATGGCAGAAGTGTTAACATTCCTACACTCAGATATTTCTTCTGTAACTCCATTTACGTTTAAATTGAATTTTACTTCCAGTGTCATGAATTTTTATTTCTTGGCTGCACTTTCATCTTTTTCAATTCCCCCTTTTGATTATTCATATTTTCAAGTCATGTGCATTTATTACTGGGAGATAAGGTGGCAACAAATCTATACCACTGTTGTTGTGTGAGTATCGAATAACAGATGTCCATCGGCCAATCACTGCCAGACTTTGAGAGACGTTATGTGATAGGTCATTGATCATGGTGCGCATCTGTTATTTATTTAGTGACTTGTGAACTGAAGATCTCCTGGAAAGTTATGAATCACTTTCAGTTGATATACTATGGTAACTAAAATTTAAACCTTTTTTATTGGAGGGTTGGTGTATTTAACTAAACTGTGATAACTGAAATTTGTGCATATCAGAATTGTGCAAAGTAAAAACTCCCTGTGTGTGTTATATGTGTTATGTGTATTTATGTGTAAGTATTTAAAATCAGTGTGTATGCTTATCTGTAATTCTACATGTTAACTAAATTTTCTGATTTAATAACCAATCATCAGTCACGATGTTTTGACTAAGAGGACTACTCTACTTTTCAAAATAGAAATATCTTAGAAAAAAATACACACACACCAAGCAAAAGAAGATCACTGAAGAAAAATATTTTAGTTTAGAAATTTATATCTAACTTTGAGATTTGAGAAATCCTTTATTTCAATTCAGAAAAATAAAAGTAAACACTATTCTACCCTCCACCAGGTAGCATTACTTCATAATAAAAATGATTGAGTTCCCCAAAAATACAAACATGCTTTAAAACATAAGAAAAATAAATAGATAGACCGGAGATTGCCTGAAGATTCACTGCCAGATATTATTGAAAGTGCATGGCAAGCTAATTTGTTAACTTGCTCTTTAAAGACCCTTTGACTTATGAAAACACAAGAAGTTTGTAAAATGCTCTCTTGTTTAGATTTCATTTCTGAGCTGCGTTAGTTCCCTAAGGATAATCATTTCTGGCAAGGCCGTAAATAACATTATTTTATAAAAATAAAAGGTCGAGTGAACAAGGTCCACTGCTCACCCTGCTTTACTTTCCCCGAGATGGTCTGAGTCAGTTTGTCATGTTTTTGGCAATCCCAGTCTCTTGAATCACCAATTACTTGATAATGGTGCAAAGAACAAATGTTCTTATCTCTATATACCCTGAAAATCTCTGCAATACTTTATTTTTCAGAATTTTAATTTCATATTCTCTCTGAATCTGAGATTTTTGCGTATGATTGAGTCTGCTGTTGCAGCGCTCCCAGGACTTGCCCAGAGTTATTGTGATGGGCAAACTATTCATCCTCATTCTGCAGGAACAGAATGTCTTTCGAAAAAATTTCATCAGTCTAATGGCAACTACCCAGGTGGCACAAGTAATCTATCTTTCTGAGAGCTGCTAGAGAAAAGTACTGTGCTTATCAATCCAAATTATGGTAAAAGATGACACAATATTTGCCTATCAACCTGCTCCAGTGTCATATAAGCACAGAATAAGCTTCATTCGTGAATGGTTTTCTAAAATTAAATTAAACAAAATGAAACTCTTTCCCTTTAATTGAGTTTGGGTATTCTGCTGCTTGGAAAGAATAACACATCAGCCAGTTTACACATTAGCAGAAAGCATTTTATAGAAGAAAGGCTTTACCACCCATTGGTAGAAAGATACGGGGCCCTTCATTTATTCAACAAATCTTTTTGTTGAATAAATCTGAAAATGGAAAACTAAAGCAATTGCCCCTGAAAAAGATATAACTTTGGTTGTTAATCATTCCGATCAATAGTTACCTCAATTATTGCAAAGGTTCTGCAAAGGCAAGGGCAGAGCAGGAGATGTTCATTGGCTAATTAAATGTATTACGTTCCAATGCACTACTATGTCTTCATTTATACAGATCTCATTGAAAGTAACCAAATACACACTGCTTCAGAAATATTGTAGAATGCATATTATCTCTTTATCACTGTACAATTTCTAACTCAATGGATATCAACAGTACAATTACTATGAAGAGAAGAGTTTGTGATCTGTATTTGGTTATAAAAAGAAAACTTTATACTTTAAAATGGTAAGGATGACTGACACAAGACACAGGAATGAGAGTTTTGACTGAGAAGGTGGCATAATTTTTGAGTTTGACCCATGCTTGGGGAAGATGGAGCTGTTATCAAAACTTGTATTCAGAAGTAAGCAATCTTGAGAAAAAGAGCAATCCTGTAGGCCTCACACTACCTGACTTCAAAATACAGACAGTCCCCGACTTATCATGGTTAAAATTAGGATTTTTTGACTTTACAATGGTGCAAAAGCAATAAAGCGTAGAAACCATACTTCAAGTATCCATACAATCATTATTTTTCACTTTCAGTGGAGTATTCAATAAACTACATGAAACATTCAAAACGTTATTATAAAATAGGCTCTGTGTTAGATGACTTTACCCCACTTTAAGCAAATGTAAGTGTTCTGAGAACATTTAAGGTAGGCTAGGCTAAGCTATAATGTTTGGTATGTTGGGTGTATTAAATGTATTTTCATCTTATGATATTTTCAACTTATGATGGGTTTATTGAGACTAGAACCATCTTAAGTCTAGAAACATCTGTATATGTATATATAGACACATAGATAAAATAGGCAATTACTTATATTGATGTCAGAAGTCAAATTTTTCACTGTAAGAAAAAAGATAAAAATTATAAAATCAAAAAGGTAAAAAGCCTGTAATGTTAAATTTAAATTGCAATTTTATCTATATACCTTTACTTTTTAAAAAAACTATGTTTCCTAGGTCTACTCATTACAAAATTCAAATGACAATGATAAATCAGGGGTAATAAGAACCTCTGGTGTCAAGATTGCAGACTGAGAGTATCATAATTTCCCACTAAAACATACTAGCTCTTTAGAGAAATGACGGATTTAAGAGTGGGGAAGGAAATATATAAAACTAACCTGGGATATCTTGACATATCAGAAAGCAAGTGAATTATGAAAGACATTATAAAAGAAGTTCCAAACCATATAGTTAAATAAAACAGGCAAATCAGAGAAGTGTCCACATATATAGGAGCTGATGGGAAAAGGCTGTCAATGACCAAACATGGGATAACTTGATCATCAGGAAGTATAATGAGAGCAATGGATTAAAATACATAAAATATTTAAATATCATAATATTTTTAAAAATTACCTATTAGTCACTGTTAGAGGTTGCCAGGGTGACAATATTTTAAATATTGGTAAATAAATAGAAAACAATCAGGTATTTATCTTGCCTTTCCTGTGTAGACTATAACTAAATAGTTGATGAAAGAGTGTTCTTTTTTATAGAAAAATCACAGCTAATAAGAGCACAAGTAATGAAAGAATCAGAAAAAAAGTACTATTTTAAAAAGTCTAATGAAATTCTGTATATAGGCAATAGTTTTCAATAGTAGCTAAAGCCATTTAAGGAAAGATTGCTTGAGAATTTAAATGATGTTAACAGGTTTATAACATCAGAATCCGTGGATCAATCTTTATAAGTAATACGCCTTCTGGTGTAATATGACAATAAATATACAGCTCTACCTATGAATTACTCCAGCTTCTCCTTCCCCTCCCAATAAAAAAAAAATTGAGTGTGAATCTAATCAAGTCTCTATATCTATCAAATTTATGGGAAATAAATGGGATAAAGGAATACAGTAAACAACACCAGAAGGCCACCATCTGCAAAATGCAGAATAAGGCAAATTTTATATGAAAATTCACTATTTCCTTCAATATATAATTGGCATTTTAAAGAGGAGAGGGGAACTGTTATGTATTAAAGGATATATAATCTATATACAAAGTATGGGTTTGCTTACATCCTCATATTGGCAAACAAAACATGAAGACATTTTTGAAAGCAATAGATTGTTTGAACATAGATTGGCCATCAGGCGAATTTAAAGAATTTTTCTTTATTTTACTGGATTAAAAAGATGACTATATTATTAAAATTATTTATCTGTTGAAACAATGAAGCATTTGTGAATGAAAAGATGATTTCTGGATTTTTTTAAAAAATAATCCAGTAAAAAGAAAAAACAATGGAGAAATGCGGATTAAAGCAAGAATGGCAAAATATTGATAACAATTGTAGCTGGATAAGTCCATGGAAGTTCAGTATACTATTCTCTTTAACGTATGTTTAAGTGTTTCCATACATAAAGAACCTAAAAGGGGAAAAAGTGAACTTCAACCTATACAACCTGAAAGTACAGCTGCGGAAAGAAAATTACCTACTTTTCAGTTTTGTACATCTTTGGAAATTTGTATATTCACTCATGCTGTAGGTTAAATATATATATCTTACCAATAGTTTAATTATTTGAAAAAAAAGGGCATGTTTTAAAGAAGCAACGTTACCACAGAGACAGAGAGGTCTGTGTTCCAAAGTTTTAGAAATAGGTAACAATAATCAAGATCAATAGTTCTCAAACTTTTGGTCCATTTTCACTCCTAAAAATTGTATATGATTCTAAAGGTCCTTTTCTATGTGGGTTATGTCTATGCTTGTTCTATATTAAAAATTAAAACTAAAAAAATTTACATATATTTAAAACAATGACACACTTATTATATGTTTTCACAAATGAACTATTTTATGAAAAGTAACTAGATTTTCAAAATAGTTGATGAGGAGAGTGACATCGTTTTATTTTCCTTCCAGTTTTCCTGCTGTCTGGCTTAACTGAAGATTCTCATGTTGGTTACTCAATGTTGAAATATATTATTTTGCTTAAAGTTGATAAAGAAAATTCAGCTTCATGTAGTTTGAAAAGGGAAGATTATTTTCATAGCCTTTTCAGATAATTGTGGCTACCATTCTTTGATACTGCCCCAAAACTAGATAAGCCATAGTTTCTTAAAGATCAGGTGCAATGTGAAATTAACCCTTCATACTCAGTGACGATGAAATCCATTTGTCTCTCTTGCACATTGAATGGTTCTTTTACTGATGCCTAAACTTTATTATTTTACTAATTGGCCATTTGGAAAATATTTGTTCATTGAGTGATATATATTTCTCACTGGTGACACATTGTATTCTACAATATTAAAAATCACATATAATATAGCCACCAATCTCATCAAAGAAGGCCAAACTCATAGTGACAGATTCAAATGTTTAAAAATTCTAACTTTTACTTAAAATCACAAATTTTATCATGGTCAACAAATATTATCATTGTTTTCCTTGAAATGACAGGCTTATCACATTTCTTTTCAATAAAATGTCTGACAAGTAAACACGTCTGTACAACCATAGTTTGTGTGTCAATTGTTCTTTCAGGTAAAGTGGTGTTACACACACACACACCCAAAGCAGCTCATTCAACTGAAAACTCAAGGAATCACGTAAGTGTGTTTTTTAGAGACAATCATTATACTTTGGTATGCATCAGAACTGCTTTAAGAATGCATCACATGGCCGGGCGCGGTGGCTCACGCCTGTAATCCTAGCACTTTGGGAGGCCGAGACGGGCGGATCACGAGGTCAGGAGATCGAGACCATCTTGGCTAACACTGTGAAACCCCGTTTCTACTAAAAATACAAAAAATTAGCCGGGCGTGTTGGCGGGCGCCTGTAGTCCCAGCTACTTGGGAGGCTGAGGCAGGAGAATGGCATGAACGTGGGAGGCGGAGCTTGCAGTGAGCCGAGATCGCGCCACTGCACTCCAACCTGGGAGACACAGCGAGACTCCGTCTCAAAAAAAAAAGAATGCATCACATTTCATCAAATGGAATACTAAAAGCATCTACTCAGGCATTGAAAAAAATCAATAATTTTTAGTGCTTCATCAAGGACATTCTTAAGTGTAACCAGAACTTTAATCATTATGAGGGCATGGCAGTGAATATACTGACTACTAGTACATTTTGGTGCTATTGCCTTAATTCTTGCTAAAGTGTCAGCAGTTTTACCTACCATTAATGTAAATAGCATGGTGAAAAAGGCAAATAATATTTATGAAAACAGTTTTCACTTTATGAATCCCAAAACTGGTCTCAGAAACCTTCATGGGTCTTCAGGCCATGATATGAGAACTGCTAGTCAGCTTTGAACATATTATTTCAGTTCCCTTACACATATGATACAATTGTTAACAATTTTAATATAGGTAACTCATTGGAATTACTGGGCAGGACTCAGAGAAGTGCAGTATTTTAAGGCTTATTAAGTCATTAACTGCCTCGGTCAGGCCAATAAGTTCTTATGTATGTTTCCAGAGGAAAACATTCAACCTATAATAAATTATTTATTCATTTTGTTTTGATTTTCTCAAAAGAAAATGTATAGAATGCTACATTTTACCTTCCGGGCATTTGAAAACTTTTAAATACATTTATATAAAGCATATAATGATGCTGAATTATCTTTTTTAAAATTTTTGGATAATTGGATACTCACATGGAGCTGTTAGAAATAATAGAGAGAGAGATCATGTGTACTCATCACCAAGTTTCCCTCAATGATAACATCTCGCAAAACTATAGCACAGTATCACAACCAGGACGTTGACATTGATGCTGTGAAGATACGGAATATTTCCATCACCTCGAAGATCTCTCCTGTTGCTTTTTTGTAGCCATACTCATTTCATCCTTCTTAATTCCTGGTGACCAATAATCTATTCATTTCCATAATTTTGTCATTTCAATAATTTTATATAAATAGAATCACACAATATGTAAATTTTTGCAATTACCTTTTTTTGCTTAGCTTAGTTTGCTGGAGATTCATCCAGGTTGTTACATGCATCAGAATTTTTTTCCTTTTTATTACTGACTAGTAATCTACAATATGGATGTACCACAGTGTGTTGAATTAATCCATTGAAGGATATTTGGTTTGTTTTCTGTTTGAGCCTATTAAGAAAAAAAAAGCTGCTATAAACATTCATGTACAGATATTTAAAGACAAGTCTTTATGTCTCTGAGATAAATGTCCAACACTGCAATTGCTATGTGATTTGGTAGTTACATACTTAGTTTTTAAGAAACTGCCAAACTACTTTTTTTAAATGGCTGTACTCTTTTATATTCCTACTAGCAATGAGTAAATGATTTAGTTTTTCTGCTTTCTTTCCAGCATTTGGTGATGTTATGATTTTTTAATTTTAGTTCTTCTGATTGGTGTGCAATAATATCACATTGTGGTTTAATTTACAAGTATTAGATCATTGCTATAGTCCCATAGGTTTCTGAGGCTCAATTTACTTTTTCCAGTCAATTTTCCCTTGTTGTTCAGATGAATAATTTCACTTTTTTGCCTTGTAGTTTACTAGTTTTTCCTCCCTCCCCTCTGTTCTGCTGTTGTACCCATCTACTGAACTTTTTATTCTCAATTGTTCTTCTCTCCATTTGTTTTTCCTTGATATCTTCCATTTCTTTACTAAGACTTTATTATTATTATTGTTTTTATTTATTTATTTTTCTAAAGCTTTCTATTTGTTTTAACAATGTCGATAAATTCTTGCTGCAGCATTTTGCCATGAGTTCTTCAAATCCATGGTAATGGCCTCATTACTCCTGGGCAATGATGAAATCCTGATTCTTTGGTAGACCTCCTCTGAGACCACCCTAAAGGGAAGAGAAAAGGGCACCTCACTACTTATGACCTCTATAGGTTAGAGCCATAATTTCAAAAGTCACAATCCTGGATACCATAGTCTCAAATGTTGAAATTCCAGAAGGTCAAAATCCCAAAAATATCATTCTAGAAAAAACGATATCACAAATTTTTAAAAGACACTTATTTATATTTTTAAAGGGGGTTTATTTGAGAAACGTAAAAGCACAACAGAACACTTAACAGGCCACTTTACACAATAAAATAGGCAATAATAACATATTTTTGTAAGCATAAACAGTCTCAAGGGTATAAGTTATGAGCAGACAAACTATATTCATAAAGATATAGGTCAAAAAGCAAATTGTAAACATGCATATCACTGTGGTTGGCAGTTGTGTGTACTCAACTTTATATTATAATAATTGCAGTTTTTATATTATATTTTATATTATAATAATTGTCATCTGAAATACTGTGACAGACAACCTAAGTCTTTTGATAAGATCAATCAAAAACTGTGATGGGTTACCACCACATATGCAGTTGCCCAAAGAGTAGAGCTTTCTAGAAATGTTATCTTTCACAAATGCAGATGGACAAAAAGAACATCTCATCGTTTATTAAGGAAGTTTCAATATTTTTACATACACACACAGTGCATAAACACAAAATTAGCTTTGTGATAATTCACTTTTGTGGAGTCAAATTTGAAAAAAAATGCATAAAATGTATTAAAACTCTCTCGAAGTCTTCATTGTACAATTTATACCTCCAGTATTGGAAATGATGCAAGAATGAAAGATAGCATAGCAAAGTGTTACCAAAAAAAAAAAAAAGGCTGACAATTTAAAATAATAGGAAAAACCTTAAAAAAATAAAAACAGAAAAATTTTAACCTTCTCCCCCCAAAAATTGACATATGGTAAGGTGTATTACAGGGACAGACAATGGGCAATTTGCACAGAGGTTTTCTGTAAGAGCTGGCTGACTTTCACTATCATCAACTATATTTTGAAATCCTACATCACAATGAAGAACCACTTTTTTTTTTTTCCAGGGCATGGCTTTCCTCAGAGAATACATTCACATTCATATTCTACGTGGTGCTTCTCTTTTAGAAATTCTTCCATGATTTGTTGTACACCAAGCATTCCCTTTTAAATGTTCCCATCTTCTGTGCTATGTTTCTATGCTGTTTTCAGCATATGAAAATTTATTTTGCATATACTCAAATAATGACCAAAAATTTGGTGAAAACAGTACTGGTGATACAACAGCAATACCACTGCATGTTTTCTTATCCTGCCAGGCACATAATTACTTTGTAATTAGTCCCTTCACTGGCTTCCTCAGGCAAATGTGGCTTTAATTTATTGAAAGCTCCCCGAATTTCTTCAGGTGGAAGGAAAGCCAATGCAGACAAATAAAGCATTTTTAAACTGAAGTTTTTGTTGTCACCCTATAGCATGGCCAATCCACTCATTTGAATTTTCCATCAAATACATTGGGCTGAATGAGGAAAAAACGTTATTGGTAACACATTGAAATTCACTTTTAGAAATGCTGATTCCACCTAATTGCAAATCTGTCATGGTTTGGGGATTCAAGTGAAATCTATTTTTTTTTCTGTGAAGTCCACCAAATCTTCAAATAAGCAAATGAATACTTTACCTTTTCCAGTCATCAATACATAAATGAGCAGATAAGTCCTAAAATGTTCAGGTACAACAGGTGCATGCATTGCATATAGTTGATTAAAACTCGAGGAATTTTTAAAGTGCCATCTATTAGCCAAAGTGAAACACATGCTAGTTTTTCTGTTAGGATTAGTGGTAAATATAAGAAGCCCATATATTTTGACAGTCAAATCCCTAACCAAGAATAGTTCACCATTTGATGTATTTTGTAACACATAGAGGAACCTCTCTATCAGCAAGTGTCTGGTTCAAAAGTCACTGGGCTTATGGAATTCTTTTTATTCTCAGATGAAGGACATTTTTTTGAAGGTAAGCATGGTGCTCTGTCGAAGGGGCAGAAGTCATACACAACTGAATAATTTGGCAAGGAACATTCCTTGTATGCTTTGTCTGCATTTTCACTTCTTCTGTGATCTTTAAAACACTAGAGACATTGAAGGCAGATCTTCCCCATCTAGTCTACTCAGAGTCGCACACTAATCTCTGAAAATATCCTCACAGACACACTGTAAATGATATTTTACCAGGTTTTCAGGTCTTCCTTAATCCAGTCACATTCACACCTAAAATTAAGTGCACAAGTGCACCCCTTGTCAACTTGACACCATACAGAACTTCTTAAATTGTATTCTAAATGAAACAGTAACAAGGTAATAGTTCTATTTAACATGATGCAACTATCACCATACTTGACCCCATACAGAACTTCTTAAATTATATTAATTTCCAAATGAGACAATAACAAGGTAATAGTTCTATTTAACATGATGCAACTATCCTGTGCACCGAAAATGCATGAATTCCTTCCCCAAGATTCGACTTTTAACATTAGGGGTTTTAATTCTTCAGGATTGTGATTTTTGGGAGATTAGTTATCAGGGATTTTAAACTTTAGAAATTTTGATCTTTTGGGATTCTGATCTCTCAGGATTTCAACATTGGGGATTTCAGCATTTGGGGTTGTGCCTTTCAGAAATATGATCAGAGCCCAGTTTTTACTAATTCCAGGAGTGGGGGTGCCCTATGGGGCCAGAAAGGATGAAAGTCCCAGCTGCATACTTGGCCTTCTCTGAGACCACACCTATGGGACTATTAGTGGTACCTCCTTACAGCCCTACAAGACTGGATCCCTTCTCAGACTTTGCTGGCGTGGGTGGAGGTGACGCCTTAGGAGTTTTTTTGTTTTTGTTTCATGTGGGGTTTCTGTTTAAAAGTTTCCTGTCTTGCTAGGCTGCCTCCTTCCCATTTCTTTGGCAAGAATAAAAGACTTTTGGGGAGGCATTTTTTTATCTGCACTGGTTCATATTTCTAGGTTGCTGGCTTCTTTAGCTCTCTGTCTGCGGTATATGATGAAAAACAAAACCCAGTGAACTCAACAACCATATCATGTCTCAGGTCCCAAGGTCACTAGTTTAGTGGGTCTACCTTCTTCTCTTCATGGTTCAAAATCTTCTTTTTCCTTTACACACAATGCCAGGGAGTTTTAGTTATACTTAGCAGGAAGAACACGGAAAAGTAAGTCTGTTCCATATCCCTAGAAGTGAAAATCCAAGGCATGAAATTTTGTAACTATGGCATATGACATATGTAGATAAAATCACTTTTCTCTATTCTATCTGCATGTTATATTCTTGTATTCAATTTAGTCCATAAATAAGTACTCAACAATTAAAAAACATTGTATTGCTTTTACTGGCTATTACTTATCCTGAATACAAGTATACGCTTTGTATTAACTTGAACTTTACATTGGGTAAATAACGTTCCCTACAGGTATTACTTCCTCTATCTTCTGCAATATTTATGAATAGTAGCCTTTTCCTCCCCCCTTTTCACTTAAAAAATGCTTAATTTCTCTCCTCCTCCCTGACATGAATGGTTTCTGATTAACTTATTTTGAAAAAGAATTAAGAGAGGTAAGATATAAAGGAAAACATGGTTATTGAATACCCCTCCTCACTGGTTACAGCCTAAGTGGAATCCCTGATAATTAATTAAGTGCTCTGAGTGCTTTTCTAAGGATTTAATTATGCCTCACAGATAAAGAAACAGAAAAAAATTATGAATAAGGTAGTACAATTTTATTGAACATTAAAAATGGAGCAGATCCAGAATCCTTTTCTTTGTAGCTTAGAGTAGATGCAGACAGATACACATGTAGTTGGAGAAAACAGAAAAACAGAAATGGTACTTGAGAGTTACCTGAAGGACTCTCTGGGAGTTAATATTTTAAGTCAGTAGGGACATATGTGAGCCATCAGTTCTTAAAACACTGAACCATGCTCTCTAGAAGACATGTTAGTATGTCAATCTAACATTGGTGGCTAATTTCTCATAATGAAATAATATATCAAAGAAACATGAGGCAAATACCCCTTGAAACAGAACAAGGAAGGAAAACATTCAAGTTCGTTGCACTATCTGCAAATACTTGCGGATCAGAGCACTAGATGACAACACCAATTGTGATGGTTAATACTGAGTGTCAACCCGATTGGATTGAATGATGCAAAGTATTGTTCCTGGGTGTATCTGTGAGGGTGTCACCAGTGGAGGTTAACATTTGAGTCAGTGAACTGGGAGACGCAGAACCACCTTCTATCTAGGTGGGCACCATCTGATCAGCTGCCAGCACAGCTAGGATGAAAGCAGGCAGAGGAACGTGGAAAAACTACACTGGCTACGTTTTCTGGCCTCCATCTTTCTCCCGTGCTGGATGCTTCTTGCCCTGGAACATCATACACTCCAAGTTCTTCAGCTTTTGGACACTTGGACCTACACCATTTGTTTGCCAGGGGCTCTCAGGCCTTCGGCCACAGAATGAAGGCTGCGCTGCGGGCTTCCCTATTTGTAAGGCTTTGGGACTCAGACTGGCTTCCTTACTCCTCAGCTTGCAGCCAGCCTATTGTGAGACTTCACCTTGTGATCATGTGAGTCAATACTCCTTAATAAATTCCCCTTCATATGTACATATAACCTATTAGTCCTGTCCCTCTAGAGAACCCTGTCTAATACAATTTCTCTTAATGAAATAATATATCAAAGAAACATGAGACAAATACCTCTTGAAATAGACCAAGAAAGGAAAACATTCAAGTATGATGCACTATGGTGTACTATCTGCAAATGCTTGCAGATCAGAGCACTCGAATGACAACACCAACAAGAAATGAAATGGAGAAGATATGCTGTAGAGGGAGAAAGGCCACAGGAAGTGCTGAAATGGAAATGGCGAAGCACTGCTGTTTGGTTTTGTAACTACACACATTGGTGTCACTTTGAACAAAGCCCTTATCTTCTTAGTTTTTCTGAGCACTATTTACTTTATCTGTTAAATAAAAAGCATGCCTGTAATTTTAAGATTACAGTACTGTAATGTACCCTGTTAAAGCTACATGTCTGGCTTCATAGTCTTACACCAGATCTGAATAATAAAAGCTAGATATGTTTAAGTAACAAATGGGTGATTATTATTTGTGACAGGGAAAGAATGAGTAGGAAATTCCATCAAACTTGATTCCAGTTGAAACTTGATTATCACATTAATGCCTTGATCAAAGGCATTTCCACTCAAAATTGTCTCCATTTTATAAGATATAAATTTAAACATTATTTAACAGGCAAAATCTAAGAAGAATTCACAAAATGTCACTTCCTTGGTGAAATGTATACATTGAGGAGAATTAGCAAATCTGCCTACTCTTCTCCAGGCCTCCACTAAAGCAATGCATCTGCAATGGAAGCCTGGTGCAAAAACAGCAACAAACAAGTTTGACAAACAAAGAGCTTGCCAGTCCAGGGGAGGTGAAATGCAGAAGAATCTCCACTTTTGTAAACCTCTATCTGGAGAAGCTTCATTTCTATTTTAAGCAACTTCTAACCTACAATAGGGCCACAAGAGTTTCTTTAAAATTTCTGGACAAGAGTAAAGATAAAAAAAGAATTCAACTATTGAATGACTGAAAAATTATAAATGAAGAAAAGAGAGCAGAACACAATTTTTCACAGCAACATATTTCCAAATAAGGTTTTGCATTCAATCTTTAGTAATGTTTAGCTTGATTTTTGAGGTCTTAAATTATGTTTCATGCTGCCTTTACAAAAAAAATTTCTTAATTTTCTACTAGAGTGGGAGGCAAAGAGTACAACTTTCAAGAAGTGGAAAAGGTAAGGTCTAGATATGTAGTTCTACCAGAGTCAGATCAGAAAAGCATCATCCTTATAATTACTAAGCTAGCACTTGAGAAGTGCTTTCATACCCAAGCATTAATATGCTCACAACAAAAACTAGAAATAAGCATTTCATAGGTAAGAAAACAGGATTAGATTACTCGTTTTACTTGCTTATATTTAGCAGCTAACAAGTAATGGGAAAATGATTCAAACCTAGGACTCAGTATTCATAGGAGACAAATGAGACTGGAGAAGAAAAACTGAGGCAAAGCAAAAAGCCATTTGATATCTTCTCTGGCAATTTATGTTCTTCCTATTCCATAATTCTGACCCTATTATCAGACTCTGTTGCGCAAGTCAATTTTAGTGATAGATATAATTTTGGAGACTACTGAAGTCTTGTTGTTTCCTTACCTGCAGCTATATAGTGGAATTCCATCTGTTTGTTGAATTGCAGTTAGTTTCGTTTCTTGAGTTTAACATTTTAATCCCAGCGTGAATGGATTATATTTGAGAGATCCAGCATTTGTAGTTTTATCAGGTTTTACTTCAAGGTGGCATAGAGGAATAGGAAGAGAGAGAATGAGATTACTGAGATCACGAGGTAGGAGTCGGTGAAGGGGTGTGTATTCAGGAACTATGACCTCTAAGTATGACCTGTATCAAAATCGTTCTTAAATTTTTATATATCCTTTTAGTTCTCAGCATAGAAAAACATACTATGAGTAATAGCAGAGGAAGATATGAGAATTTCAGGGCTGCACTATTTTAAAAGTTTACTTTTTAACTTTTTTTACAAGTAAAGAGTATACTAAGAGTATCCAGAAGATCAAAGAACTTTCTCTTCCTTGAGTTACTACTTTTGTTCAAGTGTTTAAAAGTAGGCAAAAAGGGCATCTATCTTTCTGAGATAGATGTTAGTCTCAGTAATTGCTACCAGTTTGAACTCAAATGCCTGACAGGCACAGTGCTAAATTCCTCAAGTACTTTAGCATATATTATCATTTCAACAACCCTGTAAAATAAATTATCCATAATCACCATTTTATACATGAGGAAACTGGAACAAAAGAGGCATAGCTCTTGCTATTGTCATTTAATTATTAGCATGATTGTCTTAGTCCATTAAGGTTGCTGGGTGCCTTATAAACAACTAAAATATATTTCTCATAGTTCTGGTGGCTGAGAAGTATAAGATCAAGGCACCAGCCAATTCAATGTCTGAGTAGGGTCCAATCCTGATTCATAGATGGCAGTCTTTTCACTATAAACTCACATGGGGGCAAAAGGGGTAAGTGGTATCTCTCAATCCTCTTATTATAAGGGCTCTAATCTCAGTCATGAGGGGTTTGCCCACATGATCTAGCAAATCACATCCCAAGGGCCGTACCATCTAACACATCATCATCACCTTTACCATCAACCCAAGGTGATGGTGATGTATTACATGGTGAGGCCTTGGGGGTTAGGATATCAACATATAAATTTGAGGTAGAAACAAACATTCAGACTACAGCATAATTTGAGCCATAGTTTGAGCCATATCTTTAAGACTCCAAAGCCCTAGAGATGAACCTCTGCATTTAGAGTTTTCTTTGCAAAGAGGGTGGAAGGGATAAAAACATAATAAGATCAACAATACTTACAGTTTATATAAAGTGAGTGTTAATTTTATGTCAAGTGCTGTATCAAGCATTATACATGAAGTTTTTAAAAAAATTTCCCACAATTTTATGAGGTAAGAATTATAATTTTGCCATTTTGATGATGAGAACATTGAGACAGAGAAAGTGAATAACTTTTCCAAATGGTAGGACATAAAATCTAAAAAAGATAGCTGAATTCTAAAAATTGTTCTCCTACCAATCAGGACTCAAAATGGATGATGGTTCAACAGGGGTGTCTCAACAGGGTGCTGTTATGATGGTATTCTTGCAGAAAGCTTTGCATGTAATTGATAAGTTTCCAATTTCCACTGCTGTTAAGATAAATCTTTTTCTCTGTGTAGATTATGAAAATTGTGACACCTTTGAGAACTAGCAATAATGAAAACTTTGATCATGTTAACTAAGACTATATTATAGAAATTTAGTTAACACCCAAAATGGATGTTTTGTTATGTGATCTTCTCACTCCTGACATTTTTCTGATATGGTCTTGTTTTTATAGTTAGAAGTAAACTTTTATTTTAAGGATCAGTTTTTTTAATTGGGCATAGAAAGTTTAAAATTGACTGGTCTGTTTGAAATTTTATGCAGCTCTCATTCTAGGGTTAAAAATCTTAGGAATCATTTATAATACTCCTTGTCAGGGATTTCTCCTCAATTAGATTCCTGGGAATGCTTTCCCTCTGCCCTCCTCCTCAATGCCTGGTCCCCTTCTGCTCCATCATTCAATAATCAGATATCAAGCGATGACTCACTCTGCCCAGATAGACTGACCTGGTACCCTGATAACTTCTTCTCACTCATGTTATCTATAATTTCATTCATCTTTGCTACAATTTTTCTAGGCAGAGATTTGGAGTCCCCACAAATACAATGCTGTACATCAGGGAATTATTCTTAGTGTCCTTATTAAGAAGGATTTATTTATTACACAAAAGTTATGCTATTTCAGTCCAAATATGGAGAAAATATTCTCTTTATACTAGAGTATATTTATTATCAACAAGCCAATAAGTTACCCAAATGTAAGCTAGCGCTAGTTCTAGTTACTACATCGATTCTCGTGTTTACATAAATTTGTAATAGCTGTAAACAAAACAAAGATAATAAATAAAATAGTTTACAAGAAAATTAATTATTTCTTTTAGTTGGTTAGGCTTTTTTGTTGCTAAAGCACACTAGCTTACTAGTATCATGATGCTACTCTAAGGAAGGTCGAATTTATGGCTCTCTAAATTATGGTTTTAATGTAAAATACACAAGAACCTAAAGGTGCGATTCTGGCAACTTTGCCCCCTTTGCATTATTAATGTAATCATCTTTATCTCTTTGATTAGTCATACACTTGATTATTTCAGTGTGAGCTGGCAAAGGCAAGCAATCACTCTAAAAGTACTGGTGAAAAGTAACATCATACCTAGTAATGGCAACTATGAAAATACTTTCTGTCTATTTGCCAAAAATGTGGAATGAAACCCTTAACTGGGATTAAGTGTCACTAGCATATACTGAAAAGTGAATGGGTATTGGTTCATCTATATTAGATTAAAGTTCTATGAGCTCATTTCTTTATCTGTTAAGATAGGAATAATTAATTCACGTTAAACTATGGTTGAGATAAGAAGTTACTATATATATTATGTATATATACATAATATACATATATTTATATGAAAATTATATTTTGTGTATATATACATATTATGTATAAATATACATATATATTTATATGAAAGACATCTGACACATTATAGATTATCTTGAATTAGTTCTCATTGGTCCTCTACTCAGCTCAAGCATTACTTAACACACACTTTAATGCTTATCAATTTTAAAGGCAGGGAAGGTCATTGCAATACCTAACTTTAAAATTAAACCATATTTTTTGGAATTATTTTAAGACTTTCCTCCTATCAGTTCCCAGTCTTATCCACTGTGGTATAAGCTGAGATAGCAAAGACATTGAACAACTCAAAACATAACCCAGAAGTGCTGCGTTTTGTTTGGAAACCAATCTATCTTTCCAAAAGTCCTTGAATTTTACAAGCATAGTCATATATCTAATTGAAAGTGATTTGGAAAAATTCAATTTGATATTTAAAGAGAGTCATTAAATGTAAATATTAATGATCCACTGATTTCACTTGTGATGCACTTACAGAAGCCCAACAAATTGGAAACTGAAAAAAAAAGATCTCACATTTGATAAGGTGTCATCTGCATTAGTAATCTTTTAAACACAAATTTAAAAGGCAAAAATCTAAATTTATTTAATCAAGCAATCTTGAGCTTTTGGTTTGTTTGTTTGTTTTAATTCTTCTATTTAAATTCAGTTCTAGAAGTGTCCTGAAGATACATTTATGATGGCGGAAAAACTACCCTGATTTATGGTGATTTATATGTATAGTCCATAAGCAAACACCTGGAAAACTAAGTTAGCTTTGATTGTAATTTTGGAAGATAAATTGATCTATCTTCAAGTTTTTTTTATCTTAAAATTGTGAACATCTGTGTAACTGAATTTTTTCTTTCCCAAAATGAAGAAATGAAAATAAGTTTTCTAAAGCAAGAGTAAAGGAAAATTATACAGACATAATTTTAAGTTACTCTGTTATAAGAAGTTTCCAGTTCATTTCCTTTGGCACATTATCTAACTGATTTTCTAATAGACATAATAACTCCTTTCGCACTATTACTATATATAGTGGCAGTTTATTTTGGCCACTGATATCTTTCTTTCTCCTTCAAATCTCAGCACCCAGTTCTCCCAACTCGCATGCTATCACTGAAAAATGCACTTCTAGCCACTGCGGAGGCTCCTTTATTTGCTATTGTGCTTAATCCCTAAACAAGAATGAAAATACTTGTTATTTCCAGATACTTATTGTTATTCTTTCTGAATCCATGTACTCTTCCTTCTGTCATATCATTGTTTTCCAGTTCACTCACTTGTTTTTGTTATTTTTATTGTCCATAAGGATGAATCCATTCATAGTTCTGCTGCTCTCTTACAAAGACTGCCTGATAAAGAGAAATATTTAGCATGGTTGTTAGCCACTGAGTATTTGAGGAAAAAAATCCTGAAAGTTATATTTCTAAAAGGAATAGTAGAACAAGGAGACTTTCTCTCTTTTGGCTTCGTGGATAGGTCTGGAGAGAAAATTATCTAATTTATTCAAAATAGCACTGATTCTATGAACAAATTTCTCATAGTTGATAAGAGAAAAAAATAGGATGCAGAAGTACAATTCTGTTTTGAGAATGATTTCAATGGCACAATATTTTTTCTATATCAGGAGGTAATATAAACCTAAGATCCTGATAAATATTACTCTGCAGCACAGGCAGACAATTTTTTTAAAAGGATACATACCCACGTATTTACATATGTACCCTGAAATATATATCCTGTCAGCTGACAGGAATGAGAAGCAATGAGCCCAGTAGTAATGAGAACACCTAGCACCTAGTTCACAGTTTCTAATACCGTTCTTCAGTAAAAGGAACCAAATATTCTTAGAGAAATGACTGATACCAGGGCTGGGACAATTAATGTGCAAAAAGAACCTGGAGTATGTGGTAGTTCAGAAAGTAAATAAGGGCTTTAAAAAGAACCTCCAAGATAACGAAAATATCTTTATAGTGATGAAAGTAAAGAACTATTACTTGTATCTCCTTAAAATCTCTTCTATCTTCATATAATGTACTTACACTATGACTAAAGTAGTGAATACATGATTTATATCATGTCAATTATTTATTTCATTGGATCGATTATGACTCGTGTTTGCATGAGCTAGAAAGCCCTTTTCAAACTATCTTTAGTAAAAATGGGAATTTTTAGGATTATATAAATTAAGAAAAAACTCATCTCTGTTCTATTGAATCCAAAAATTAATTGTAAGATATATAATAACCCTGATTTTAGCAAGATCTTTCTCTCTCTCGCCTCTTTTTCAATGTCTAACTTAAAGAATCCTTGTCTTTGTCCACTTTGTGTTGCGGTAACAGAATACCACAGACTGAATATTGTATAAAAACAGAAATTTATTCCTCACAATTCTGGAGGCTGGCAAGTCCCAGATCAAGTGAAGGTGCCAACCTCTTATGTGGACTTTCTTACTATGACCTCACATTTTGGCAGGTGGAAGGCAAGAGAGAATAAATACAATCACCATACCAGAGGCTGCAGTCACCACCCAATGCCCTGTTTATTAGAAAGCATGACACTCTTGCCTGTGGCTCTGAAGAAGTGGCTCAGAGATTTTTCCTGGTTGGAGAGGTAGAATAGGGAGTTCCGAAGTTATCCCCAATGGAATTGACTTTCTTTGAAACACAATGTGAGGAATTTCAAAGTTAAGATTAGTCTTTAAACCAAGGGATATTTTGGTGGTAAGCAATTATAACAATTTGGTAGCACCGTTAGACCAATAAGCCAAACCACAGAGTATCCATTTGACTGGAGAAAACCAGGGAAAGACAAAGCTAGGAAGAATCCTTCTAGAGCCAGAACAACAACAACAAAAATGGCCTCAAAACTACCTCTGCAAAAGGACTTAAATTTAAGTTGGACTATGGAGCAATTTATCATCCTGAGATTCAGGTGAAAAACTGGCCAAGCTTAATGTCATGGCATGATACAAACAGAGGCAGACAACTCACAAGATCAGAAAAAAGAAAAAGAAAGCACTGTTAAAATCACTGTGATTTTAGTGTGTCTATATGGATGCTCAAGGCTGTTTCCTCTAAAGGGTGACATTAGAAATAGAGAAATATGACCCCTATATAGTAAAAAGGGAAAACAACAGAAACTGTTTGCATAAATGCCAAATATTAGATTTAACACAGAAAGGCATCAAAGAAAGTCTTATACATATGTTCAAATAACTATGTACATAGAAATAAAGGAGGATATAATGGCAATATCTCATGAATAGAGATTATTAATAAACAGATATTTATTGTTAAAAAACCTGAATATTAGAGTTGAAAAGTGCTATAACTGAAATGAAAAATTTACAAGGCATGCTCAACCTTAGATATAAACTGGTAGAAGAAAGTATCCTAAAACCTGAAAGTAAATCTGCAGACATTTCACTGTCTAAAGAACAGAGAAGTAATAAGAAGAATAATTAATGTACCCTAGAGAAATGTGGGAAATTATTAAAGTAGCAACATAGACATAACACAAATACAAGAAAGACAAAGGGAACAGGAAAAGAGCAAAGATATACGTTTTCTAAAATAATGGTTAAAATGTGTAAACTCTTATTAGAAACATCAATCTACACATCCAAGATGCTCAACAAAATCCATGTTAAATAAACACAAAGACATCTATATCCAGACACATTATCATAAAAATACTGAAAGACAAAGACAAAATCTTGAAAACAGCAAGTAAAAAGGACTCGTCACATTAAAAAAAAAAAAACAATTAACAGCTGACTTCTCATCAAACACAATTAACGTCAGAAGGCAGTGGGATAACATATTCAAAGTGCTGAAAATGTAATGTCAACTAAGAACGTTATTTTTAACAAAACTATCTTTCTCAAAATTAAAGGTATAATAAAAAGTTTCCCTAGATAAACATAAATGGAGAGAATGTGTTGTTAGCAGAATCACCTTATAAGAAAGACTAAAAGAAGGACAAGCTGAAAACAAGTGATTCCAGATAGTAATTCAAATCCATATTAAACAAACAAATAAAGACAGCTGGTAAAGGTTATTATATGATTTAGAAATAACAGCAAAAATACATATTTATCTACTTTCTTCTCTCAACTTATTTAAAAAGCAATTATTTAAAATGAAGTGTACAAAATAGAATTTCAAGGCCTATAATGTATGGAAACATATTTAACTGTAACAGGGAAAGAACCTTTGTGAGAACAAAGCTGAGTAATAAAGTTTATACTTGATCTCCTTTCTATTTTTATTCATAATTGTAACAATATATTGCTGGGTTTGCAACATACATAGATATAACATTAGTAACAACAGGGTGGTAAGAGAGAAAATAGCTAGACAGGAACCAAATTTCTGCGTCTCCCTAGAATTCAGTCAGTATACATGTGAAATACATTTTGATAAATTAAGCTGTGTATTATGGCTCTAGAGCAACAACTAAGAAAATAATTCAGTAGAAATAACAGCAGAATATACATTCTTCTCAAATATACATGGAGAGGCTTACAGTCACTGTGAGAGAAAGACATTGGTAAGCTGCAGACATGTTCCCAGACCCAGGACCAAGAACAGGATGCCATTTTTAATCAGAGCACATACAAAGTCAGCTATTCTTTGATGACCCGGCCATGTGGCCATGCAGGCATTTAAGTCTTGTGCCAGAGATTGGAGGGCCTGCTCTGGAGTGGGATACAGGCCTCTATAGCCAGAACTGGGGAAAATGCCTCAGCAGCAGATGCTAGAATTGTGCTCTCTGCCATCAAGAGCCTGGGGAAGAAGGAGAGCTGCTACAGCTGCAGTTTCTCCTGGGCAGCAAAATTGCAGCCAGAGCAGCCGGGTGACCTGGAACTGTCTATGTGTGCAGTTGCTTAGTGCCCTAACCAGTTCCCCTGTGACTGTGGTGCAGCAGGGCTCTCTCCATTCCATCCTAGGCAGAAATACAGGCATTTAGAGTACCTGCTTGCTTGGATCAATAGCCTGACATTCTGGATATTAGATCTTTGTCAGATGCCTAGTTTGAAAATATTTTCTCCCATTATGTAAGTTGTTTGTTTACTCTATTGATAGTTTTGTTGTGCAGAAACTTTGTTTAAAAAGATCCCATTTGTGAATTTTTGTTTTTGTTGCAATTGCTTTTGAAGTCTTCATCATGAAATATTTGCTAGAGCTGATGTCCAGAATAGTATTTCCTAGAATTTCTTCTGGAATTTTTATAGTTTTAGGTTTTACATTTAAGTCTTCCATCCATATTGAGTTAATTTTTGTATACAGTGAAATGTAGGGGTCCAGTTTTAATCTTCTGCATGTAGCTAGCCAGTTATCCCAGCACTATTGATTGAATAGGGAGTTATTTCCCTATTGCTTGCTACTACCAGCTTTGTTGAAGAACAGGTGTTTGTAGGTATGCTGCTTTATTTCTGAGTTCTCTATTGCGTTCCATTGGTCTACATGTCTATTTTTTTTTTTACTAGTAGTGTGCTGTTGTAGTTACTGTAGCCTTATAGTACAGTTTGAAATAAGGTAGTGTAATGTCTCCAGCCTTGTTCTTTTTGCTTAGGATTGCTTTGGCTATTTGGGCTTTTCGTTGGCTTCAAATGATTGTAGAACAGTATTTTTCTAATTATAATTCTAATAATAATAATTAATTATCAATTAATAATGATTAATTCTAAAAACATCATTAGTAGTTTGGTAGGAATAGCATTGAATCTGTAAACTGCTTTGGGCCGTATGGCCATTTTAACAATATTGATTCTTCCTATACAGGAGCATGGAGTGCTTTTCCGTTTGTTTGTATCATGTCTGATTTTGCTCAGCAGTGCTTTGTAATTCTCATTGTAGAGCTCTTTTGCCTCCCTGTTTAGCTGTATTTCTAAATATTTTATTCTTTTTGTGCTTGTTGTAAGTGGGATTGCATTCTTGATTTGACTCTCAGATTTGATGTTATTAGTGTATAAAAATGCTGTTGGGTTTTGATTGATACATTGATTTTGTATCTGCAACTTTGCTAAAGTTGTTTATCAGACCTAAGACCTTTGGGCAGAGATGATGGCATTTTTTAGGTATAGAATTGTATCATCTGTGAAGAGAGATATTTTGACTTCCTCTCTTCCTATTTGAATGGCTTTTATTTCTTTCTCTTGCCTGATTATTCTGGCTAGGACTTCCACTACTATGTTAAATAGGAGTGGTGAGTGGACATTTTGTCTTCTTTCTGTTCTCACAGGGAATGCTTCCAGATTTTGCCCATTCAGTATGATGTTGGTATGGGTTTGTCATAGGTGGCTCTTTTTATTTTGAACTAGATTCCTTCAATGCCTAGTTTGTTGAGGATTTATAACCCGAAGGGATATTGAATTCTGTTGACAGCCTTTCTGTGTCTATTCAGATGTTCTTATGGTTTTTGTTTTTAGTTCTGTTTATGTGATGAATCACATTTATTGATTTGCATAGGTTGAACCAACCTTGAATCCCAGAAATAAAGCTTACTTGATAGTGGTGGATTAGCTTTTTGTTGTGCTGCTGCATTCGGTTTGCTGTGTTTTGTTAAGGATTTTTGCATCTATGTTTATTAGGGACATTTGGCCTGAAGTTTTCTTTTTTTGTTGTGTTTCTGCCAGGTTTGGGTATCAAAATGATACTGGCCTCACAAAATAAGTTGGGGAGGAGTCCCTCCTCTTTAATTTTTCAGAATTGTTTAGTAGGATACGTACCAGCTCTGTTAGAATTTGGCTGTGAATCTGTCCCATTCAGGGCATTTTTGGTTGGTAGGTTTTTATTACTGATTCAATTTTGAATCTCATTATTGTCATGTTCATGGATTTGATTTCTTCTCAGTTTAATCTTCAGAAGTTGTACATCCATTTCTTCTAGGTTTTCTAGTTTGTGTGCACAGAGTTGTTTGTAATAGTCTCTGAGGGTTTTTTATATTTCTCTGGGGTTGGTGGTAATGTCCCCTTTGTCATTTCTTGTCATTTCTGATTGTGTTTATTTGGATCTTCCCTCTTTTTTTTTATTAGTCTAGTTAGTGGTCTATCAATCTTATTTATTCTTTCAAAAAACAAACTTTGGGTTTTCTTGATCTTTTGTATGATTTTCTCATCTCTGTGTAATTCAGTTCAGCTCTGATTTTGGTTGTTTCTTTTCTTCTGCTAGATGTGAGGTTGGTTTGCTCTTTTTTTTCCAGTTCCTCTAGGTGTAATGTTCAGTTATTAATTTGACACTTTTTTCTAACTTTTTGATATGAGTGCTTAGCACTATAAAATTTCCCCTCACACAGCTTTACTGTGTCCCAGTGATTCTTGTATGTTGTATCTTTGTTTTCATTACTTCCAAAGGATTTCTTGAATTTTCCCTTAATTTCTTTGTTCGTCAAAAAGTCATTCAAGAGAAGATTGTTTAATTTTCATTTAGTACTAGGGTTTTGAGAGTTCATGGTATTGATGTCTATTTTTATTGACTGTGAACAAGAGTGTGGTTGGTATGATTTCAGTATTTTTTTTTTAATTTGTTGAGAATTGCTTTATGGCTGAGTGTGTGGTCAGTTTTAGAGTATGTGCCATGTGCAGATGAGAAAAACGTATATTCTGTTATTTTTGGGTGAAGTGTTCTGTTGCTGTCTGTTAGGGCAATTTGGTCAAGTATTGGGTTTAGGTCCAGAATACCTTCATTAGTATTCTACTTCAATGATTTGTCTAATACTGTCAGTGCAGTGTTGAAGTATACCACTATTATTGTGTGGTTCTCTTTGGTAAGTCTCTAAGAACTAGTTTTATGAATCTAGGTGCCCCAGTATTGGGTGGATATATACTTAGGATAGTTAAGACTTCTTTTGAATTGTACCCTTTATCATTATCTAATGTCCTTTTTGTCCTTTCTTTATAATTGTTGGTTTAATGTCTGTTTTGTTAGAAATAAGAATAGTAACTCCTGCCCTTTTTTGTTTTTCATTTACTTGATAGATTTTTCTCCTGTCCTTTAGTTTGAGCCTATGGATGACATTGTATCTAAGACGGGTCTCTTGAAAACAGCATCCAGTTGGGTCTTGCTTTTTTATCCAACTTGCCACTCTATGCCTTTTAAGCAGGGCTTTTAGCTTGTTTACATTCAAGGTTAGTACTGATATGTGCTGACTTGATCCTGTCATCTTGTTATAAGCTTGTTGTTATGTAGACTTGATTGTGTGGTTGCTTTAGAGTGCCAATGGTTTATGTAGTTAAGTGTGTTTTTGTGGTAGCTGGTAATGATCTTTCATTTCCCTGTTGAGCACTCCCTTAAGGGTCTCTTATCGGGGGAACCCACCCCCAATATTTCAACGTAGGTTCTTTCTATTTTCCGTAAGTGTCAGCTGGCTGAGAAGTAAAGAGATAGAGTACAAAGAGAGGAATTTTACAGCTGGGCCTCTGGGGGTGACATCACATATCGGTAGGACCATGATGCCCACCTGAGCCTCAAAGCCAGCAAGTTTTATTAAGGATTTCAAAAGGGGAGGGGGTGCAAGAACAGAGAGTAGGTCACAAAGATCACATGCTTCAAAGGGCAAAAGGGGAACAAAGATCACATGCTTCTGAGGAAACAGGACAAGGGCAAAACAGAACTACTGATAAAGGTCTATAGTCAGCTGTGCACGTATTGTCTTGATAAGCATCTTAAAAAACAGATAACAGGGTTCGAGAGCAGAGAACCAGTCTGACCTCAAATTTACCAGGGTGGGGTTTTTCCCCTCCCTAGTAAGCCTGAGGGTACTGCAGGAGACCAGGGCATATTTCAGTCCTTATGTCAACTGCATAAGACAGACACTCCCAGAGCGGCCATTTATAGACCTCCTCCCAGGAATGCATTCCTTCCCCAGGGTATTAATTATTAATATTCCTTGCTAGGAAAAGAATTTAGCAATATATTCCCTACTTGCACATCCATTTATAGGCTCTCTGCAAAAATAAAAATATGGCTCTATTTTGCCCAACCCCCAGGCAATCAGAACTTATGGTTGTCTTCCCTTGTTACCTAAAATCACTGTTATTCTGTTCTTTTTCAAGGTGCACTGATTTCATATTGTTCAAACACACATGTTTTACAATCAATTTGTACAGTTAACACAATAATCATAGTGGCCCTGAGGTGACATACATCCTCAGCTTACAAAGATAACAGGATTAAGAGATTAAAGTAAGACAGGTGTAAGAAATTATAAAAGTATTAATTTAGGAACTGATAAATGTCCATATTAAAATGAAATCTTCACAATTTATGTTCCTCTGCTGCAGCTCCAGCCAGTCCCTCCATTTGGGGTCCCTGACTTCCCACAACATCTCTTGTAAGGCAAATCTGATGTTAATAAATTTCCTTAACATTTACTTGTCTAAAAAGGATCTTATTTCTTTTTCACATAAGAAGCTTAGTTTGGCTGTATAGGAAATTCTTGCTTGGAATTTCTTTTCATTAAGGATGCTCAATATAGGCCTTAAATCTCTTCCGGCTTGTAGGGTTTCTGCTGAAAGGTCTGCTGTTTGCCTAATGGGGTTTCCTTTGCAGGTGACCTGCCCCTTCTCTCTAGAAGCCTTTAATATTTTTTTCTTTCATATTGACTTTGGACAGTCTGATACTATGTGTCTTGGGAATGGTCTTCTTGTATACTATTTTGCAGGGGTTCTCTGAATTTCCTGAATTTAAATGCCAACCTCTCTAGCGAGGTTGGGGAAATTTTCATGTGCAATATCCTCAAATATGTTTTCCAAGTTTCTTGGTCTCTCTCCCTGTCTTTCAGGGACCCCAGGGAGTCATAGGTTTGGTCTCTTTACATAATTCCATATTTCTTGAAGGATTTCTTCATTTTTTAAAATTCTTCTGTCTTTATTTTGGTCTGAGTTAATTCAAGAAACTGTTCTTTCAGTTCTGAGATTTTTTTCCTTCAGCTCAGTCTATTCTGCTGTTAATACTTTCAATTTTGTTACTAAATTCCTGCTACAGGTTTTTTACCTCTATCAGATCAATCTGTTTTTTTTCTTGAATTGGCTATTTAATCTTTCATCTCTTGAATCATTTTATTGAATTCCTTACATTCTTTGGAATGGGTTATTTGGAGGTAAGGAGACACTGTGGTTTTTAGAGTTACCAGAGTTTTTGCACTGGTTCTTTCTCATCTTTGTGGACTGATGTTCTTTAACTGAGGTGTAATTTGAGTATAGTCAGTTGGCTTCATTTCTGGGTATTTACAGAGGGCCAAGTCTTTGCATAGATCTTATTTGTGGTTACATTCTTGACTTTGGTTTCACAAGAGGGTGTATTAGTAAAGTATTTTTGTTGAAATCTGGGCTGTCATCCAGTTGACTGCACTTCACCACAATGGCTCATAGGTAGGTTCTTAGCCACTGGCTCCTCTGCATTTCCTTGTGCTTGTAGCCATGCTTCCTCTCTGTGCTCTGAGAGTGGGCTCCTCTCCCACAGATCTCAGCCCTGGGGCTAGCACAGGCTTTTTCTTCCCTTGCCAGCTTGGGAGAAACAGGGGTGGGGACCTTGCAGAGGGTCTTTCACTTGTTTCTTAGGGCTCCACCTCAGAGAAATGCAGAGGCCCTCTCATCAGAATGATCAGCCTGGGGTGGGGCAGCTTTGTTGTGAGACCAAGTTGGGGGAGTTGGGAGTCTTGTCTGGTGAGGAGAAGGTGCTGGTCTCATGGAGAAGACAGCTGTCCTCTTCTCCACACGGCAGCTGTGGTGTGCTGGAGGTGTGAGTAAGGCACTCGGGTCTTTGTTCCTTACCCAGCCTGGTGACAGCAAGGGCAATTACCAATCAGTGGCAGTGGCAGAGGGGCTGTCTATTACCTCTGGGAAATCCATCCCAGAAAGACACAAAGCTGCTGCCAATGGGAACTTTCAGCCAGTGGTGGGGCAGCTGCACAAGCTTATCTACTTTTAAGAAATATTTAATTTCCCGATAGCCATTAGTTCCTGAAATTTATAATAGATTTCACGGCATCTGATGATAATTACACAAGTATAAGGTTATAAAGTTTTGTGGGGAATAAGATTCAGAGAGAAATGAATACTAAAAATTATTTTTAAATTTTCTATTTATATATTGTTATAATGAACACTAAGGCAAAAAAATTTTTAAAAACATTTTAAAGATTTAAAAAATTAAAACACATTAAAAAGCTATAAAAGCATTAGAGGACTTTATCCCTATATGTTTGGCTTGCCCTTAGAAATAAATTAATATTCAGAAAGCACATTAATACCACAGATACTTCTTCACAATAGTAGCAACTACATCTTTAAAAATTAAAGAAGACAGGTATATATAGAAGAGTGAAAAAAGGACTGTAACAAATGATATTATTAGTTTTTTTATGTGTCTATAAATTCTTATAATGCTACTAAGGCAATTTTCATAGAGCTCGAGGAAATAGCATTGAGAGTTTATTATGTGTAACTCATAAGTAGAAAATACAAGGGAGAGCATGAATGTGAGATAGTGACAGGCAAAATAACCCAAGTCCTGAGGTGGTGGTAAGAAACGATAAAGGAGTGGTAGGATTAGAAATAAGATTTCTGATATTGAACTTGAGTTGGAAGAGGAGAGTCTGGTCTCAAAATGGAGGTGAAACTGCCTCCCAGTAGCCCCAAGCCCGCTGCCGCCAGGGGGAGGAGTACCATGATCCAAAGGAACCATAGCAGTTGAGAAAACTCTTTACTGGTGGTCTGAGCTTTGAAACTACAAATGATAGTTTAAGAGAACATTTTGAGAAATGGGGCACACTCACAGATTGTGTGGTAATGAGAGACCCCCAAACAAAACGTTCCAGGGGCTTTGGTTTTGTGACTTATTCTTATGTTGAAGAGGTGGATGCAGCAATGTGTGCTCGACCACACAAAGTTGATAGGTGTATAGTGGAACCAAAGAGAGCTGTTTCTAGAGAGGATTCTGTAAAGCCTGGTCTCCATTTAGGAGTGAAGAAACTTTTTGTTGGTGGTATTAAAGAAGATACAGAAGAATATAATTTGAGAGACTACTTTGAAAAGTATGGCAAGATTGAAACCATAGAAATTATGGAAGACAGGCAGAGTGGAAAAAAGAGAGGATTTGCTTTTGTAACTTTTGATGATCATGATAGAGTTGATAAAATTGATGTTCAGAAATACCACACTATTAATGGGCATAATTGTGAAGTGAAAAACAGGGGTGGGGACTTTCTAAACAAGAGATGCAGTCTGCTGGATCACAGAGAGGTCATGGAGGTGGATCTGGTAATTTTATGGGTCGTGGAGGAAACTCTGGAGGTGGTGAAGGTAATTTTGGCTGTGATGGAAGCTTTGGTGGAAGAGGAGGTTATGGTGGTGGAGGTGGTGGTAGCAGAAGTAGTTATGGAGGAGATGATGGTGGATATAATGGATTTGGAGGTGATGGTGGCAGCTATGGCAGTGGTCCTGGTTTTAGTAGTAGACGGGGCTATGGTGGTGGTGGACCAGGATATGCAAACCAAGGTGGTGGATATAGTGGCGGTGGTGGAGGATATGATGGTTACAATGAAGGAAAAATTTTTGGCAGTGATAACTATGGTGGTGTTGGGAACTATAATGATTTTGGAAATTATAGTGGACAACAGCAATCAAATTATGGAACCATGAAAGGGGGCAGTTTTGGTGGAAGAAGCTTGGGCAGTCCCTATGGTGGTGGTTATGGATCTGGTGGTAGAAGTGGTGGATATGGTAGCAGAAGGTTCTAGAAACAGCAGAAGAGGGCTACAGTTCTTAACGGGGAGAGAGCGAGAAGTTGTTAGGAAAGCTGCAGGTTACTTTGAGACAATCGTCCCAAATGCATTAGAGGAATTGTAAAAATCTGCCACAGAAGGAACGATGATCGATAGTCATAAAAGTTACTGAAGCTTAAACAGGAAACCCTTCTTGTTCAGGACTGCCATAGCCACAGTTTGCAAAAAGTGCAGCTATTGATTAATACAATGTAATGTCAATTAGATGTACATTTCTGAGGTCTTTTATCTGTCGTAGCTTTTTCTTTTCATTACATCAGGTATATTGCACTGTAAATTGTGGTAGTGTTACCAGAAATAAAAAATTAAGGAATTTTTAACTTTTCAAGAAAAAGAAAAGAAATAAGATTTCTTTAAGTTCTTCAGTGTCTCTGATTCTAAAAGAGGAAGCTTCATTTAGCATAACATTTTGTACGGTCTCCTTCTTCATAAGTCAAATGCCCAGAGCACTTGATGTGCCTTCCTATGGCATTCATTTCATTCTTCCCAGCCTTAAAGTAATCTGTTTACTTTTCGTCTCCTCCATTAATAATATGAGAGGGCATTTATTGAAGAGTGACTGTGTGCCAAACACTTAAGAATGTCTCTGATATATGTTATTTCTGATTCTTAAAACAGCTCTGTGAAAAATATATTAGTATCCTTGCTTGTAAAGACAAGATCAGGAAACGAAGGCACAGAGTAGTTGACTCATTTGTCCAAAGTCTCCTAGTAAGTTTTGAAGTGAAATTTAAGCTTAAATACATGTAACTGAATGAATATGTTCTTTTTACTATGACTCTTGATACCCTCCTGAGGACAGAGACTTTGTCTTACTCATTTTATTTAAGTGAAGTGAATTATGTAATATAATCTAGCATCATGTAAATATAAGTAGACTAGGAATAAAGAAGTTTGGGTTCTGATCACTGGTTAACTGTAAAGTCTTCTTGAGTAAACAACTTCCTCTCTGCCTGCTTTCATGCTTTATTTCTCCAATTGTTAAATGGCAGTTCAATGTCTGGAGTGAGAATGTGGATTTGGAAAAAGGTGTGAAAGAGAACTTTCACTGATAATGCATCCTTATTTCAACCAGAGACTATAGTATGTTTAACCCCTCACTTAGTCACTGGGAAATCCTTTTAACCCTCATTGTGGTACAAACATCTCAATTTTGTTTTTATACTTCTTCATAGAATGGTAGCCACAGAGAATTATCTTCAATAGTGTCAAAGGAAATCAGTTGTTCAAACAAAAGTTTGGAACCCAAACAAGACCAATAATGTATTTGTTGGTAATATGAGCTTCCAGTAATGCCCTTGAAAGCTAACACAAGGAAAATCATGTCAGTGTATTTAAAGCATCCTCCTGTTCCTCTTTTTTTTTTTTTTAGTTTATGTTAGCACACCCTCAGCTATATTTTCTTTTTGGCTTGCCAGCAATATTAAATCAGCTGGTGTTTTTATGAGATGCCACAAACATATTTTCTTTGTTGTAGATATCTACAAGAAGCAAGTGGCTTGAATTGTCACTTCCTCTGACATGTTTTGCTGCTTTTTGGTTTCTGATATCAGTTTTTCTAACTCATGAGTTCTCAGTCAGGGCTGAATGCTCCTTCCTTTAGCATGAGTTGAAAGACTGTGGTAACCCACAGAAAAACTGACTGTGATATTGCTTTTCAAAGTTCTCCAAAAGTTGAAACTGTGCTTCTTTTACAGCCTCCTGGAGACTATGCCTATATGGAGCATCTTGCAGGCATTTCACATTCCTGCTCTGACTTGGACTCCATCTATAATTACATGGTGATTTTAAAATCCATTTGAAAGAGGTATGGCTAGAGAGGATTAGCCAGCTTATTAAAATATCCTTCTCTTCTATAAGGTTTTCTGCTTTTCCACAGCCAAAGCCTTCACATGGTTGGATATGATATGAAAGTTTGAAATAAATGAATTGAAAAATAAAACTGTTAGCATTTGAGATTCAACCAAATCAGAGAGATATTTTTTATATACAAAATAGATATTTTATGTGTTAATTGCTAGGCATATGCTGGCAACCCTAGCTCAGCTGTGTTGAAGTTAAACAGCTTTAGATTTTAGGATTCGAAACAATCTTCACATGATATTTGGAAGGGGTTACACAGCTACTTTGCACTGGCAGATTCACCTCCATGAATAGAATCTTCGTTTTTCCTACCTGCTTTCCTTTTGCAATGATACAAGGTGATGTTCATCATGGAGAATTTCAATAGGACCCTGTTGTCAGAATCTATCACGATATTAGGTTTATTTGGCAGTCGGTTAGGAAGTAGATTATTTTATTTTTGGCCATTAATTTCCATTGTGCATTTCATTGAACACTCTAGTTTTAATTATCTATTTCCAGAACTGCACATTTTAAGCCACTGTAATCACACAATGTTTGTGTTGTCATTGGTTAAATTACAATAATTTCACTCCAGAAGATTTGTTACCTTCACATGGGAGAGTGATTAAAAACCCATTAACAACTAGCCATTTAGCCATTATTGGCCCCACACCCTCAAACGCCATGGAATTCTAGAAAGAAATATAAATGAGGGAAGCAGATCCCAGTGAGAGGGTCTATTGTGACCAGGGCAGTGTATGCCCCACCTACCTGGATTCAGGTAGTTTAAATTTGTTTACTCAAACTCAGATTGCAAGTTCACAGCCCATGTGGGGAAGTTGGAGTGAATAATCAGTTCTGTAGTTTCTCCATTTCTGGCAGAGGCAGGAAATGCTGGTTTAAGGACTAACGGTTTTCTTCCCGGCTCTAGACAGTGTGAATGGAAAAGGCCTATACCTACCCAGTACATGGAAGTTAAAAACGTAATAGGCAAGTGAATGCCCTAATCAAGATGAACTTTGCCATGTCTCCAAAGTTACTTCAGTGCAAATCAGAGCCTCTCTGTCTTTATAGTTAAGAGAATATGATTTTCAATCAGCATTCTTATTGGCTGTTTCAATACTAATTCCACTCATCTCCTAGATTCTCCATTAAAAGGTTAGGATTGGAGAAATATTAGAATTGCCAGGTTCCAGTGTCTCGGAACTATATAAACTCAGCCTGTATAACACCATGCCTTCTCAGAGCTGTAAAGATATTATGAATTCCCTATTCCACTCTCATTTTATATGTGAACACTCTATAAGCCCAGCTAGAGTGAATTTCTGGAAGTCGCAGAGTTGGTAAGAATAAAAGACTGCAATGTCGTTCCTTTCCCTCAGTTTTCCTAAGATATATAATATTGAATATATGTACATTCTATTCTACATTGCTTCCTTTTGAGCTACCCTGTCTTCTCCATACAATAGTTTATATACTGATGTATACATGATTAAGTATGGAAACTAAATTCCCCCAAAAAAGATCTGTGACATTTAGAGTTAAGTCAGCAACCAGCTCTAGTAGCTGAATATATTTTAACTGCTGTGCTGTTACCAGCATGAGCTATTGATAAGCATTCTTCCTAATGCAGAACCTGCCTGGCAGAGCAGAAGCTGATGTCTCCTATGATACACATGACCACAACAGAGACCCTGCCTCAGACTGACTAGCAGCCTCAAAACCAAGATCAGCACTTAGCAGGGAGACAATACATGGTAGTGGGTTTTCAAACATGGACTACAAATGAATTACAAATATACTATACATGGCAGGATAGGAATGGCAACATATTATCTACAAACCAATGCTTAAAGGATATTGGTCTTATCTTCTGAGACACTTCTACAATGTCCCTACCTTGAACTTCACCATATCCTCAATAGCACTCTCTGCTCACAAATTGAGAGGTGTTTTTATATGTCACTTCTATTCCTCTGCTAACATATTTACTCAAACATATCCAGCTTCTTTATGTGCAGAATACATCTGTTTATAGAACATCCAGCACACTTGGAATAGATAAGAGTCTCAGTAAATGCTCCATTTTAGTGAAAACCCATGGAGGGAAAGCAAAAAGGAAAATAAATTACAAGATAAAGTAAAACTAGCAACGCTAGAGGGGTCTAGCCACCACTATGGGAGCTACAGAAAAAATTGACTACCTCATTTTGGTGGAATCAGCTCGCACAGGAGGTGATATTTGAGGATTAGCAAATTTCTAGTTCAATGAGAACAGAAATGCAAAAAATAATTGCTTTATCTATTTCAAGTCTATTCAAAAACATTCATTTGGACTTGGTTTTGCTACTAAATTGGTTTTTAAAATATAATTAAGGACTAGATTTTTGGAGGTACACAAAAATGAAGGAATCTGGAAGATGGCACGTTTAGAAGTTAAGAGGAGGAAGAGTTAATTTTTGTCGCAGGAGGCCATGTTTCTGAATTATGAACCATGATATAAAACTCGAAGTGCTGGTTAGAGGGCTGGTATGAAAGATATGCCAATTTTATCATAAATCAGTGAAAGTTTAAAACAAACAAAAAACCCAAATATATATGCCACTAAGTTAGGGCAGATTTTTTTTAAGTTTTAAGTATAATAGGAAAATGTTTAAATGTTTACTACCCGCACAATAATTTAAAATTAGATTACCTTCATTGCTCAGCTGCTGCTATCTTTGAGGTCAGCTGCATTGCCTAAAATAATATGGGAACCCTTGTTGCCTGTTACATAATTACAATCGTGGAAGAGATAAAGATTACATTCCATTAAACTGTGCTGAGACTGATAGGAGCTGAGGAATAATGTCATTTAATGGATTTTTGTTTTATTTTCTAAAATGTCTTTGTCCTCCGGTTTCCTAGGTCTTTTCTGTGTTAAGAGAATTGGTGCTGCTTTGCAAAGAAACATTACCTTTTTTCTAGCTACCTTCTTTGTCATTTTCCCCCAATACATTCAATGAATGTTTACTGAGGGACAACTAAGTGCCAGGCACTGTTCTACGTACTGGGAAGATGAAGGGAAAAGTGAAAATATTTTACCGAAACACGGTTTCTTATTTATTCTGAATGAAATTAGGAATCCACTTTAGGAGACAACATTGAAGATAACAACCAGATAACTGCTTGAAAAACTAAAATATAAACAGTTAAAAGAGGTTGAACTAGGGACTAAAAATAAAGGTAGGAGGGATGGAGCAAGAGAGTTGCTTTTCACCATAAGCTCTTCTGTATTATTATTTTTTTTTACTGTATTTATGTGTTCTTTGTATATAAATTAAGTAACTGATGCCTTGAAAAGGAGCATGGAATGTGCTTACATCCTTAGAATGAGGCTGTTAAAGACACTGAAAATAAGAATAATGAAAAACAGAATAAAGGAGTAAAAGACATGACCCTTAAGATTTGTCAGTTTAATAGAGAAACATCACAAAGCATGAAAAATCATCTAATGCTATAAATTAGAAAGCGGATTGGTTTTGAATTGGGGATGCTGTTTTGATATATTTATATACATACATGTATGTATGTATATATAGTTCTGCTAAACTTTCTTAGGATATTTGGAATCATGGCATCACTCCATTGCATTTAACTGAACAAATATTTATTGAATCCTTATTATTTCCTGGGCACTACCCTAGATGCAGAAATTCTACCATTGAATGAGGCAGACATCCTTCTCCCCATAGAGTTTGCTGTTTAGTAGCGAAACTAAGAGCCAGAGAGATTAAATTCATCCTGCCAAGACTCAAATATCAGGTTGATTATACAGCAACAAGTAGACTAATTGTTTTCTCTCTGTCTCTCTTTTTTTTTTTTTTTTAAGAGACAGTCTTGCTCTGTCTCCCCGGCTGGAGTGCAGTGGCACGAACATAGCTCACTAAAGCCTCAAACTTTTGAGGTCAAGGGATCCTCCAAATTTAGCCTCCAGAGGAGCTGAAACTACAGGTGCCACATACAGCTAATTTTTAAAGAGATGCTATGTTGCCCAACCTGATCTTGAGTTCCTGGTCTCAAGCAATTCTATGGCCTCAGCCCCTGGAGTAGCTGGGATGACAGGTGGGAGCCACCATGCCTGGCTGTTTTATCTCTTAAGTAATTTAGAACCTCAACATTTTTAACTTCAAGTGTCAGCTCATTTCTTTAATTTGCACTGTCGTACTAAGTTCAAATTCATGTTTTGGAACAGAAATCTATGATTTCTTCATTAACCACATATGTGCAGTATGACAAAATACAAAATATATATGTCACTTTGTTAGGCACCAGACAGAAAGAACACATATACTATAGTCTAGGAAGCTGGTGGTCCTTGTTAACCAGGGTAAAATATTTGGTCAAACAGTTGCTTTTCGTGATTGTAGTGTCAGGCACATCACCCAGGCTTGTTGGAAGAATTAGTGGGTAGTTATTTGTAGCCATTAACAACAGCATCCTATCCATGAAAGCCAAACCATGAATAAAGTTAGCCAACCTATCATCAAAAATGGAAGAGGATAAAGTTTTAATAAAGGACGTGATCTCTGCCTGACTTCTGTAATCTGAGTTGACTGAGCATCCACTAGTGTTGGGCCTGACAGGCAGTAGAAACCAACTGTTATTACAAAGCAACAGCTTGAGCATAACTAAGACTGTGCTCCCTGGGCCCTTCTCTAGTATATTTCATAACGATTCTCTGCTAAACGTAGGAGTCATCCCAGGGGCAAACACCAAATAAGGGGCAGTGCCTCCTCACATACTGCCCACTATTAAAGTGAGGGGCACAGAGAAAGCACAGAGGGCATTAAGTGAAAGAAAGAGATTTCAAGCTTATTAATCATTTCTCAAGGTAAGATTTGGAAAGCAGCCTATTACTAAATCCCTTGTGACTCAGGTTATAGAGGGTTGTCAAAACAGTTGGTTTCATCAGGCTGTAATGTGCAAAACAGCCATGGCACTCTGCTACTGCATGTTAAACCAACAGAACGAAGCAATTAATCTTAGAGTCTTTTAAATGGCATTTTTTTCTAAAAGAAAAGAAGTAACATCATCAGCTACATTTATGCTAAAAAACTGGCACAAAGTAAAGGATGAAAAGATAGGAGAACTAATACTAGCACCCTTCTAGCTTATTTTCATTTAATAGTTTAGCAATTCCATGACTCAGATATTGCTTCCCAATTAGGTATATTCATCAGCATGGAGCCATTTTCATTCCTCTAAAGACTAAATATTGATGCCTTTGTACACAGTGGGCAATGATTATACATTTCTCTCTACATTTATGTTAACTTCATTGCATCTCAGTTATGACAAAATATTTTCCCATGAAGTTTTTGTTTCTTTCTCTAACTTCTAATCATTTAAGAAATTTAATCAGTAAAGAAATTATAATCATAAAACACTTTATGGTCAATAAAACAGAATTTCATGGTCTTTAGTTTTTGGTTCAATATTCATTCAATGACTTCCTTTCCCTAATAACAAATGATATTAACAACACCAATCATTTTCTTTCTTATTCGCCCTTATAGATATTTCTATATAGCTTCAAACATGGATGGGGTTGAGAGTGGAGAAAATATACTTATTACCATAGAAGAAGTTTAAAATCAAGTAGCCATAATAAGGTGATATAGTAAGCGACTGATCAGAATAGATTGGTTTTTCTCAACCTTTTTTCATTATTGTTCCCAGCAAAAAGACTTTTTATATTTTTGTATTGTTTCCTCCTAGTGAATTTTAATAACATAGCACACTATGTTATTTGTATATTTTGACCCTTCTGGAGGGCTAATAGTTAAGATTTTTCTGCTCCTCAAGAATCATGTTTTGCCCCCTTGGGAAATGCAGGGCTCCACTGAGAATACATGGAATAGGTTAAAAACATTCTTCTTGGCTGGGCATGGTGGCTGACGCCTGTAATCCCAGCACTTTGGGAGGCCGAGGCGGGCAGATCATGAGGTCAGGAGATCGAGACCATCCTGCCTAACACGGTGAAACCTCGTCTCTACTAAAAATACAAAAAATTAGCCAGGCGTGGTGATGGGCACCTGTAGTCCCAGCTACCCGGGGGACTGAGGCAGGAGAATGGTGTGAACCTGAAAGGCAGAGCTTGCAGTGAGTAGAGATCTTGCCACTGCACTCCAGCCTGGGCGACAGGGCGAGACTCTGCATCTCAAAAAAAAAAAAAAAAAAAAATTCTTCTCAAATATTTTCATCACAGCATCATGAAAGAAATTTAACAATGTATTAAGTGTCTAGTATGTAGTCCAAAATATTTACAAAGCAAAATTTCTTCGAAGTTTTATTTAAAAATTCTTACACAGTTGCCATTCTAATTCAGAATATACCCATGCTTTCTTCGGTTTACAGTACATTTTCCCCAAATCTTTTATTAAAGTAGACCCACTCTGAGAACATGTCATGTGTATCCTGTGGCTCTTTGTATCCTGTCATGTTGTAACATATCCTATTTTACCACTGATATTTCTTTTCAACAATCAGTGTTGAAAGGCTCATGGATTCTTGATCACTGACTATAGATGACTAAAATGACTCATGCTGATATGGTGCAACTCAACTCAGGGGCTTCCTGCCACTCTTCTACCCAATTCCTGGCCTTCTCCCTCAAGGGAAAAAATATATTCCTCTCCACAAAATTTTGGGTTACATGTTTAAGAAAGGCTTCATGGGAAGCAGGAAACCAGAAGGAGTTTGCCAGGATAGGTAGAAAATCAATGATGTCTTTGAATATATATCTGCCTGCCAGATTTCTTTCCCCTACCTAAACATTCGACACTGCAAGATGTTATTACAACAACATGGAAGGTAAACTTACTTCATAATATGTTGAAAAATAATTTATAACTGTTCTAAATTTTACTCCTAAAAATATGCTCTTGGATTGTCATGTTGCAATACCTGTCTCTGGAATGCAGTGAGTTAAAATATCATGAAGCACTGTGTATCATACAATACTAAACAAATAGTACTTTAAAGCTGCACCACTAATGTATGCTTACTGAAGAGAAATTAGGGAAATGAAACAGGAATAACATTGCTATAAAAATCATATAATTATTTACCTACTATTTAGAGATAACTGATATAAAGTAACATCATTTCAGGTCAATAATATCCTTTAAGATATTTTTAATTTTTTTGCTTTTTAATTTTTACATTAATTGTATTACACTTTGTATCCCCCTATTATGGACTGACTTTGTTCCCCCAAAATATATAGGCTGAAATCCTACTCCCTAATGTGATTGTATTTGGAGATACAGCCTTTAAGGAGGTAACTAAGGTTAAAGACATCATAAGGGTAGGGCCCAAATCCATTAGGACTGTGTCCTTATAAGAAAAGGAAGAGAAGCTTTGTACTCACACAGGAAAGGTCATGTGAGAACATTGTGGGAGTGTGGCTATCTGCAAGCCAGGGAGTAAGGCTACACCAGAAATCAATTCTAGTGGCATCTGTTTCTTGGAATTTCATCTTCCAGAATTGTGAGAAAATAAATTTCTGTTGTTTAAGCTACCCAGTCTGCAGTATTCTCTTATGGCAACCTAAGGAGACTAATACAAGCTTATATATTTTTGGGGGGATCACTTTAAAAAACAAACACCTTTTCTTTTAATAAATATGTTTCTATTATTACTTGAAATGGTATAAACTCCTATTTATTTCAAATAAGCAGACAAAGGTGTTTCTTTAGCATTCTAGAATTATGAGAAAGCCTAATTAAGTAAAATTAGATTTTATTATGACTAGTTCTTCAATTTTATAACCACTAATGGTTGGCTTCCAGTTAACACATTCTACCCACCTGTTTGTACTCTATTAATTACTTAATTAACCTGATTTTTTCATCATCCCTACTTGAGTTGGGGGTAACTATAAAGAACACCTTTGGTTTTCTGCAGTTGTCTTCCTTATAACTGTTAAAGATGTGGATGGATATTTTGTCTGCTTTAGACCTTGTATTGATGAGTTTAAGAGCCAACTCTGACATGTATGGGGAAAAAATAGGATAGAATTTCAATAGAATTGGGTATGGAAAGGGATACTTCACTTCAGGTTGGTATCACTTCCATGGTCTGCCTTCTACTTGAGATCTTATGTCCAGGTGATGACCAAGGCTGATTATTTGAGCCCCCAAATTGATAACTTTATTGAAATGTATACTCAATTTTTATAAAGACTTAACTTTAAGGATTGGTGTAAGGAGCTCCCAGTTTTGTTGCTCAAATCCATAAACATTTAGGCAAATACTTATGCAGGAGTTAGGTTTCTAGTAATTGTTACAGAACTGTTTCAATGTAAGATTGTCCCTGGGCTCTTAGAAATACCATAATCCAAATACCAACTGTTAAAACATATACCAGCTGCTGGACACAGCACAGAGTAAAATGGGTCATGGTGACTTTACTGATCTTTGGGCTGACAGGAGCACTTGCACAGTGAATTCTATATGGTAGTCAGAGGTCGTGTAAGGACACGGAGATTCACTCATCATCTCATTCTTTATTCTAAGCATCACAATCTCAAATTTCAAAATGAACATTGTTCTTATTCCCAGAATCCTATTTGTGTTACTAATGTTCATAAAATAGAATGCAAAATCTTGATCTATCGTTACACAAACAAACCCTCAAGTAAGTCTGCATCTTGATTACATGTTTGAAAGAAAGTACATGAATGTAAAGCCAATATCTATATATTGTTGTCTTTCTCACTGCAATAAACTTGCATATATACACACCAACAGCATTCATATTAAATAAAAACAAATTTTGGGGATCATATTCCTTTAGCACAGATTAATTTTCATAAGGCCACTGCCATTTCCTGCATCTACTGTACTCTGTAGAGTGAATACTAGTCTTGTTGGTGCTGTGAATGACAAATCTATGTTTGATACAGCTAACCATGATATTTAAAATAGCTCTAACTGGAGGAGGATCCTATTTTGTATAGCATTCTCTTCCCTTGCTCTATTTTCCCTTTATCTTTTGTTAGAGTTCCTTATTTGAAGTTATTGACCCTTTCTAACTTCAAAGATGACATGCACTTTATCTCCAAAACTGCTGGAAATTTTCTTTAAAACAGTACTAGTGCCTTAGGGGGGCATGCTAAAAGAGAAATTACTAGGTGCCCATTGATGGTGGATTGGATAAAGAAAATGTGGTGTACGTACACCATGGACTATGCAGCCACGAAAAAGAACAAAATAATATCCTTTGCAGCAACATGGATACAGCCAGAGGCCATAAACCTAAGCTAATTAATGCAGAGACAGAAAACCAAATACTGCATGTCTCATAAGTGGGAGCTAAACATTGGGTACTCATGGACATAAAGATGGGAAGAATAGACATTGTGGACTACTAGAGAGGGGAGAAAGAGTGGGGCCATGGTTTGAAAAACTACCCATTGGGTAATATGCTCACTACCTGAGTGATGACATCATTTGTACCCCAAACCTCAGTGTTATGCAATATGCACGTTACGAACTTGCACATGTATTTCCTGTTTTAAATTTTAAAAAAAGTTGAAGTAAAGCAGACTTGGGGTATAGGTAAAGATTTTGGGCAAATATTTATGTGGAGTGCCTTCCCTTGCCCCCAGATGCATTTCTGATTTTCTCATTGTCTTTGGTTTTAAGCACTTTTATCATGGTGTGCCTAGGTACTATTTTTCATAGACATTATCCAGTTTGTGGTTTGTTAAGTTTACTGGGTGTTTAGACGTTTATATGTTTTTTACTACACTCAGGGAACTTTCAGATGCATCCAGATGGGTACATGCCCTCAGGAAAAGTTGCAACTAATCAGTCTCAATTCATCACTCCTTTAAGAGCTTTTAATTCTTGCCTTTTATTTTCTTAGGGCCCTGCCTCTGGAAGGTTTTTTTCTGTAAAGTGCTTTGAGACTGCAGGAATTTCTACTGGTTTTGAAAAACTATCTTAACTATTTGGCAACCCATGTGATAAAGCTTGGGAATTCCGCAAATATACTGAGAAAGAAACCAGCCAAGAGTTGAAGTTCCTTGAATCTCCAGGTTTTGGATTTTTGTTTGTTTGTTTGTTTGTTTGTTTTACTTCAGTTTGATGTGACTGCTTCTGGGTTCTTTTTTTCTCTAATCCCCATCAAATATCCTCTGCTCCCAAAAGCATAGATTCCCAAACATTGTTCCACAACAAAAACTATCAAAGGCCTCCAAAATAAAAGCAGGTACAAACTCTGAAAAGGTCTCCCCTCTCTGGAATTTCAGTATCTCTAGTCCTCCTTGCTTTTGCCACTCCTGATACTTTTAAAATCACAATGTTTGTAATTTATTTTGGTTTCTTGGTTTTGTTTTGTTTTTTTTTTTTGTTTTTTTCAAAGAAAGCATTGGAATGCTACCAACTACTCCAAAACACAAGTCTGTGGTATGGTTATTAATATCTAAAAGGTCCTCAGTTGACTCTAATTCTGCATAAAATTCCATATCACAAGATTCAGTACATTGAGACAGTGAACATCTTCTAATCATACAAAAACACCAAAAAAGTAATGAATACATAATTTATAACTTTTTGAATAAATTTGTTTGACCAAATAACTTTTTTCATTTTAGCAAACTGAGATCACCTGACATGAGAATTTAAGGAAGGGGTATTAAGTGGAAGCATGATTAAGAAAATATACATTTTAGCAAGACAAATATTAGGGGATATACCACCACAAAGCCAGAGAAAAATTTGAGCACCAAAAAAAAGTAGAAACAATTGCAGATGATGGAAGAAATTACCGCAAAAGGGAAAAAAGTATGTTTTGCCTCTGTAATTATTCTAATGTTTGGTTTTTAGCCAAAATGTAACAGAGTCCAAAGAGAAAAAAAAAAAGTATTGTTCCTTCTTCATTCTCGTAAAGGATCATACAATTTAAAAATAACTGACCAACAGCAGTGATTTTTTAGGTGTGTTCCGTGGACTTCTAAGATTTATTTTGCAAGAGATGTGGTGGTAGCCTGCCTCCATCACGGCCGTGCAGTGATTCATGCCCACTGGTATTCATGCCCTTGCATAATCCCCTTCCACATAGGGCTTACCCGAGTCATTAATAGGATTTATCAGAAATGAAGGAGTATAGCTTTCAAAGCTAGCTCATAAAGGACATGACAACTTCCTTCTTGCTTTCTCCTGGACTGAACTTTCTTCCGGAAGTCATCTGTTATATCGTGAAGACACTCAAACAGCCCTATGGAGAGGTCCATGTGGCAAAAAACAAAGGCCTCCAGCCAAAGGCCAGCAGCAGTGGGCCAGTAAGCCACTTTGAAAGCAGATCCTTTTTCTCAGTCCAGCCTTCTGTTGAGTGTAACCCTGACAGCTTTTCTGCAAGCCTATGAGAGACATTAGGCTAGAACCACCCAGCTTTATGATTTTTGACTCACAAACCTGTGTGAGATAATAAATGTTTACTAGTAAGCCACAATTTGGGGGAGGGGAATTGATTACACAGCAAGAGACTACTAACACAGATGACTAACAGGGGTATTGCATAGGAACTCAGGAGGAGAAGATAAAAGATAAAGCAAGTACATGGGAATTGTAGCACTCCATCTTTCAGCTTGATACTATTTCCGACATTGTTCAGGAGTAGCCCTACCATTTGTATTCTAGGCATCGGAATATTATTTAAGAGAAGTCTCTTGAACAAATCCATTACATGTGATAGTCTCCTTTACTAGACCTTAAAAAATTGCTTCCTGGCCAGGCAAAGTGGCTCACACCTATATCCCAGCACTTTGGGAGTCCAAGGCTGGAGGATCTCTTGAGGGCAGGGTTTGGAGATCAGCCTGGGCACCACAGTAAGACCCTATCTCAACAAAATAAAAAAATTAGCTAGGCATGGTGGCACTGCCTATAGTCCCAGCCACTTGGGGAGCTGAAGTGAGAGGTTTGCTTGAGACCAGAAGCTTGAGGCTACAGTGAGCTGTGATCATGCCGCTGCATTCCAGTCTGGGAGATGGAGTGAGATCCTGTCTCTAAAATTAAAATAAAAAGATTACTTCCTGTCCTACTTTCCAGATTTTCCCCTTCATCCTCTCTTCAAACTCAATAATCCCTAGCAATAACAACCAATACCCTCTTGCTAAAGAATACTATATTGTAATAAAAGCCATGTTGCCAATGTAATTAACACATATATTAGATTATCAAAAAAGAATCAAAGCAAATGCAGAAGGTAAAGGAAAAGTGACACTCAGATGTCTACATTGTCATGTTTGTAAAACATATCATTTTTTATCTGTTCTCTCACACATCCATTTAGATTAACATGAATTTTCAGCACGTGCCTTCTGAACACTTGCCTCTCTTTATGTGCTTTTTAAAAGAGTCTATCAGCAATTTTAATATCCACTCTGTGAAAGAGAGTCAGCTGGAGTTGTGGGTTTACTAAATGTGTTACTAGACAAAAATCATTAGTGAATCTTAACTCCTGCCTGAAATAAAAATATGAAAAGTCTGAGTCATAGGCAGCCATTTGATCCATCCCACAACACTGAAGGAAAGTTCACTTCTTTTTAACTTCCCTCACTCCTCTCTGGCCTTGAATTTTCTCATCTGTCTATCATAGTATATCTGGAGGTTTGCATCCAGATGGAAAAAGGCTAAATAGCAACACAAAGCATTTACTCAAACTGCTGAAAGCGTCTCAAGAAGGAGTATAAAAGTTTCAGGAAGGACAATTACATAACCAGTTGTCTTAAAAATCCATAAGTGAGGCTAGGAGACACAAGGAGGATCAAGATGAGATTTGGCAGGGTGGAACCGAGAGCTTGAGGGAAGCTTAGTTTGTATTTACTTGAAATTATTTTAATTATGTTGGACCACAGCCTTATAAGTTTGTACTAATGATATACCACAACTCTGTTGAGTACTATTTTAGAAAAATAAAAACTGATACAGAAGTTTAAAGGTGATAGTGAAGAGAAAAAGTGAATGATAGTACTCAGTATTCTGTATAGATTTCCAGAGATAATTTATCATTTAGTTTTTAATGGATATTTGCATAAGAATATTAGTGGGCAAGGTGACAGTTGATAACATTTCACTGATTCTAAGATTATTCTTTCACCTCTTTCCAAAAGAAAGACATACATTTATTTCCATCTTAGTTGGAATATACCTACATAAATGGTGACTCATAAAAAAGTTACAATGCCAATGAATTTTTTATATTAACAGAGAATGAAAAGGTCCTCAGCCAAGAGACAAGCCAATACTTTGGAGTCTTGTACACCAGCAAACTTTGTGAACAGACACATTCCTGTAATCCCTGAAATAACACAGCGTAGGAGACCACCTAACCCTCTTACCATGCAGAAAGCATGAAGGCTTTGGACTTTTAGGTCTCTAAAGAATGGAAGATAGAACAATTAAGGGGTGCTGGAGAAGGATTTTTAGCAGTCACTGATTCAGCCAATAAAAATAAGAACAAAAAAGAAAGACAACAAAAAACTCAAGTTTATCGAAAGAATAAGCGTCAATTCCATGCCCCTGTGGTTTTCTTAGTCTCCTTTATGTGTATTGTATGTTTAGACTTTCCAAAGCTCTTTCTCAGACTTTATTCTTTACCTCAGTACTCTCTCTGTTAACTTCTCACCCAAAGGTCCTTGAATTTCCAAATCTTTATTGTCGTCCAGACCTTTCTCCTGAGTCCAGATCCCTGCATCTAATCACCTACTCACTGTCCACATGGTATGCCCTAAAGGAAATTCAAAACCAGTAGATCCAAAGTAAATTCATCATCTTTTCTGCAAAACAACTTCTTACCCAGGTTGCCCTAGCTCAGTAAATGAGAGAACTATTCATCTTGTTTGCAAGACAGAAATATAGCAGTCATCCTTGAAATAGGTTGTTTTATCCCCTACAGAAACAAATCTTTCCTTGCTTGTTTTTATGTCTGAAATCTTTCTAAGCTGTCCTCTCCTTTCCATCCACAGCACTTCTACCATCCCTGTCCAAGGTAATCTCACTTCCTGTCAGGCTTCCACAACAGCCTGCTCACCACTCTCTCCTCTTTACGTAGGCTCCAACAATCCATTCTCCACAGAAGGGGCAGAAAGATCTTTTGAAAAAGAAGATCTTATTATTCCCAACCCGCAAATTCTTACAAAGGCCTTTCACTGTTCTTAATGTGATGGGCAAAGTTCTTGCAATGACTGGAAAGCCTTGTTTTTTCTCACTCCTTCTACGCATCATCTTCTTCTTCCAGGTCCTGTAATGCCATGTTTCCTCACACATGCCCTGTCTTCCATCAGTCTGCAAAGCTTTCCTACAAACACTCTGCCTAGTCACCTCCAATTCATCCTTCAGATTGCAACCCAAATAGACCTTCTTCAGGGAAGTCTGTCTGAGCCCTCAGATTAGAACTATTCCCTAATCTGTTATGAGATCTGTCTGTAGTTTCTGTATATAAATTCCATAGATTGTTTCTTTTCTTTTTTCTTTTTTTTTTTTTTTTTTACCAATTTGAATGGCTCTCTGCTCTTTCCAACAAGTGATTCTATATAAGAGACATTGACAGAAAAGGAAAATTTAGAAAAACTTATTTGGAATTAAGAAACATTTAGATATTTGTTGTCCGTATCTTATTTTTGGTGAAAAGGTGTTCCAAAACCATTTTGCACTAAAAAAGAAAATACTTCTCTTCTTTCTATACATACCTGCTATGGTCTGAATTGTGTCCCCACAAAATGCATATGTTGATGTTTTAACTTCTGCTGTGGATGCATTTGGAGATAGGGCCTCTGGGAGGTAATTAAGGTTAACTGAGGTTTGGGAGATAATGAAGTCTTGAGAGCACAGCCTCATAGTTGAGATCAGGTCCCCTATGAAAGGGCTTGAGGGAATGGGTTGCTCAGTTTTGTTCTTCTGTCATGTGAGGACACAGTGTTCATCTTCATTTTGCTATGTGAGGACACCTACATGCCATCTATGAAGAAGAGACCCTCACAAGACACTGAACTTGCCAACATCTTGATCTTGGACTTCTCAGCTTCCAGAACAGTGAGGAAATAAATTTCTTCACTTTTTAATAAGTTACCCAGTCTCAGATCATTTGTTGTAACAGCACAAATGGACTTAAGACAATACAAAGGTGCCGAGGATACACAATGGGAAAGCAATAATTTCTTCAAAAAAAGATGTTAGAATAATAGCATATCCACGTTCAAAAGAATGTAGTTGGACCCTTAACTTATACCCTATGCAAAAATTAACTCAAAATGAATTAACTATAGTTACACACCATACCCCCAAATATGTATAATTACCATTTGTCAACTAAGAATAAAATAAAACTTAAAAATGAATTAAATGCCTAAACATAGAAAACTATAAAACTACTAGAAGAAAGCATAGGGAGAAAGCTTCATGATATTGGATTTGGCAATGATTTATTGGATATGACACTAAAAGCATAGGAAACAGAAGCAAAAACAGACAAATCAGACTACGTCAAACTTAAAAATTGCAGTCCCACAAAAGAAATTATGGAGTGAAAGCAACCTAAAGAATGGAAGAAAATATTGCAAACCATATGTGTAATAGTTAATATTCAGAATAAAGAACTCCTACAACTCAAATAGCAACAACCAAAAGCAATCCAATCTAAAAAGTGGACAAAGAACTTGAATAGATATTTTTTTCAAAGAAAACATATAAATGAACAGTAAGCTAAGGAGAGGATGCTAAATATCCCTAATCATCAGGGAAATGCAAATCAAAACCACAGTGAGATATCACTTCACACTCATTAGGATGGTCACTTTCAAAAACACAGAAAATAACAATTGTTGGCAAGGATATGGAGAAATTGGATTCATTGAACACTGTTGATTAGAATGTAAAATTAAACAGCCACTGTGGAAAATAATATGGAGGCTCCTAAAGTAATTATAAATAGAATTACCATATGATCCAGTAATCCCACTTCTAGGTATATAGCCAAATGAATTGAACACTTGCTCTCAAAAAGGTACTTGCACACTCATGTTCACTGCAACATTGGTTACAATAGCCAAGAAGTGAAAATAACCTAAATTTTCATGAACAGATGAATGAAGAAAATGTCATATATACATTATATATATATATATAACAATTAGAACTATTCCCTAATCTGTTATGAGATTTGTCTATAGTTTCTGTATATAAATTCCATAGATTGTTTCTTTTTTTTTCACCAATTTGAATGGATCTATATATGGACATATATATATATATATATATATGAATATTATGCAACCTTAACAGAGAAGAAAATCCTGCACTGTGTTACAAGGTGGATGAAATAAAATTGTCACAAAAAAACCAAATACTTCATGACTTCGTGATTATTTAGATATCAATAAAGATATCTAAAATAGCCAAACTCCTAGAAACAAAGTAGAATGGAGGACGACAGGGGCCAAAGATCAGGGGAAAAGGGAGATGTCTTTCAGTGAATACAGAGTTATATTTTTGCAAGATGAAACAAATTCTAGATATCTGTTACATAAAAATGTGCATATAACTAACACTACTGTACTCTACACTTAAAAATGGTTAAGATGATAAATTTTATGTTGTGTGTTTTTGATCACAATAAAAACAATTAAAAGCATGGGAGCATGATGATATATTTATTGATACACAGAATGTCATTACTTAACATCATCAATAGGTTCCTGGAAGCTGCAGCTTTAAGCAAAAGAACACACAGCAGGTCATTGAATGACATTGTTTCCTTCAATGCTGTTTTGTTTTAAGGTTGATGAGAAAAAAATGGTTTTTCACATGTTATTTTGCTTAAAATAGTTTAATAAAACAGCATGGCAAAAAATAGCGAAAAACCTATGGATAATGTTAAGTGAGAATTTACTGAATTTACTTCTTTAGAACTGAATTTATAATAATCAGCTTAACATTTGCAGTGAACTGGCTTCCTGCAATGGAGTGACTGAAACGGGAATACTTGTTTATTTCAGCAGGCATCCTAGAGATTTATCTCATTCTCTCTCAGTGTATACAATCATAAAAAAAAATCAACTTTCAAGTTTCGGACGTTTTTTACTTTAAGATTCCCAATAAAGATGAATTCTAGCAATGTTTGGTTGTATATGTAAAGCTAGAATTCAGGTCAGGCCTAGAGATCACCCATATTTAGAGGTGAAAGGAAAGCTGTGGGAGTGAGGGATATAAATAGAGAAGTGCAGAGTGCTAGGAACCTTGGGAGACATTAAAAATATGTGGGTCTAATAAAACAAGAGCTGGAGTAGGAAAGTTTAAAAGGTCATAGGGGATATTCAGCCACAGACTTCTAGCCTTAGCTCAAAGATTGTGGGTATATTCCAAAAGGCACCAAATAAATATTTTTTCCACTAAAACAGTGTTTTTGGTCTCTTGTTTCTTATGTTAGTCTAAAGTAATAGTTAATTTCCTTAGGAGATCTTTTCTTCTGTATTTTACAAAGCATTTATGTTCCACACACACACACACATACAAATACCTTGGGCGGAGAACTAAATTCAATTCTAAAGCACAGCTTGATACAAGTGTCGGAGAATTAAAAATTTTTTAAAAAAGGAGCAATTAAAAAAAAAAAGCTACTTGCTAAAAAATCACACAAGACCTGAAATGCAAAAAAGGGAAAAGTATTTGGAAGATTGCAGAGATATTCATGCTTTAGAAAAACTGGATGAAGAGGCAATTTCTACCTAATTGTTGTATCGTCAATTTGCCAATGATGACAACCAATTTGCACGTTTAACTAAAAAGAAAAAATATTAAACAACATCTGAATGCAAACGAACAGTTTTGGTTGTTCCTTTTAATGGGCAGGTGAAACAGTTCTACAAAACCAAACATTCAACACAGAGAAATAAAACTATCAGCATTCAGTTTAACATTTAACTAGTAATTGTGGTAGTTGCCCTTAAAAATGTATATACATACACAAATACTTTGTATAAAAGCAACACAGAATGTCGTATGTCTGGGAGAGAATGAAAATGTATAGCTATAGTTCTCAATGAAGCTGTCTGACCATTTGACTACTTCAATTTTAGACAAAACTTCTATTCTCAACTTATTAAACATAATTGATTGAATATGCCCATTGTCAAAGCATCAGTGATTTGTAATTTGTAATGCCAAAAAAAGTAACTGAAATAAGAATAAGAAATTCAACCTAAAGTGATTAAGGATGTCTTTGGAATGGATAATTGCCAAAAGATGTAATTTAGAGACAAGTTAGAAACTCCTGTTGTTCTGTCTTCCTAAGATTTTTTTTAATCAGATCAATCACTTTGCTTACAATGCTACAGTTACTCTGCCAAGTGGGAACTCAGAGAGGGAAAATAATTGTATTGAAATATGCAGATACAAGTATAAAATATATAAAATAAACAGAACCAGGATTTAGAGACATGTATGTGGTCTGTGGTCCTCTGCAGAAGCATCATTCCCCTGCAGTGCTATTCTCTCACCTCAACATTCCTGGTTGGAGGAAGCACTAGCCCATCCCTTTAACTGTAAAATAGGGCAGCAAGCCCAAGTTAGGGGCTTTTCTTCACCCACTGGGCGTACCTGTCCTGTACTTGTCACACTTTCATTATTTAGTTATCTATTTTTCCTGCTAAAGAGTAAGCTCTTTAAAGAAAGGGGCTGTTTTATCTTTGCATAATATCAAGCAATAAGAAACTCCTTTTTTACTAAGTTATTTGTTTTTTTCCATCCTCTACTCAGTCTAGTAAATTCTAAGACAATTTATTCTCTTTTCAACCATGTTCATTTTGGAGATAAGAAGCTTCTATATTCATGGTGCAATTCTTGGCTTTACAACAGCCTTAGTGCCATACCCGTGGCTTCATCTTCCAGCTGGAAGAATTGACCTCCATCCAGTGCCTAAGGTATGACTATATTGTGGGAAATCAAGATCATTATACTTTTATTGTCCTATTCCATGTGTCTTTGTATATTTTAAGATCACATTTTTAAAGCAAATACTTACATAACAATTACAACATGTTAATCTACTAACTCATATAACCCACAATAATCCTTCAAGTCAGGAACATTTATTAGCATCCCATTTCAGAGAGAGAAAAACTGAGACAAAGGGAGCAATAGGCAGAGCTGATATTTCAACCAAGGTTGTCAACCTGAATCTGTGTCCTCCATTCTGGCCCTATATAGGTACATTTCTCCATGATAGGTTAATTCTATCTGCCAAGTGCATTGAAAGCCCCTTGAGGGAAGAAGCTACAATGAATTTGAATTAAACAGTGAAATTCAAACCTGGAGATAGAATAACACTAAATAACTGTGCAAACTTTGATGAATCAGTTAGCCTTTCTGGGTTGATTATAATATGAGAATCTCCAAGGTCCATTCTTTAATATATATTACGATACATGAGATACTCTCTACAAAATAGTTGGCACGTCTGAGACCCTGAGTAAATGTTAGTTTTCCCCACCTCCAAAGCACTGTGATGCACTGAAATTTGCATTGTCCTCACAGCCCAAAAATAGAGAAATAAAGTAAGCTTTAGTAAATACAAATTACCTGATGAATAAGAAAATAGAGCATACAATACTGAAAAAGAGTAAAGCAACCCAAACTTTCCATGCGCTTGAGGTCTGCAGTTTGTTTTTCATTGATGTATTTTCAGCGGCTGACATGATGGCATAAGCAATTTGGATAATCAGTAAAAATTTCTTAAATGAACAAACAAAATGTAAAATCTACACTGATATTTTATTGTTTTTAGCAATTATTACTTTACATCATGTGGGGATTTGGAAGAACATTTTGAAAAACAAAAGACATGAAAAAGAAGAAATTAAAACAAAAAGAAAAAATAAAACAAGATGTTAAAGAACATATATCAGACAAATTTCATTGCATTTTTATAAAGGTATACATGAATAGTGTAAAAAAGGGCTTTTAAAATAAATGTACTTGTCCTTCATTTTATAAAGCAGCCAACATTTAAAATTCTAATACAATTTTACTGTTAAAATCAGTTTCATTTCTTTGGACACTAGTATATTCACTTTCATACATACAATGAAAAGTGGCCAAAGTATTTGCTGTAGATAAATTAGTAACCATTGAGAGCCACATTAGGGAGAATTACAAGCCTCAATATTTTATATATTGATTTGTAGGTGAGACTGCGGTCATTACAAAATTACTTAACATTTCAAAAAGTGAGGATCGGCTCAGTTCAATTACCAGTAATACATGCATAATAACAACATCCATCTCAAAAGGTAATTGTGAGATTTTCAGAAGCTAAGCCATGCAAAATCTCTAGAACAGTGCCAGCCACAGTGAGAGTTCAACAAATATTTGCTACTACAATAAATTAGTTATCTCCGATAACCAAGATGAAGGAGAACAGTAAGGATACCAAAGATCATGTACCCATGAGAAGATCTGTGTCTAAATAATTAATTTGGTACAGTGTTATGGTCCAACTTCTACAAAGGCTATATGGTGGGAATAAATTGTAGAAAATGGACTTCAGAAGATTTAGAACACTGACTTATTGATCATTTTAGAATTTGAGATATTACTGGAGAAATAGCGTTTTAATAACATAGAGCAAACTAAGCAAGAAATAAATATATTTCTTTGTTGTCATTTGAGGTAGATTTCCTTGTAGTGAGATGGGGGATGGTGAAGAAGGCAGCAGAAAAATGAGGAAAATCTCTTAGATGCTCAAATGTTAAAAGGCAATAGTATTTCCCAGATGCAGCACTGGGAAATGATGATGATTGTCATGCTGCTCCCTCTCTCTCCTTGCCAATAGTAAAGGCATGAGGACTTAGTCGGGTTTGAAACACTTTCTCTACATTCATCAGCTATATAATGAATGTAGAGAAAGTGTTCCAGAGTTACCTAAGCTCTCTAGGCCTCAATGTCTTCATCTGTAAGCTGGTAATAGTAGTAGTAGTAATCATAATAATGCATACATACATACATTAATGGATTGCAGTTATAATTAGCAACACTATAGGTAAAGTATCCTAATGAATACAAGAACCCTGATGAACAGTAGTTGTTGTGTTATATTGAAAGAGAAGCTGAGGTCCAAATTCTGTTCCGCTATAAAATAGGTGCATGATATTGGGAAAGTCATACCAATTCTCTAGGCTCAGTTTATTCACATAACAGATAAACCCTGTGACTGCTCATGAAAAATCTATCTACTTATAAATGTTCAGTGTCTCACTCCTCTACAGAGAATGAGAACTGTGGTGAAGCACTTGCTGTGTCACTTAATATTTAATAGACATTTATATATTCTTCAAAGACTCTGAATTATGAATTTTAGTCCTAAAATACCTTTCCCTTAGACTTACTAGTTTTATCCCATAATATAGTAACGTCTGTCTGTGAATGCATGTCATATGCACATGTGTAAACCAATGTATACTTGTGTGTGATGAATATTGGACAGATCAATAAGCAAAAATAATGGGGACATTCAAAACTTAGGAGAGTTCCTCAGGAATCTTACTCTGAATGCCAATTACATAGCATTTGTCAATTGTGACTGTTGATATGTGGAAATTTTGAGTGAGTCTCAAGCTTCACTCAGTAAACTATGTTGTGAAATTAACATACATTTTATGAAGGTCTAGAATATTAGTGGCTCTTCTATTTTCAATTTAATGAGTGAATATAAAAATGATTAGATTTATAAATGGTAGATAGGACCCAAATTTAGTTCACCTTATCTCCTTCAAACTCTAGTTCAAGTTTGCTGTTTAGTATTTCTTTAAGTACAAAGATTTTCTTTTTTATCTTTCTTTTTTTTTTTTTCATTTCTGGGGGAACCTATGAAAAACAAATTGATGAATCCTTAGGGCATGCCATGGTGTCCTGGTCCACTTCTGTGAAAGCCAATGTCTTCTTTGGGATATGTTGCTTACATCCAATAACTAATTAAAATCATCAATATAAAATAAACTTTGTGTTTTAGCAATTAATTAGGAAATTATTTCAAGATTGAGCTGTTGATAATAGCCATCTTAACAGAGTATAATGATTCAAACAGCAATAATGTCAAAAAAATTACATTTTGAAATGCAGGTTTTGTCATAATATTCTGTTGAACATCTACTTAGCTTGTATTTAGGCTGTTCTGTTGTTTACATATGTAATTCTGTCTGGTATTACATGATGTTGATTGTGTCTACCTCCCCTACCTAAGCATGGGCCCATGTCTTACCATTCTTTATTATGCGCCACAACATCTATTATTTACTTCAAGAGCTAATAAACATATCGCCACTTTTGAAGTAGCTCACCCAACACTTGGCAACAGAGTAAGCATTCAGGAAAAAAAAACGTTGGCCAGGCGTGGTGGCTCACGCCTGTAATCCCAGCACTTTGGGAGGCCGAGGCGGGCAGATCACAAGGTCAGGAGATCGAGATCATCCCGGCTAACACGGTGAAACCCCATCTCTCCTCAAAATACAAAAAATTAGCTGGGCGTGGTGGTGGGCGCCTATAGTCCCAGCTACTTAGGAGGCTGAGGCAGAAGAATGGCATGAACCCGGGAGGCAGAGCTTGCAGTGAGCCCAGATGGCGCCACTGCACTCCAGCCTGGGCAACAGAGCGAAACTCCATCCCCAAAAAATAAATAAATACAAAAATAATAATAATAGAAAATGTTTTGAAATTTTACTAGAATGAAAAATTGTGATAGTATGGATTTATCTTCTAACTTTTGAAATCTTAGAATTGCTAAACTGTTAATGCTTCAGTTAAAACAAACAAACAAAACAAAATAAAACAAAAACAAAATTAAATTATCTTCCAAAAATGAAAATCCATTTTACTTTATGAAACCCTTAGGAATTTTTACATACTGCCTAAGAAAATATCTAGTGATGTTTCTTATGGCAAACTATTCTTCAATTCAACTTAAAGCAATTATAAATAGAGAAATATTATGCATACATTAATATAAGTATGGTTGAGTTTTTAAGGCAGACATAGAGCACCTTTATAAAGAAGTTCACGGATCTTCAAGGCTACGTGTGTGGTCTGTAGTCTTGGTTTTAGAAGGTCGGTCTGGCTCTCTGCCACTGCCAGCGTCCCATATTAGGTACAAGATTAAATGAAAAGCTGAAAAGAAAAACAAATAGGTTCAAAAGTTCAGAAACACAAAAGACTTGGGCAGGTGTTTAGAGAGACCAGTACTTAATATCATAGACTTCCAAATCAGAGATAAGGCTTGATATCAGGCTCTGATACCTACTAGATTCGTAATGTTAAGCGCTTTATTTATTGTCTGAAATTTAGTTAATTTATCGGTAATATAAAATTACTATTATGTTCTTTATCAGATTGTTGTTAGATATGATCATTTATGGCATATATGAAAATGTATTAGATACATTTATTATTTGCATTTTTCAGAGATATAAGAGAGGAACTTTGCTGTTAGTAATTCCCAAGAGAATTTTCTCCAGCGATCATGCTTTCATGTAAAGTTTTTCATCATTTGAATTCTTTTTTAAATTTTTTTAAAAATGTTTATTTTAGTTTCAGGGGTACATGTGCGAGTTTCTTATATAGGTAAATTACATGTGATGGGGGTTGGTTGTACAGATTATTTCATCACCCAGGTAATAAATATGGTACCCAATATGTAGCTTTTTGATCCTCCCCATCCTCCCATCCTCCACTCTCAAGTACACCCCAGTGTCTATTGATCCCTTCTTTGTGTCCTAGTGTATTCAATGTTTAGCTTCCACTTAAAAGTGAGAACATGCAGTATTTTGTTTTCTGTTTCTGCATTCGTTTGCTTAAGATAATGATCTCCAGACCCCTTCGTTACACCATATACAATAATCAACTCAAGATAGATTAAAGATTTAAATGTAAAGACTAAAACTATTTAAAAAAAAACCCTTGAAGAAAACCTAGGAAATACCATTCTGAATATCAGCTCCAACAATGATTTCATGACAAAGATGTTAAAAGCAACTGAAATCAAAACAAAAATTGACAAATAGGACCTAATTAAACTAAAGAGCTTCTGCACAGCAAAAGATACTATCAACAGAGTAAGCAGACAACTTACAGAATGGGAAACAGATATTTGCAAACTGGGCATCTGACAAAGGTCTAATATCCAGAATCTATAAGAAATAAATAAATTAACAAGCAAAAAACAAACAAGAAAAAGTGGACAAAGGAAACAAACACTGTTTTGTTTTTGTTTTTGTTTTTGAGAGAGTCTCACTCTGTCATCCAGTCTGGAGTATGGGATGCCATCCTGGCTCACTGCAACCTTCACCTCCCAGGTTCAAGCAATTCTCCTGCCTCAGCCTCCTGAGTAGCTGAAACTACATGTGCATGTCACCACACCCAACTACAGGTGCATGTCACCACACCCAGCTAATTTGTTGTTGTTGTTGTTGTTGTATTTTTAGCAGAGATGGGGTTTCACCATGTTGGCCAGGCTGGTCTCAAACTCCTGACCTCAAGTGATCCACCTGACTTGGCCTCCCAAAGTGTTGGGATTACAGGCATGAGCCACTGTGCCCAGCCAACACTTTTCAAAAGCTGACATAAATGTGACCAACAGGCATATGAAAAAATCAACATCACTAACCATTAGAGAAATGCAAATCAAAACCACAATGAGATATCATTTTGTACAAGTCAGATGACTATTAGTAAAAAGTAAAAAAAAAAATAGCATATTGGCAAGGTTGCAGAGAAAGGGAACATTTATACACTGCTGGTGGGGATGTAAATTACTTCAGTCAATGTGGAAAGCAGTTCTGTGATTTCTTAGAGAAATTAAAGCAGAACTACCATTCAACCCACCAATCGCATTATTAGGTATATACCCAAAGGAATATAAATCATTCTACCATAAAGCTACATGCATGCATATGTTCATTTCAGCACTATTCACAACAGCAAAGACATGAGTCCACCTAGATGCCCATCAGCAGTGGACTGGATAAAGAAAGTTTGGCATATATGCACCATGGAATACTACACAGCCATGAAAAGAATAAGATCATGTCCTTTGCATCATTTGAATTCTGATCTTAACTATTTATATGCCAGGGTGTAGAAAGCTGTAAATCCTCTCTGCCCTACATTATGTTGTTTACAAGATTTATATCAGAGGATGGAATAAAGACCCAGAATGCCTACCTACCAGATACATAGATGACATAATACTGACATAAGTAACAAATTCACTGGATGGCAAAATCAACAGGCCAGAAAAATGGGCACAGAAACATAAAAAGTATAAAATCTAATAGGGATTGAAATAAATATTCATATTTGATTCCCACCCAATAAATGAACTATACATTTTCAAGGTAGAGGAGATTGGTTCTGGGGAAATATCAGGATTTGTGAATTGACCATGTGCTTTCTCTATGCTGACATCACTACCATTATATGAATTGGGTCCAAAACATATCTTCTACTTGTTGCTCTTGTTTTCTTATCCTTTGGAGTTCATTTATTCTACCATATCTACTCATTCCTACTTCTATCTATAGATTGGAACCTATAGACTGAAATGAGTGTTTTAAGAATATGAGTATTTAATACTTAATATGTATATTAGATGCTATTTCCTCTCCTAAAATATCAACTAAACTAAAGGATCAAGAACTAGGAAAAGTAAGTTCTAACAGTCAGAGGAACCTGTATTTGTATTCATATATACACATATACACACATGTATTCAGATTCTGTCATTTGCTAGCTGTGTGCTTTGGTTGTATAACTTTTATGAGCCTCAATTTTCTCTTCTGTGAAATAGGGGCAGGAAATACATATACCATAGAATCTGTGATATATTTAAAACTTTCAGAAGGCTTTTAACTCCCTTCCTTCTCCTTCATGGAAGGCAGCTGCTAAGATTATAAAATAATTTGCTCTAAATGAGGTGAACTTGGGTCTCCTTGTGAGCACTATATTGAAACAGTAAATAATCAATGTAAAGAGAAGGTGAACTAGGATAGTGTGAAATAGGGGCCCTGAATATAAACAAAATGGTTAAAGAACCAAAGGATAGTTAGATGAGAAAATAAAACTTGGTGCAGTGTAGGGCTAGGCATAAAATTTGTCTTCAGATACATAAAGGAATGTGATACAGAAGAGTGAGTCTATTGCTGCAAAGAACAGAAGTAGGAACCAAGGGTAAAAGTTACCAAGGGACTGCTTCGGGTTTACTATAAATAGGAATTATTTATTATAAATAAGAATTTAGATGGAAAACCTCAAGCATTTGATGAAAAATGGTCAGATGTACTATAGAGACATCCTCACACTGGGTAAAAATAAATGAGCTCTAGGTGACAACATTCATTTCATGTATATCATATGTGAATATAAAGATACAAAAATAATTCATTATAAGCCTGTAAGTCTATTATTTCATGATAGATGACACAGAAGTTCCTGATACTTGTAAGAAAGAACAATAACTGATGGCAATTGTGGAATCTCTGTGTCTTAGTCTGTTTTGTGCTCACCATAACGGAATACCTAAGACTGGATAGCTTATAATAAACACAAATTTATTTCTCACAGTTCTGGAGGATGGGAAGTCCAAGATCAAGGGATCAGTATCTGGTGAGGGACTTTTTGCTGGGTCCACACATGGCAGAAGAGTAAACAAACTAGGTGAACACTGCATAAAGCATTTATTATAAGGGCCTCAATCTCATCTATGAGGGGGGATCCATTATGCTAATCACCTCTTAAAGACTCTACTTCTTAATACTATCATATTCAAATGATAGCACTCTGCTTTGGATAACTTGAAATATATACTTGTAAGACATGTAGCTATTGCCTCAAGTATCATCACCTCTAAAATAGCAGGGCCTTAGCCCTCTCAAAATTTCTCCAAGTTATATGCAGGAGTAACCAAAAGTAGGCCTCACTTGTATTCAATTAAACCTATCAGCAGCGTGCGTCCCCAGGTTTCTGTCCTGTTCTTACTCTTGTAATTTTGTTTTCCTGAATATACATCTCCTGAGCAAACCAGAGTAGCCTCACAGCAGCCACTGCAGCCATGGGAACACCATGTCGAGCGATGAATGTTCATCTGGAAGTTCCCAAGGCTGAGTTCCATGGCCCACGGTTTCATGCAGAAACAACACCATCTTCCACATCTCCAGGCCATTGTTTTGTTGCATGGGCCCTGATGCAGGTTTTCCCATGCTCAGAATTTCCCAAAGTCCCAACTTGGCAATGCCATCAGCCATCTGCCTCTACCCTACCCTGTCAGTTCAAAACCAAGCCAAAAAGCCAATTTGAAACAGGCTCCACACCAGCTCCATCCTTCCCTTCTACCCCTTTTTTCCTTTCTTTCTAATTCCTTGCTCCTGCCCAACCCAATGAAGACCAAGTCTGTTTCTAGTTCCCAGTCACTAAATAAAAGCATCAATGCATAAAACCAAATAGATGTGGTTGGTATAGATTTATGCTGAGAATGCAAATAGGCAGTATGTTGGTGATGATATTTAGAAGGGGGGAAATTGTTGTTTATTTTAGCAGCAGCTGGCCCAAATATCCTGTTTCATTTTTTTTGTTTGTTTCAAGAAGAAGGCAGATTGCAAAGCTTTTTAAGATAACTTCAAATGTGCTAATATTATAATTCTATAAAGAGATTTCTTTCATGCTCTATAGAAATAGGCCATTAAATTTGCATGTCTAAAGGAACTTTTCAGTAATTACTTTGCTTAAAGCAATTAGTGTATCAGCCCATGTAACTGGCAAGAAAAAGGAGGACAAAGTAAATTATCCAACTTTCTTTCAGTGTGTGTATTAGAGAGGAATAAATCAGTCTCTTTTAACAGATATTCCTATATTTTCATCTGACTTTATAATGTGAAACAGTAAATTGCATTGACCTATTTTTAAAGGGCTTATCTGCTTGGTCCGCAGTCTTAAATAGAGACTGATTTAAGACTCTCCCTTAGAGGGAAATTGAAGATAATAGAGTTAATATTTCAATATTTTTGTTTCTATGTGTCTTTTCTAGAGAAAGAAGGTTTCTTCTTTTCCATCTCTCACCTTTCTATCCCCATGAAGTAACTTAAATGCAGTAAAACATTTCTTCTGTTAATCATGTTTTTGGGGCCTATTGCTTCAACAAATACATGACTGTATGAATCCTATTGCCATAATTTTACAAAGTAGAGGCTCTTCTTTCTGCCTGGTTTATCAGAGTAGGTTTGCAGTGGCTATTCCAAAAGCAGGAATTCTAGGAACATCTGGCAGAGAGGAATTCAGTTTTAAGAGACATAAATTGTACTTAAATATTTCACTGAATAGCTGTTTGAGTTTGTACAAGGAACTTAACCTATTACTTCCTACTCTCACCATCCATGAATATGATTAAATATTCTATCCTTCCCACAGTTTTAAATAAGGATCAAATGAGATACTAGACTGGAAAATATTTATTTATTTATCCAATCTTTAAATACTGTTTACTTTTATACACCATTTAATTCTGTTTAAAATAGTGTTATTTATAAAGCAAATAGCGTCCTACGCAAACCTTTAAATAGTGTTTACTTTGTGGGAGCACTATTTATAATGTTTATAAATATCAATCCATTTAATTTTCAGAACAGCCAGGTGAGTTGCAGCTATTACTATCCACATTTTCTAAATGAAAAAACAAAGGCACAGAGAGGTTAAGTAACTTGCACAACCTTTCC